>NC_057865.1:199873799-200473799 GCF_019393635.1 Dromiciops gliroides
AAGAAGCAACAAAGCCTGGGAGGGGAGAGAAGAGATAAGTTTTAAAACTCCTTGAGAACAGGATCTATGTCATTTCGTCTTTGTTTCTCCAGCACCTAGGATTGTGATTTCCACAAAGAAGTTGCTTACAACTCACTGTGTGACCTTGAGTAAGTCATTTCCCTTCTCTAGGGCCTCAGTTTCCTTATCCATAAGATGAGAGGTTTGGATTAGATTATCTCTAAGTTCCCTTCCAGCATAAACCTTCTGTGATTCTACAATAAATATCTGTTGAGTTTAAGTGAAGCCCTCTGCTCCACCTCTTCCCCACCAGCAGCCTTTGCTCTGTTCCCATCTCAGGAGGTTTTTGTCCCCAGACCCCCAAGCCATCTAGCAATTATTGTCACATTTGACCCTCACTACCCTGGGGGATCAATCAGGTGCCAGCATTGTCCCCATTTCTCAGGAGAAGCTGAGGTCCAAAGAGCAGCTTGCTCATAGTCACACAGCATATTGAGGACAGAGTAAGGGTTAGGAAGCAGGGCTCTCAATTCCCAACCAGGGACTCTGATTTCTGCCACCACCTGCCAGGACTAGCCTTCTCTTGAAGATCTGGGGCTCAGCTGCCTTAATCGGGCCCTTACCTAGGTCCCTGGTTGGGGAGAAGAGCAGATGATTCTGTGGGTGATGGGAGGTCAAAGAGCAGGCATGACAGAGGTGACTGCACCCCTCCACCCCCACCAGCTGCGTGCTCATTCCCATGCCAAGGTTAACGATTTTCACAGGGTAAACAGGGGAGCCATCTGAGCCTGGGCATCTGATTGGGAGAACAGAAGGTGGAGCCCATAGATAAAGCCTGAGGAGAAGCTTGGGGGAAGGGGAGAGGCGAAGAGTTAGGATGGAGCCATCGAAGGATCAGGGAATAGAGGAGTTAAAAAGGATCTGAGGGGTCCTCTAGTCCAACCCTACCTGAGTGGGAATCCCCTCTACAGCATGTCAGACAAATGGTCATCCAGCCTCCACTTGAAGAATTCCACTGTCTTGTGGAAATGGGATTAGACTCGTTTTGTCCTGATGAATCTCAGGAAGAAGGAAGATGGACTTTTGAAGAAATGTCAGGTTCTGTTTCACCCATCCCTCTTCCTTCCCCTGGTCCCCCCACTGTGCTGGAGAAGGGGAAGAAAGGTCAGCAGTAGAGCAGAAGTCTTCACCCAGATGGGTATCCCACTACAATGTTGACTGGCCTGTAGGACAGGATCATCTACCCACAGCAAGAACAAATCACCCAAATACCATCCAGTATTTCCAGGGGACCTTTGGGGGGGTCACTGCTACTCCCTCTCCCCTTCCTCTTAAAGCAAGCAGGTCATATCCCTGAACCTCAAGAAAAATGGCCCATAAGCCTCTAGGGTTATTTCATCCTGCCACACCATATGGTAGAAGAGGCACTGTTTCTATAATCAGAATACCCGAATTCAAGCCCTGGTCTTGGGAGTGATTTGGGCAAATGACTGAACCTATCTAAGCCTTAGTTTCTTCATCTATAAAATGGGAATAATAATACTTGCCCTATGGTTTCACAGGTTATTGCCAGGAAAACATTTCATAAATCCAAAAACACCAAAGAAAGTTGAGGTTGTAATTGTTATCATTGGCATTGCTCCATTAGATCATGGACCTCTGGAGTGTGGGAGGCTGTTAGATAGAAAATTCTCCGTGTCATAAATTTGTGCCTATAATTCAGTCTCTCAGGTCAAAGCAACCAGGAAATGAGGCCAACTTTGCCTTATATTTTTTTAACCATTCCATCCCTCGGTCATTCCAGCTACCCTCCTCCCAACAGTAGAGAAGGGAGAATGATGCCCACCTTTGCTTTTGTGCCACAACCGTCCCCTCCACGACCATCTGGGGGTGGTAGAAAAATCAAAGAGAGCATGTCTATAAAATGATCTGTACTTCTCCAAGGCTCTAAACTAGGAAATACAAGGGATTCTTTCTATTAGGGAAGATTCTGCTTGTTTGTTGGTCTCTTTAGCCCAGGCAACAGCCCAAGTTGAAGTCAGTTAGAAGGGTGTGGGCCAGGGCCACCTGAGGTTATGGAAAATTTTGAAGGTGACTTGGAGGGTGCAGGTTATAACAGGAATGATGAAGCACGCCAGGTGTGAAATTATAGTGAGAAGCTATACTCAGAGGTTTCCTCAGCACCTTAGCTCATGGGGGGAAGATGTGGCGGTAGCAACAAAGAATGGGACTGCCGAGGGTCTTTTTTGCCTGGGTTGGGGGATTAAGGGAAAGAAAGGGAAGGGAGGATTTGCTGAAAGATGAGGAATCATGAGATGCTTGAGGTCTTGAGGACTCACTCACAGAGCCCTATCCAATCTTGGATAAAGCAGGCTTGCCGGTAAGCAACATAATTCAGAAGTCACTCAGAGTCTTTGGGACAGTTTCCTAATCTGTAAAAGGAAGTTAATTATACTTGCTCTGCCCACCTTCTGTCATCTAGAAGAAATGACTGGGTCAACTTGAAAGCACTAGATGAATGGCAGTTATTAGCATTACCACTCAGCCTTTAACAGAGCCTCTAAATATGCCCTCACCTTTGCCCCCAAGATTGCTAGGGAGGAGGGTGTATTGGATAGAACCAAAGAGGAGAGCTGGAAGGGACCTCAGATGCCATAGAGCCCAATCCCCTCTTTTTCCTGATGAGTAAACTGAGACCCAGGGAAATTAATTGACTTGCCCAAGGCCACACAGACATTTTCAGAGTTGAGTTTTGAACTTATACCCTCTGATTCCAGGACCAGTGTACCACAATCAACAATTCACAATTTTAAGTCTTTTTTTTTTTTTTAGTGAGGCAATTGGGGTTAAATGACTTGCCCAGGGTCACACAGCTAGTAAGTGTTAAGTGTCTGAGGCCAGATTTGAACTCAGGTACTCCTGACTCCAGGGCCAGTGCTTTATCCACTGCACCACCTAGCTGCCCCCAATTTTAAGACTTTTTAAAAAGTTTTTCAAGTGAACATAAAACCATTGCCTTTATGGAAAGTATACTAGGCTGAGTGAAGAAACCTGAGTTTAAACTCATTCCATCACCTTAGGTATGTTGTATCTATTTGTACATATTTTAATATTCAATTTTGTGTATATATGTCTTTTTCCCCCATTGAAGGCAAATGCCTTGAGGGAAGTGACATTTTTTGCGTGTGTCTTTATATACCCAATACTTAGATTAGGGCCTGACAATAATAAGTGCTTAATAAATGCATGATGTTCTTGAACCCCCTGTTTGGGCCTCTATTTTCCTGTCTGTGAAATGGGAAAATAAGTCTTACCCTACCCCCACTCCCCCACCACAAATGTTGTGAAGATAAAATGAAAGGAATATATAAAAGAGATAGTGTTTTCTTTGTTGTTGCCAAGCCTCAGGGTGGGGCAGCCATCAGAAGTCCCAAATGCCACCAGTCCCCAAGAAGAGTAGCCTGGATGAAAGCCTCACTATTTCTGAGATCTCCTATTCTCCAAAACTGGAGAATTCAGACTAATTCAGAGGTTCTTAATGGTTTTATGTCATGGATCCTTTGGTAGTCTAGTAAATCCTATGAACCCCTTCTCAGAATAATGTTTTTAAATACTCTATATGTCTATATCTATATATGTGTGTGTATATGTGTATGTATACATGTACACATATAAACTAATTATATAATATATTTTATTTATTAAATGATTGCATATATGATTATAAGGGGATATATTATTATAATCATATATATGATTACACATATACACATATATATACACATATACATATAATTACAAGGAAAAACAATTAGCCTATAGTACACAAATAAAAAAAATGTCTTTTAGGTTTACAGACCCCAAGTTGGGAACCTCTGGATTTAGGGTTTGGGGTAGGGTGGATAGGGAAAAAGGGAGCAGGGCCTCAAGACAAAATGGAAAACAATGTGGGCCCTGGCCTGCGGAAGCAAAGAGGCCCAGAAAAAGCAAAGAAAGGCCAATATAGATCAAAGGGGGAAGGGATATGACAGGTAAGAGAAAGAGGCTAGCTCAGAACCATTTTTGCACAATGCCAGTGGGAAAAGTAGCTTAAAAGATAAAATTAGATTTAGGCTACATTTGAGTTAGCTCTTCTGAAAAGAAGTAGTATTTTATATATGAGAAGAAACCAAGGGAAGATCATCAATCTTCTTTCCTGGACTACATTTTTAAGTAGGAAAGAGAACCCATTTCCCCATTCTCTGTGAATAGTTTAGGGCCCATACTTCCCATAAGGCAAAATATTGGCCAGTATAGTCTCTAGAGATATCCCCATGCCCTGTAATCTAGTATGCCATTCTCAGCTTGCTCGTATCACCTGTTCAAGCCAACCACCTTTCTACTTTAGGAGATGAAGTCCGGCATAGGAGAAGGCAGAGGGGAAGAGAAAAGGAGAAGGAAAGGGAGGGAGAAACCTGCTCAATTTTGTCTACAAAAAGAGGAGCTCAGTCCCACGCTGGGCTCAGCCAAAGTTGGAAGAAACCCAGGAAAGTCCACAGTTCCCCAGCTGCCTTCCCAAGGACAGTAGCCAGAGCCTGGCTCCAGGGAAGAAATATCCCTGTGCACCCTGCACTTGCTCCCTCACCTCCCCATGCATTTGGGCAATGTCCACTCTCCCAGTGCCCACTGACTGAAGCTTCCAGGGATGATAGATTCCCTTTTCTCTGAAGCCCTGCCCGGTCTCCACACCCACATACCAGTGCCTGTTTACACACACACACACACACACACACACACACACACACACACACACACGCATGCACATCGTTCCTGGTCACGTCCCTCTGCACACACATACCTGTGCTCACGGCACCAAAACCTGAGGGCCTTCATCCACATAGTACGTCCTTCACACCCAGTGGACAAGTTTGTGCCTATACCTTCCCCCCCATTCCCCACTCTCTTAGTCCACCATTCTAGCCCCGAGTCTCCTGTTCCCACTCCAGGTGACACATGCATTCTTGTACATCCCCTCCTGAGTCATCTCATTTAGCTTCCTTCTTCTCGGTGAGGCATATTACACCTAACCCAGGATGGAGGGAGATACCTCTTGATATGTCCCACCTCAATATCCTGGTTTTATTGCAGCCCACCTCCCTCCCCCCAATCCCAGCTAGGTCCTTAACCCACCATAGACCCAGCTTCCATCCCCCCACTACACTGGCTAGCTTGTTGCCAGCCAGTCTTTTTTCCCACCTGGCACCTCTCTGTTGTTCTCTTCTCCTTATCTCCCCCTTGTTGCCCATCACATTCTGTTCCTGACCCCCTTTCCCTCAGGGCATGGTCACCTCCTTTCTTTGGCAGTCTCTCCACCCTTAATCTTTCCTGTCCAAATATATCTATGTCTTTAGAAATCCAGGTAATGAGATCGCGATAGAGGGCAATGACATTTCCATGTCAAGATTCCCCTAGAACTAGATCTTGGCTTTGCTCTCAGTGTATGAGGGAGAAAGGACGCCCAACTCCCTCTCCCCCTTTCTCCCCATCCCATGACTGACTACTTTCTAGTCAAGGATCTTAAAGCTTAGCTAAACCTCCTCTAGTTCAGAAAAATTCTTTCTGAAGGCAGCTTTCAGAGTCTGGGACAACAGTCCCAAGTCCTCCATCTCACCTCAGTCCCAACTCCAGGTTCCTGTGGTCAGCTCAGCCTTGGGCCATCGGGTCCTTGGGACAGGCACTCAGGAAGCTGCTGGCTTGCAAGAAAGCCAAAAGAAAGGGGGCCTGGAAAGGAAACACCACTCCACCTTCACTCCTCCTACTTTCCCTCCCACCTCCTGAATCCCATCAGTTGTCCCAGGACTCCCAGACAGAAAGCTGCTCTGTGCGTGTGTGTGTGTGTGTGTGTGTGTGTGTGTGTGTGTGTGAGAGAGAGAGAGAGAGTGTGTGTATGTATGTGTGTGTGTGTGTGTGCATGCACTCGTATGTCAGGAGGGAGGAATGGGAGTGGAGAGGTGGCTGACAGAGAAACACCACCAGCGACAGGAGGGACTGGCCAAATGTCTGTGAACCTGATTACAACATCCAACCCCAGGAAGTCGAGTCTCTTGGGGTCTAACCGACACCCCCACCCTCCTCCCCCACCTCCCAACCCCTCCATGGGTACAAGCCTAAAGGTTTGCTTCTTCACAACTGAACTGAACTGCTGCTTCTAAAGGGCCTGGTAGACCCTTGTTACCACTACCACTCATCTCCCCTTTCCTCTCAAATCCTTCCAGTCCAAAAGACCAGGGATGGGGATGAATGGAGAGTGTGGTGCCTAGTCCTCTCTACTAAAGGCAGCAAGGGCTTGCTCACTGACTCCCAGGCCAGGAGGGGTGGTCTGGCGGTTTTTGGCAAGGGACTGGGAGGTGAGCCAATGCTAGAGCCACTGGAGTTTTCCACAAAGCATCAGCTTTCCAGACAAACTTCCAGAGAAGCACGCTGAACTAAGAACCACAGGATTGGGCTTGGAGTCCCTATCCTATCCCTTACCAGCCAGGGTGAACATGCACCACAGTTTTCTCCTCTGTAAAATGGGAATAATATTTGTTCAATTGATATCACAGGGTGCAGGTGGGAAGACAAGTGCTTTGTAAATTCTAAAGTACTGAATACAGGAACCTTCATTTTTATTACTAGAATTATTATTGCCACCCCAAGTGAGTCCAGAGTGGTAAAGACAGCTCCATCGAGTGTCAGTTTCCCCAAAATTAAGAACCAAGGGGGAAGTTAGGTGGGGCAGTGGATAAAGCACTGGCCCTGGATTCAGGAGGACCTGAGTTCAAATTCAGCCTCAGACACTTGACATTTACTAGCTGTGTGACCTTAGGCAAGTCACTTAACCCTCATTGCCCTGCAAAACAAAAACAAAAACAAAAAAAACCAAAAAACTAAGAGCCAAGAGGCTTGAGACAGTGCCCGGCCTCTTATTCCTAATCTATAAACAGATGGGACCCATCTCTAATAGTCTTACCTAGTCGGCGCTCAGTAAAGATTCTTGGAAGAAATAAACTCCTCTGTTAAATGTAGTATTTTTTTCTTATTTTTTTCTGTTCCTATATCTACCATGAAATAATTACTTTCTTGAAGACAGAACGTCATAAGCTGTTATAGTGCCTAGCACTGAGTCTTGACCACAGTGGTCACCCAGGTCATGATGCTGACATGTCCAAAACCCACTGTGGGACAAGATAATACTAAAATAATACTGGCTGGCATGTATACACATGCATACACACACAGATAGATGGATAAATCATAAATTTGTAGCTGCAAGGGCCTTCAGAGTTTATCTAGTCCTATCCTTTCCTTTTTTTATAGATGAAGAAACTGAGGCTTAGGCAAATTTTCCCATAGTCACACAACTTTTAAGTGGTGGTATGAGGCCAAGTTTTCTGATTTCAAGGTTTTGGTTCTTTCCATTACACCCCACTGCTTCTTAAACTGACTCTATAACCCAAAGAAACAAAGACAGAGGCAGAGGGGGAGGGAGAGGACGGAGTAAGACAGTACATTTCCTTTCTCATCTACTTCCTCTTCAAATATGAGTTCTTCCCCATTCAGGATGAAGTGTGAAGTGAGTGAATCATGGTCTGTAACTTTCCACAAGGCCACCACTCTATGTGCCTTCCAAACCACAGTCGGCATCTTCCTGTAGAGCTCTTCTGTAGAAGATATACAAAATGATGCCCAGGTAACAGAAGCTGCTCATTTGATCAGCACCTACCCTCCAAGACAAGGGTTGGGAGCCTGGCAACCTTCATTCAGGGAATTTTACATGGCATCCGCCCACAGGAAAAAAAAAAGCATTTTGATTACCTCTTTGTTCAGTGTGCCCCTCAGCCCAAAAGGACCCAGCTGGGAATTTGAATCTCTCATTTATCTCCCTGTCCTTCTCTTGCAGGATTGTTCTATCCTTACCCTCACCCTGACCCCAATCCCAGCTCGCTTTAGATTATAAGCTCCTAGAAGGCTGGAATCATTTCTTCTTATTAGATTCTTGGGGGAAAATGGATACACAATCTGTGCTGCTGAGTTGCTGAGAGCCCCTCTAAGAAGGGAATCCTGGGCTTCATCTCCATTTGAAAAAATATCTACTATGGGCAAGATGTAGTGCTAGGGATCACAATGACAGGAATGAAACCACCCATGCTCTCAAGGAACTTACATTCTAGCTATGGGAATACAACATATACACATAAGTAAATCCAAGGTAATCTGAGGAAGGAGAAAGGATTAACATCTGAGGGTTTCAGGAAAGACTCTCAGTTTAGGGTGGTACATAAATGGAACCTTGAAAGAAGAGAAAGATTTTGAGAGGCAGAAATGAGGAAGGAATATATTCTAGGCATGGGAGAAAGCTTGTGCAAATGCCTAGAAATGAGAAATGGAATGCAAAGTTTGTAAAATAGCTAGAAAGCTAATTTGGCTAGGGTGTATGAAGGGAATATGAAATAAGTCCAGAAAGGTAGATGGAGGCTAAATTGACTTTAAATGGCAAGCTAAGGAGCTGGTATTTTATTGGAGTAGGGGATTATTAGAGAATGGAGAACCACTGAAGGATTTTAAACAGGGAGTAGAAATACTCCAAGTTGTGTCTTAGTGAGATTCTTTCCTGCATCTTTATGGATTGCATTGCTTAGAGATTAGAGATTGCAGAAATTTGAAGGAGATAGACACGACTATTAGAATAATTCAGTAGAGAGGTGATGAAGACCTGAACTAGAATGGTGGCCATGTAATTAGAAATAATAGGATGGATTTGATTGATATGGGAGTGGAATCAACAAAACCTGACAATTAATTAGATATTGAGTTGGTGGAGGGAAATTATAATTCTCTGATTACAAATTCAAGTCATTGGAAAGATAGTGGTGCCTTCAAAAAATACACAAGTTTAGAGATGAAAATAGGAAAGTTGGGGCATGATGAAGATGATCAACTCTATTTTGTACATGCTGAGTTTAAGATATCTCTGATATATCCAAGTTGAGACCTCCAGCAAGCAGATGGTAATTTGAAACTAGAGCTCAGGAAAGTGATAAGAACTGTCTATAATGTACATGTAGGAATCATCTTCTGAGCAATGACAATAAGCCTATAGGAACTTATGAGATCACAAAGGAAGAGAATATAAAAAGAGAAGATGGCTGGGACAAATGGGACAGTCACTGTTAGGGAATAGGAGCTTAAGAAGTAGTGCTCACATAGGTAGAAGGAAAAGTAAGAGAAAGCAGTGTCGCAGAAACCAAAGGAGGAGAGAGTATCCAGGAGGGAGTGGCCGACAAAATAAAAATCTGCAGAGACATCAAGGAGCCTCCGAGGAATTAGAAAAATGTCATTAGCTTCAGGAGGTAAGAAATTAGGTTCAGTAGGTAATCTTGAAGAAAGCAGATTCAGCCAAGTGGTGGGGTCAGAAGCCAGAATGCAAAGGGTTGAGAAGTGTCAAAGAAGGAAAGGTCATGGGTGTAGTAGATGGATTTTTCTAGCAATTTGGTTGTGAAAGGAAGGAAATATATAGGACAAGATGATAGCAGGGTCAAGGGAAGGGTTTTTTGATAGGCAAAAGCCAAGTATTCTAAAGCCAGCTGAAAAGAAGAGAAATATGAGAGAATGAAGTTGGGACAAGCTACCAGAGGAGATGGGAGAGGATGGGACAAAGGGCTGAAATAGAGGTTGACCTTGACATCGGGAAAGATACATCTTCCTCAAAGATTAGAGTAAAAGAGTAGAAGATATATGGATAGAGAGGGGGGTTTGAGGTATGGAGTAGGAGAAATGAAGGAGTTTGCATTGATGGACTCAATTGCCCCAGTAAAATAGGAAATGGAATTCTTTTCTGAGAGAAACAGAGGGCAGAAAGGGATGGAAGTAGAATAAAGGACTTAAGAAGAGGTGACAAGGGAATAGTCTTTTCTGGGAAGCATGATTGGAGCTCAGTGCAACAGTTGAGGTCCAGTTGAGTAGAATATGAATTTGTAGTGGTCCCAGTCCACAGAGGTTATGTAACTTCTTCAGTTCATCATGTAAGAGTGAAAATAATAGATGGAGGGGCAGATAGGTGGCACAGTGGATAGAGCACTGGCCCTGGAGTCAGGAGTACCTGAGTTCAAATCTGGCTTCAGACACTTGACACTTACTAGCTGTGTGACCCTGGGCAAGTCACTTAACCCCAACTGCCTCAACAAAAAAGAAAAGAAAAGAAAAGAAAAGAAAAGAAAAGAAAAGAAAAGAAAAGAAAAGAAAAGAAAAGATGGGGGCAGCTAGGTGGCGCAGTGGATAGAGCACCGGCCCTGGAGTCAGGAGTACCTGAGTTCAAATCTGGCCTCAGACACTTGACACTTACTAGCTGTGTGACCCTGGGCAAGTCACTTAACCCCAATTGCCTCACTAAAAAGAAAAAAGAGGGAGAAGAATAGATGGATTGGCTATGTAGGAATAGAACTTGATAATGTGAGTTTGGTGAGGGATTCAAGGGTAGAGGACAGTGTGTAATTGAATTGTTCAACAATAAGGCCAACAGTGGGAAATAATGTCAGTAAGAGTGATAGAATGGAAAAACATGAAAGGATAGAGTCACTGAAGATCATAGTGAGTATGAAGAATAGATTTAATAAGAGTGAGGAAGAGAGAGAGAGAGATGAAGGGGTAAGTTATTATCAGTGAGAGGAATTTAAAAGTGTAGAGATCATGGAAGTGGTACAGTTATGGGAGATAGTGAAATCTAAGATATGACCGTCTTTGTGAGTACCTAACATGAAGTAAAAATATAGGTAGTTCATGGGAGTTGAAGAGGCTGACAAACAGGAAGGCCAAGATATTTGAATAGACATTAATAGTGAAGTGCCCAAATCTAAGGGGCACTTTAGACTTTGGAGTGAAGTAGACTGTGAAGTAGGTACTTGGATTCCTTGAAAAAGGAGGGAGAATGACTTAGAGTTCCATAGTTGTAGCAAGGGAGGAATTCTGCTGTGTTATAGAGACTGATGGTATGAACCTCAAAGGAGGAGAGGATGTAGAGCAACAGTGGCAGCTGGAAAATCTGGAAGAGGCTGTGGAGAGCAAAAAGTAGACTGATCTCTCCTCCTGTCCTAGGGTAGGAGAACATTAGAGAAGGAGCAACTCACAGTGGAAAAAGTGGAAGAATACAGTATTTTTATGTCTTCTTTAGAGCCCGATTTCTGTGCACCCTAGAAGATGAAAAGAGAATAAGATCTTAGAATCATAGTGCTAGAGCTGGAAGGAGCTCAGAGACCATCTAGTTCAATCCCTTCATTTTACAGATGAATAAAGTGAAATTTGGTGAGATTAAGTAATCTATAAAAGATTACACAAGGTAGTAATTTTCCATGGTGGAATTTGAACCCAGGTTCTCTGACTGCCCTTTTGATTAAACGACACCACTTCCCTTGCTGAGGAGAGCTGGGATGAAAAAGAGTCTTTTAACATTAAAGCAATTCACAAAGGCATACTAGAAGAGAAAGGCAGAGTAGGGACAGAAGAAGGATGGATAGAGAGATAAGAGGGTGGGGAGAGGCGCTGACACAGTGGATAAAGGGCTAGTCTTGGAATCAGGAAGATCTGGGTTTGAGTTACACATCTGTCACATTCGACCTGTGTTGATATGGGCAAATCGCTTAACCACTTGATGCCCACAGACAACTCTCTAAAATTACAAGATATAAAGGAGCTGCTGGTGGAAGGAGCTTCCACATCTGTACTGATGAAATCATAAGTTTGAACTCAAAACAAAACAAAACAAGAAACCAATTCACAAGAATTTAAGGAAATAGGATGTGAGAGTTTACCAGACATGGCATGGGGAAATAACCAACAAATTGTTGCCTCCATCTTCTAGGATCCCATGGTGATGGAGTTTCATAATGGTATGGGAAGAGGGGCATCAGTTTCCATAGTTTTTCACTCTAAGATCCAAGAAGGGCACAGGCACAGGGCTGTTTGTCCTAGGCATTTGGGTTAGTAAATACCTAGTTAGATTCCCCTGGGCTGGGCTGAACTCAAACTGTGCACTAATGTCATAGCCTCATCCCAAAATGGCAGGGGATGAGGAACACTCAGAAGATAGCTTTCATTTGGGATATGTATTTAACTCCAAGTATTTGGCAGTTCTGAGTTTCCAGTGCTACAGCATTAACACTTCTCTTTTCTGGAGGAGAGCTACCTTATTTGAACTTACAAAGGGATGTCAACACTCCTGCCCAGGAAATGGATAGAATATTTGACTTTCCCAAAGAAGTTCTACCAAATGGTGTTTCTGTCCTGCTCTATTGTCTGTGATCTTTGTCTGATAACATTTGTCTAATGTCCTTCCGGGTTCAAACCTACCTCCTGGCCTAGCTACATAGCTATATCTCATATCCCCTCAAAGCATGGTCAGTTCAAGCTCAGGATCTCTGACGAAGCCAGTCTAGCAACAATCAGATAGTGTATTTAAATGAGGTGGAAAGCTACTGGAGATAAGCAGCCCATCTTTTCAAAGAATTAAATTTTCAATAGCACCTTGGACAGTTCCACAACCCAAGTTGAAAGGATTTAACAGGGTTTGAAGAACAGAGCCAAGTCAAAATGTTAGCCAACTAAGTCATCCTGTTTCAGGAAGAGCCCAGGATTGCTCTTAGAAAGTCCTCTTGCTCACCCCTCTGCTACCAGATGAACTTCAATTGGCAAAGACCACATTTAGCAGACTTAGGGGTTGTGGTGCTGCTGCTGCTGCTGATGATGAAGACGACAATGACAACTAGAATTTATTTAGCACCTACTATGTAGTAGCTCTGTGCTAAGCACTTTACATTTATTCTTATTTGATCCTAAGAAAACCCTAGGAGGTAGTTGAGGTCACATTTGAACTCAGGTCTTTCTGCCTCCAGGCCCAGTGCTCTATTTACTATGCCCCCTAGCTGCAGTTCTGTGGTGTTACACATAAAGCTTTTAAAAATAAATATATTTAGGAAGCAAGTTGTTATTTCCAAGTCATGTGGTAGTTACAGGATAGTGTAGCAAATGGGATCAATTTTCTCTGACATGTGGAGGGAAGAGGGAGATCAGAACTTGAATCCTATAGATTCTATCTCTACAAATATCTCTCACAATCATCTTTTCCTATAAACCAGAATGTTGAACATAAGTCCCGCACTGCTGCCTGCAGTACTCCTGAGTGTGGCCCAACAAATTCAAATGTAATTGAGAAATATTTTACAAAAGAAACAAAATTATAATAGAATGTAGATGTTAACATAAGGGTAGCCAGTTGGTGCAGTAGATAGAACTCTGGGCCTGGAATCAGGAAGACCTGAATTCAAATCTGGCCACAGACACTTACTAGCTCTGTGACCCTGGACAAGTCACTTACCCCTTATTTGCCTCAATTCCTCATCCATAAAATAGGGACATACTGAAGAAAGAAATGACAAACTACTATAGTATCTTTGCCAAGAAAATTGCATGGACAGAGTCCACAGGGTCATGTAGTGTCAGACATGTGGTTTTCTAAGTCAATATGCAGCCCACAGGGATCCTTAGGTATGGTTAAGTACCCCCTCCTTTCTATTTGATGTTGACACCACTACTCTAAATTACCATTGCAATCACATGAAGTCATTATCTGAACTATTTTAATAGTCTTCTGATTCATCTTCCAGCCACCATCATCTCTTCCTTTCAAATACAATTTTTATGCTGTAGTTCAAGTTAGTCTTCTTAATCTGATCATGTCACTCCTCTACTCTATAAAGTCTCCAGGCATTTCCCATTGATTACTCCTGACCTTGATATTCAAGGTCCTCCTCAATCTAGCTTCAACTTCTCTCTCCCATTTTTCAGTCATTCCTCTCTATACCCCACGTGTCAGCCAAAAAGTGATTGCTTTTGTTCCTGGGCCATCCTCTCCCTCATCTGTGTCTTTTCTCATGACATCTCTCTTATCTGAAACAAACTTCTTCCTCTACTCTCAGTCTTAGTCCATTGAAGTTACTTTATTCTTTGAAGTTCTAACTCAGGTGTCATCTCCTGTAAGACTTCTCAGGTTTCTCTTTGTATCTCCAACATTTTTACCTTGTACATCCATAGATGTTAAACAAATTTTTATTCAATTGGATTTGATTGAATCTTCGACAAGGGGTATTCTTCTTTTTTTGTGGGGCAATGAAGATTAAGTGACTTGCCCAGGGTTACACAGCTAGTAAGTGTCAAGTGTCTGAGGTAGAACTTGAACTGAGGTCCTCCTGAATCCAGTACTTTATCCACTGTGCCACCTAGCTGCCCCAAGGGGTGTTCTTCTTGCAGGTTCAAGGTAATATTCAGATCTAAGGCCATATCTAGGATTGGGACATTCAGTTTTCCCCCAAGCACCTACCTGTTTTCATGCCTTCCCATATTCTCCACTCGTTTTATTTTTTTGTGGGGGGAAGGAGGGGCAATGAGATTTAAGTGACTTGCCCAGGGTCACACAGCTAGTAAGTGTCAAGTGTCTGGGGCTGGATTTGAACTCAGGTCCTCCTGAATCCAGAGCAGGTGCTTTATCTACTGCACCACTTAGCTACCCCTACATATTCTCTCTTCCATAGAAAATACACAGAGAGAACCTTGAACAACCCTAAGATGCAAAAATTGAAGGTCTACATGTTCTCAACAGTCTTTCCTTCCAGACAGCATGTTTCTTGGTGTAACAGAGGTCACTCATTTTGTGACCAGAATCTTTTGATTCCCCCTTCTGGTTATTGTAGCTATGAACTGGATAAGGTGTCCTCAAGACTGCCTGAGGGGGCAGGAGGTGACTCCTCTCAGCAGACTTTAAAAGGAAAGGTTTGGTAATCTAAACCTTCAAATTCTTTTAAGGGATTTTTTTCAGCAGAGGGCTGATTGAGCCTAAAAGTAATTCCTATAAGTAAAATGAAAACTTTATGACTAACCTTATAAAAATTGAATGAGACAAATTCTGTACTTCCTTGCCCAAGGGTCATGGGTGAATTGATGACTAGGGCTAGGGAAATTGAACCAGGATCTCTTCTAGCTCTTTTAAGTTTTGTTCCATTCCAAAGAACTAAAGATTGAACGATGAGGGTGGGATTGTTGTTTTTGGTCCTTTATTCTCAAAGAAGAACAATGACATCATGAGGGTGATGTCTTAACTTGAAAATGAATTGGATTTCAGTGAGGCAGAGTTGTGCAAAATCACCAGCCTCATTCTCTCCTACAGAGTTATCAGAATCCAGTGGCAACACACAGGTCAAGATGACTGAGGATGACCCCCTGAGGGTGGAACCAGAAGTTCCACCAGAAGAGGGTGGGAATGGAGGTAGAGTCTGGAAATACATAAAGTTAATGTCATGGATCAAAGAAGATGAACTTAGAAGGAAGTGAGTCTGGAAAAACATAAAGTTAATGTCATGGATCAAAGAAGGTGAACTTAGAAGGAAGCGAGATACCAGGCATAAATGTCAGTTACTTGACTCAGGGACATTATTCTCAGCTCTTCCCTAGCCCTCAGTGGTCACCTCTTTCCCATGCACAAAATGGAGAAAGCGGAAGAGTCTGGAAAAATGAGTTCCCCTTTCTAATCACCTTGGACCTGGCTCCTATCCATGAATTTGAAGGTTGAATGGAAGGTGTGGTTTGACTTCAATGATGCACAGGCCATCATAGATACAAGAAAACTATTCCACTTCTAAAAGAAATGCTACAGGGGCAGCTAGGTGGCACAGTGGATAGAGTATTGGTCCTGGAGTCAGGAGTACTTGAATTCAAATCCAGCCTCAGACACTTAACACTTACTAGCTGTGTGACACTGGGCAAGTCACTTAACCCTCATTTTAGAAAGAAAGAAAGAAAGAAAGAAAGAAAGAAAGAAAGAAAGAAAGAAAGAAAGAAAGAAAGAAAGGAAGGAAGGAAGGAAGGAAGGAAGGAAGGAAGGAAGGAAGGAAGGAAGGAAGGAAGGAAGGAAGGAAGGAAGGAAGGAAGGAAGGAAGGAAGAAAGAAAGAAAGAAAGAAAGAAAGAAAGAAAGAAAGAAAGAAAGAAAGAAAGAAAGAAAGAAAGAAAGAAAGAAAAAAAGAAAGAAAGAAAGGAAAGAAAAGAAAAGAAAAGAAAGAAATGCTACAAAGTCACTACATCCTCACCTGTTCTCAAGAAATGATATGTGAGTGGTGAGGGCGTGAGAGATAAGGGCTGACATAGGGGTGAGGGAGAAAAGTCTGTGTTTATTTCTGGTTTTGTAGATATGTATGTGTCTGGGCTTTAGCAGTGATGCTTAGGTAAAAATCTGTGGGGGAGGGGTGCCCCGTAGAGTTTAGAAAGAGATGTTTGGAATCGCTCATGTATGCTCAAGTGAGAATGTTCACTTGTAGACCCGTATAACTGTCCTACTAGACTATAGATTCTCTGAGGACAAGAACCACATTCCTTTCCCAGTGCCTGTTACAATGTTTCTTGAATATGCTTGGAAGCAAGAAACAAGAGACAAGAGAACCTGCACACATGCATGGGCTACTAAGGTACCAAAGGCCCAGAGGCCAAAGCAGGCAACTGCCATGTGTTCAGTTGAGTAACCTCTTTGCTACAGTAAGTCTTAATTGCTCCCATTTCTATAGGCTGGAAGCCTGGACGGTCATTCTTCTATTTACAGGTGTGTGTATCTGGGTGTATGTGGTGCCTTTGTGGGAATCTACTTGTCTTTTCTCTCCATTCAGCTACCATTTGCCTCAGGGGCTCCTCCAGCTGCCTTTCCTTGAGAATTTTTATTCTCTGGTTAGGCGTGACTTTTAGACAAGCAAGCCAAATGTCATACCTTTTGTGTCTCCATCTATCTGGGACTATGGGATCCAGTGTATGCCCTTCTTGGCAGAGGAGGAAGGTAGGGCAGGGAAATTCCACTAGACATTCCCTCCATGCCCCTACAAGGGCCTAAGACCTCTCCCTAACCCAGGTAGCAGTGTTAAGAGGAACCAAAACCCAGACACAATGCAGGTTTATAAATCAAGTCTCTTGACTCCCGTTCTAGTGGTGTGTCTATTAAGCCAATAGACCCAGGTTGTGCTTATGAATCTCCAAATCACTTTGCCCCACCCTCAGCACTAAACTAGAGGATTTAGGAAGGTCTTTGATACATTTTGGCATTATGCAAAAGAATAAACAAATGAATGTCTATTTCATAGTCAGCGCATGGGGCATTTGTGTGTATGTGTCATCTGACTGTAGTACTAGTCTCAATCTCTGGGAACTCTCCCACTTTCCAGTGGGGAAAACACTCCAATATGTGTATCTCAGTCTCCAACACATGTGGCCTTGACATATGCAGGTACAAATAAACAAACAAGCAAACAGACACACGTGACCTTGGTCAAGTCACTTAACTTCTGTTTGCCTAGGAGGCAGCTAGATGGCTCAGTGGATAGAGCACTGGGTTTGGTGTCAGGAAGACCTGAGTTCAAATCCAGCCTCAGACACTTACTAGCTGTGTGACTCTGGGCAATTCACTTAACCCTGTTTGCTTTAATTCACCGAAGAAGGAGATGGCAAACCACCCCAGTATCTTTCCCAAGAAAACCCCATGGGGCCATATAGGGGGTCATGAAGAGTCAGACATGATTGAACAACAAATCTCTCTCTCTCTCTTTCTCCATACATATATATTTTTCTGTGTATATCCATATATACACACACGCTGAGGCCTAGGGATATGTGTGTATATGTATACATGTATGCTGGATGATAACAAGGCAGTACAGACTTTGAGAGAAACAAAACTGAATTGGAGCAGGGAAAGGAAAATACCAAAGAGAGAGAAGGAAAATGAGGAGCTGGGTGTGGCTTAGGGGCTGCTCCTGGTAGAAACAGCAGCTTTTTGTGTTTACTAGCTCAGCCAAGGGCACCTTCCAGGTATCAAGGCTTCCGCTTGCATCTAATGGGCAAATCAATCCCACTCCCTTCTCATTCCCTAGGTTAGGGTGCCTTTTGCTGGGAAGCAGTGAAGGGAGCAGAGATGAGCTGGTTTGAAGCCTCTAGTCCCTGGATGTCTGGGAAATGGGCTGTGGGAGTATTTATTGCTTGATTTAAATCCTTGTTATTTACTTCATGTCTTGGTTCAATTAAATATCATAAGCTTTATTATGATGTCACATATTTCATTTGTTTTGGTAGGTGGAAATGGTGGCTATGACTATCTCATGAATCCTGGGAACTTGGAAGTAGCCATCTGGGGCCATGGTAAGGGCCCAAGGTGCGCCACACAGTCAAGACAAAATGGGGGCATGCGCCCAGGCACCTACATAAGAACAACATGCCGGAAGACATGCACGTGCATGAATTCATGGTACCCAGACAGGTACCATGGTGTAGTGGAAAGAACACTAGCCTTGGAATCAGAAAGCCTGGATTGAAGTTCTGATCTTGCCACAGACTCTATGACCTTAGATAAATCACTTCTACTCTTTGGGTTTCATCTGTAAAATGAAGAGATTGGCACTACTAAGCCTGAACCCACAGGGGTCAGAGACAAAAAGAAAGGTCCCATAGAAACCAAATAATTAATAGCATTATTTTTTTTTTCTTGTAGGTAGGAAAAAAACTGGAAAAAAGGTGTGTGCCTATTAATTGGGGGATGGATGATCTTTGACATAAGAATGTAATAGAAGATTATTATGATGTAAGAAACAAAAATCTGTGAGAATTTTAAAGAAACACAGGAAAGCTTATAAGAACTGATATTGAAGTAAGCAAGCAAAACCAGAATAGACACAATGACTACAGTGATGTAATAAAAAACAACACCAAAATGCAGTTTAACTCAAATTAATTGACATAACCTAGAAAACAGAATACACACACTTCCCTCCTCTCAGTAGAAAGGTGGGGGGTCCAAAGGGAAAGAGTGTTGCATATGCACCTATCAGTCAGTTTTACTTAACTTTTTTTCTTTGTCAACAGAGGGTTCAGTGGGATTTGGAGGGGAGAGGTATTGGGAAATGACTGGTGTAAAAATCAGAAGGCATCAAGGGAACACTTTTTTTTAAATGATAGGATTTTACCAGATTTTACTAAGGTGTCTTTTGTCTCTATTATTTATAATTCTCTACCTATGGAAAGAAGTGGTCCTGAGGAAGCACTAATTCTGTACCATGGGTTTTAGGAATAAGGATTGAACATCAGAGGGTTCCTCTAGGGTTGGGACTGTGGTCAAGAAAACAAAAGAAGAACAAGACCTGTCACATGTATCTTTGCAGTAAGGCTTAAATCCAGCTCTGTCCAGAAGGATTCAAACCTTTTCCATAGACACATAAGCAATGTACCAAGTTTAACCATCCCCTCCTAGCGCTGGAACTCAAATAGGGTTTTAGCTGCAGCAGTGCCACCCCCTTGTGGTTATATCTGATGGTGACAACTGGTCATTGAAACATGGAAGTGGACCTGGGGAAGATAAAGACCACTGATGGCCGAGATTGGATACTGCTATTGGCTCCCAAGATGTTAAGATGGTTTTTAGGTGAGTTTTCCCCCCGCCATGTTTCTACCTGTAGCATCATTCTCACAGCCCTTCTTTCCTAAGGCAGAGAGAGATCACTTGGGAATGGGAGTGGGGAGGGAGGGAGAAGGTGCAAGAAAGATTGGGAACCTGAGGATGACAGTCGTAAACCTGCTCTGTAAAAATGTCACTTCCTGTGAGGTCTGAGGGAAACAGATTAGGAAAGGGTTTGGAGAGGGTAATGCCTGCAGATACAGCTGACTCTCAGTGGTCCGAGGACAGATGCTCCAGTGTGTGGATTATGGAGAATATGAGATTCTCTTGCCCTCTTCCTATTTCCTGTGGTACTTTCTCCCCCCTTTCAGGTCTCTACTCAACAGCCCTCCTAAAAAGCTTAGGAGGAATAGGGAAGAGAATAATTTTTAATCCCTGAGATCAGCTCCTGCTAACTGTTTAGTTGAATAGAGGATTTTAAAACCATTGATCAACAAAAGGTGTGTAGATTTCAATTCTACTCATCCACCAGCAACAAGTCATAACCAAAGATGAGCTGAATGGCAGAGGGTGACAAGAAAGAAGAAGAGGGAGGGGGTGAGACAGGAAATTATCTCTCTAACCCTACCTTTCATTACTATCATACCTATATCTGTTACTCCTTTGTCCTAAAATCTGACCTGGTCACAACTATCTTCATCTACTTAAAATGTCCCTCCTATACTCTCTTAATCTAATTCCTACCCCCATCCAAGGCCCAGGTCAAAAAAAAAAAAAAAACCTAAAGCGAGGGCAGCTAGGTGGCACAGTGGATAAAGCACCGGCCCTGAATTCAGGAGTACCTGAGTTCAAATCCGACCTCAGACGCTTGACACTTACTATCTGTGTGACCTTGGGCAAGTCACTTTTGCCTTGCAAAAAAAAAACAACCTAAAGAAGCTGCCCTCACAGAGTCTATATTCTACCAAATAGAGCATTAGGTATTACATATACATAGATAAGTATAACAAAAGGTAAAGAGTGAAAATGATGAAGGAGATATCAAGCAAAGAATATGCTTTAAAGAATGGTTGAAGAAAAGAACATCAAAGTCTCAAGGGTGGGGAATGGGGTTGCTCTTGGTAGCAGTCTTCAAGGGAAGGTTGGAGAACCACTTATTAGGAATGTTGTAGAGAGCTGGACCAGCTGTTTGCTGAGGTTTCATCTGATTCTGAGATTCTGCCTACATAGGACATAGGAGGCATTTGGTGAATGTTGGTGGCAAGTGTAATGAGATGCCAAAGAAAGCCAGCTGCCTTTCTTTTTTACTTTCCCTGTATAAGGATCAATCCTTCACTTCCCCAGTAATTCTTCTCCCAGTACCTCCCCTTTTATTTCAAAGGAATAAAGAGACTTAAGGAAAGAGCAGAGAGGAAAGGAAATAGTTTGCTCTGGTCCAAAAATAAGGTGATGGAATACTCCAACTTGTATCCTTCCTTCCATCTACCTAATCCAATCATGAGAACTGTGAAACCTCATAAACTCTGTATATCTCTCATAAAGGGTCCATGAAGGAAAACTGCAGGAGATGTGGATGAAAAGAGTTAGAGAAGGAAAAGTTGGAGTGACTGAGTCAGGAGTCTCCAGGGTGTTTGCCTCCTCTGCCATGCTGACTTCATGCTACAGTATCTATTATATATCCCCAAATAGATTAAAAATTCCTCAAGGATACAGTCCATATCTTCCATCTGGTCATTTTTGTGTCCCCAGAATTGTTTTAGTTCTTAAGAAAAAAAAAGGAGAATCAAACAAAGAGAAGGACTCTGAAATTTGGGGATAGATGCAACAATGTTAATGCATAAAGGAGAGATAACAGAACTACTCAACTCTTGTTTCATGGCATAGGTCATGGGGACTGTGAGACCTCATAAACCCTGCATAGCTCCCTCCTATTCCTACAAGTTCCATGAAGTGGGGGTGTGGAGGAGGGAACAAAGAGACAGCATCAAGAAGCAAGGAAATCAGGGAAACAGGATGGAGGGACAATGAAATAGAGACAAAGCTGAGCTTTTGCAGGAGGACCAGTGCAAAGAATGTGGATTTAATGGAATGAAGGGAGAGGAACCTTCTAAAAAATGGAAGAAAAAAAAAAGAAACCTCTCTGTCCACTCCACCCTACCCCCCCCCCCAAAAAAAATGTTCCCCTCCCTTAAGTAGTTGAAGTCTTAATTTGCACTCAGTTCTTTCCTCTCCCACCAGGCATGAGCTTGGGAGTAAGAGGCCTCCCGCCCAGAAGGAATAGTGCAGGACATCCCCAAGGTTTTTTCATCTGTGATTCTGGGGGGGAGGTGGGATTGGGTCTGATTAGAAATCTACTTCCTCCAAAAAGGGTACAGCAATTTGGCCTGCTCCCCTCTGCAGCCATATCTGGGACAAGGCAGGGAGCTGAATAGACAGGACTTTGGAAGATCAGCAGTGCATTCCAGGTGACAGTCTGAGTTGGTCTCTAGCAGTGGGACTCAAGTTCTGTGAGCCTAAGAAGTGCTGCCCGAGTAGTGGAGGGGGTGGGGGGGTGCCGTACTCAGCCGCTGGGGCAGGTCCTCTTCTGGGCATATGAGCTGACGGACTCTCTGGAAGACAAAAGGTAGAGGCTATGAGAGGGTGCAGAAGGAGGGGTGAGACACCCTGCCTCTTCCCTACATCAGGCTCAATCTTCTAATCTCACCAACTCTTCTCCCAGAGTCATCTCCAGGTCTAAGCACACCCTCTGGTTTCACCCCTTGCCATGCCCAACAAGTCTTCTGCCATGTTCCTTAAACCCATCCTCATAATCACAGCCTTAATTCTTAGCTTGTGCAATGCAGACTCCTTAGAGGTTTTGTTGAAAATTGAATCTTGGGAATTATCAGTGTGTCATGGCAGCCCCCAGTAAACAAATGTGAATTTATGTTGCATTTGGAAGGGGCATTGACATGCTGAAGCACACAAAGAGGAAGATGAGGGACAGAACTAGAAAATGAATCATGTGCATTATTTAGGAAGAAGAGACTAGGGAGGGCCACCGTGTGATGTATAATCACCATCTTCAAATTTCTATGTGACTCTTTTCCAGAGCAAGTAGATTTTTTTTTGCCTGTCCCCAGAACTAGAACTGATGGTTGGAAGTTATGGGAAGGTAGATTTCAGGTCAATATTAACCATTAGAGATATCCAAAACTGAAATAGGCTGCCTTAGGGGGCAATAACTTTCTCTTCACTGAAAGTAATCAAGAATGAGCTCTATAACCTGTCAAGGATGTTGAAGAAAAAAGATTCATATTTCTGATATGTATTGGACTTGACAGACTCTAATGTCCCTTCCCAATTATTAGTATATGATCCCTTAACACCAGCATCTACCAATCTCACTGGCTCTGTTGTCACATACTAACTTATGGCAGGCAAGCTATCGACTAAGACAGTCAACATGACTCTTTCCATCCTGCCTTCTTCCCTTCTACTCTACCCCCAACCTTTCATGCTTCCTCAAAGTCCTAATCTAAGCTCCTTAGAGTGCACTCTGCCCACCTCCCCCAGCCTTGCCCCTACCTACCTCCCTCAGGGAGCCTTTGAGAGTTGTCAGTTTGTAAGCACTCCAGGCAGGGATGCAGACCATGGAGGACAGTGCCAGGAGCCAGCCCAAAGCATCTCCCCACCACGGGTACGTGTACTTCTTGTTGTAGGTCAGTGGGGTGTACTTGGCCAGAGAGAAAAGGAAGGTGGCCTAAGTGTAAGGAATGGGAAAGGAAAGAAGTCAGTGGAGGCAGAGCCCCTGGACACTCAGACATCACACACAACACACACACACACACACACACACACACACACACATATACACACAAAACCATTCTATAAAGCTTGTATAGAGTGGAGGCTACTCCCCTTACCTGTCAATTCTTTCCCTGCTAATCATCATCTCTCCCCACCCCACCTCTTTCTAGACTCTTGTTTAAAAATTTACCTCCTCCTTGAAATATTTTCTGATTAATTCTTCCTTAACTCAAATTACACTATTATTCCATAGTCCACTTAACTCAAGGTATCCATTGTTTATGCTACATTTACTTGCACTCATTTAAGTACTAATGTTATATGAGTCATGAATCAGTTTATGAGTTTCTCAAGGTATTGTTGGTATCTCCTCTTTCTCTGTATCTTGCAACAGTTCAGGGGGGTGCTAAACATGTACTATTGGCAGATTGAAGCAATGTGGCCAAAAAAAAAAATTAAATTAACCTCCCAACCCTAGGTCCTTATTCTAGTTCTGTCACTAGACAATGTGGCCTCCAACAATCTTTGTGACTTTTCTTATCTTCGGCTCCTTCCTCTTACATATGACAAGAACTCTTCTCAGAGCCAAAATGGAGGGAGAATTAGGATCTAAGCTTTGAGATCATCAGAAAAGTTGTTATGGGGAAGGAATGATACTCCCTCCAGAAACTCTTTCTCCTTCTTGTGCTATCGCCCCTTCAGCATGACTAGCTTCCTCTGATGTTTTCTTACTGTGCATACAGCTGGTGTGAGGAATATCCAGCAATATTTAATAACAGGCCATGGCCGATAGCCAATCATGTCTTCAATGTTATCGTAGAATCTCTCAGCTCCTACAAGAAAGTGGGAGGGACAAGAGAGGAAAGAGGGAGAAATTGTTCACTTTATGCCTTTGCACTCAGAGGTATGAGGGGAGGAACTTTAGGACAGCAGGCTGGGAACCATGCACAGGCCCCCAAAATGGGAGATGCCTAAGTTATTATGGCAAAGAGTAATGGGTCCAATCCACGGCAGGACCAACATAATTTAGATTCATAGCATAACTTTTTGACTTCCAAGGCAGTTTAAATGGGGTAGTTGAGGGAGTCTAGTTAGTTTCCATTCCTCAGAGGATTTTGAGGACAGGACAGAGATCTGTATATTTAGGATAGTTTAGGTATAGTCCTCACTAGGGGCTGGAGGTAGGATGAAATGCTTTCTGGAATGGCTCTTCCGACCATGAGGAATCCAGAACATCAAAGACCTTGCTGGAAGGATCCTGGGCAAAGGTACTAATCAGCATATCTCTTGATGTCTGAGTTCCTCCTCTAATGGAGAACCCTGGGTACTGAAGGGGTCCTTGGGTCACTCACCATATACCCAGGCCACACAGAGTGTCTCAAAGATGGCTACAAATAACAGACACATGCCACTGGCCGCATAGTAGTCAAACAGCTGAAACACATACATTCCACCCTGGAAAAGAAAGAAAGAGAGGAGAGGGATTTCTAGGGGACCTGTCCACCTCCACACCCATGGGATATCCCCCAATTTAGGCATAAAAACAGAGACCCTCCTCCCTTTCAGTTGGACTCAGATTAGGAGAGGTCACTGCTACCATCATATAGCCATTTAGCCAGGGTCGGATTACAGCTGAAAGTGCCGGGATAGTCTAAGGGGCAGCTGGTTCTTTTCTTTCTGAGGGGCAGAAAGAAAGAGCATTATCAAAGGATCAGAGATTTAGAGCTGGAATGCACCTTAGAGGCTCTCAGATAAGGGGTGCCAATACTTCTCTATTTCCTACTTCCTTAAGCCATCACATAGAATCAAAGTCCCTCCTTCCCTTGAAGCTTGATTTGGGTAAAGAAGGTGTGACTTTGCTAATGGCCCCAGCTCTAGGTCCAGAAGCCATCTATCTCCAGGACCAGTGAGGTGAGCTCTCTCTAGCCAGATTTCTTGCCAGATCTGACATTCAACCCTCCTTCTTCCAGCATCACCCAAGCCATCCCCTTCCACCACATTTCTCAGACTACCATCATGGCCTGTAGTAGAGGTTTTACCTTGTGTTTCTCCAAGAGAAAGAAAAGGAAGAAATGGTGCTGTAAGCTCCCTGGAAAGACCTGATGCTTCAGGAATTTGCCCTGTCTGTTTAGGGAGAGTTGCCCTACCCTGGATCTGACCTAGTACATCCCACCTCCAGCTCCACTGGACTCTCACCTCGGTGAGCATGATCAGCCCGATGAGGTAGGAGAGGACAGAAATCACTAGGATAAGGGTTTCCCGTCGATTCTTCTTTCGAAGTTTGTTGGGGTACATGTCCACCAAGGCTGTGACCAGGCTCTCCACACACACAAACTAGATGGTAAAACAAAAAATTAGAAAGAAGGACCACTCCTAAGATGTTTCATCAGCTCACTCTCTCTCTCTCTCCAGGGTTAACCAACTCCTTTCCCTACTCCTCAAGCAAGACTCCCAGAGTCCTCTTCACATCAACTGACCTTGTGCCTCATTAAGTCCTGGCCTCATGTCCAAACATCCCAGTGCTACTAGGGAGAGAAACTGCACTCCTGTAATTGCTCCATTCTCCAATTAGAGTTTCTGCAGAAAATGCTCTCCTCCCATGCCTCTCCATTTTTCCCCTTTACTTCCCCCCACCCAAGCACCCATCCACCCACATGCATGTACACACATGTGCAAGCACCCATGTGCATGTACACACACACATACACACACACACACACACACACACACACACACAACCCCTGTCAGTCTTTAGGTGGGGGGTAATGAACTATACCTGGCTATCCAGCCCAAGTAGCACAACCATGAGGAAGAAACAACATGCCCAAAGAGGAGAGAAGGGTAGCATCACCACAGCCCTGGGGTACGCGATGAATGCCAATCCAGGGCCTACAGAAGAAACAAAACCAAAGAGTCTAGTCCCAGAAAGAGGGTCAGGAGGAGAGAAAGGACAGGAGTTGCTCAACTCCAAAAAATTTCCCACTTAAAATCAGCAGATCTAGATACAGGCCAAACCTGATCCCCACCAAATCTATACCATCCCAAAGAAGGAATCAGAGAAGGAGTCTGATTTGGAATCACAAGCTCTGGGTTTGAATTCTGTATGTTCCACAGGTGTGACCCTTGGCAATTCACAGCTTCTCTTGGCCTCAGCTTTCTCATCTGTCAAATGAAGAGACTGGACTTTATGGTCTCTGCAAAGCCCTCCAACTCTGATTCTGAGATGCTGAGATCCTAGTCCTCTGTCTTCCAAGGCACCACCTCCTGCATTCCCCAGCTTCTGCCCCTACAACTGAAGTACTAAATAGAGGATAGAGAATCATAGAGCTAAAAGGGGATTTTTAGTGATTATCTTTTTTTTTTTTTTTTGCGGGGCAATTGGGATTAAGTGACTTGCCCAGAGTCACACAGCTAGTAAGTGTTAAGTGTCTGAGGTCGGATTTGAACTCAGGTTCTCCTGAATCCAGGGCCGGTGCTCTACCCACTGCGCCACCTAGCTGCCCCGGTGATTATCTTTTTAATCTAACCCCTCTCATTTGACAGGTAAGGAAAACTGAGACCCAGAGAGATAAAGTAACTAGTTATGACAACACAATAGCTGTCAATGGCAGGACTAGAACCCAGCTCCTCTGACTCCCAGGGCACTGCTCTTTCCATCACACTACGTGGCCTTTTCTTAGAAGGCAGTCGGGGCAGCTAGGTGGCGAAGTGGATAGAACACCAGCCCTGGATTCAGGAGTACCTGAGTTCAAATCCGGCCTCAGACACTTAACCCTTACTAGCTGTGTGACCCTGGGCAAGTCACTTAACCCCAATTGCCTCACCAAAAAAAAAAAAGTAAAAAAAAGAAGGCAGTCCATGTGTATGTCAGATAGTACTGGCATCACTAACACCACAGGTAAGCCCCACCTACACATCATCTCTATGCGCATGGTTATCTATTGTCCAACCCTACACTCTCTCCTGACCACACATCTCCACCACTATTAGACATCCCAAACTGGATGTCTCATGGCAGATCCAAAACTGAACTCATCATCTTTTCTCCCAAATCCTCCCCGCTTTGGAACTATTACTGCCAAGGGCAACACCATCCTCCCAGTCACCCAGGCTTGCAGCTTAGTGATCCTTCTGGACTCTTCAATCTCACCTCCCATACCCATTCAATGGTCAAGTCCTATCATTTCTACCTTTGCAACCTTTCTTGTATATTCCTCCTTCTCTCCTCTGACACGGCCACCACCCTGGAACAGGCCCTCAGCATCTCATGCCTGGACTATTGCAATAGCCTGCTGGTCAGTCTCCCTCCCTCAAATCTCTATCCACTTCAGTTCACCCTCCTTTCCACTATCAAATTGAGCTTCCTAAAGCACAGGTCCAATCATATCATCCCCTCTTACTCCAAGGGCTCCCTATCACCTCCAGGATCAAATATAAAATCCTGTTCGACTATAAAAATGCTCCACCATAAGGTGGCCCCTTCCTACCTTTCTAGTGATATTCTATCTTGCACCCAACATTCCATATCTCAAATCCAGGCATTTTCACTGGCTTTCCCCCATGCCTGGAATTCTCTTCCTCCTTCTAGCTTCTCTGGCTTCAATCAAGCCTTCTGCCTTTCCCAGTCTTCCTTCATGTTAGTGCCTCTCCTCTGAGAAGATCTCCAATTTAGCCTTGCTATGTGCTGTTTGTCCATAGTTGTTTGTATTTTGTGCCCTCTATTAGTTTGGAACATCCTGGAGAGCATAGACTATTGTTTTGGGTTGTTTTTGTTTTTGCTTTTTTGGGGGTCTTTATTCCCAGCACTTAACATAGTCCCTGACACATAGTAGGCACTTAATAGAGGCTCTTTGACTGAACAACCTCAGAATAATATTCCTCAATTTCCCTCCACTTAAAGATGACTGGTTTCTCCAATCTGGCAGTGTCGGTGGCCCTTGTTGAGACTCCCACATCAAAGTCCCAGATGGCAAAAGTCTTCCTGATTAGAGACAAGTAAGCTGCTGGTGTCAGGGTGAACCTCACTTCAATGCTCAGGCATTCCCTCTGCCACAACCAGGACCGTGCCACTCACCTGACTCGGCCACCTCAGAGATGGGCACCCCCTGCTCCTGAGACATGAAGCCCAGAATGGAGAAGATAGCAAAACCGGCCACAAAGCTGGTGCCACTGTTCAGGAAGCAGAGGGAGATGCAGTCCCTGGGGGAAGGGAAGAGACAAGTAGTAACAAGCACAGCTGAAAAAGTCAATTGCATTCGAACATCAAGAGAACTGTAATCACACTGAAGACAGGAACTTGTCAACTGACTCGGTTTGTTTGGAGGAGGGGAAGCTATCTGCTGGGAGTCCTTTCAATACCCAAGTGCCACCTCCCCCAGGAAGCCTTCCCTGACCTTCATAGCTGGAAGCAATCTGTCTTTTGCAAAGCTTTGCTTAGATTACATTTTAAATCATAGTCATTTGAACACAGATTGTGCATTGCATGGCAAAAGAATTCATCACTTAGTGGCCAACTGGCTGTTGATGAGCTAGCACAGGAGTTCTGAACTTTTATTGTGTTCTAGAATTGGCAAAGCCTATGAATCCTTTCTCCAAATAATGTTTCTAGATGCATAAAATAAAATACATAGAATTACAAAGTGAACCAATTGTGTTGAAATATGGTTATCAAATCATTCTTTTCAAAAATGTTCACAGACTCCAAATTAAAAACATCACACTGGAAGATGAGACATCAGATAGAATGAAGTATAGGTGAGTTTCCATCTTCACTAGTTAAGAGTTTGTCCATAATCATGGTTTTTTAGATCCATCAAAATAAGAAAATAGATCATAGAGTTTAGACCCGGAAGGGACCTCAGAGGTCATCTAATCTGAACCCCTCATTTGACAGGTGAGAAAAATGGGTCTCAGAGAGGGGAAATGACTTCCTCAGGGTCATACAGGTGATAACAAGTGAGCCAGATTGGAAACTCGGCCTTTTGACTCAAAATCCAAGGCTCTTCCCATCATATCACTTTGTATCTATAGAATTTCCCCATTAGGTTGTAATTTCCTAGAGAGTAGGGGTCATATCTTTTATTGACCTCTGCATCCTCTGGTACCTAGCACAGCACCTTGCTCATATTTCATTTTTAATAAATGTTAGTTAAATTGAACTGGGACTTCAGAAAAAGGCCTAGTTCTAATCTACCCAGGGCCTCAGACATGGATGAACACACTAAGATACCTTCTAGATATTCCTTCTTCATTTCCCACCTCCCTGGGCTGTACTTACTGACCTAGTATCATCTGTGAGTTAGTCCAGTCCATGGGTACCTAGATCTCTTGCCTGATCACTGTGACCACCCCCAGGTCCCTTCCATGAACTCAATATTACATGTCCTACCTCCACATAAACACACAAGCCTTTTCTTGGACCCAGAATGAATTCCTTCTTAACTCTGCTTCTCAGAATCCTGTTTACCCTCAAGGCTGAATTTAGGTGTCACCTCTAAGAACCCTTCCCTCATCTGAAGCGTGGTCGGTGCTCTCTCTTTCCTCAGTTTTCCTTGGGTTCCACATAATCCCCTCAATAAAATACAAGCTCCCTGGTGGTGAGGACTGTTTTGTATCTTAAGGGACTGTTACGGTATCTTACATAAGCTCAACCACAGATTTAGAACTAGAAGGGATGTCAGAGGTCATCTGGTTCAGCAGTCTCATTTTAAGGATAAAGAAACCAGTGGATTAAGTGATTTGCCCAAAATTGCAAAATTATTAAAGATACAGATTTTTAATAGTAGGTACTTCATAAATATCTTAAATTTCAATTCTACCAGCTTTGTCTTTTGATCCCCAGTGCCTAGCATAGTGTCTAGTATAACAGATGCTTAATAAGTGCTTTTTAAATTGATTAGCTAAAAATTACAGTTATTCCCCCATACTAATGTTCCCTGCTAGCAAATGCACGTTGGATGATATATGACTTGCCCAAGGTCATGGAGGTAGTATAAGAAGAAGAATCAAGACCTGATCTTTTGGTCTTTTGACTCCAAATCCAGCAAGTTTTCCACCTCGTGGATTATCCAAAACAAAACCCACTTCAATTTAAGTTTAGAACAGATGATGTGATTTTTAGACAAAGCTTAATTTATTTTACTTCAACTAATATTAAAAACCTATTTGCATTAACAACTAGGTAATGTGGTACAAGATGGTGCAGAGGTATGAGTGTGCTAGTATTTAATAACTAGCTGTCCAAAAGTATACACACAAGGCACTTTAAATTTAATCTATATTACTAACATTTTTCTATTACTTTCTTTAAGTCTAGATAATCGATAAAACAATAAATCAAGCCCCAATTTGTAGCATTAGCCAACTTCAAAGGAATAAATGTTCACTCTGAAAATTTAATAATTAGCTTCATGAGCCATTAGAAGCCCACCCCTATAGTGAATACTGGGAGTGGACAGAGAACTGTCCCAGTATTAAATATCTTCTGTAGATGATCTAAAAAGCTGGTGACTTAGACTTGGTTGCCATTAGCAACTCTGTAGGGCAGCTAGGTGGCACCCATCCTGGAGTTAGGAAGACCTGAGGTCAAATGTGACCTCAGACACTTACTAGTTGTGTGATCCTGGGCAAGTCACTTAACCCTGTTTACCTCAGTTTCTTCATCATTAAAATGAGATGGAAAAGGAAATGGAAACCCACTCCAGTATCTCAACCAAGAACATCCCAAATGGGGTCATGAAGAGTTGGACATGACCAAAACAAGTGAACAACAGAAACAACTCTGCCTCTCAAACTTGCTGCCTACTTCAAGTCTTTGTTCAAGAGCCCCATGCCCCACTGACCCCTGTAAGCTAGGCTGCTCTTCTAGTGCTGTGGGTTTCCAGATCTCAACGCCTACTTCACCCTGAAGAGGCCTTACTTGACTTCACCACATAGCTAGAATAAGTAGAAAGAAGACTGGGGAAATGTTAGTAAGTTGGTAGAGTCTTCTAAATTTTCCTTAGCATAGCAATCCTGTCATATTCAAAAGCCACTTATTAAGTTCCTACTGTGTACAATGTAGTGGCTACAGAGTGGCTTCAGAATCAGAAAGACTTGATTACGATGTCTACTTCCGACATACACTGGCCATTTGACCCTAGACAAATCACTTAATCTCTCAATGCCCCAAGCAACCCTCAATTATAAACTGCTGAACAGCTGCTGATCTGTAGTAGGCAAAGGGATTTCCTCAACAAGGACTTTCCCTAAACCATGAAATCACAGGTCCAGAGCCAAAATGTGTCAGTACTAAAAATGTATAAAATATCAAATTGGCATAAACTGAAAACTGAATTCAGATTTTAGATAACCAGCTATCATTCAACTCGCTAGGTCTTTGACCTCTGCTCTAAAATCTTCTCATTCTTTTGCTACGTAGATGAATGAGTTCAGTAAAACTGTTTCAAAATAGCTCACTGAATTTTGGGATGACAGGCATAATTCATTTTGTCTGTGTTGACTAGGAGATCATCATGCAAAAATTAGAAGGGTCTGTTGGGTTTTTTTCTTTAAATTAACTTTCAAAAAAACAAAAAAAAAAGAAAAAAGAAATTATCTTTCATTATCAGTTATACTTAGGTAAATGGCACTGTGAAAGGCACAAAAATGAGCTATACCTATTCCCTACCCTCAGGAAGCTTACAATCTAATAGTGGAAATAAATCAACACTAACTCTAACACAAGTTAGACTATAATAAGAGGAGAAGTCAAATAGAAATGGTAAAGAGATGAAGGGAGAGAGGGAATCTCATTTCATTCATGGTAGGGGCATGAGGAGAAACAGGGGTAGTAGAAAGACAAAATATTTCTAGAGACTCACTTCCCAAGTTACCTGTAACAGTTGTTGTGGTATTTGTTGTAGCTGCCCAAGGCTGTCAGGCACCCCAGACAGATGGCATAAGAGAAGAAAATCTGGGTGCCAGCATCCATCCACACCTGTAATGAAAAAGGTCAGCAAAGCTAAGCAACACCTATTAGGTAAGAAATTTGACTCTAGAACTGCACACAGAGATATCGCTGAGTTTTAATGAATGTAAACAAAGTACTAGTAGAATGAGAAACTGGCAGGTGAGGAATGGAAAGCCCAATCTGCACATGATGGGTCCTCAACTCCTGTTTTCCAGAGACAATGTATTGGACAGTGCCCAAAGAAAGTGCAATTGGTAGGGGACAATGATCTGAATTCCCTGGAGGCTCAGGAAGGGGGAAAGTGAAGACTCAGGTATACTCTAAAATAAGGATTAATCTGTTCTAGAACAATTCCCAAGAATTAGGCCATAGTCCTGAGTGTTGCTGAGGGTTTCCTGATTTCTCCTAATCTAGGCTCTTATGGAAGGAATAAGGGGAAAGCTCCAGGCAGAAAGAGGTGTCATCATGTAATCCTAAGAGTTGGATGTGCCTCCCTCCTTTCTTTGCAGAGGGGACTATGCAGACCATAACTATGGAATACGGCATATACTGTCAGACTCAATTAATCTATTGTCTTTGCTGAACTTTTAAAAAAAAATCTTAGTGACAAAGAATGGCTTACTTGGTAGGGCAGAGGGGAGGACTGAGAGGCACATTTGGAAATAGAAGTAATATAAAAACAAAAATATCAACAGGTTTTTTTTTAATTTAAAGAATATTAGAACTGGAGGGAATTGAGATCATTGTACCAGTCCCTCCCAACTACTGGTTCCTGGGAAAACGTACCTTACCCCCATCCACATTTTGTTTGATCAGTACTACCTGGGGAGGGTTTGAGGCAGAAACTCTGGGGATATTGCTCCTAAAAATAACCTTACATTTATGTAGCATTTAAAGTTGATAATTATGTACTTTATCCACAACAAGTGTTTATACAAGTGTTATTAGCCCCTTCTTACAGATGAGGAAACCAAACATCATCAATTATCATCATTACCACAGACAGTTATATAGTGTTTTAAACTTTGTAATTTTTTTATACCTATTGCGTCATTTGAGCCTCACAACAACCCTGTGAGGTAGGTGCTATTATCCCCATTTCACAGATGAGAAAACAGGCTGGGGCAGCTAGGTGGCACAGTGGATAAAGCGCAGGCCCTGGATTCAGGAGGATCTGAGTTCAAATTCAACCTCAGACACTAGACACTAGCTGTGTGACCCTGGGCAAGTCACTTAACCCTCATTGTCCCGCAAAAAAAAAAAAAAGAAAGAAAAAAAGAAAAAGAAAAGAAAGAAAGGAAGGAAGGAAGGAAGAGAGGAGGAAGGAAGGAAGGGAGGAGGAAGGAAGGAAGGAAGGAAGGAAAGAAGGAAAGAAGGAAGGAAGGAAGGAAGGAAAGAAGGAAGGAAGGAAGGAAGGAAGGAAGGAAGGAAGGAAGGAAGGAAGGAAGGAAGGAAGGAAGGAAGGAAGGAAGGAAGGAAGGAAGGAAGGAAGGAAGGAAGGAAGGAAGGAAGGAAGGAAACTGGGGCTGAGAAAAGTTAAGATGATTTACCCAGTCACATCACTGGAAAGTGACAGAATCAGGGATTCAAGCCCAAATATCAGACTCTAAGTACCATGTTCTATCACACCACCCTTCCTCTGCAGCATCACCAATGTATTAATACCACCTGCCACCCACCCACCCTCCACTCCATATTCGCATCTGAAAATAAGGGGAAATAATCCTCAACACAGAGAGAGTCAAGGAAATGGACAAGACTTTGAATGTAAAGGGCTGCACTCTTTGAATGTAAAGGGGAGGGTGAGTGGGGGAAAGAGGCTGCTGGGGGGTACAAGGAAGGAGGACAGGAATAGCCCTCTAGATAAACATTGGGTATTATTGTTACTGTTATTATCTCAGCTGGCTGGCACAGCCTGTGCATGTTATGATTCAGCTTTAACAGCTAGAAAAACATCCCCAAGAGTGTGTAGGTCCTGAAAAACAGGACTAAGCAATCCTACAGCCTTGCAGGAGATTGAGGTCCTGTTGCTCCACGGACCCTCCCCTAGGCATTTCCTGACTTCAGAGGATTCCAGTTCTTAACCTGAATGTTTCCTTACACCATGATGGCCCAGGGCTATTACCCTATTACAAAAAAATACCCAAATTGTCAACTCAAATGACTGAAACAAACCATTTGACCATAGAACATATTCAACTCATCCCAGATCCTGCCCCATAACCCAATCTTGACATCCACCAGGCCCTGGATCACAGTAAAATTCCCCAAGTAGCTCTACTCCTTTCCATTCTCCAGTGATTAATTCCCACTCTTTCTCTCTTTTCCCACATCAAAGCTGCCCAGTCTTTGCTTTTTCCCATGTCTGTTCCACTATGTAATGATAACCAGCACCCACAGGTTTGCTACTCTCTTCTCTCCCCAACACCCAACAAAATGTCCCTTAACCCCTCCTGAGTTGACTTTTAAAAAAAACTTCTTCGGTTCTACCCAGCCTTTATGTTGGTACCATTGTAACACCTGATAGTAGGTACTCCTGGGTATCCTACTTTATTCTCATCCCTGTGGAAATGGGCCACAACAGAGCCAGAAAAGATGGTGAGATGATCATGGCTCTAGTCTATTGTGCCTTCTGCTCACCCTGAAGGTCCTTCATTGGTTCATGCGGGGTTCTCAGGGCCAGAAGTTGCTGCTAGGGAAGAGAAAGATCAAAGACTGGAGTTACAGACGGGCAAGGAGTCAGGACTGAAAAGGAGCTAGAACCAACATAGGTATGATTTCTGCATAGATAGGGGGTCGGAGGCCAAAGGAAGGAAAAGGAACACTGAATAAGGAACAGGAACTCAAGGAAAGATTTCAAAGTGGCATGGGGTAAGAAAAGGGATCATTGGATTGATTTTGAATGGCAAAGGAGAAAAAAGTGGGAATGAATGGAAAAGAAATATTGAAGCTCTCAAATAAACTTGAAACTCCCCCCAAACTGAGTCTGATGCTAAAGGCTTGAAAAGTAGAGCAGGGAAAGTTTAAGGATAAGTAGTAGCCTTAGATATGCCAGAGAATTTGAATGCTCCTTCATAATGCTCTGACATACTTTTCCAAAAATCTTTCCATCAGATCTAAGGGTTCTCCCCAGGAGGACCCTCTTGGCTCAGTAAAATAAGCCTGACCGTGGGTCTCTGGCATTGATATCACAACCTTAGGCAGAGCTTCCACTGACTCAAGACATTGCCATTCCCTCCCCAGGCCTGAACGTTCAGCATGAGGGTTTCCTTGGAGATACCAGGGAGATTCCTGATTACCTTCTGAAATTGTCTGAACATTGCCCATCTAGAAGCAGCCACCAGAAGAGAAAAGAACCAAGAAAAATCATGCTGTTTCATTTCTCCACATGTGTGAGGGGCTAAGATGAGACAAATTGTTAGGGAACAAGAGACCCAGGAGGAGAGCCAGAGAGAGTTCCGAGTTCAAGGCTCAGGTCCAACCCCTGTGACAAGGGGCCCCCTCACTGTGTCCTTGGCAAGCTGTCAGCTCTCTGCACAGCTGCCCAATGGCATGCCTGCTAGAACACAGAAGAACAGTGGTCAGAATGGGGGATTAGGAAACCATGGAGCAAACTGTACTGGCCTTCCCTCCCCACCCCCAAATACACACAGGCTCCCCACTTCTACCAGAGGATACTGGTTTCTGAAGCAAAACCTTGAGCAGAGGCAAAGATCATCCAGTGGAACTTTAAGGGACAGCCTTTGAGTGTAGGGGACAGAAGTGGGTAGGAATATCTAACAGTAACAACGGCATTATTAGTACTATTATTGCTGATATTTACAAGGTACTCTGTACATTATTTCATTTGAGCTTCACAGTGCCTCAGTGAAGTGGCTAGCATAAGTATTACTATCTACATTTTACAAATGATGAAACAGTCTCAGAAAACTTAAGGAACTTTAAAGTAGTTGAGCCAGGATTGCGATCCAGGTCCTCTGACTCCAATATGCAGTGATCTGTTAAATCAGAGGCAGAGAGATGGCTCAGTGGATAGAGCACTGGACTTGGAGTCAGAAAGGCCTGAGTTCAAATGTGGCCTCAGAGACTTACTAGCTGTGTGGCTCTGGGCAAGTCACTTAACCTCTTTTTACCTTAATCTACTGGAGAAGAAAATGGCAAACCACTCCAGTATCGTTGCCAAGAAAACCCCATGGACAGTATTGGTGTGCGGTAGCCTACAGGGTCACCAAGAATTGGACATGACTGAATGACTGAACCACAAAATTGGATTGAGGAAAAGTAGATTCTGGAAGGATAGAAATCCTTTCAGAGAGGCATGTGGTTCTAAGGTGAAGCAACCTGTAGTTTTGTGAGCAAGGAAATCCTGTTCCTTTTCCTTGATCAAGTCAATCTCATTCCCTAGACTATGTAGGACATAATTCGCAAATAGTACAAAAATTCACCTTTTTGTCAACAATAAGCTTTACTCTTTTTCCATCAAACCGGACACTAGAACTGCTTGCAAAGAGCGAAAAGGGTTGATCTGAAGAAACCAAGCGTTATGGGAAAGGTACTACGAAGGGAGTCTGGACATCTGGGTGACTTTGAGTAAGTCACTTTACTCTCCAAATGTTCTATTCCCTCATCTCTGAAATGAGGGGCCTGTACTAGGTCATCTCTAAGGTCCTTTCTAGCTCTCTGATTCTATATCATTCTAGGAGTTTCTGGGGGCAACTAGGTGGCGCAGTGGATAAAGCACCGGCCCTGGATTCAGGAGTTCCTGAGTTCAAATCCGGCCTCAGACACTTGACACTTACTAGCTGTATGACCCTGGGCAAGTCACTTAACCCCCATTGCCCCGCAAAAAAAAATAATAATAATAATAATTCTAGGAGTTTCTCCAACTCCATCCTTTTATATTTTGCCAAAAACAACAGTGGACTAAACAAGAAGACGATAGCAGGAGTGAGCTGGAGAAGTAGAACATTGAAATAATCAAGGCACCAAATAATTAACCCCAGAAAAAAAGAAAAATTTAGTTGTAGCTGGGACTCTAATGATAATTTATCTGCATAAAAAAAGCTGAGTGTAAATGTAATAATTTCCCCAACTCCCTAAGACAGAATGAGTTTAGGAAGACAGCTCAGACCCTAGAGTCAGGAATCGATTTAGCTTTGAATGCCATCAATGTAGCCAAGAACCAAGAGATGATGACATGTAGTCATGACCCCACACTTCACTTGGGCTAGTCATTTCCCTTCCGTTTTCCCCAAATATAAAAAGTGGGAGAAGGCTCTTTGAGATATTCATTTCAAAAGTATGTTATAAGGATAGCATGAGATAGTGGATGTACCCCAGGATCTGTGGGCCTTACCATTTGCCCTGCTGCTACACCCTTAGGACTCTTGGACTTTTCCACCTACCCTGCAGCTCAAGTTTCTTTTATGTTTTCTCCCCTAATTAAAATCTAAGCTCCTTGAGAACGGGCATTATCTAAGTTTTTCTGCTTGTATCCCTAGTACTTAACTACAGTACTTGGCACCTGATAAGTGCTTTTTTTCATTTATTCATTTGTTAGAAAGCAAAAATGCTAATAAAAGGCAAAGTAACACTACTATTCCTCCACTAATATGAAAATAGTAATAACTAACATTTATATGTTATATATAACATACATTATGTATTTCTCTATATAAATATATTTATATAAGTATATTTATACAACTTTTTAACAATTATGATTTTCAAAGAACTTTATGTATTTTATCTCGTTTAAGCTTCATCCAATGAGATAAGCATTAATATGCCCATTTTATGGGATGAGGAAACAGAGGCTTGAAGAGGCTAAGTGAATTGCCTATGGTCCCACAGCAAAAGGCAGGATTTGAACCCAGCTCTTCCTATCCCCAAGTCCAACACTCTATCACTATACCATGCCATCTCTGGTGCTTCAGCATGGGATGGATGCGACTTTGGGTGCTCTCTTGAAGTCTTGGCCATGTGGGTCTAGCTCTGGCCAATTTTACTAACTGCAAAGGGCAAGTCCAATGACACAATGACATCAGGGATATGCCTCCCATTTGCCTTCCTCTTTGCCCTCCCCAGACTGCAGTCTACCTCAACCCCATTTGGCCAGACAGGGGAGAAGAATGACATAATTATGCATTACTACTTGAGCTGGGAGTAACCAAACCCTACCAAATGCTCAGTCACGGCATTCTAAAACCCACTTGGTCCCATCACCTGCTCTGCTGGTATGTCCTCCGGATAACCAGGCACCATCGTCTGACCTATGTATATAGCTGAGGACCCTCAACTGCTGACCATTAGGACTTCTGGGCCTTTCTATCTGCCTTACAGATGAACTCTTCTCTATGTGTTATCTCCCTCAGTTAAAGAAGGAGCGCCTTTTAAAAAAAAGAACCATCTTTTAAAAAATATTTATATCCCCAGCATTTAGCACAGTGCTTGGCACATATTAACCATTTAAATGTTTTTTCATCCTTTCAAATTATAGAATCATAAGATTTGTAGCTGAAAGGGACTTGGACCTCATCTAGTCCATTCCCCTACTTTTAGAGATGAGGAAAATAAATCTTAGAATTGAAATCATTTGCTGAAATGATTTCAAGTCATACAGGGCAGAGCCAGGATTTGAACCTGGGTCTTCTGACTCCAAATGCAGAATATCACATACATTGCCAGAGGGATGGTCATGATGCAATAGATACTCGGGGCCATCACCAGGCATGAAAACCATCCATTAAGGCACAGAAGGTTTCTAATTTGCCTCAGTGGGGAAGATAGGCTGAGAAGATCACAGATGCTTGAAGCATTATCATTAGTATTCCCTCTGCTCTCCTCTGAGAAGAAAAGGGGACAGAGGAGATGTCATTCTTTCTGCCTATGTGGGTTACCTGATCTCAGCTCCCTGGTTGAATGTTTGAAAGTGAAGATAAGAGACTACAAGTGCCAAGCTGCCAGTTGGAAATGTCACACTCCCAGAGAGGTGCCAACTAGATTCAATTATGGCTCTGGTACAGGCACCCTACAAGGAGTTACTCTTTCTGCCTATTACAAAGACTTGGCTCTGAACTGGGGTCAAACAGCGAGCATGGATTCAGCACTGAGCGGGGCCACAGACTGGGTGCTAGACTGGGAAAGCTCACACGAAATCTCTTCGGAAGAGGTGGCCCCTATGTACTCATACCCTTGATCCCACCCCTCCCAAATCCCCTGAGAACTTACCCCTTTGATCTCTCTTTCTATCATCTGAAACTGTTCTCTCCAAGGCTATCAACATTCTCCTGCTCAATGCAGTGGCCTCTTTTCAGTCCTCATTGCTCTTCAGCTTTTGTCACTGTTGACTACTCCATCTCTCCTAAGCATCCCTCCCTGGATTTTCATGACATTGCTCTCTCCTGATTTTCTTTCTTCTCAATCTCCTTTCCTAGATCATCTTTATTACTCTTTGTGAGAGCTTACCCCAAAACTCTGTCCTAGGCCCTTTTCTTTTCTGCCTACACTCTTGAGGTGATCTCATCAGATCATCTGTCTCCAGACTTCTAATCCCACATCACCAACTGCTCACTGACCACCTGACTGTCCCATGGGCATCTCAAACTGAATGGATCTCATCATCAAACGGTATATATCATCTCACCAAAAACCACCGCTTTTCCTAACTTTCCTGTTTCTCTCAAGGACACCCCAGTCCTTCCAGTCAACCAAGTTTGAAACCTTCCAGTCGTCTTTGACTCTTCACTCTTCTTATTAAGATCTGGTGATTCTACTCCTCTAACATTTCTCATATTTACACCTTTCTCTACAGTCACAAAGCCAGAACCATAGCTAGCAAGTTAATGAGGAGGACGATGGGGAGAAGGGTGTTAGCATTATTGTAGCATTTTAAGGTTTGCAAAGCACTTTACAAAACATTTCATTTTATCCTCACACTAACTCTGGGCTATCTAGATAGTCTCAGTCTGGTGCTATTAGGCAAGCAGAGCTTAAGTAATTTGCCCAGGTTCACACAACTAATAAATGTCTGAGATAATATTTGAACTCAGGCCTTCTTGTCTCCAGGTTCATCTAGGTCTATCAACTACATCCCCTCACTGCATCTAATTCAGGTTCTCATCAACTCTCCCCTGGACTATCCCTCCTAATTGGTCTCCCTGACTCAAGTCTCTCCCCTTTCCAACCCATCCTCCACAATGGCCCATTGCTATTCCTATAGCACAGGTCTGACTAGATGACTTCCCTGTTCAAAATCTCTGTCTCTGGGATAAAACATCATCTCCTCGATCTGGCATTTAAAGACCCTTGCAATCTGACCCCAACCTATCTTTCTAGTCTTACACATTACTATCCTTCATGCATTGTACATTCTAGTCAAATCGGACTAATTGATGTTCTCCTGAACATGACATTCTATCTCCCACCTTTATGCCTTTGCATACGTGGTCTTCTCATGTCTAGAATGCTCTCCTTCCTCACGTCTGCCCAGAAGAATTCCTGGCTTCCTTCAAAGTAGCTCAAGTGCTACCTCCTGTAAGAGGCCTTTCCTGAATGCCCCCCAACTCTCCAGTTTTCTTATGCCCTCCACCACTACTTGTTTGACATCTCTGCCTCGATATCCCATCAGCATCTCTATCTCAACATTTCCAAATTGCAACTCATTTTAAGCTTTAAACTTGTCCCTCCTGCAATTTTTTCTGTTTCTGTTGAGGACACCACTTTCCTTCCAGTCACCTATGTTCGCAATGTTTGAGTCATCCTTGACCATTGGATCCAATCAGGTACCAAGAATGATCCATTCTACCACCCCAGCATTTCTTTTTTTTTTCTTTTTTTTCTTTTTTTTGCAGGGCAATGAGGGTTAAGTGACTTGCCCAGGATCACATAGCTAGTAAGTGTCAAGTGTCTGAGGCTGGATTTGAACTCAGGTCCTCCTGAATCCAGGGCCGGTGCTTTATCCACTGTGCCACCTAGCTGCCCCCACCCCAGCATTTCTTGTCCACTTCTCCCTACCCACATTACACCCCTCTAGTTCAAGCTCTTATGACTTCTCACTCACACTACAGTAATAGTCTATTAGTATCCCTACTATCATGATCTTTTACTCTCTAATCCATCTTCCACACAGTTGCCAAAGCAATCTTCCTAAAGCTCAGGTTTTGATAATGTCATTCTCTTGCTCAAAAATTTTCAGTGGCTCCCTATTGCTTTCAGAATGAAATACTGATTTCTTATGAGGATTTCCTGACACTTTAGGCTTCCACAATCTCCCTCCTACCTTTCTAGACTTATTGAATATTTCTCCCTTTCACCAAATGGGCCTGCTAGCCGTTCCCCAAATTGATCATTCCCTTTCCTGTTTTCCTACCTTTCCACAGGCTGTCTAGCATTCCAAGAAGGCATTCCTCTTCACTCTCATTTCTTTGAAACCTCCTCAGCTTCCTCCAGATCTCAGCTCAGGTGCCAAGTCCTCAATGAAGTCTCTTCAAATACTAATGTGCCCTCCCTACTCAAAGTAGAGTGTCAGCTCCCTGAAAACAGGCTCCAGTTTTGGTTTTGGTTTGGCTTTGGCTTTGTATGCCCAGTGCCTAGCACACAGTCAGACCTTCATAATTTTTTCCTGAATTGAACTGAAATGACTCCCCAAAGCCTTCTTTCTGACGTTCTCAAAATATTCAGATGAGTCATGTTCATTGCACAGCACACAGCTAGCTGGGAAGGTGAAGAGGTGTGGGTAGCAGGAAAGAAGGATAAAGGTGATTCCCTGCAACAATAAATTAATCCATAGTATTCGTTGAGCGACTACTCTGTGTGTGTGTGTGGCAGTGACGCTGTACTAGATACAATGGGTGTTACAAAATATAAGACATAGCCCCTGACTGTCGGGCACTTATCCAGTCAGCCTCAAAGTAGGAAATATTGAGGCCATAAATCAGGCTCAGGAGCCCTTTCTCTGCCTTCCTGATGAAACTGAGGAGGCAGGAAAAGGGAGAAAACAACCTGGACATAGCTAAGAGTCGGGGGTAGAGGATGGCATCTGACTTTTACCACTCCCCCTACAGCCCATCTGCTTTATTAACACTCTGTCACAGGGGCAGCAAGGCGGTGCAGCGGTTAGAGCACCAGCTCTGGATTCAGGAGGACTTGAGTTCAAATCTGACCTCAGACACTTGACACTTACTAGCTGTGTGACCTTGGGCCAGTCACTTAACCCCAATTGCCTCACCCAAAAGAAAAAGTTACCAAAAAAAAAAAAACACTCTGTCACATGAGAACAGCAAATAAATCTATACCAAAAGAAAGTTAATGAAAAGGCCACAGAGATCTGAACAGGACTCTTTCTCAGCCCCCTCCCGCCTGGACCCTTTAATCTCCTTTGGAGGTGCCTTTGTCCACTAAAGCTGCCTTCCCTCTGTCCCTCCCTGCACCCTGCAGGGAAAAAGACAGGCAAGAATAGTATTTATTACAGAGTAACATATCTTGTGCCAGAGAGAACTAAAAGTGGGCTCTAATTTTGGGGTCACAAGAACCTCAGGAATTGCCAGTCTAAGGGGAAAGTGGCTGAGAGTGGGGCTCAGCAGGAAGGGGGAAATGAGGAAAGCAAGGCCCCTGGGACGTAGGAATGGGCTAAATGGGCAGAAGGAAATAGCCCTGAGAAGGGGAAGTTGAAGAGAAAGGGAAAGGGGGAGAGATGTCAAATCAAAAGAGAAAAATGGCATAAGGGGAGGGGAAGAGGAAGCAGCTGTCAAAGAGCAAAGACGTGGTTTCCAAGGCATTTATAGAAACAATGTTAATCCAAGCCTCGAAGCTCCATGGCAGCTATGAATCAGAAAAGGGAAGATTCCAGACACCGCTTCCTAGGTAATTTAAGATTCAAGAAAGTAGTTGGCAAGTAAGCCCCAAGAAGAGAGAACCTTTGGATAGCCCAGAATGGGCATGGAGATTCCTGCACCAGAATGCCCTTAAACCACATGATTTCCCCTCCTTAGGGCTCCTTACCTGGGGATCCCAGAGACGGGTGAGATTTGGGTACAGGTAGAACTGGATCCCCTGGGCAGCACCAGGCAGAGTCACCCCTCGGATTAACAGGACCACCAACATGAGGTATGGAAATGTGGCCGTGAAGTATACTACCTGGAACAAGGGAAGGCATCAGTTTGGAGCAATTAAAATGACGAGGTTTTCAAACAAAGGCAGCCAGGAAGGTATTAAATGAAGGAGTGAGGAAAGAGAAGGTAGGACAGTTAGACACAAGGGGCAAGGAAATTTCCCCCATGGGAAAGGTCAAAGCAGTTCCCCCTTCAGCTGTTCCCTCCCCACATACCTCACAGCTGCTCAGATCAATCTCCCCTTCTCTCTCCTGCTACCTTCCCTCCACATATTACTCCCTTCCTAGAAAGGACACAGGCATCCACCAGCTATCCTCTATTACTCTCCTCTCCACCTCCCTTCATTTGTCCTTTTTCTCCTAAAATTCACTATATTTTGCTAGACAACATGGAATATACAAAGAGATAACACAAGATTGTAAGCAAGGCCACCTTCCAAATTCCTGCTAAATCTTGATGTCACTGGGACTAACATTACCCCCCTTCCTTTTCCGCAAGGATTTAGCACAGTCAAGCACCCTGACAGGGAAAAGACCTATCTGGGTGCCCTAAATGGAACACATTTAATACACTCAAAATACCTACTGATACCTCACTCAATCTGGAGTAGGAGATGGTTCCCCTCAATTTTCCAGTTGGTTGCCAGAAGGTCAGGGAGTTGTTTAGTGATCTCTACTGGGGATTTTACAAGAAAAATATTTCAGGTAGTAGAAAGCCTGCTAGACTTGGAGTGAGGAAGAGCTGGAGTAGGTCCCCAACCATGTGATCCTAGGTAAGCTCTGCAGTTTCTCTAAAGAAACCTCAGTTTCTTTATCCATAAGATGGGAATAATAACACCTCCTGTCTTAGAATTATTGTGAGAATCAACTGACTTAATGTATATAAAATGCTTTGTAAACCTGAAAGTTGACTATTATTATTAAGGAGAGGGGGATGTGTAAACTGGGTACAAATTGTACTTACACAGCCTATGTGGTATATTCTCAAGTGGTCTGCAAGTTAGAATTCCTTTGGAATCTATCCTTTTACTTTCGTATAATTCTCCTAATTATCAATGACCTTTTTTTCTTCCACTAAAAATATGTAGCACAGAGTAGAGAGTCACAGAATTCAGAGGAAGGGAGATTTTAAGTAGGGGCAGCTAGGTGGCACAGTGGATAGAGCACCGGTCCTGGATTCAGGAGGACCCGAGTTCAAATCCACCTTCAGACACTTATCACTTACTAGCTGTGTGACCCTAGGCAAGTCACTTAACCCCAATTGCCTTACAAAAAAAAAAAAAAAAACCAGAGGAAGGGAGATGGCAAAGATGAAGGTAGCTGGGCTATAGCCTTTGGCAGTCTGATGAAGACTATGGACTCCTCAGAATAACGTTTTTAAATAATTGAAGGAGGGGCAGCTAGGTGGTGCAGTGGATAAAGCACCGGCCCTGGATTCAGGAGTACCTGAGTTCAAATCTGACCTCAGACACTTGACACTTACTAGCTGTGTGACCCTGGGCAAGTCACTTAACCCCCATTGCCCCGCAAAAAAAATAAATAAATAAAAATAATTGAAGGAAATGCTAAATTTCCATTAGAAGTTGGTTAATTATATAGATTACATATTTATATGGTTTATATAAACTATAGTTTATATAGATTGTATAGTTAATTCTATAGATTATAATTATAGAGATGTTAGTTATGTAAAGATGCCATTTTTTCCCATCCAAATAATCAGATGCCCTGAAATCTATTTGTGGACCCCAGGTTAAGAATCTCTACTCCAAACTATTGTCTGATGAACATCTGGTGGCGACTCTAACACTCAGGGGAAGGCAGTGAATCCTAAAGCTAAGTGTATGGGAGCCCCTGAGACGCCTACTTTGCCTGTGGACTTGACTCCTTTCCAAATGCAGAAGTAGCAGATATCCAAGCGAGCAGGAGGCACAGAGCCAACTCCCAGCGCAGGCTCCCAGGTGCTGATCCCTTCGGCGATCTTCAGGACCCGCCTCCTGCGGAGAGAAAGTTGAACCTGGCTCCAGTTTTGGATGACCCATAAAGTTTTGCAGACCCCCATCCCCAGAACAACAGCTCAATTACATGAACTCTAGCTAACCCAAGGATTCATCACAGAGGTCACCAGCTGTGGTTCCCCCGGCATCACAGGGGTCTCCTTTGCCCAGAGGAATGAAAGGCAGGGAACTGGGAGGTCAAGAGGAACCAATGCAACCTTCACGATAGGCAAGGTCCAAGGAGGACTGGGAGAGGAAAGGAGTTGTTATTGGCGTAGGCTAGGAAGACGGGTCTAAAGCCCTATTCCCCAACCACTGCTAGGATGTTCTGAATTTCACCCCCTCCTCACCTCCACTCTTAGAACTTTCCTAGCTTCTTTCAAAGTTCCTGTGCCTTACAGGAAACCTTCCTGATGCCTCCGGCTGCTAGTCCTACTTTATTTTGATAGACTTATGTTCATCCTTGTCTCCAATACATACGCACACTCACTTACCACACAGCTATAGATGGAGAGCTAAGAGGGACCTCAGAAGCCAACTAGTCCAACCTCTTATTTTACAGATGAGGATACTGAGGGCCAAAGACATTAAAATAGCTCACCCCAAGGTCATACAAAAGTACATTTCAGAGATAGGAACTGAACACAAGTCCTCTGCCTCCCAAGCCAGTGCTTTTCCCACTGTCTCACCCTGGTGAAATGTAAGCTTCCGGGGCAGCTAGGTGGAACAGTGGGTAAAGCGCCGGCCTTGGATCAGGAGTACCCCGGGTTCAAATCCGGCCTCAGACACTTGACACTTACTAGCTGTGTGACCCTGGGCAAGTCACCTTAACCCCCATTGCCCCGCCAAAAAAAAAAAAAAGAAAAGTAAAGAAAAAGAAATGTAAGCTTCCTTCTTGAAGGCAAAACTGCTTCTTTTTTTTGTGCAACCCCAATGACTAGCACAATGTCCAGGCACATAGCAGGAGCTTAAGAAATGCCTGGTGAGAATCCAAACTGATTCTAACAAATGGTGAGCACAGAGCTGGAAGAAGACAGGTGAAATAGGCAGCTGCCTAGGGTCTAGATCGAGAGGGGAAGGGTTAATTACTTCTACTAAATTCACATATTTTTTACACCCAGAAAATCCTATTTCCTGTGATATCTCAGTATTTATTTTGTGATGTCAACTTGCATATATTACAAGTAGGACTGTGACTTTTTCAGATCTTGCCTAGGTACACACATACTTTGTCCTGGCTCTGGGTGAACATGACTTGGACACGTTCCATGTAGTAGGTGTTTTTCCACTCCTCTCCCCCCTTTACAAAGGGGAGATGGTAAGAGCCATAATGTAGAGAGAAAGAGAGTGTGTATACCCACTTTGTATGGGTTCACATCCATGGAGTCACAGGTTCCGTCTATGAAATGGGAGGGAACTTAGAAGTCTAATCTAGCCCCTCATTTATAGATGAGAGAATTGAGGCTAGAAGGGAAATGACTTACCCGAGGTTGCATTGTCATTAAGTGGAAGAACTGGGATTTGAACTAAAGCTCTCTGATTCCAAATCAATACTCCTTTTCCCTATACCAGGCAAGTGTGTATGTATTGGGGTGTGTGCAGTGTTGAGAGTGAGAATAAACAAAAAGGGGACGAGATGACGGGGTAGGCAAGGTGTCCCAGCAAATCATACGAAAGCCGAGAAAATACTGAGACTAAGGGGACATGGCCCCTGTGACCATGCCAACCATGATGGGAAAAACTAACAGAGAATTAAAGAGTAATTATTCTTTCACCTATTGACACCATGGGGCAGCTAGCTAGTGGAGCAGATAGAACACTGGGCTAGAGTTAGAAAGATTCATCTTCATGAGTTCAAATATGCTCCAGACTGTTAATAGCTGTGTGACCTTGGGCAAGTCACTTCACTGTGTTTGCCTCAGTTTCCTCATCTGTAAAATGAGATAGAGAAGGAAATGGTAAAATACTCTAGTACCTTTGCCAGGAAAACCCCAAATGGGTCATGAAAGAGTTATTCACAACTCAACAGCAGTTGACACCATCACTTTGTCTCCCCATATCCCTCTCTCCAACAAGGCCAAGGTTTCACTTACTCCCAAAACTCAATGACAGGAGAGGTGGCATTCTCAGCTGTTGTATTCAGGGAGCCATTGGTCCTCTGGAACTCCACACAGTGTTCTGCTCAAGAAACATGTAGGAAGGAAGAGGAAGCATTAGGCAGTGCTAGCAAAACCAGGATTGATGAGAAAATAGGAAGGCAAGAGGCAGTTAGGGGAAAACTGAGCTAATAAGTGCAGGAGTTATAAGCCCCACTTAGGCACTGCTCTCCCTAATGCAACCCACTTACCCTCCACAAACATGTTTCATGGCACCCATAGAGGTGGCAGCTGCTTCCCTGTGTTTGTGGACTTATCTTCTCACTTGAGGGTGTTCAGACAGAGTTAGAAGAAAGCATTTCCTTTTCTCAAAGTGCCCCCCCATCAGTCCAGAAGCACAACACATGTCCCATAAACCTTCCTAGTGAGAAACTCTATAGATAAACTCATCAATAAATCTATCAAATCAATAAGCACTTATTTAGTGCCTACTATGTGCCAGGCAGTGGGCTCATAGTGTAACTGCAACAAAGCAGTTACTGTCACCTCATGAAGTAGTTGTCATGGATGACTTCAATGCCTATATCGGATTAAAAAGTAGATGGAGGTCATTGGACTAAAACTAAAAAGAAATGGTTTGTCTTCTGGCTATAGGAAGTTAAGCATCACCTCCAAATCATAAATTCTATTTACTTCCTTCTTAATACAGCAGGGTTGGGAGTGGAAGGAGAATCACAGATATGACTGAGAATAAATTAACAGTCTCACTGATTTCATCATTGCTGAACAGCTGGAGCTAAGGGAGGTCTATATAATGGTATCAATTTCTATGCTAAGGATAGACCACAGTCTGATTATGCTTCAAAATACAGGATTCTGAGATGGGCTTAAATTCACTGGGACTGACTCTCCAGGCTTAAGGCAGCCAAGGTCAAAGGCCAAACTCCCTGAGGAAAGTCACATGCAGCCAAGGTGCTCAGAGACCAAGAGCTGAATAATATCCTATTTCTGCTTCCAACCACAAGTCAAAGGACGAAGGCAAGGTGGTATGTGAGGTCAAAGAGAACACCGAGTGAAGTGCTTGGTAACCATTTAGATGCTATTTATTTCTGTACTACTCGTTAGCTGCCTTGGATGAGCCAAGAACTTGGAAACTATATCTCTCAATCACATAATTTGAGAGCTAGAAGAGACTTCAGCAGTCATCTAGTCCTCTACCTGAAAGGAATTTCTATTATACCATGCCTAACAAGTGGTAATCCATCTTTGCTGGTTGTAAGAAGTCTAGGATAGCCTTTGCCAATATCATGCTTTGCTTGTTAGACTTACAAGGGTGCTGGAAAGAGGAAGAGAAAGACATGAGATCAGAGGACTTGAATTCAAACTAGTTCTACCATTTAATAGCTGTGGTACCTCAGGCAAGATCAAAGAATCACAGAATTTCAAGTTGCAAAAGACCAAAAAAGGATACCCCCCCACCCCAATCCAACATGGACTTAGAACTTTCCTCTCCAATGTCCCCAACAAGTGGCCAGCCAACCTTTGTTTGAATCCAGTTCCCCTTCAGGCAACCATTTTAAAAGAAAAAAATTCTAGGTGACATCATAAATAGAGGCCCTGGAGTCAGGAAGACCTGAGTTCAAATCTAGCCTCAGACACTTACTAGCTGTGTGACCTTGGCTAGTCACTTAACACCAATTGCTTCAAAAAACAAATTCTAGGGGGCAGCTAGGTGGTGCAGTGGCCCTGGATTCAGGAGGACCTTAGGTTGGATCCAGCCTCAGACACTTGACACTTACTGGCTGTGTGACCCTGGGCAAGTCACTTAACCCTCATTGCCCCGCAAAAAAAAAAAAATTATAATAGTAAAGAAGTTTTTCCTGCAATCCAACCAAAATCTGTCTCTTGCAACTTTCAGCCATTGTTCCCAGTTCTTCTCTCTGAGGTAAAATTTAACAAATCGAAGTTCCTTCTACATGGCCAGCCCCTCAAATACTTGAATACAGCTAAAACATGCTCCTTTTATTCTCATATAGGATGCTAGGAAGACCTACCTCACAAAGTTGTTGTACTATCAAAAAGATCATGTATGGAAAGTATTTTGCAAACTTTAAAGTGCTACATAAATGTCAGATATTATCATAATAATTATGAACATCAAACTCATCTTCATATGGTATGGTCTCCAATTCTCCTCTCACCCTCCTCTAAATACATTCCTAAAATTTGGCCACTAGAACCGAATACAGTATTTAGATGCAGTCTGACCAGTTCAATCAGAGGGCAGTGAGGCTGTTACCCCTTATAGTTGGGATTTTGTTCTTTCTTCAGTGAACCCTAAGATCTCATACATTTCAAGCCTTCTGTATCATGTTCTTTATTCTGTTTAGCTTAGGGGGAAGAACCAGGGGCAATGGGCAGAAGTTGCAGAGATTCCAATTTAGACTGATATGAGGAAAAACTTCCTGACAGCTAGAACTGTCCAAAAATGGTTCAAGATGCCTCAGCAGATAGTGGGTTTACTCTCCCTACAGTCTTCAGGCAAAAGCCAGATGGTCACATCTCAGAATGTTTGAAGAGAAGAGTACTTCCCGCGTTTTTTTCAAGGCCAGTATCCTTGCTCTGGAATATGCTTCAGTGAAAGCCATTTGGGGAGTTGAAGTGCTATGGCTTTTAGTCTTCCTAGCTTGCACTGAAAGAAGGAATGTCTATATGATGTGACTGACACTGGCTCAGTATCACAGTGAAGATGACCATGTTTGAAGATGGAGCAACCAAGAGGCCTGAAGACTGCACAGTAAGTAAAAGGAGCAACCGAACAACCAAAAGAGAAATCAAAATATTCCTTCCACAAACAAAACCAGTGCAGCCAAGATAGAAGCAAAGCAAGTAAACTTGGAAATAATTTTACAGCCAGTGTTTCTGATAGAGGCCTCATATCTAAAAATATGTAAAGAACTGAATCAAATATTATAAGAATACAAGTCAAAAAAAAGAATTACAAGTCATTCAGCAATTGAGAAATGGTCAGAGGATATAACAGGAAGTTTTCAGATGAAGAAATTAAAGCTATTTACAGCCAAATGAAAAATGTTCTCAACCACTACTGATTAGAGAAATGCAAATTAAAACTACTCTGAGGTAACACCTTACACTTATCCAATTGGCTGATATGACAAAAAAGGAAATGATAAATGCTGGAGAAGATGTGGGGAAAATTGGAACACTAATGCACTGTTGGTGGAGTTGTGAACTGAGTCAAACCATTCTGCAGAGATATTAGAATCATACCAAAAGGCTATAAAACTGTGCATACCTGGGGGCAGCTAGGTGGCACACTGGATAAAGCACTGTCCTGGATTCAGGAGACCTGAGTTCAAATGTGGCCTCAGACACTTGACACTTACTGCTATGTGACCCTGGGTAAGTCACTTAACCCCAATTGCCTCACCAAAAAAACAAAACAAAACAAAAAACTGTGCATACCCTTTAACCCAGCAATACTGCTGCTAGGTCTATATCCCAAAGATATCATAAAAAATGAAAAGGACCCACATGTACAAAAAATTTATAGTAACTCTTTTGTGTGGCAAGAATTGGAAATTATGGGGATACCCACCAACTGGGGAATGGCTAAACAAGGTGTGGTAATATGAAGGTACTGGAATACTATTGTTCTTTAAGAAATGATGAGCAGGCAGATTTCAGAAAAACCTGGAAAGACTTATATGAATTGATGCTGAGTGAACTGAGCAGGACCAAGAGAACATTGTAGACAGTATCAACAACATTGTGTGATGATCAACTGTGATAGACTAAGCTCTTCTCAGCAATACAACGATCCAAGACAATTCCAAAAGATCATGATGGAAAATGCTCTTCACATCCAGAGAAAGAACTATGGAGTCTGAATGCACATTGAAAGCAGTACTATTTCACTTATGTTGTGGTTTTTTTTAGTTGGTTTTTCCTTTTGTTCTGATTCTTCTCTCACAACATGACTTAATGTGGAAATATATTTAACATGAATGCAATGTATAACCTAAAAAAATGTTCTTGCCTTATCTCAAAATACTTCTCAGGTTTTCATTCATATCCTACTTACTCCTACTTAAAATACAATTCTAGCAAGCTTGACTATTTTGGTCTCCCATAATATGGAGGAATTGCTGCTAGAGACAGAAACACTAAAAAGCAACCGGAAGAGATGAAGGCAAGAAAAGTAAAAAAAAAAAATGTTAAAATCAGAAACAAGACCTTAAAATATATTTCAGTTTGTGTCCAATTCATATAGTGACAAACTCATCTCAATAGCCCCAAAGATATGCATGGTACAATAATTGATATTTGTAATTGAAGAGCCTATGTTATCAAGAAAATGTTGGGGGGAGTTAGGTGGTACAATGGATAAAGCACCAGCCTTGGATTCAGGAGGACCTGAGTTCAAATCTGACCTCAGACACTTGACAAGTCACACTAGCTGTGTGACCCTGGGCAAGTCATTTAACCCTGATTGCCCCACAAAAAAAGTGAAAGAAAATGTTAATAATAATTATACTTTTTAAGGAGGCAGAAAAAATATTTAATAGTTGAGGCAGGTAGGTGGCAAAATGGACAGAGTGCTGGAACTAAAGTCAGGAAGATCTGAGTTCAAATCCAGTCTTAGAGGCTTACTAGCTATGTGATCTTAGGTAAATCTGAATTTCCCCAACTGTAAAATGGGGATAATACACCCCCCACCTCGAGTTGTCGTGAGGATCAAATGAGATCATATTTGTAAAGCACTTAGCATAGCTCCTGACACATAGTAGGTGCTACATAAATATTATTATTATTATTATCTAAGTTTAAATCCAGCCTCAGACACTTACTAGCTTTACCACAGGCAGAGGATGGGGAAAGAAAGGTACAATAGAAGAAGACCTGGGTTCAATTCTCCCCTATATAACTTGGTCCATGTGTAACCTTGGGGGAGCTACTTCCTCTCTCAAACCTCAGTTATGAAACTAACTAAACAGAAACTGGTCTCACAATTAGGAAGAGTTAGTTTCATATTAATAGATGATCTTTAAAGTCCTTTATAGCTCTAGAGCTTGTGATCCTAAATGATATCTGAGATACTTGGAGACAAGGTCAGTTCAGTCAGGTCCAACTCTTTATGACCCCATTTGGCAAAGGTACTGGAGTGTTTTGCCATTTCCAGCCCATCTTACAGATGAGGAAACTGAGATAAACAGGGCTAAATGACTTGCTCAGGATCACACATCCAGCAAGTGTCTGAGGCCAGATTTGAACTCAGGTCTTCCTGACTCCAGGCCTTGTGTTCTATCCACTGTACCACCTAGCTGCTCTCCCATAATTTTAGGATGAAACCAAAAACCAAAACAAAGAAACAAACGCCCCCCCCAACAAATTGTATTTCCCATACAAACAAATAAATAAATGGACAAATATCCTAAAATTTGTCTACTCACTCACTTCTCAATGATTCACCATACAGATTTTCTGGAATTACTTGGGGAATTACTTCTCATTGAACAAAGTTAGACTATTACATTGGATAATAAATCCCCAGGAAGCACAAATAGCAATAACGATCGATTTATATATAGCACTTTACAATTTACAAAGGGCTCTTGCTTTAGTTAGCTCATTTAATCACCATGACAACCCTGTGAGGTAGACAGGGAAGGTATTATCCCTAGCTGTTGGTTGTTGTTGTTGTTGTTGTTGTTTTAGGGGGAGGGTTTATTTTTTGAGGAGGATGAGGTTTTTTTAGGAATGAAGAAACTGAAGCCCAAGGAAATTAAGGGACTCGCTTAAGGTTTTTGTATTGAGGTCATAGACTTAGAATTGGAAGGCACTTTAGAAGTCAGCTAATCCAACCTCCTCATTTTGGGGAAACCAAGGCCACATGGGTCATAAAGATCAGAGGTGGGATTTGAACCAAGTCCTCTCACTCTCCACTGTATCACACTGACTCCTTTAGGAAACAAAGGCTAGAATCTTGGCTCTCAAATTCTTGGATAAATGCTTTTTCCCACTGTACTCTCCTGTCTTCCTAAAACTATCTGCCCAGTACTAGGCACAGTATGGTATACTGCTGTTAAAAAATGCTTTTGTCTAACATGGATGGCTGCTCCCCTTTGGTAACAGAATCTTAGAACTGGACTGGACTTAACAGGCTATCTCATCCAGTCCATAGGAGACGCTGCCCTCCCAGGTCCCCACCCAATGGGGAATGACTAAACAAATTGTGATATATGACTGTCATGGAACATCACTGTGCCCATAAGAAATTACAAGAGGGACAGTTTCAAAGGAAACAAGGAAGACCTCCATGATACAGGGTGAAATGAGCAGAGGTTAGAACAATTTATACTTTAAAAAATCAATATATAGAAAAACAACTCTGGCAGATTTTAGAACTTTGATCAGGGTGAAGATAAACCATGAGAACAGAGGCCTGAAGATGCAACATACCATTCACCTCCTGTCAGAGATGTGACTGACTTAAAATGCTGAATGAGGCATAACTTTTTAGACATGGCCGATTTAAGAATTTGTTTCCTTGGACTGCATACTTATTATAAGGGTATTCTTTTTTTAATTGTTCAGTGGGGAAGGTAGTGAGAGGGAGAGATGATAAATGCATATGAAAAGAAATAAACATTTAAAAAACCTTCCCCCAACATTAATGACAAATGGTCATCCTTCCTTTGCTTAAACAGCTCTAGTGACAGAAAACTCATTACTTCCTGTGACAGCCCACTCCACTTAGTTACACTCTAATTGTTGAGAACTTTTTCCTTATTTTAAGCCAAAATCCTCCTCTCTGTAACTGCCAGGGTCAGACAAAACAAAGCTAATCCCTTTTCCACACAAAAGCCCTCCAAATGCTTGAACAGAGCTGGCTCCCACCAGTGCTAACCCTCCTTGCCCACCCCGCAGTCTTTTGTTCACCAAACTAAGCATCCCTAGTTCCATTACTCAATCATATGGCCCAGTACAGTCCCCATCCCAGGAGAATGTGAATGGAATTTTCTAGGGGCAGCCCTTAGGAAGAGAGAAAGGAGGATAAGACATAGATTATATACGAGAGACAGCATTACCTGTGTTCCACTCATGGTCACAACTGCCCCAGGGAAGGTCAATGGTGAAGGAGCTGAAGAGGTAGAAGAAAGCCCAGGCCAGAACAATGATGTAGTAGAAGTTGAGGAGGATGACAATCACCTGAGAGGCATAACCGATGCCTGGAGAGCAGAACATAGAGAGGATAGAGGAATCTGACCTGAAAGGAACTTAGAAATCATCCAATTCACCCCAACACCCAAGTGAATTGTCTAAAGCAGTAAGTGGCCAAGGAAGAAGTCAAATCTAGCTTTCCTGCCTGCATATTCAGAGGACTTTACACAGCACCTCAGAATGGGCACCATTTCTCTTCCCAGCCATACCTTAAAGAAAGTCTTATTTTCTAGTGCTAAGATAATATTATCATCTGAGTTACTGATCCCTTCCATTCCTGTCCCAACTTCTGGAAATCAGTCCCTCTTGTTCCTTTTGTTCATAAGCATTACTTGCTTCATTGTTTTCCCCTCATATCGCTCCAGTTGTTGTTGCCCACCCACAAAATAAATCTGTACACATCTGCACATAACTTTAACACTAAACAGAAAGTAAATAGCACATTTCCCCTATCCCTTCCTCCTTTATCTCTACTCCTTTGTTCCTAATGTCTACTTCCTTGCCCCCCTGTCAAGCAAAGTCAGCCCCATTTGCAAAATAAGCTGGCTAAGTTCCAGATGGAAATATTCACCCCTTCTTGGCCTTGACATTCTTCCTAATCAGCTCAACTTTCCCAGACCAATTTTACAACCACTAATGGTCATACTCTGGAGTTGGACTCTAGGTACTTACCCTCAAAGATGGGGCAGATCTTTCTCCAGGCTGTGACACCCCCCTGGCTGGTATACTGACCCAATGCTGTCTCCAGGAGGAAAACAGGAATGCCACAGGTGAAGAGGAAGATGAGGTAGGGTATGAAAAAGGCACCTATGGGGATGGGTTAGGGAAAACATATTTCTTATACTATGCACTATCTCCAATCTCTTCATTACCCTCCCCCATCTGCTCTGAACTCCCATTTGTGGCATGTGGATCTTGTAACCCATTTTCCATGGTAACCTTTCCTCCCACATCTCCCCCCCACCAACCACCTACCTTCAAATCAGGGCAGGTAGAACACAATCATCCCTCAGTGTGAATGGGAACTAGTTTGTACATAGCTCTAACACAGGGAACTGGCATTGTGGGAAAGAACAAGACAGCTACTCCCTTCTCAGTCCTGTGGCTTTTTTTTCACTATAAAAAGTCAGTCTATTCCTATCAAGGGTTGTTTTTTTTCGCAACTACTAACCTGTTACCTAAACTTAATGCATCAAATAATTGAAAGCCAGGGTAAATTTAGCATAACCTATAATTTGTAACCCCCTTCAAGGGCTGCTGCTGCCTTTAGTGGCTGGAATCCCAATCCCCTTTCACAATTTTTTTCATGAACATTGGATGTGACAAATATCCTGAGACCAGAAACATAGTTATTTTTCCACCTGCTGGCATGGAAGTGGGGGATGGGGTGATTTGGAAGCCGGTACTTTACCCTGGTAAAGTAAAAAAAAAGACTACTCCTAGTATCTGACCACTAGACAAAATCTTTCCTAATAAACCACTTCCCTTTAGTATTTCTGCCACTACCACACCAGGGAATGGAACTATAGAAGAAATGCAAGTCTCCAACCCTCATTAGAATCTAGTCCATATACTATTAAGAGGTAACTTGACACATTGACAAGAGAACTGGCCTCAAAATCAGAAAGACTTGGTTTGAAGCTACACCTCTGACAATACAGTGTGACCCTGGGCAAGTCATTTAACCTAGTGCTCCAGAGCCCTCCAAAACCTGACCCCTTCCTATCTTTCCAGTCTTTTAACGCCTTAAGCCCACACCACTACCACCACCACCATATATTCTTAGATCCATTGGCCTTCTGTTCATTGAACTAGCCACTCCATCTCCTGACTCCAAGCACATTGACTTACTGTCATCCATGCTTTGGATGCCCTCTCTTTTCATCTCTGCCTCCTGATTTCCCTGGTTTCCTGCAAATCTCAGTTAAAATCCCACCATCTGTAAGAAACTTTTCCTGATGTCCTTTAATGCTGGTGCCTTCCCTCTATTGGTTATCTCCAATGGATCATGATTCTATCTTGTTTGTATGTAGCTATTTGCATGTTGTCTCTCCCATTAGACTGTAAGTTCTTTGAAAACAGGAAGAGTCTTTCGCCTTTCTTTGCATTTCTTGCCCTGAGCATAGTGCCTGGCACAAAGTGCTATTGACCACTATAAAATATCTAGAAGTCTCTGACCTGCATAGGTCAAGAGAGTTTCCTCACTGGGCAGTTCCCTTTACCTATACTATGAAATCACAGGTTCAACCTTCTAGTAGGGAACGAGAGGAATTTAGCCAGAGTTCATGTGTTCTAGAAGACCAATAAGCACAAAGGGTCAAAGTCCCAAAAGACAAGGTTCTATCCTTTTTACTCTTTACCCTAAATCTCTAACTCCTACCATACATCCCTAATGCAGACTCCAGGAGGAAGAACTCCCAGCACTGTGGTCTTCCAGAGACCAAGAAACAAAAAGTACATTCAATTAATTGCAATATGTCCACAAATGAATCAAAGCTGGGTTGATGGGGCACAGAGGGGGTTAACAAGTGCCTGATAATGCCAGTTGGCCTAGCAGGGGTAAGGCTGACCACATTGTCTAGGATTCTCAAACAGTACAAGGTAGGGAGAGAATTACTAGTCTAGTCCCAGCCCTTCCCCCTCCCCATCTTTTCTACTCCAGATTCTTTCCCAAGAAGTCAAGACAATATTTAACCTCACAGTCCTGCTCTCCTCCCCTCCTCCTTAGACTCTTGAAAGAGCTGCCCAATAGTGTGCTGGAAAGGCCAAAGTCTAAACCTGCTAGGGATAGCAAGGCAAGGATAGGGGAAGGGATGACAAAGCTAGAATAGAGTCCACTAGGTGAGGGAGCACCTGTCCTCCTTTCTCTTGAGGTACCCTGCCTTTGAAATACTTCAGGTAAATGTCACCAAGAGAATTTCAAACAGGAAGTGAACTTGACTCAAGGATAGAAGTGGGACTCCCACAAACACCTCATCTCCAACACACACGTTTTACACTATGCCAAACACCCCTCCTCCTTACCCTAAAACTTCAGGCAGTCTTTCCTAGGTGGCAGGAAATACACACCATCACTACCACTGCTACTGTCATCACTCAAGAAAAGAGCCCCACCACTGCTTCTCTTTACTAAGGGAAGCCTCCCCTTGAAAGATAAGATTACCAGTGTCCCAGACAGTTCCTAAATCCTATAATTCTCTTAGGGGGGATACAAAAAGGATAAATGAGAGCAATACAACAGGGCTACACTTCAGGTTTGAGCTCTACAGCACAAGTTTGCATGACTTTCTCAGAACTCTCAAGTCCTCTGGAAATTCCAGTCCTATTGGAGAAACACATTTATATGCACACACACACACACACACACACACACACACATATACACACATTTATATTTATTTTATATATGTACATTACAGATGGGACAGGGAGGGTAGACTGATGGGATGGCAGGTCAACTGCAAAACCACTTCAACAAGTTTTTTAGGTCAGCTACCCCATTCCCCAGTCACTTGTCCCGCAGATTGTGAACTGGCTAGAGGTTATGACTCCTGGGGCTTTGCTCTGATCTCTGGAAATTTGTAAAGTAAGAGGGGTAAAAGCCCTCACCATCCCTGAAGTCCCAACCCCTTGAATGAAATTAGACCTGAGAAAATACTCTCAATAAGAACTCAATTCTGTCCAAGTCATTTTTCAGGGAGTGCAGAAAAAAAAAGCACTGGACTTAGAGTTTTGGGGCCAAGGTTTGAATACCATCCCTGACACTTAATTGTTGGGTGACCCCAGGCAAAACACAATACCAGTGTGTTTGAATTTCCTAATCTGTCAAATGGACATAAAAATATTTGCACTGTCTATACCTCACAGGGTTGTTGGAAAGAAAGCACAACTTGGTAAACTTTCTAAGCATAAGCTATTATTATTTCCAGTCTAATCAATCATTCCTCTTCAGCATTCTCTTTTCCCCTTAAAAGTAATAGTAAGGACCTAAGATCATTTGGGTCTCATTCTTTCACCTCCTTGGAGGTGAAGTTGGGGAGGAAAGGGGAAGATATACTACCAAGGGGAGAAAAGAAGGACAAAGAGAAATTTTGTCTCCTGTGAATGACCACCCTGTTTATTTCCAACTATGCACAGAAAACCCAAAGGCTAAACAGCTAATTTTTTTCTATGTGATCGATCAGGCAAGAAGCTTAGACAGCAATACTAGTCATCAGTAACCATTGCATCAGAATAGGGATCTGGGGAGGAAAATAGGAACAAAGAGAGGGACAGTGCCTTGAGTAAACTAAAAAATAAACAAGAAAACTGAAATGCTGATATAAAGCCCCATGGTAATATAATACAGAGAGTCTTAGGTTTTGGGGTTTTGTTTTAGTTTGTTTCAGTGTAGTTTTTGAATAGTGGTTCTTGGAGTTTTCCAATCCCCTGACAACTTCCCCACCCAAATATTTACCACTTTACTTCCAAGAAAAACTTTTTTTAAGTCTATAACTCATCTTTTTTCCTTAGCATAGCAGCAGATACTTTAAGTCTAGGAAAGCAGGAAAAGGGTATAGAAGTAGCTATAGTTTGTTAACAGATTTTCAGAACTCTACAATACCAGTTTCCCTGATTATCAAGAATTATTCTGCAGTGACCCTGGGAGACCCAAAAAGTCTTAGAGGAAACAAAATAGACAATCAAGAAAGTTCACTCACTCCATTGCCTCCTAATCATGTAACACAAAGTTTTCTTATACAAAGGCATCCCTCTTTCTAGGGGAAAGAAACCAGGGTGACCATAGAATGCAGAATGGTTCTGTATACTTCCTACAGTGAAATTCTGCTCTATCGGGGAAAGGTTTCCTGGGAGAGCTTGATATATTCAGAGGTGGGAAGGGAATTAGTTGGCCAAGAGATTAAAAAAACCAGGTAGGTTGGTCTAGGCTCTCTGAGATCAGCAATCCATGCTCCCACTGTCCTTGCTCACTTATGATCCCCACTGATCAAAGTATTTTAGTGTAAATCTTTACAACGGGTTCTATCTCTGATCAGCCCATTAGCCCAGACTTTTTAGCTTGGGACTAAGGGACTTCAACAAGGGACTTCTGAATATAAAGTCAAAGACCATTTCCCCAGAGGCCCAGGATAGCAGTAATATTCTCTACTCCCAAATCTTACTTTTCCAAAGGTTGTCCCTATGTTTCTACACAATGATGTACAGGAAATTCCAACTTGGGCCCAAACACTCCAAGGCAAATAGATTCATTCTTTACTTTCCCTTTCTTCACCCCTTTCCTGACAATTCCTAGGCCAAAGATCACCCAATTCCAAGGAGGCTTGAGGAAATCGGCTTCACCTCCTAATCCTCTTTCTGCCAATGTGAGGAACTAAGCGGGTTATTCAATCTCAAAGGTTCCTGAGCTCCAATTAAATCCTCCAGACTCCCAGTACAATTTCAGCAGCTGAGGTTCTTAAGCCAAGTTCCCCCGACAAGTCATAATGGTCCTCTAGGTACGGAGAGCAACATGGAAGAAGACCTTACAGGGGGGTGGGGAACTAGAAAAATACCCAAGATCCCAGACCCTAAGACCATTTTTCCAGGGCTGGGGCTTCTGTCTACCTCCATACCTCTTGCAAAAGTATCCATCAGTCTACAGGCCTTGAAACAAATGCCTAATTTCCACAAAGAGGCTGACTCCCTCCTGTACCTGCATTCATAATTACCCTCCTCTCCATATATATCATACCTACTCTACGCATCTTCCACACCCTCAAGCACTGTTTGTAGGTACACACCAGGTTAAATATACTAAGTCTAGCTATAGCCGACCTCTAAATTGCTAAGAAAGAGAAATATAACAGACTTCATTAGTTCAGCCTGGCAGCTCTGCCTATGGCAGGCTATAAGTACCCCCAGAGGATATTTGAGCCCTTGTGTTCTGTACAGTAACCCACTGAATTGCATCTATTATTTCTGCCTGTTCTATATCCATGCCCTCCCCAAATATTTCTAACCCAGTAAGGTTACACAAGCCTTGCTTTGAACCCTTCCCCACTCCACCTCTATATGGTGTCCTGTGAATTTACATTACCTATTAAGCCTGATAGTCAACCCAGGTATCCATGCATCTCCTTTAGGGTTCTCAATGCTAGAATACCACATAAAAGAAAGAAGCTGGAATTAAAATGAGCTGTGCTGAAACCACTTTTCATTAATCAGGACTTCCGTAAGAGTTGAGAAATAGAGCTGAAAGGGGGAGAATTTTTAACCAAACCATGGATAAAGGAGAGCATGAAAGACAAAACAATTTTGATTACATTAAATGTAAACATTATTGCACAAACTAAATCAATGAAGACTGAAAAAAAGTCAAATTGAATAAATATTTACAGCAAATATCATCGAGAAAAACCTGATACATACAGAACTGACACCAATGTATAACACCCAAAGCCTTTCCCTAGTAGATAAATGACCTAAACAGTTTTCTAAAGAAGGATTGCAAATTCTAAGTAACCATTTGAAAATGTAGGAGTATGTTTTGCTAATTACTAATAAAAAGAGAATAAATTACTACTAATAAGAGAAATGCAAATTGAAATAACTCTGAGGTTTCACATCATAGGGAATAGTCAATGTTGTCAGAACAATGGGAAGACAAGTACACTGGTGGAGTTGTGAGTTAGTCTAACTGCTCTGGTTATCAATTAAGAATGATGCAAGGAACATGAATAAACTGTCCATTACCCTTTGACCCAGAGATCCAACTGCTTGACCTATACCCCCAGGGAGGTCAAAGATAGAAAGAAAAGTACACACTAATATATTTATAGCATTACTTTTGGTAGTAGCAAAATCCTGGAAACAAAGTTGATGTTCATCGATTAGGGAAAAGCTAAATAAATGTGTTAACATGAATTTAATAAAATATTAACATATTATAAGAAACTGACTATGAAGAATGAAGGGAATATGAGAAGACATATGAACTGAAGTTAAGTGAGTCAGAATAAGGAAAATAATATATACAATGATTACAGTAATGGAAAGAAAAAAATGAAAATAATTTTAATAATCAAATTTGGTTCCAAATAGGAGAGGAAACAATGTGCCTCTCTCCCTTCTTTGTACAGGTAGGACACTATGAGTGTGGAATGTTTACATATACTGTCAAAGTCAATAAGTTTGTTGGTTAATATTACTTAACTATGGGGCAGCTAGGTGGCATAGTAGATAGAACACCGGCCCTGGAGTCGGGAGGACCTGAGTTCAAGTCCAGCCTCAGACACTTAACACTTACTAGCTGTGTGACCCTGGGCAAGTCACAACCCCAATTGCCCCACCAAAAAAAGTTAAAAAAAAACCAAACCAACACACAAATATTACTTAACTACTTCCTCCCCAACTTTGTTTTTATTCTTTGCCACAAATTATGGCCTAATGAGTAGAGGAGAGAGGAAGAGGAACATTAGGAAATAAAGATGATCTGAAAACAAAATATATAAAGTAACAATTTTCTTTAGATAAATGTATTGGATTAATTTTTAAACCTACCCTGAAAATCACTTCATACTTTGCATATTTGAAAAGATAATAAAAAAAAACTGGGAGCAGTCAATGTTGGTGGGGCTGTGGAAAGAGAGGCACACTAATGCACTGTTGGTAGAGCTGTGAATAGGTCAAACCATTCTGTATATCATTGTGGAATCATATAAGAAACATGAGCAAACTATACATACTTTTTAACCTTGTGGGAGTAAGAGACAAAAATGAAGGTCCAACATATATCAAAATGAATAAAAGGAAATGCTGCTATGCTATAAGAAACTGAGACTATGAAGATCACTGAGATACATAAGAAGACCTATATGAATGGATGTGAAGTATGTGAACTATATGAAGGATGTGAAGGAAACAAATATGCACAATGCCTACGACAATGTTATTGAGAGCAAGGCAAATTTTAGATGATAGATAGATAGATAGATAGATAGATAGATAGATAGATAGATAGATAGATAGCCAAACATAGAAAGAAAGTGGGTGCTCATTGATTCAAGAATAGCCAAAAAATGTGGTATGTTAATGTCACCAAATTGTATTATGCAATTAGAAATTATGAATATGAGAAGTATAGAGAAATAGGAAGGTTGTATGAATCAATGCAAAGAGAAACAAATTAACAAAATGGAAAAGCCCAACTACAATAATGTAAATGTAAAAATCACCTAAAGGAAGCCAAACTATAAGTAACTGAAAAACTAATGGGGCAGCTAGATGGCACAGTGGATAGAGCACCAGCCCTGGAGTCAGGAGTACCTGAGTTCAAATCCGGCCTCAGATACTTGACACTTACTAGCTGTGTAACCCTGGGCAAGTCGCTTAATCCCAATTGCCTCACTAAAAAAAAAAAAAAAAAAAAAAAAAAAACTAATGAAGATCCTGGAGAACAGACAATGAAATTTTTCTCCCCTCTCACAGCAAAGAAGTAGAGACTAGTGGGTCAGAATATTATATACAATGTCAAGTGCATCCACTGTATTGAGTATTTTTGCTTAACTGTTTTTCTTTGTTAAATGGTAGAGTGGAAAGGTTTTGCTTTTTCCTAGAAATAACTGCTATGTGATAACAAAAGGCACCAATAAAACACGGTTAAAAGTTGTGTTTTTAAGGGGGGAGAGCAGAACCATAATTTTTGTAAAATGTACACTCATTTAGGTGAAGAGAATGCCCCAAGACACCACAGATGTCCTAAAATGGCATGATTCCTTAGCCTCCTTTAATTACTTTTTGCTAAGCAGATAGATTGATATCCAAACCTAGAAAAAAAGGCAATATGCAATGGACAGAGCCAGTCTCAGGATTATGAAGACCTGAGTTCAAGTCCACCTCTGACCCATACTGACTGCATGAGCCTAGGCAAGCCACTGAACCTCTAAGTGCCCCGGAAGCTTCCTAAATTGCAGAGTCCTGACTTATTCTCACTAAGAGTTCCATATACCAATAAAATCACAAGTCTGTTACAGACAGAAAAAATGCTATAATTAGTTACTTTTATGCTTCTGAAGGGCTGAGAGTCCTTTTCTTCAGCCCCTCTAAATTTTGTCATCTAAGGACAAAACCTCAGTCACACCAATCTAGTTATAGCTCTGAAGGGGAGAAACACACAGCCAGCATTGATATCCTAGAGAACTAGAGGATGACATTCTCCACCCACTTATTTGCAGTGGTTATCTCTAGGAAGCAAGAACCCCCAGGTCCATTGGAGGGGCTTGGTAGCTCAGGGAAAGGTACAAGGAAAAGTATGAGGAATCTCAGGACTTTAGAACACCTGAGGAATCATTGTGTACTCAATATGGGAATAGTTTCCCCTCTTGGTGTGAGTCAGTGGTTGCTCACCTCCCCCATTCTTGTAGCAGAGATAGGGGAACCTCCAGACATTGCCCAGCCCAATGATTTCCCCGGCTACAGACAGCACATATTCCAACTTGTTGTTCCAGTGACCCCGTTCGAGTGTGCCCTCCTCTTCCTCCTCCTCTTTCTCCTTTTCCACAACTGAATAAGTTGGTATTGTCTTTCCATTGCTGGTTGCACCAGGGACCCTGCTATCCATCCCACCTGGAACAGAGATAGGAAGTCTTATTATTGGTAGGAAACCCCTAGAAATGAAACCCCAAGTGCAAATCCAAGTATGGAAGGAAGGAAGGAACGAACGAAGGAATGAAGGAACGAAGGAAGGAAAGAAGGGAAAAAAAGAAATTCTACCTCAGTAGTCACTTCTTTCATAGCATCTCCTGCTGAATAATATTTCAATGTTCCTGTTGCTGAGACCAACTCAGTCTACACACTCAGATTCTCTATACTGGTAAACCCTTCCTTCCTGCTAGAAGGCATTCATTATATCCGAAAGCCCAGACTGAGTTCCTCACAGATTCCCATAGATTATGATGGGCATGTGAAGGGGGGAAAGATCACATGACCACAGGAGATGTCTACGTTCTCCTTCAGTGAAGCAGTGAGACTGCTAGATCTTGAAAAATGGGGAGAGTTATGGTATCATTGATGACATTTTCCATTCTGGAAGTCACATTCTAGAAAGGCCATTGATAAGATAAATAGTATCCAGGATCAAGTGAACAGGACTATGAAGGCCCTAAAGATTATGCTATAAAAGAATTGTTTGAAAGCACTTGGGGTATTTAGCTTAGAGAAGAGAAGGCTTGGGCAGGGTAGCATGATAACATTCTTCAATGGAAGTGCTATAAAAATGCTTATTATTATTATAGTTATTAACATTTGTTTTGCTTGGCCCCAGAAAGCAGAGCTTCAGAACAATGGGTTCAAATTGTACAGGGAAAGATTGAAAATTAACATCAGGAAAAAACAACTTCATAACCACCAGAGCAGTTCAAAAGTATATTGGGCTGCCTCAGTAGTTTGTGGGTTGCCTTTCACTAAAGGTCTTCAAGCAAAGGATAGATGACTTTTTGTCAGGTATGTTGTAATGGGGATCCTTGTTCAGGGACAGATATTTCCTGAGGTCTCTTCCAATTCTGAGGTTCTGTTATTTCATGTTTTTATGCCTAGTCTAGAGAGGGTTTTGCCCTTATTAACCTGGAAGGCTCCAACTTTTGTCTTTTTCTAATCCTTGCCTAGTGACAAGAGAGAAACTAGAGGAGATCATGGCTCCTGAAAGTCATAAAGGTTATGTAAATAGGTATAGCAACTAGCCTCTTCATGTCTCTCGATTGCTAAGATCTAGTTCAATACTAAAAGTGGTATAAATGCCAGTCTTTCTTTTTTCCTCCATGGGATGGGGTAGGAAAAGGAGGTGAATGTGATAGGAAATAAAAAGTATTGCTGGGAAATAAGGGGAAGAATGAAAAGAATTTGAAATCCTCCACTTTAGATACATTCAAGGCATAGTTGATTCCTCATCCCTATACCTTAAGGCCATAGGGGCCTGTCAAAGTTTCTAGGGTGCAGAAAAAATGTGTATCATTCCCTTTCTCCAACACATCCTTGCCAAGGAGGGACCACTGTGTTCTCCAGATCATGTTTAAACAAGAAGGTATGAGATCTTCTAGATTATACTTAGAGCACCTAGATATGATCATTCTTCAAAATGTCCTTTTCTCCAGCCCCAAGCCTATTATGGGTATATATACATGAGGCTCCTAGAATAACTATCAACTGAGGGTTCTATTAATTCTGCCCAGCAGTACCTCTAAGGGAGAAAGAGCAGGAGGAAAGGACGCTATACATTTTTCTACACCCCAGAAGCCTTCCAATATCTCTGCTGGCCCAACAACATACTGACCTACTATTAGAACCAACGAGGCTAGCAGTGATTATCTGGACAGAGACAAGAGACATGCTTAGTAGTCAATACAGTTTAGGAATAAAAAGAAAGGGTTTGGGTGATTGTGGGAAGATTAGGAAGGAAGGAATCGCCCAACGAAGCATTCTGGTCCTCTTCACACACTGGTGTATGAAAGCTTTTCTGGCTGGTTCTTTCCTTTCCCTCTCTTCCTGAGGGACTTTTCTCAGGAACAGAAAAAAATACTGTGCTCACCACTTGTTAGTTTGATTCTGCCTAACTCTCCCCTTCTCTAGCTTCTCTCCAGTAAAACAATCCCTTCATAGGTCTCTAAAGATGACTTGCTGCAGAGATTTTCCAAAGCCCTCACTCCCACCTGGAGCCAGAGATTGCTCTATTTCTTTGCACAGACCAAGACCTTAGGGCCAAGAATCAGGCAACCCTTAGTCACTTAGTGAAAGAATTCAGGTGCCTTCACCTCACTTTGGTTTCCTATTCTACCAAATCACATTGTCCCCAAATCAAGCAGTCATAAAAAGATGTATGTATATACACATACAGATACATGTGTACATATATACACACAAACATACATATGGATATATATATATATAAATAAATAAAACTGAAGGAGAAACACATTTAGAGGAAGGAAGGAGACATATGTTTTCATATACATTCCCACAAATAATTTTTCTTTTTTATTGTTGAAGAAAAATAATAATGTGATTTTGGATGAACTCAAGAACCTTAAGACCAGAACCTGCCCTACAGAGACAGAGACAGAGAAACAAATAAGGAAATGTTACAGACCTTAAGGAAGGAGCTGCCAGGGGTCCAGCTAAGGGGGAGAAGAAGAATCCAAGGGGGAAGGTGCTGGCTATTTAAAGTATGGGTTGAGAACGCCTCTGCTGCACTGTAATTCTAAACTTTGCCCAACCCACATTCCGCCCTCCTGCCACCCCCCCTCCTCTCTACAGCCACCAACCAACCACCTCCACATGAGTGATTTCCCAGCACAGAGTGTGTGTCTGTGTCTGTGTCTGTATCTCTGTGTGTGTGCATATGTACACACTCTTGTAGATGATCCCAGGAGTCTATGTGCTTATGCTGAGGAAGAGGAGCTCTCCCTGATGGGTCAACATGTGTCTACAAAATACATCATCCTCTCTGTATTTCTCTTTCCTTACAGCCCATTATCTTTACCTACCCCTACCTGAATTTACATCACCAGAATCATTTGTTAAAGTGCCTCTTGGGATACTTTGTTGTAAAGATAGATGAGACATAGTGGCCTCTATAGTCTAGAATGAGCAGTTGGGTGGGACAGTGGATAGAGTGTCAGGCCTGGAGTCAGGAAGACTTATCTTTTTTATTTCAAATCTGGCCTCAGACACTTACTAGCTATGTGACCCTGGGTAAGTCACTTAACTTTATTTGCCTCAGTTTTCTCATCTGTAAAATGAGCTGGAGAAGGAAATGGTGAACCATTACCATTTCTTTGCCAAGAAAACGCCAAATGGAGTCGTGAAGAATTGGACACAACTGAAATAACTCAACAACAACAAAAATACATCAACAACAGAACAAGCACTGAACATGTAAGTTCTTTATTCAAAGAAAGTTTTAGCACAAATATTAGGTGAAGTAAAAAAATGTAATTATGGGTTGTATAGTTAAAGATCTTGAAGTTTATATGTTTATGCAAGGAAAGACCAAGGAATCACTAAGTTGTCTTTCAATTAAGCAAAGAACACTTCTTCAAGGTCAAAATTTGAGAACTCCTTGAATGAAAAAGGGGAACTTGGTGCAATGGGGAGAGAAAGAATCCAAATATATTGAGTACTTAATGTGTGCCAGGCACTTTTTTTTGGTGAGGTAATCGGGGTTAAGTGACTTGCCCAGGGTCACACAGGTAGTGTCAAGTGTCTGAAGCCAGAGTTGAACTCAGGTCCTCCTGACTTCAGGGCCAGTTCTTTTTCCACTGTGCCACCTAGCTGCCCCTTGCCAGGCACTTTTTTTTTAACAAATATTATCTCATTTGATCCTCACCATAAACCTGAGAGGTAGATACTAGGGTGATTCCCATTTTAAAACTGGGAAAATTCAGATAAGCAGAGGTTAAACGATTCACCCAAGGCCACATAGATAGTAGGTATATGAGGCTGGATTTGAACTCAGACCTCCCTGACTCCAGGCTGTGCCACTTAGGAAAGGATATAGGCTGGAAGAAGGTTTGGAAATGAGAGTGAGATGTTTGCATTAGTGAAGAATTGAGAATGAGCCTGAGAGAAGAGATGAAATCTGACCTCATCATTCAACTGAAACTGTCTTCTCTAAGTCATCAATGAACTCTTAACTGCCAGACATAGTGGCCTTTTCTCAATCTCATTCTTGACCTCTGTGAAGCCCCCCAACACTATTAGTGACCCTCTTCTCCCAGATGCACCCTCTTCTCTAGGCTTTCCTGACAACCGCTTTCTCCTGGTGCTCCTTCTTAGTCTCCTCTCAATCTTCATCCAGTCAATTAGTCAATAAGCATTCATTAAGTGCTTACTGCATCCCAGACACTGGTGCTAAATGCTGGGGAAACAAAGTCCCTACCCTCAAGGAACTTACATTCTAATGGGGGAAGACAACATATAAAATGGAGCTAAAAAGTAGGGGTGGGAGTTACCCAAACAGGGGTATGATGATGAAGTCCAGAGGATAAGAAGCAAAGCCTACAGAGACTCTGAATATCCCCCAAGCATCTGTCCTTGGCCCTCTTTTCTTTTCTCTATATATTCTCTTGCCTAGTGGAACTAATTATGATCTTTATTCAAATGATTCTGAGATCTCAGTCCTAACCTCCCCCAGAGGCAACAAGGTGGAGCAGTGGATAGAGTGACAGGCCTGGAGTCAGGAAGACTAATTCCAAATTTGACCTCAGACACTTACTAGCTGTGTGACCCTGGGCAAGTCACTTAACCCTGTTTCCCTCTGTTTTGTCCCCTGTAAAATGAGCTGGGGAGGAAATGGGAAGCCACGTCCAGTATCTTTGCCAAGAAAACCCTAAATGGGGTCACAAAGAGTAAGACACAACTGAAACGACTCAACAATAACAACAACCTTCCTCTACTCTCATATCACCAACTGCCTTTGGACCTCAAATTGCCTATCCTGTAGGCATATCAAACTCAACATATCCATAACAGAACATCATCTTTCCCCAAAAAACTTCCATTCTTCCAAACTTCCCAATTAGTGTTGAGGGCATCACTCTCTCCCAATTACCCAGGTTTACAGCCTTGTCATCTCTACCTTCACATCTCTGACATACATCCCCTTTTCTTCATTCATGGAGACCTTCATCACCTTTCATCATCTTGGATAGTCTACTAATTGCTTTCCCTGCCTCAAGTCTTTAATACATCCTCCCACTCAACTGCCAAAGTGATTTTTTTTTGGTGAGGCAATTAGGGTTGTGACTTGCCCAGGGTCACACAGCTAGTAAGTGTCAAGTGTCCGAGGACGGATTTGAACTCAGGTCCTCCTGAATCCAGGGCTGGTGCTCTATCCACTATGCCACCTAGCTGCCCCTTAGCCTAGCTGCATAGGGCAGATAAGTGGTGCAGTGGATAAAGCACCAGCCCTGGATTCAGGAGGACCTGAGTTCAAATCCGGCCTCGGACACTTGACACTTACTAGCTGTGTGACCCTGGGCAAGTCACTTAACCCTCATTGCCCCACCAATAAAATTAAATTAAATTTAAAAACAAAGTGATTTTACTAAGGCAGAGATCTGACTCTGTCACTCCTTTACTCAATAAACTTCGGTCTCTCCCTATTACTCTAGGACATATACGTGTACATGTATATATGCGTGTATACACACAAAGATGTATATGTGCATACACACATGTGTGTATGTCCTCTGGCCCTTCACAAGCAGTCCCCCTCCAACTTTTCCAGTTTTTTATGCTTTACACCCCTCTCTATAATCTAGTATACAGTGACACTGGCCTTGCTGTTCTTCATACATGATCTCCGGGCCCTTCCACTGACTGTCCTCAGTACCGGAATGCTTGCCCTCCTCACCCCTGGATCCTGGCTTCCCTGGTTTCATAGTGTGTAGCTCATAGTATGTGCTTAATAAGTGGTGACTAGCTGACCAGAAAGGATGATAGAAGAATGACTAGGGTCTTCTCCATTTCTCTGGCCCTATCTAAAGTCATTGGGAAGGTTCAAACTCACTCTTTGTCCCTCAACCTCCTTCTTTAAATCCATAAGATTTTACAAATTTGTAAAGGAGAGTGTTGATGGTAGCTGACAACTCTCTTACTCCTTCCAAGTCTGGCAAGAATCAAATAGGACTAGCCCAATAGCAATATTTTTCCATCATCCATTAGTCTCCTAAAGATAAGCACTTATTAAGTGCCTACTATGTGCAAGGCACTGGTGATACAAATATAAGTGAAGGGGATGCCTCCCTCTACTATCACCCAACTTGGTTGATGTAATCACTGATTGTAGTCACAAATGATAAGGCTTTAATGTTTCTACACCTTGTGATCCCTTGGTGAGGTTCACACTTCTTTGATTGGGTCAAGTAGAGAACAACAGAGATTGGCTGAGCAAACAAGCTAGCCACATGAGCAAATATGGGAAGTAAATAACTGTTTGTTTTTCTTTAAAGGTGTGTCTGAAAGACAGAATTTGGATTTCTAGGCCACAGTTAAAACAGAAGCATGACTGGCCACAGGGATTGAATACATTGAACAAGAGCTAATAAAAATGTATTTGCTTGGAGTCTTGCATATCTAATTAAAAGAGCTTTAAATAGGGGCAGCTAGGTGGCGCAGTGGATAGAGCACGGGCCCTGGATTCAGGAGGACCTGAGTTCAATTCCAGCCTCAGACACTTAACACTTACTAGCTGTGTGACCCTGGGCAAGTCACTTAACCCCAATTGCCTCACAAAAAAAAAAAAAGAAGAAGAAGAAAGAAAAGAAATCCTTTTTTTTTTTTAAAGAAAAAAGAGCTTTAAATTGAAAAGAAAAAGGGAAGGAGAAAACCCTACAAGCTACATATCTTTAAGAACCTACTAAGCACCAGGAATTGTGCTAGATGCTGGATTGTCTTATAAACATTTCACATGTTGGTCTTGCCAACAAATTGTAATAATAATAATTTGATGGCTCTTTTCTCAAACTACCACTGTGTAAGTATTATTATTCCTATATGGTGGGCATCCTTTACTTTACTCTGGTTCACAGGACTCCTGGGAATCAACACACAGTAAGTAATCAGTTCCAATTCCTCTCAATTAAACATTAATTAGATGCATACTCTGTGAAAGACACTCTACTAGTCTGGGGATATCTACTCAATTCCTCAAACAGATCTGTGATCTCGATGATTTTGAAATTCTTTACAACAATGTAAATTATATATTATCCGTATCCATGTGAAAGTCAACAAGGAATTATCAAGGGTTTACTAAGTACTGGCTTAGAAATAGAGTGGTGGATCAGTGGAATAAAATAGGGATGAATCACACTATAGCCAATGACCATAGTAATCTAATATAAACCCAAAGATCCAGGGATTTAAACCAAAAATTCATTATTTGATAAAAACTGCTTGGAAAACTGGAAAATCATATGGTAGAAACTTTGTATAGACCAACATCTCACACTGTATACTAAAATAAGGTCAAAATAGGTACATGATTTCCACATAAAGGGTGATACCATAAGCAAATTAAGAGAACATGAAATAGTTTATCTGTCAGATTTATGAACAGGGAAAGAATTTAGGACCAAAGAAGATAGAGAGAGCATTACAAAATGTAAAGTAGATCATTTTGATTATATAAAATTAAAAAGCTTTTGTACAAACAAAACCAATGTAACTAAAATTATAAGGAAAGCAGAAAACTGGGAAAGAATTTTTACAATAAGTAGCACTGATAAAGGTCTCATTTCTCAAATATATAGAGAACTGAGTCAAATTTATAAAAATACAAGTCATTCCCCAATTGATAAATGGTCAAATGATATGAACAGGCAGTTTTCAGACAATAATATAATCATATGAAAAAAAATTCTCCAAATCACTATTGATCAGAGAAATGCAAATTAAAACAATTCTGAGGTACCACCTCATACGTATCAGAGCGGCAAATACAACAAAAAAGGAAAATGTAGGATTTTGGAGGAGATATAGGAAAACTGGGATACTAACCACTGTTGGTGGAGTTATGAACTGATCCAACCATTCTGAAGAGCAATTTGAAACTATGCCAAAAGGGCATACCCTTTGATCCAGCAATACCACTGCTAGGTTTATATCCCAAAGACATCCCAAAAAAAGAGAAAAAGACCTATTTGTACAAAAATATTTATAGCAGCTCTTTTTGTGGTGGCTAAGAATTGGACATCAAAGGAATGCCCATCAATTGGGCATTCACTAAACAAGCCATGGTATATGATGGTGATGGAATATTATTGTGCTATAAGAAATAACAAGCAGGGTGATTTCAGAAAGGCCTGGAAAGATTTGTATGAACTGATGTATAGTGAAGTGAGCAGAACCAGGAGAATGTTGTGCACAATGACAGCAATATTGTTTGATGAACTGTGAATGACTTAACTATTCCCAGCAATACAATGATCCGAGACAATCCCAAAGCACTAAAGATGGAGCATACTATTTGTCTCCAAAGAAAGAATATTGATTAAACACAGACTAACACATGTTATTTTCCCTTTCTTTCATTTTTTCTTTTGTTTTCTTATACAAAATGACTAATATGGTAATGTTTTACATGTATAACCTGTATCTGATTGCTTACTGCCTCAGAGGGCAGGGAGGGAAGGAGGGATAAAATTTGGAAAATGTTTATTATTTTAAAAGAGTTTACTGTGTGTCAGCCACCTTGCTAAGTGCTGGGAATACAGACATAAGCAGAAAGAAAGACAGGCCCTGCTCTCAAGAAGTTTACATTCTCATGGGGGGAAGACATGTAAAGGCTGGAAAGGTTCCTTTCTAGGGAGGGGGCAGAAGTGGGTATGAAGGTACACTAGTAGGGAGGTACTACAGAGAAAGTCTTGGAGACGAGAGCCTGGAGAGTAACAAAGACATGAGTGCCCTGGGCATCCTACTTAAACGGGAAGTCCTGGAAGGAGCAAACCAATCATAGGAAGGAGTCACAGCTGTGGGTGATACTTTCAACATGAGAAGTTCAGGCTTGGAGTGAGCTTACAGGAGGAGAGGTTCCTGGAGTATTGTAAAGAAAGTCCAGGAGGAGAGTTAGGAGTGCAGCTTGGAGAGTAAATGCCCAGCCTGTGTGACTCCCATCCATGACCTCCCAAAAGTTCCCTACAGGGGATCCACTCAATGTGCTGGCAACCTTCTTTGCTTTCCCCTGCTACCTCAAGGGTACCTGCGGAATACTCTGATTCTCCATTCCACTTTCTCACCCCATTACCAACCCATCTTTTTTCTGTCATATAATCCTTTGATGACACCCTTTATTCTTGGTGCTAGGGAAGGGATATAAAAGGAACAAATGAAATAATCCCTGCTCTCATAGATTTTACATAATAATAATAATTATAACAATAACAATAATACTTTAATAATACTTATGCAACAAAGACATAAGGAGTCCCAGCTCAGTCTGGCACATAAAGAGAGGAGCCAGGTTCTTTCTTGTAGTTTCTGGCTCTTTACACCAAATCATTTAAATATTAAGTTTGCCTCAAGTCTGAAGTCTCACCAAAAGAAATCAAGAGTTTTTTTCTAGAATCAGTATAGAAAGAAGATCATGTATAGGGACAACTATTTATTTCCTCCACACAAAAGAAATTCTTAAAACACAAAAGACTCACAAGCTTACATTAACAAATCAATACAAAGTAATCAAGAAATCCTATTATATTCTTTCCAGAGGTTGATATTTAAAACATCAAAGCATGAGGCATTTGGGGGACTGAAAGAAACAGCATTGCACCTACAACTTAGCTCAGCATTCACTACTTGAGCAGCTTCCTCAAAGTTCATATTTTCTGGCAAGTCATGGCATGAATTGGGCTCATTCTCCTGGTGGGGGTCATCTTCTCTGAGTACTAAGATTCTGCAAGGCAGCTGACGGTGACTGTGGAACCCAGGAACTGTTGAAATAACCACAGGGCTCAAGAAGTCCATCTCTCAGGATTTCTGCTCTGTCACCTGTGTTCAAGAAAAGAAACACAATGCAGAAGAGACTGTCAGAGCCTTGAGATCCAGTCTCAAGCTCACCTAGATGAGCCCATGCTATTGTTCCATGTGAGAACAGCTACCACAGGTAGCAGAGAGGAGGGGAGAGCCCCACATTCACAGGAAGTGCAAGAAAAAGGCTTAAAGAGTCCCGAGCCACACATTCAGAAGAGAGAAGGAAAGTGAGGACAGTTCTCCATTCTGTCCTCTTGAATCTCTGGTTTTCTTGTCCTTATGCCTGCCAAGCCTGAGCCTTGGATCATTCCAACCACCCACTGCATTTGCTCTTCTACACATGCTGATGAATGAAGGTGGAGAAAAATCACACAAGTGCTCCCTCCAGAGTTGCCAATGATCTCTTAAATGCCAAAATCAATGTCCCTTTCTCAATTCTCATTCTCCTTGACCTCTCTGCAGCCTTTGACTATTGATCATTCTCTTCATCTTGATGAACTCTTCTTGTCTCTAGATTCTTAGGACACCACTCTCTTCTGGGGGACAGCTAGATGGTTCAATGGATAGAGCACTAGACCTGGAGTCGGGAAGACCTGAGTCCAAATCCAGCTTCAGACACACTTACTAGCTGTGTGACCCTGGCTGTCACTTAACACTGTTTTGCCTCAGTTTCCTCATCTGTAAAATGAGCTAGAGAAGGAAATGGCAAACCACTCCAGTATCTTTGCCAAGAAGACCCCAAATGGGGTCATGAAGAGTCTGACATGACTGAAACAACTAAACAACAAAAATTCTCTACTGGATCACTTTCTTTCAGCCTCCCTTGCAAGATTCTCATCCAGATCATGACCTCTAACCTTAGGTGTCCCACAGGATTTTATCCTGAGCCCTCTTCTCCCTTTGTACTACTTCATTAGGTAAGCTTGCCAGTTCCCATGGATTTAATTATCATCTTTATTCTAATGATCTTCAGATCTATCTCTCCTGATCCATTCTCTCTGCTGACCTCCAATCTAGCATCTCCAACTATTTTTTAGACATCTCGAACTGGATGTCTGGTAGACCTCTTAAACTCAATATATACAAAATAGAACTCATTATCTATTACCCTCTATAGCCCTCCCCCCAACTTCTTCATTACAGTAGCGGGAAACACCATCCTCCCAGTCTCTCAGGCTCACAGTCTAGGAGTCATCCTGGATTTCTCACCCCTCAAATCCAATCTGTTGCCAAGATCTGTCAATTTTCCCTCTGCAACATCACTCATACATTCCCCCTTCTCTGCTCCAATGGTGCCACTAGTGCAGGCCCTCATCACCTCATCCCTGGACTATTGCAATAACCTGCTGGTGGGTTTGCCTGACTCAGGTCTCTTCCCACTCCAATCCATTCTCCATTCATCCACCAAAGTTGTTTTCCAAAAGCACAGGTGAGATCATGTCACCCTCCTACTCAGTAAACACCAGTGGCTCCCTATTGCCTCCAAGATAAAAAACAAGACCCTCAGGTGTTCAAAGCCCTTAATTACTTAGCCCCCTCCTACCTTTTCAGTCTTGTTTCACCTCATTCCCTGACTGTATGTTTGATCCAGTGATCTTCCTGGCTGTTCCATGAACAAGACACTCCATCTCTCAGCTCCAGGCATTTTCTCTGGCTGTCCCCCATGCCTAGAAGTCTCTCTCTTTTCATCTCTGCCTCATCTAGCTTCTCTAGATCCTGGTAAGTCCCAGCTGAGATCCTATCTTTTACAGGAAGCCTTCCCAACCCCTCAATTCTGGTGCCTTCCCCCTCTTAAGTTTCTGCTTATACTGTATATAGCTTGTTTGAATATATCTGTTTGTTGTTGCTTCCCTCATTAAACTGTGACCTTCTTTCAGGGCAGGGATTGTCTCTTGCCTCTTTTTGTAACCTCAGCATTTAGCGGAGTGCCTGACACATAATAGATGCTTAATAAATGTTCATTGACTGACTGACAAATGGTTTCTCCCTTAAGTCTACTGAATAGACAGTGCTTCCTGGTTCAGTGGTCATTACTATTTGATGCAGCTCCCTCCACCTGATGCCATCACAAGCACCGAGACTGGACCAAATCTTTCAGCACAGATATATGACCTCAAAAGTAGCCAAGAGAGTCTATCCTAGCTCCAACCATGCTCTAATGGCATCACCTCTATTACACAGAGTGTACATTAAAAGGGATGCTAGGGGCGGCTAGGTGGCGCAGTGGATAAAGCACCGGAGTACCTGAGTTCAAATCCAGCCTCAGACACTTGACACTTACTAGCTGTGTGACCCTGGGCAAGTCACTTAACCCCCATTGGCCCGCAAAAAAAAAAAAAAAAAGGGGATGCTAGACTGTGCAAGAAGAGCCAGAGGTAACGAGGCCTGTACATCTAATTGCCCCTACAGGGACTGCCATGCTCTGAGGAACCAGCTCCCAGATGGAGACATCAAACAGCAACAGAGCCACAATAGGAAGGAACAAAACTAATACTTTGGCCCTTGTTACTACAAGAGTGATTAGCACTTCAGAGTGTGCACCAAGGAACAAGGCTGCACAAGAACACAATGGGGAGAAACAAACCTGAGGAGAGCCTATTTCTTCAAAAGAGATCCATGTATTAGGGAACTATGGGCACTCAGGAACAATTCAGACAGGGATTGAGACACGTGGATTGTAGAGGTCAAAAGGGGAAGTGGGATTTACTTATGTCCAAAGAGCAATCAAACTGTGCACACCCTTTGACCCAGCAATACCACTACTAGGTCTGTATTCCAAAGAGATCATAAAAAAGGGAAAATGACCCACATAAACAAAAATATCTATAGCTGCTCTTTTTGTGGTGGCAAAGAATTGGAAATTGAGGGGATGCCCATCAATTGGGGAATGGCTGAACAAGTTGTGGTATATGAATGTGATATAATACTATTGTGCTGCAAGAAATGATGGGCAGAAAAAAATTAAAATTTTTAAATTTTAAGATTTAAAAAAAATAAAAAAGAAATGACGGGCAGGCAAATTTCAGAAAAACCTGGAAAGACTTAAGTGGACTGAGGCTGAATGAAGTGAGCAGAAACAGGAAAATATTGTACACAGTAACAGCAACACTGTGCAATGATCAACTATGATAGACTTAGATCTTCTCAGAAATACAATAATCCAAGACAATTCCAAAAGACGCATCAGGAAAAATGCTCTCCACATCCAGAAAAAGAACTATGGAGTCTGAATGCAAATCAAAGCATACTATTTTCACTTTGTTTGGTTTGGGGTTTTTTTTCCTTTCTCGTGGTTTTTCCCTTTTGTTCTGATTCTTCTTTCACAATATGACTAATGTGGAAATATGTTTAACATAATTGTACTGTGTAACCTATATCAAATTGCTTGCTGTCTTGGGGAGGAGGGTAGGAAAGAGGACAAGAGAGAAAAATTTGGAACTCAAAATCTTACAGAAATGAATGTTGAAAACTATCTTTACATGTAAGTGAGGAAAAAATAAAATGCTATTAAGTGGGGAAAAAAAGAAAGTGGGAATTACCTAAGAAGAGGAGAGTAGAGCTGGACACCCTCCTGAAAGTAGGGGGCAGCTTTTCTGTGAGTTGAAGGTCTCAGTTATTAGCCCATTATGCATTTCTGTTGACTAAAATAAACCTGTTCTGCATGCTATGTTTTGTTAGCCTGACTGTTTTCCCTGGAGCTGCAGGTCCTGTGATGAAAGCAAAATGTCAGCTGCTGTTGTTCCTCGGGTTTTCCTGGTGCAGTTTAAGAGAGTATTCCTTGGCCATTGTGCCCTAGTACATGACAAGACCCAAATGACACATGAGCAACATTTATGATGTTTATCTAGGATCATTACTTTGAAGCAGTGGTGCTAAGACTATACCTTTACTAGCACCAAGGCAGGTGTGGACTGAACACTGCAAGTTAGGGAGACCTATGATGATCATTGCATTTGCCCAGTTATTAAAGAGTTGGAACACTGTTATGGGTATGGATCCTCAGGTAGGACCGTTGATTTGGGGAATGGCTATGCGCTGTGATGAGGGCACCCTTTAAAGGACTTTGCAAATATCTGTGGACTCTTTGGGGAGGTATAAAACACTGGAGATAATATCCAGGAAGGATATTAATGCAGTTTGTGTGAGCTGCCTGAACCTGTGGAAACTTCCCAGGTTCCCAAAAGTGCCTGAAGAAGGGGTTCCTTGGAGACTAGTTGCTAAATCTTTGACTTTTGGCACAGACTCACTAGGCAGAATGAAATTTCTTATAGATAAAAAAGATTAGTTGTGGAATATTGGGAGGACTTGAGTCGAATGCTTGAAGATACATGAGACCAATTTTTGTATCGTGTTGCTGTTTTCTCTATATGCCCTCTATGTTCCTGTTAAATAGGATCAGTATTGGGTAGCCAAGGGTCTGTTTGTTCTAGATGCTTAGCCAGGTAATCAGTTTGTCCCTGACTGTCCTCCTAGCTCTTATAGACAGTGAGCCTAGTGTCACTTCACATACATAGCCACTGCACCTTTAATCACAGGTCTTTGCAGTTGTCACTCGAGCCTTCACACAAAGCTGGAAAACTGACTGACTGGAAGATAAAGTTAGGAACTTAGCATAAATATTCTCTCTGTTCTCAGTGTCACCAAAGTGTATATCTTGAGGTGATCACAGGGGAATTCTATTTTTTAAATTGCATAGAATGTCAAAGGGAGGACCACTGAGGCTCTCTAGCAAATAAGGGTCCACCGGTTCTCTGCTAAAAGTACCTGCCATCTGTGTAGCCTCTTGATGGCGTGTCCCAATCGTGGTCTAAAAACTGACTCTCCAGGCAAGAACCATAATTGTATATAGAGGGTCTTCTCTATGACAGCTCTGGCCTGTGCCTCTGTTTTCATCAAGTTTCCAGCTAAAGAGGAGAGTGTTTTGGTCCTTATCAGTGTCCTCCCAATATTTCACAACCAATCTTTCTTATCCATAAGAAATTTCATTCAGCCTAGTGAGTCTGTGCCAAAAGTCAAGACAGTACACTACATTGTAAGGAAAATGGTATAGTATAGGCATGGCACTGACCCCAACTCTCTCTCTCTAGGCTGGACTATAGTACTCACCCCACCTACACACATATTGATAGGTTGGGATGGTTCCCCTTAGGAGATAGCTATGCAGCTACAACTCTCTCAGAGTCTTAGGGGGTAACCCTGGGTGTGGGAGGACTATAGGTTTACTGTTCACTACTTTACTTCCTGAGCCTCCGTTTGTGCTACCCAATTAAACAAATCAGGCAATATGGCACCAATAATTCTTAATCATGAAACATTTATTAAATACGAAGGCAAAACCAAAAATAATCATTATATAATGATCTACCCATAATTCATAATCTCCCATCAATGTACATAATATCCATGAGGGAGAATGGGCACAAATTTGCAGAAATCTAGCAGAGATGCATAAGTAGAGAAATTCATGTGTCTGGGTCAACTCACTGGATGTCAATCTTCATAAGAGCAATGAAGAGAAACCCCTAAAAGGTTTCTACCTTTCAAGATATTGGTGGTTGGGGGCAGCTAGGTAGCACAGTGGATAAAGCACCAGCCCTGGATTCAGGAGGACCTGAGTTCAAATCTGGCCTCAGACACTTGACACTTACTAGCTGTGGGACCCTGGGCAAGTCACTTAACCCTCACTGCCCTGCAAAAAAAATTTTTTTTAATTAAAAAAAAAAGATATTGGTGGTTGTAAAAGGAAATGAAACCTAGCCTTTCCCTTCCTCGGTCAGCTCTTCAAATGGCTAAGGATTTTTCTTTCCTCCAATCAGTCCAGCTACCTGCACTAGCTGCTTGCTAAGCCTGTTCTCCTCCATATCTGGTCTTGGCTGTGCTCAGATTAAAGGAGTTGTTCTTTTCTCCTGTTCTTCTAATTCTTCTTCACTCTATTTCAAGCCAATCTGCTTCTGTCTGTGGTCACGAACTCCAATTGCTCTCTGACCCCTGCCTCTAAGCAGGGTCTCCTTGTATAAAGTGACTCACCTCTACCTTAGGGCGAGAAACCAAAATTCACCCACAGACAAGACCCATTAGAGATCGACAATGCACAACTGCCCCATAGTTACCAAAAAAAAGTTCTAGTTGGACTTTAACAGCTATCACCTTTAAAATCCACAGAGCACTCGTATAAATGAGTTTCTCAGGGAAAAGACACCCCAGCTATCTTTGATTTCTGTAAGTACATTTTCTCTGAGGGGTTGCTTTCTTTCAGGCTATTTTTCTCAATGTCTCTCACACATGCATACTATTTTCCTATGCTTTCCAATAAATAAAAATGTTCAAATAAGAAAGAAACAACTTGCGATGGTACCTAATGTATTTTTCAGAAGCTGCACATTTTTAACCAGGAAGAAGGTATAACAGAAAAGCACACTCTCACCTTCAAGGCTGAGTAAAAACCTTTTGTATCAATCATAGGGGACTGCTGTAATCCTTCATGTGTATATAGCATCTATGTATAACCAGAATACATAAAATGATTAAAGAGAGACAGAAACCCCAATTTACACAAAGACCTGGAATACATTCTACACATCTACATCCATGTGACCACAATAGGGAATCCCATGCACTGGGGAGTGGCACCAATAAAACAGTAACAGGGGACTTATTGCAAAGATGGAAAAAAGAATTGGAGTAGAACAACCTTGATTTTTCACAATTATTCCAGTGAGGATGAAAAATGAGAATAAGACTGAATAGTGGTCAAGAAATCTAAGGAGAAACTATAGTAAATGCATCTTTCCAATCCAGGTCCACATGAAGAGATATCCAGAAACCTATGGGTTCTAGGAAAGGAATTCAACTAAAAAAACTGGACTAGAAGTGCAGAACATGCAAGTCTTCCAGAGTGTAGACCAAGAGCAAGCTAGGAAAACTGGAACCTGTGTCTATGTGCTCTGCCTCTGTGATTAGGGGTCAAGAGTCTGTAAAATTCAGTCAAAGAGGATAGCAATCAGACTGCACCCTACATCAGACTCTTTAGAGTATGAAAAATTTGTTTACTGGCCTGAGTGGCTCCTGAGGTCCTTGAAGAACATGGTATTCAGTACCCAGAGGAAGCAGTGACAGGACCCAATATAATACAGGTTAAGATATAAAAAGGTCCAATGTTCCTTCCAGAAGTATTCAGAGCATGGTTCAGACACAAAGCTCCAATTGAAGAAGTAAGGCCAAACAAATAAATAAACAGAAGAGCTTGATAATAAATATTATGAAATCTGGGACACCAAGACACAAACCCAGAAAAAAACAATAACTTCACAATATCAATTAGCAAATCCTCAAGCAAAAATACAGCTTTACCACAAAGTGTATTAAAATTCCTGAGAGAAATGAAGCATTAGGTTGTGCTTTGTTTTGTTTTTTTTTAATGATATTATAAACAAAAAGAGAGTTCTGGAGGAAATAATTAGAAGGACAATAAAAAAGCTAGCACAGGTGGTACAAAACTTTGCACAAGTAACAGACTCCCTGATAATTCAAATGGACCAAACAGAAATCCATACAACAAAAAGAAATACTAGAATAAAATTTTTTTAAACTGAAAAAATAGAAGAAAATGTAAGGAATTGGCATAGAAAACAACTGACTTGGAAAACAAGTCAAGGAGAGATAGTCAAAAATCATCAGAATATCTGAAAAACAGTAACTAGATAAGAAAAAGAGAAGAGAGAGCAGAAGAACCTATCAATTATAGAATACTATTATTAAAGACATTACTTGTTTCCCACTGTTAGGGGGGAAAATGGGGTGTGGAGTTGGGGTTCTTAGGAATTCCTCTTTAAAGAATTACATCTTCTTGCACACAAATGCAGTTATAATAAGGTGGTGGTTTATTTAGGGGCAAGGGGAGGGAGGGGGGGAAGGGGGAAACCATGAAAGAAATCCTTGGACTTCACATGGGGAGAGAGGTATGGAACAAAGTACAGGGCTCCGAGGTACCAATCTCCTCGAGCAGGAGACTGGCAGGTACTTTTATAGAGGACTGATGGGGGGGGACCATTTGACTGTGGAAAGTTCCTTTAGTGAGGGAGGACCATCCCCCACTGGTGGTGGCTAGAGGAATTGGGTGAGGGGTGGCTATGGATCTCTCAAGCCATCTCTCTTTTCAGGACACAAAGGCTGCAGCCACACCCAAACTTATCTCCCCAGGGGTAAGGGAGATCAGAATGAAGAGTGGAGGTCCTGAAGCTAGCTCAGTCTGATCTGGTTCCATTTATCTCTCTAGGCTGTCTTCTGTCCTCTGGTTTAGTTTCTCAAGGACAAGATTCCTTGATGTGCCCCAGAGAATTTCTGGGGTACTTTGGGCCCACAACATTTCCCCACTTCTCTATATATAAGGAAAGGGGACGAAGATTCTTCTGAAACTGCTTCATGCTGACTGGGGGTCGAAGAAATCATGGCACAAGGTAGGGGGAGGGGAGAGAAGTGGAGAAGGCCTGGTCCCAAGTGTGAGGAACTGTGAGGCCCAGAGGGTGTGCACATAGGCACAATGGGTATCTGCCATGAATCCTTGAGCCTATATGGAACAGACTTAAACAAAAAAATTAAAACTGACCAGAGCAAAAACGAAAAGGGACTTTATCAGATCAGGAGTAAAGTGTGACTGCTTTTTTTCCCAGTGAAAGCTGGAAAGGCTGAATGCAGGACAGGGAGTGGCCTGCCTTGTAAGAGTTAAGTAATCAGATCAAAGCCTAGTTCTGTGAGAGGCAGTGTCTGTCTACATTTTAGAGTCCTTTTACCCCATCCCCACTTTGTGCCATGACTGAATGCTACGACCTGAACCTGAGAGTAAAACAGAGGCCTCCCCAAAACCATTCCTAGGCTTGCCTTTTATGCCCAGCTTGGGCATGGACTTGACAAGGGGCTGGTCAGGAGACCAAGATACAGAGCACCGGATTTTTGCTAAGCCAATCTCTTGGGTGCTGCCCTGGGGACAAAGAGGTAGGAGAGCTGGCCTCACCTTCATGCAGCATCCCCCACTTCTGTGTCCCGGTTTACTGCAGCTGCCAGAATCTCGGCCACCCGGAGTTCTACTGGTAACAGATGTTGTGATGGCTGCTGCTATTATATGAGCTTGGTCTATGGAGCAGGCACGAGCCATCTTTTCTCTCTCTTTGGCTATGGCAAGGTCCCTGTTATTAAAAATCTTAAAAGCAATATCAAGGAGTTGTGAGGATGGGATCTGGGGGCCCCAGTCTAACTTCTGGAGTTCTCTCCTAATGTCAGGAGCAGACTGGCTGATAAAATGAATATTGAGGAGTTATTCCTACATCTCTTTGAGGGTCTAGGTTGGTATATTTCTTCAGAGAGTCTGCTAAGCGGCTCATGAAGACAGCAGGATTTTTATCAGACCCTTGTGTTATCTCCCTCACCTTTCCATAATTGACCTGTTTCTTAACCCCCCTTCTCATTCCCTCAACTAGGCAGGTGACCATGTGATTTCTACGAGCTCTGTCTTCCCTATTATCATAGTTCCATCTCAGTTCTACAACTGGGACAGCTTTAAATCCAGGGACCCCAACCCAATTTCCAACCTGCAAGTATTCATCCCAACTTGTACTGCAAGGTCCCAAATCTGTTTTTTCTCATCAGGGGTACAACAGCTGGCAAGAATAATTTGCAAATCGGTCCAGGAAAAGTCAAACTCCAGTGTCACAGACTTAAAGCCATCTATGAACTTTGTGGGGTTCTCTGAGCAACTCCCCAATTTCTCTTTAATCTGAGACAAACTGCTTATGGAAAAAGGAACATGCCTTAATGTTGTGCCCTTCCCAATGAGAAATTCCCTTAATGGAAGCAGGGAAGCAGTGGGAGATGCTAGTAAGGACCTGGGTAAAGCTGGTTGGGGAAATAGCTCAGGTGGAGGCTGAGACAGAGGATTGGGCAGAGGTTCCAATGGGGGAGGGGTAACAGTCTTTGGCTGTGGAGTAGGTGGGGGAGGGGTAGCCATCTTTGACTGTAGTGTAGGTGGAGATGTGGAAAAGGAGATGGGAATAGGCAACTGCAGATTAGGTAAAGCAGATAGGATCAGCTGCACAGGAAAATGGGGAACGTATTGGAGTTCCCCTAGATTGTGAATGGGGTATAGCAGGATAGGGAAAATAGAAGGATACTGACATCCACTCCCCGTGTGGCCAGAGCTCGGATGTGGAGGGCATAGGGAATTGGTTCTGAGATCAGCCGGCAGGCAAGGAGAGGTCTCAGTCATAGAGTGATATGACAGTGGTTGACCCATAGGTATGAAAGCAGGTGGGGAAAAAGGAGTGAAACGAGAAACAGGTAGGGAATGAGTTTGAGGAGCAGGAGTGGGTGGGGTCTCATAGGAGGTGCCCAAAGGGTTAGCTAATTGCTTGGACTTGCGGTGATTCTCAACCGGCAAGGGGACCTCATCCTTTCCTTTTGACTTCTGGCTTAAAGTCATAAAAGCCGATATGTATGGAATCTCTGTCCATCTCCCTTCACGTTTGCAAAACTTGTCCAATTGCAAATTGGAGTAAGAAATAATTACTAATAAGGGATATCTTGGGGGACCCAGTGATCTCCCCTTCTTTTGTCCTCTCTTCCCTCCACCCAAGGTCTAAATTTTGCTTGAAAGTAAGAGTCATCTGAGTCAAACTAGACCCAAGCTAAAAAAGGAGGCTTGGGTGGAGACTCATCCTTTTGTCTAGATAGCCCAAGGACTACTGCTAAGATTAAATCACACCTACATGAAATTATTTTACCCTGATCAGCTTGAGTTGGGGGGGGGGGGGTCTTACATTCCTTTCTCTGATGTCATCACTTGACTTCATTTTAATATAACACACTTCTAATCATGTCAACCAATTAGATTTGATTGTTGTGTGATGGACCTCCTATAGCTGGAAGGGTATAAGAACTGAAAGGAAAGAGTCTTTGGTCTGGGAGAGAAAGCCATAGACCACATTTTATTAATAACTCATCAGCCAGGGGAACTAGGTGATGCAGTGAATAAAGCATTGGCCTTGGATTCAGGAGGACCTGAGTTCAAATCCAGCCTGAGACACTTGACACTAGCTGTGTGACCCTGGGCAAGTCACTTAACCCTCATCGCCCCACAAAAACAAACAAACAAAAAAACACCAGTCATATTAATAAAATGATTAAATTACCCAGATACTATGTCTCTCATATTTTTAATCACCACAAAATTTATCCAAATATAGAATGAGAGCCAAAAAGACATATATGGTCAGAGGATATGAAAGGGCAGTTCTCAGGGGAAGAATTCCAAGTTATCTACAACCATATGAAAAAATGTTCCAAATCACTATTAGAGAAATGCAAATTAAAACTCTTAGGCTTTTCTGCATAACTATCAGATTGGCAAAAAATGCCCCAAAGGGAGAATTACAAAATTATATGGTGGGGGGGGCAGCTAGGTGGACCTGAGTTCAAATCTGGCTTCAGACACTTGACACTTACTAGCTGTGTGACCTTGGGCAAAAACAAAAACAAACAAACAAAAAATTATATGGTAGGAATGTAAGAAAATAGGCATACTAAAATAGAACAAAAAAGGAAAATATTGGATGTTGGAGCAGATGTGGGAAACCTGGGACATTAATCCACTGTTGGAGTTGTGAACTGATCCAACCATTCTGGAGAGCCATTTGGAACCAGGCCCAAAGGGCTATACAGCTCTGCATATTCTTTGATCCAGCAATACCACTACTAGGTTTATAGCCCAAAGACATCCCCAAAAAGAGAAAAATACCTATTTGTACAAAAATATTGATAGTACATCTTTTTGTGATGGCTAAGAATTGGAAATCAAAGGAATGCCCGTCAATTGGGGAATGGCTAAACAAACTGTGGTATATGATGGTGATGGAATATTATTGTGTTATAAGAAATGACAAGCAGGATGATTTCAGAAAGACCTGGTAAGACTTGTATGAACTGATATATAGTGAAATTAGTAGAACCAAGAGAACCTTGTGCACAGAGACAGCAATATTGTTTGATGAAGGACTGTGAATGACTTAACTATTCTCAGCAATCCCAAAGGACTAATGATGAAACACACTATCCATTTCCAAAGAAAGAACTGATATTGATTGAACACAGACTCAAGTATGCTATTTTTCACTTTCATTTTTTTCTTTTATTCAAGTTTTCTTATACAAAATGACTAATATGGTAACATTTTACATAATTGCACATGTATAACCCATACATGATTGCTTACCGCCTCAGGGAGGAGGGAGAGAAGGAGGGGTAAAATTTGGAACTCAAAACTATAAATAAAAATGTTTATTATTTTTTAATTAATTAATTAAAAATTTTTAAATAGGAACACTAACATCCTGTTGGTAGAAATGTGAATTGGTCCAGCCATAGTGAAAAAGCAATTTGGAACCATACCCCCCCAAAATGTGCATACCCTTTCAGTGATATTATGTCCCTAAAAGATAAGAAAAAGTGGAAAAGGATCTATGTGTACAAAAATATTATAGTAGCTCTTTTTGGCATAACAATAGACTGGAAACAATTCTTTCCTTGGAGAATGGATGAACAAATTATGCTTTGTGAATATATGGGATATTATTAATGGAATATTATGAAATGATTCAAGGTACAGCTTTAGATGAATCTGGGAAGAAGTGATGCAAAGTGAAATTAGCAGAACTAAGAGAACAAATTATAGAATGACTACAATAATGTAAAGAAAAACAATTCTGTAGGACTTAAAAAATCAAATCTATGTAAAGACCACAGCTCCAGAGGGCCAGTCTATTCAAATCTAGACAAAGATAAGATAGACTCAAGCTGCAGAAGGAGGCACACATTTTCAGACTGCAAATGTGTGGATTTGTTTGCTTGATTATACTTATTTGTTCCAAGAATTTTGTTCTTTTTTTTTTAATTGGGGGGGGTGGGATTTGGGGAGGGAGAGAGGGCTTAATAGTGTTTGAATCCATTTAAAGCATTGAAGCAATTAAAAGAAAATGCACAAAGGAGGGGGAAGTTCAAAAGGAGGCCTAATTAGCAGGACAGTTTTGAAAGTAACATTTTTTTTTCAGATATATAGAGATAAATAGATGAGAGAGATATACACACACATATATACATCATACACATATATATACACATCACACACATACATATATATCATATACATATATATACATCCTATACACATATATACATCATACACATTTATACACACCATGCACACATATATACCATGCAAACATATATACACATCGTACACACATACATATATATCATACACATATATACATCCTATACACATATATACATCATACACATTTATATACACCGTGCACACATATATACTATGCAAACATATATACACATCATACACACATACATGTACATCATAAGCACACACATCTATATGTACATGTATATACATAGGGAGCTATTTGTGATAGAGATTTGTGGTTTCATATGTAATCATCTTATCCTATTCTAGTTTCTATATGGAAATGGTCTTTTTTTGGTATTTGTTAAATGGTATTGTTAGTGGGGGAAAACAAGCCAGCAACAGAGCCACAGGACTTTGCTTTGCTAGGGTAGAGAGATCAAGGCATCAGGGAATTGCTTGTGCTGAGGAATTAGACCTGTCTCTTCATTGGTACCGAATCATGTAGACTGCATGGTCCCAAGAGGAGGTAGGACCAATAGGTTGGAAAAAGTTAAAAAGGACAGGATTTCTTGATCTACTCCCAAAAGTGAAGAACTTTCCTGAGGTCAGTGGACTCAGGTTTGAGCCCATTCTGCAGTTCTGTTAAGTTAAATGAAATCTGTCCTTTATTTGTTTCATTAGCCAGAGTGTTAATGGGGTAGTTGAGAGTGCTTTGGGATAAATCAGAATTAACCAGTTCCCTAGGTTTCCTTGGGTGAACACAAATCAAAGAGGTTTTGCAAAAGACTTCACCTACCTAATAAAAAAACACCCCCCAAATTATATCTGGGTCCTTTATGCCAGGGTCCTCTTGACACATGGATCATCTCTGCTTTACAACTGACTAAACTGAGATTTTGAGGTTAAATTAATTGACCAAGGTAACACAGCTAACTGAAAAATCCAGGACTCAAACCTAAGTTTTAAAAAGGTGGGACTTTGAGAGCAGGGACCATGTCTTATACTTCATCTTCTTCCCTCACAGCATCCCATACTGTGTTGAACACATAGTTAGAGCTCAATATTTATGAATTCATTTATTCAACAAATATTCATGGAGCATGCACTGTGTGCTGAGCACCATGTTAGGCAATGGGAAAGATACAAAGTTTAGATAAAACTTAGTTCATTCTCTCATGGAGCTCATAGCCACAGGAGGAAGATGACATAAACACAGAAACTGTGCAGTGTTACATGGTGAGGGGTGATTTAGAGAAGGACAAACAAAGTACTTTATGAGACTTAAGGGGAAATGTCATCACCCACTAAAAGATCAAGAAAGTCTTCTCAGAGGAGATGGTTTTTGAGTTATATTTTAAGCCAAAGGTGGAAATTTAACAGGCAAAGGGGGTGGACAGGGCAGAAAGATTAGCTCGAGCAAAGGTAATGGAAAGGATGAGGAATGTCTGGGAGGGCAAGTCATCTGATTTGGTTAGAGGCCTCAGTGTTGGAGCTGAGGAGTAAGAGATAAGGATTGATAAGTAGAGTGGCAAGAGATTGTGAAGAAAAAAAAGACAAAAGATCTCGAACTATACTTCATAAGCAATTAAGGAACCATTGAAGATTTTTGTGCAGGAGAAATTACCAGATGTATGCACAAGAAAAATCATTCAGGTAATAGTATGAAGAAGAAACTGGACACCAAAAGAGCCATTAGGAGGCAGGGGGCAATGGTAGTAGTCCAGAAAGTTGATGAGAACCTATATTAGGGTGGTGTTCTTGGGAATAGAGTGGGGTGGATAGATAAAAGAGATATTGCAGAGTTAGAATGAATTTGAGAGGCATTGTGGTAGCACAAAATGACCACGGCATTTGGAGCTAGATCTGGGCTCAAATGATAGCTTATTTGTTATAATATTATATTTTTGTTGTAGTTCAGTCACTTTTCAGTCATGTCTAATTCTTTATGACCCCTTGGGGTTTTCTTGGCAAGGACACTGGAAGGGTTTGCCATTCTGTTTTCCAGCTCATTTTACAAATGAGGAAAATGAAGCAAACAGGGTTAAGTGACTTGCCCTGGGTCACACGGCTAGTAAATGTCTGAGACCAGATTTGAACTCAGGAAGATGTCTTCCTGTTCAGGTCCAGCACTCTGTCCACTGTGATGGGATGGGACGGGATGGGACAGGATGGGACGGGATGGGATGTAATTAACATCATATAATAAATATAATATCGTTTCAACCTGTATGACCTCGAGTTTAATCTTTCTGGGTCTTATCTGTAAAATGAAGGAATTGAACCAGAAGGTTTCTAATGTCTCTTCCCCACCAGAAATCAATGGACTTGGAGAAGAATCAGACAAAGGTGGTAGTGAGAGGAGAACAGTTAAGTGGACATTTCTTTTTTTGGTAAAGCTATCTTACATGAACCACTAATTGGGAATATCCATTCTCTCTATCAAGGTTCATGCTATGAAAGTTCAGGACTTTTTCAGAAAATAAAAGCCAATGAGAGGAAAACTATAAAATGGACCAGACAATTAGTCCTGAACTCCTTGTGCCAGAAGGATATGTCTAACAAAATCTAAGCCTAATCCACGTTTCTGGTCCAAGGGTTCGAGGAAGAACAAGTGTTTCTCTTATTCTAAGAGCTCTTAGGAAGGAGATTCCCCAGCCTGCCTCAATCCCACAGCTTTGATGTGCTTATTTATATACAGAAAGGTCTTTTGCTTCACCCAAGCCCTCCTACTGCTACTGACTTGTTCCTTGTTCTACAAGTACAGCTGGTCATGTATTTGAAGGGCTTTTTTTTTCTTTAAGGACAGCCTTAACCTTCTCTTCTCCAAGATAAATAACCACAATTCTTTTCATCTTTCCTCACAGGTCCTATTTTTCAAAACCTTTTGTCACTTTCATTGCTTTTTTTTTTCTGGATGCCTTCCAGGTTCTTTAGAACGTTGCTGAATTGCAGAGTTTGAAAGTGGACAGAGCATTTTATTAGGCCCAGGCCATGCTGAGTAGAATGGAATGATTACTTCATTGTTCCTACACGTGCATATTCCTGTTTACATGGTCTGGTATATTTATTTTAATGGCACTACATTGTTGACTAGCTCCTCAGTTTCAACTGATCCAGAAAAAAGAGAGCAAAATGACAGCTGGGCACAAGCCCAAACAGCCAAATGTCAAAAGCAGGAAAACATTGAAGTTGAGTCACTCTTGGAATGAGATGGAAGTCTTTCAGAGGAGACATCCTGGGGGTTTGTAAGGGAAGGTCCCGGAAACACTGGGTACAGAATGGAGCAAGTGCCAGTAGTCGTAGAGTAGAAAGAGAACTGGGTTAGAAATTAAGCAATCTTATCCTAGCTGTAACACAACCTGGTTGTTTGAGTTTGGACCTTAATGTCCTCATCTGTAATAATAATCATCATTATTATTATAGTTAGTATTTATATAGCACCCAAGCACATTACACATCATATTTCATTTGATCTTCACAAACAACCCTTGGAGGCAGATGCTGTTATTATCCTCATTTTACAAATGAGGAAACTGAGGCAAATAGGGTTAAGTGAATTGTCCAGGGTCACACAGCTATTGGCGGAGGTTGGATTTGAATTCGGGTCTTCCTGACTCCAAGCCCAGTGCTCTATCCAATGCACCACTTAGGTGCCTCTCTACAACGGCAAGGGGTCCAGAAATTAATGTAATATAAACACAAAAGGCATGAATAAAACTTTAACAAAATTTTTCTTTAAATGGAGCAACTTTCAGCTTTTTAAGTGTCATAGAAGTTGACTCAAGACTATTTTAAAGGGGGTGCAGCTAGGCGGCGCAGTGGATAAAGCACTGGCCTTGGATTCAGGACACTTACTAGCTGTGTGACACGGGGCAAGTCACTTAACCTTCATTGCCCTGCCAAAAATAATTAATTAATTAATTTGTTTTTTTTTAAAGACTATTTTAAAGAAAGGAAATTATGAATCTGGTCATTCTCCTACTATTACTACCCCAAGAAGTTCTTATTCCCTCCAATAATATTGGTCTTCCTGAATTTCTATGACTATAATGCAGGTAATTCTCTTAAATTGTAAACTTCCTGATATCAAATTCAAACTTATCTCCTAATATGGTTGGTAAAGATGTAGGTAGAACAGTGGATAGAGCTTTGGAACTGGCGTTAGGAAGTCGAGTTCAAATTCAACCTAGACACTTACTGAGTGACGCTGGGTAAATCTCTTCAGTGCTACCTGCCTCAGTTTCCCCATCTGTCAAATCTGTTGAGTCATTTTCTTAGTCATGTCCAACTTTTCATGATCCCATTTGGAGTTTTCTTGGCAAAGGTACTGGGGCCATTTGCCATTTCTTTTTCCAGTGCATTTTACAGATAAGGAAACTGAGGCAAAAAGGATTAAGTGACTTGCCTAAGGTCACACAGCTAGTAAGAGTCTGAGGCTGCATTTGAACGGAGGTCTTCCTGACTCCAGGCCCTGTGTTCTATCCATGTGCCACCTAGCTGCAAGTTAAGATACACTCATGCATTCCCCCAGACTTGTGTATCCTGCATACACTTGACAGCTTTGCTGAGTGATTGATACTTGGGAGATGACCACCTTAAAAGAAAGTACATGGCCTTCCAGCCTTGCAAAGGAAACTGTCATGAGTTCTGGTATAAGATGAGAATGCAGGCTGATGGTTTATTCTCAGAGGGGCTGAAGTTTGTACTACTTACACTGACAAGTTTTAAGTCTAACTGTTGTCTCCACTGCACTAGTTGGCATGTGCAATGGTAAATCAGTTATAAGTGTATACCATGTATTCAGTCAGTTGACAAGCATTTATTAACCATTTATTATGTGCCATGTACTGTGTTAAAAGAAAGGCAAAAGCAGTTGATGTCCTTAAAAAGCTCACATTCTGATAGGGAGGATAAAAAGTAAATTATTAGGGGCAGCTAGGTGGCACAATGGATAGAGTACCGGCCATGGAGTCAGGAGTACCTGAGTTCAAATCTGACCTCAGACACTTAACACTTACTAGCTGTGTGACCCTGGGCAAGTCACTTAACCCCAATTGCCTCACTAAAAAAAAAAAAAAGTAAATTATTACGTACAAGATATATACAGAATAAATGGAAGGTAATATTAGAAGGGAGGGCATTAGCAATGTTGGTGCCATGAAAAGCCACCTATAGGAAATGGGATTTCAGCTGACGCATAAAGGAACTTAAGGAAACTAAGGCAGAGGAGCGTTCCAGGCATAGAACAAAGTCAGGACAAAGGCAGAGATAAGAGATGGAATAGGGGTGGGGAGTCATGTTACCCAGTATCACTAGATTATAGAGGAGTAAAGTAAAAAGAAATAAAAGAAGACTAGAATAATAAGAGGCCAAGTCGTGAAGACTTTTAACTTCCAGACAAAGGACTTTATTTATATTTGATCCCAGCAGTAATAATAGGGAGCCATTGACTCAGTGGAGTTTATTGAATGGAGGAAGAGAGAGTGATATAGACAGTTGGGATGTAACAGGCTTGGAATACCTATGAGATCCCATTTGGGATGTTCAAAAGAAAGTTGGCGTTGTGGAACTGGAGCTCAGGAAAGAGGCTAAGGCAATTTATGAAGATCTGGGAATCATCTGCATTCAAATAATCATTGAACCCCTGGGAGCTGATGAGATCATTAAGTGAGATAAGAAAAGAGGGCCCTGGGGGACAAACACAGTTGGTAGAAATAATATGATGAAGATGCAGTAAAGAAGAGTGAAGAGGAGCAGTCAGACATATAGGAGGAGAAATAGGAGAAAGCTTTGTAATAGAAACCCAGTGGCGTTAGAGTATGTAAGAGAAGGATAAGAACTGAGAAAAGGTGAGTGAATTTGGCAAAATTTGAGGGTGGTAGTTTCAGTGTTGTTATTTATCCTTTTTTTTTTAAGAGGACCAATGACATCACAGGGTGATGTCTTGACTCAAATGTAAATTGCATTTAAGTGAGGCAGAGTTGCACAAAGTCGTCAGCCTCTCTCTCTCTTCCAGTCATTGAAGTCCACTGGCAACATGAAAGTCAAGATGACTGGTGATGGCTTTGGATGCAGTGGAGGACCTTGGCTTCTTGGATGTCTGACCAAGCTCTAAGCTCCCTATAGTGTCTGCTTCAGCTGCCTTCATGACCTGTTGAAACAAAATGTTCACTTCTGCCTATTCTGTAGAGGAAGTCTTCACATGTTTGAGGGTAGACACCCCACTAACTCACCGAAAGGTTTGAGGGCTGCAGGTTACCTTCAAACTAGTTTAGCCCATCTGCTGAGATGGTTTACCAGGGTGTGCCCACTGAGCATGCTACAGATTCTTGGAGGTGAGAGTTGTGGGGGAAGGACCAAGGGTGGATGAGCAGACCTGAAAAGAACTCAGCAAGCCCTCACACCAGAGGTGCTAGTCCTCCTTGAACACCCACTCAGTGTATGACAAGGTTGGAAGCCATATTGCAAAGGGTCTACAACAGAGTGAGAGAACTAGAGACATTTAGTATAGACTGCTTCCTCATGGAATTTTGTCAAGGAAGAAAGGAGAAATATAGGATGATAAACAGTTCGGAGGGCTGGATCAAGTGAAGGGGGGACATGGGAGTGTTTGTAGGCAGCAGGGAAAGAGCATGAGAATAGAGAGAGGTTGATGATTAGAATCTGAATCACAGAAACTCAGTGTAGAAAGAGATCTTAGAGTTCATCAAGTTCAATCCTTACTTGAATAGGATCTATTAGATAAGTACTCATGAAGCCTTTGCTTAAAGACTTCCAGCAAGGAGTAATTCTATTCTTCAAAAAGAATCCCACTGCACTTTTTTTTAGAGACCTAATTGTTAGGAAGGGCAGCCAGGTGGCGCCATAGAGCTGCTGGGCCTAGAGTCAGGAAGACATCATCCTGAGTTCAAATCAGGTCTTAGATACCTAATAGCTCCGTGGGTGAGTCCTTTAACCCTGTTTGCCTCACTTTCCTCATCTGTAAAATGAAGGAAATGACAAACCACTCCAATATCTCTGCCAAGAAAACTCCAAATGGGGTCCAAAGAGTCAGATATGCCTAAACAACAACAAATCCTTAGGAAAGGGGAGTGTGACATAGAGGAGAGAAAGGCGGTGTCAGAGTCAGAAAACACTGGGTTTAAGTCCCTCTTCAGACATATACTAGCTGTGTGGCCCAGGACAAATCAATTAACCTCTCAGTTCCTCCCCCAGACATTACTCGAAGACTATAAGTTGCAGAGCAGTTGTTACTCTGCACTGGCGGAGGGAGTTTCCTCATGGGAAGCCCTCTTTACCAATGAAATCAGAGGTTCAGTTTTTTTTTTAATGGTTTCCTGAGGATTTTTTCAAGTTCTGAGCTGTAATTCAGCAATAGTTCTTTCCAGTAGACTCTGCCAGTAAGACAGGCAAGTAGATTCAAGGAATCATTGTGCCATTGTGTTTGGAATGTATTGTATAGTTGTGTTGAGGTTATTTTTATGTACTGGGATAAATAACCACCATGAATATAGTGCTGTTACAGTGCTCAGTGACAGGACTCACTATTAGTTGGTTGACGTTTGTTGCGTTTTTTCCACCCCCCCTTGGTAGTGGGAGCAGCTAACTATTCAATACAATGAGGAAAATATTAAAAGGGCTCTTATACCAAGTTATGAACTCTTTAGGAGGATTTTTAGGTATTAAGTAAGACCTACATATAGGACAATGATGTAGTTCTATTGACTTACCTGCGGGAAACTGAGGGAGCATCTCCAGTTCCCCAAATAAATGACTAGAAAGGGAGTATTTGGACATTAGTTATTAGATTAATGGGGAGGGGGTAAAGGGAATTCCCTCGGGGTCCATTGTCATTCATTTGTCTGACTCTTCATGAGACTATCTGGGGTTTTCTGGGCATAAATACTGGAAGGGTTTGCCATTTCTTTCTCCAGCTCACTGGAAACTGAGGAAACTGAGGTGAACAGGATTAAGTGAATTGTCCAGGGTTATACAGCTATTGTCTGAGGCCAAATTTGAACTCAGGTCTTCCTGACTCCAGCCCCAGTGCTCTATCCACTGTACCACCTCGCTGCCCTTAGTATCAGGTCTTCCCTCTACTCGGTCATCCTAGATGAAGTCAGGCTTTGCTCTATTTGATGTTCAAGCAAGAGCCACAGCTGCCTGTTGATCTGTGTTTTGGAGTCTTAAAGGATAGAGATAATACAGAGGTGCCTAACAAGTATAACATCTAACTATGAGGTCAGACACAGTAAGCCTACTGCCTGGCTCAGAGGACGGGGAGGGAAAAGCAGGGGCATGATGCTCAAGTTCAATGCCCTGTTTAAAAAAAATCTTGTCCAAACCCCTTCTCCTGCAATATAGGACACCAGTGATGAGCTATCTCATACCAAGTAATTTAGCAATTGGGTAATCTGCCAGGCTGCAAAACAGTACTGGAGGATTGGGACCTCTAAATCACAGCCACCTATTGTTAGACCTCCTGGTGATAAAGAGGTTGAGAGTGATGAAGAGTTAAGAAAACAGGCTCCAGTGAGGGACCCATCAATGAGTTACACATGGACAATTTGCCTTCGATGATGGCAGCATCTGTAATTTATAAGAGCTGGATGAAGAGGAAACCCTTTGGGGGCATGAAGTTTGCCAAGACTGCTTCAGGGGGCAGCTAGATGGCGCAGTGGTAAAGCACCAACCCTGGATTCAGGAGGACCTGAGTTCAAATCCGGCCTCAGACACTTGACACTTACTAGCTGTGTGACCCTGGGCAAGTCACTTAACCCTCATTGCCCTGAAAAAACAACAACAACAACAAAAAAAAGACTACTTCAGTCTAAGGGGAAGCTTTGCCCAGATAAGTGGGTAAGAGCTGAATCCAGGGGCTGCCCCTTTGCTGTCTAATATTCCAGCCATGGAGGCCTCTAATGAATAGAAGCTATCTGACCTGTTAAAGGTTGGAGACAGCAGCATTTTGCCTGGGCTTTCACTAGGCCCAGAAATAGTCTTGGCAGCACAGTGAGCCTGAGCCTGAAGAGAATGACCCATTCACAGGGGGTGCAGAAGTGACAGTGGATCCCCACTATTTTCCTTATCCATACCATGAAGGGTTTGAGTTCATGACCTGGATGACCCTTCTATCTCTACATCCATGATCCTATGATCCCCATATATACCCCATTTCAATAGCTTAATCTTTAGCTCCCACTAGGACATGGATGCTCCAGGCTTCGACTAGAGTTCCTTCACTCTATAGGACACCAATACTCAAACCTGCTGTCCCAAATCTACTGGTGATAGGTTCATAAACAGCATAGCCATAGATGATTCAGGCCAGGTGAAGCTTCTGGGTAAGAGGAGCACTCAGTAGGACGGAAATTCTTAACCTGGGCTCCATGAACTTGCTTTTTAAAAAATATTCTGTTTTAATATAAGTGGTTTCTTTTGTAAAGCTATAATATTTTATGTATTTAAAAACATTTTTTCTATAGATTGCTAAAGTAGTCCATCTCCCTCTCTCTCTCTCTCTCTCTCTCTCTCTCTCTCTCTCTCTCTCTCTCTCTCACACACACACACACACACACACACACACACACATAAAAAAAAAAAGGTTAAGGGTTTCTGCTCTAATAGATCTTGGACCATGTTGGCTATACTAGGGAGCTTGTCAGAGTTGGCTGCATCTGAGCAGAAAGCTGGGAAACAATTTTTACAGCCAGTGTTTCTGATAAAGTCCTCATTTCTAAAATATATAGGGAACTAAATCAAATTTATAAGAATGCAAGTCATTCCCCAATTGAGAAATAGTCAATGGATATGAACAGGCAGTTTTCAGATGAAGAAATCAAAGCTATCTATTGTCATATGAAAAAAATGCTCTAAATCACTATTGATTAGAGAAATGCAAATTTTTAAAACTCTGAGGTATTACCTCATAGCTATCTAATTGGCTAATATGACAAAAAAGGAAAATAATAAATGTTGGAGAAGCTGTGGAAAAATTGGAACACTAATGCATTGTTGGTGGAGTTGTAAACTCATCCAACCATTCTGGAGAGCAATTTGGAACTATTCCCAAAGGGTTATGGGCCTGTTCATACCCTTTGACCCAATAATACCACTGCTAAGTTTCTATCCCAAAGAGATCATAGAAAAGGGAGAAGGGGGCCCACATGTACAAAAATATTTGTAGCAGCTCTCTTTGTATTGGCAAAGAATTGGAAATTGAGGGGATGCCCATCAATTGGGGAATGGTTGCACAATTTGTGGTATATGAATGTAATGGAATACTATTGTGCTGTAAGAAATTATGTACAGGCTGATTTCAGAAAAACCTGGAAAGACTTAAGTGGACTGATGCTGAGTGAAATGAGCAGAACCAGGAGAACACTGTACACAGTAACAGCAACATTGTGTGATGATCAACTGTGATAGACTTACTTGGCTCTTCTCAGCAGTGCAATGATCCAAGACAATCCCAAAGAACTCATGATAGAAAATGTTCTCCACATCCAGAACAAAGAACTGTGGATTCTGAATGCAAATTGAACCATACTGTTTCTAATTTTTGGCTGTTTTTTTTTCTTTTTTGAGATTTTTTTCCCTTGTGTTCTGATTCTTCTTTCACAATATGACTAATGCATAAATATATTTAATGTGATTGTACATATATAACCTACATCAGATTGATTTATGTCTTGGGGAGGAAGGAGGAAAGGGAGAGAAAAATTTCAAACTAAAAATCTTATGAAAACGAATGTTGAAAACTATCTTTACATGTAACTGGAAAATAAATACTTTTATGATAAAAAAAGAGTTGGCTGCTCAAACTAAAAATCTTATGAAAACAAATGTTGAAAATTATCTTTACATGTAACTAGAAAATAATAAATACTTTTATGATAAAAAAAAGAGTTGGCTGCATCTGGAGACTCTCAAAGAGCCAACCCAACAATCCAGGTTTAGTTTCCCCCTTCTTGGGTCATTGTATCCATATTAACCCCTCTACCCAAGGGAAAAGGGTCAGGTTTCCCTATTGGGGTCTCATTAATAAGCTGCATCTACAATCACAGAATATCAGTTTTCTATCCTCTGGCCAGTGAAGAAGAGTCTTGTCTAATCACGGTTTATCTGTAATTGACCCAATTATTTGGTGGTGTATTGTATCTCCTCTGACACTTGCCCTAACTCATGAGTAGGGTTGGTGGTGGTAAGTGGGCCAACTTAGCGTCTCCATCCGGAATGGCTGAGTAGGGGGAAGACCTGCCTCTGAGAGACCCCTTTCTCTCGTTCCCCCTTACCTCCTCCGCATTAGTCTAATAACTAATTTCCAAATACTCCCCCTTCCAGTCATCTCTTTGGAATGCCCCCTCAATTTCAGGCAGGTCACTCAACAGTTACATTTATATCATTATCCTTTCTTACTCAGCACCTAAAATCCCTCTAAGGAGTACACAACATGGTATGAGAATCCTTTCAATATTTTCGTTCTCTCTAAATTAAGGGTCTCAATGCCCTACAACATCCCTTTCAACTTTGAATCTACCATCCTTCAGGAGTTGAACCCTACCCCCACCCACCCAGTAACAGGGATCTCTCCCTTCTCAAATTTCCTGGGGATACTTTGCAGGTTTTTTCTTCACTTGTTTTCTCTTCTATTGTAGTTCTTTGTGTACATATCTCACTTCTACAAGATTGTATACTCTTGAGAGTGGGTCTGTTATAGTTTTTTTTTTAAATCCCTAGGGCCTAGGACATAATTAATAAATGACCTGTTTATTAGGAGTTATAAATGGGAAGCACAATGGCATAGGTGATACAGAATTGAACCTGGAATCAGAAAGAGCTGTGTTTGAAACTGTCTCAGACACTGATTATATGAGGACAAGTCACAACTTTTATTGCCTGTTTTCTCATCTGCAACAGGATATTGTGAATATCAAATAAATTAATATGTGTAAGCTATTCTGCAGAACTTAAAGTGCTATAAAAATGTTAAGCTATTTTTAATCAAATCATTGAATGGAAAGAAAAGCAGAGCATCTTCACCAAATTAACATTTGAACATCCATTTAGAGCCTGGTATCATACAAAAGGTACTACATAAAACAAATTAGTCCATGTACTTTACAAGCTCACAGAATCAAATGCAAGACTGGTGAGCTTGAAACCCCAAATATAATACATACTTCAATGGCTACTTCCCCACAGCTAGTCTTGCTTGCTATTCTAAGTTCAACAACTTCTTGTTGACATCATCATTTATTCTTTTAAAAATTGTTAGCATCATCTGCTAGACTGTAAATTCCTTGAGGACAGGTAGCTCTCTGAGTCTTTAGCATATGATGGTTGTATGGGGGTGCTGAGGGAGGATTAGTACCTCTCATGTGAGGGCTTGCTGAACTCTTTTCAGGTCTACTCATCCAACTTTGGTGCCCTCCCGGCTCTCACCTAGCTCCAAGAAGCTGTAGCATGTACAATGCTACACCTCAGCAAAGGGGCTAAACCAGGGTAAGGGTAATGTACAGGCCTCAAACCTATAAATGAGCTAGGGAAGTGTCTGCTCCAAACACATGAAGACTTCCTCTGCAGAATAAGCAGAAATGAACATTTTGTTTCAATAGCCCATGAAGGCAGCTGAAGCAGCCGCTGTAGGGAGAGAGCTTGGTCAGACATCAGACACTGACAGGTCCTCCATAGCATCCAGAGCCATCACCAGGTATCTTCACTTTTGTCTGGCCACTGGACTTCAATGACTTCAGGAGAGTGAGGCTGATGACTTTGTGCAACTCTCCCTCACTTAAATCCAACTTACGTGTGAGTCAAGACATCACCCAGTGATAAGCGCTGGTACGCTTCAAAACAAAGGACAAACAACAACATAGTGCACTGCACATCAGGTGAGTGAAGGGTAGTAGTAAAAAGATAGGAGAGAAAAGGAGGAAGAAAAATAACCAAGGACAAATATAGTGATACGAATTGTATGGTACAAAGACAACTCAGATGAGGCTTTTGAGAAACGTCAAGGACAGCAAAGTAGAGTGTTAAAAGGTAAGTTTGGGAAGAGGGAAACAAGAACAAGGAGGGAATAAGCTTGGAGCAGACAAGAAAGAAACTATATCTATTTCACTCCTGTTTTGCTTCAGTGTTCTTTCTCAAGAACCAAAACAAACTCTGCTAAGAAAAAACTGTAATCCAAGGTAGGTGAGCAGAGATAAGAGCATGAGGCATTTATCTTCTTTTTTTTTTTTTTTTAGTGAGGCAATTGGGGTTAAGTGACTTGCCCAGGGTCACACAGCTAGTAAGTGTTGTGTCTGAGGCCAGATTTGAACTCAGGTACTCCTGACTTCAGGGCCGGTGCTCTATCCACTGCACCATCTAGCTGCCCCGGCATTTATCTTCTAATGGAGGAGGTAACAACCCATTTGGCTCTGATGTCAGATGTAAATCCCACCTCTGGCAATGACTACTTAGGTGACTTCATGTTAAGTCACTTGACCTTCTCTGGGCCTCAGTTTTCTTGTATTAAATAAGGGGATGGCCTCTGAAGTCTCCTCCAGCTCTTGATCTATGACCCCCTAAACTTGTCCCATTTATTTCACATCATCCCTCTGCAGGTGTTGCATAGTCCCACAAGGCTATACTGCTAATGGTCCCCCAAATTCTACATTCCATCTCTTGACTCCAAATCTCTGTCCAAGCCACGTTGCCCCGATGCTTGGGATGCACGGCCTTCTCATCTCTAAAGAATCCTTCCTTACGTGCCATGATCCTCCCAGCTGCTAAATGATGTCTCTTCAAATCAGCTGTTTATTTCTCCACATATATTATAACTCCAGGTGGCATGTAAGCACTAGGACAAGGATTGGTTTGTTCTCGTATCCCTAGCACCTAATACATAGTAGGCAAGAAATGTCAAATTGAATGTTTATTGATCAACTCTATTCATACTTTTTTCTACTTTTCTCCTTCCCTATATCTGGGCTGTTGATTTTTTCCCTCTTCCTAGATGACCAACTGCCTGATTGCTGGAGACTCATTTCATCCTGCCGCATTCACTTCTGATTTCTACAGATCTTTTATCTGTGTTAAGTCTGTGGGGCCAACTTCACTGCATTCCCCCTTCCTGTAGCTGTTTTTCTTAGCTTGAGAAGTTGTGGAATGGTCAATGGGAAGGAAAGAAGAGAAAAGGTTACAGTAAGAATATATTGTATATTGTGATTTTTATTCCATTAGGCTCCACTATCTCCTTATTCCAATATCACCCACACAGTATATTCCCTTCATTATCAATTCTATCCTATTCTCAGAACCCTCTCTTCTCTTCAGACACTCTACATTTCCATTTACAGCACCTATCACCATGCATGACCAAAAAGAACCATTCATAGAAAATTCCTAAGGGTCCTAAAGGAAAACAGTGTGGTAGAAAATGTATCTTTAGGATCTGATTCTAGATAGGCCTACCCTATGTTGCAACATCCTCATTTCTTATTTAGAGGGCTATATTCTATACACACGGAACATCCTGGCCAACCACCTTACAAGAATGTCAGTGTCATAAATGAGAAAAAGGTTGTTCAGTCGGCCAACAAATATTTATTGTGCAACAATTTGGCGATAGTAACTAGAGAAAAGTGGGACGGTACCAGGTTATTTACATGCAGTGTATTCCAGACACTTTCCAGCAAACAGGCAGTATCTTTCAGGAATGGCTTAGGTTTAGCCCTGTCTGATAGCAGAGGTAGCCAAGATGACCTAAAATGCTGAGGATCCCCAGTGTTAACCCGGAGAACCTACAGAAATAAAGCCATGGCACTAGATTAGCAGAGAGTGAGATGTGTCTGCTAGTGGATTGGTTATGATGTTTCCTGGCCTAGAACAGTTACAAACACCAACAGGACCAATGATACTGACTTATTTCATTGGGAACCATCCACTATCATTCGGGATAGTAACATATTACTCCACAAGTTTCCAGGATGAGCTTTGGGCCCTTTTATTTACTTCTTCAAGGAAACCAAACTGCTGAATTCCCATCTTATCCATTCTCAGGAACAAATATCAAATCTCGGATAGCATCCCAATTACTCTGAAGGAATAATTTCTATAAAGAGGAAACTATTCAAACCTCCACATCTGAATGAGATGGGGATAGAAATTACACACTGGCAGCTTCCAAAAGAAATGCAGAAGGAAAAATGCCACAGTAGTTTGCATAGAAAAGGATGCAGGGGTGTTTTGAGATCCTGAGGAACAGAAAAGGTTTGGCTTACCAAGCTCAATAAACCACAGTTATCAAAGTAATTGCATCTGACACTAAACTGTAGCACAATCTTATAGGATTGCCATCCAAATCAAGAAAAAGGTACTGTGGTGCCACAGTACCAGGTAGTATGGTATAGGTATAGAATGAAGCACACATTGTCAGACATGGCCAATATATTGATTTGTTTTGCTTGGGTTTTTTTATTTCAAGGGAGGGTGCTATTAGGACAGGAGAAGGGAAGTCATTGTGAACTGACAAAAAAAAAGTGACAAAACTTTTGTTTTTTAAAACTACTGTAAGATTTAATTTTAAAGGAGCAATAGCATTTTTTTTAATACTCACTTTGGGAGAAAAGTGTGGATAAGGACAAGAAGAAACATTTTACTGTAAACTTTATTAAACTCAAGGGGAGCAGGGTCTTTCCCTAAGCATCTCATTCATAGCTTGCTTTATGTGTGCACATACAATTAGCATATGAATGTTCTCTGTACATGTTCATATTTTGTTACTGGGATCATGAGGAACACATTTTGTAAAATTTAAAGTGCTACACAAAGATGAGCTATTTTATTGTGCCTCTATATAAATATAGCTACATAGGTATATGTATATTCATTTATAGAAGCAGGGTACACTTGAGGCTAAGGTTCCTTCCAGGCCTATCAATTGTTTTGAAGAATCATGGATAGTAGAGCAGACCAGGGAGATTTAAAAAAACAAAAACAAACCAAAAAAGAGGGGAGGAATACTATAAGGAACAAAAGAAATTTGGGCAGAGGAAGTCAAGAGAAAGCTGGAAAATACTGTAACATAACACATTAGGAATTGATGTTTGAGAAAAATAATCAGATGGCAAGACATTCAATGAGAGCTCACATACCAAAAAGAAACATACAGTAACACAGAGGGAAGAAAAACACAGTTCCCTAGGGATTTTTAAAGATGGGAGTCAACACTAATATTTCTGCTGGGTTGGTTTTAGTTGTACCCATTTCTGGGGGCAGGGAAGATTTGAGGCCCCTTCTATCCCCATTATTTTATGAACCAAGTAGAGAACAAATGTTAAAATAACTCCAGGGGTGGCAATTTTGAATAAGACAAAGTGAATGGAAGGAAAGTAACAGAATGACTCATAAGCCCTATAATCAAACTAGCAATGTCACACTGACAATCAGGGTTACACAGGGGAGCAGGTACTAACGTGGAATACTGAATTAACCTTCAGGCAGCTGAGTGATCAGACTGAAAACCTTCTAGTGACCAAGCAATCAAGGCCAATATCTGGGCCTATTTTCCACATTCATAAAATGAGGTGTTAGACTAGATGTCCTCCTAAGGTCCTTTACATCTCTAAATCTATCATCTTGTGTAAACTGAGAATCTCATGTAGACAGAGACTAGAGCAAGACCTGGTACTTCCTCACAAAAAGTTAGCTGGTTCTAAAAGCCTTCCCCAACCCCTCTTAATTCTAGTGCCCCGTTAATTATTTCCTATTTATCCTGTATATACAGCTTGCTTTAGATGTTTGCATGTTGTCTCCCGCATTGGATAGTAAACCTTCAGGGCAAGGACTATCTTTTGCCCCTTTCTGTATCACCAGCACTTAGCCCAATGCCTGGAACATAGGAGGAACTTGTTTTGACTGATTGATTAGGTATGAGAGTACTTGCTCAGGATTACAGAATTTGCATGGCTAGAAGGGACCTTTAGTTTTTTAGAGATCACTGCATGTCATATATATACATATATATATATGTGTGTGTGTATGACATATATATATATCTATACACACACATATGTGTGTATATAAAAAATCACAACTAAAAGCCTAGCCCTCTTTTTGGAGCCTTAGCATATTAAATGATGGCCTAAGCACACAAGAGTAGGTATTCGCTATTTCCTGATACAGTGCTTTAAAGCGGCTAAGTGCACTTACTTCATTTCATCTCCAAAACAACCCTGAGATAGCTGTTACTATTATCCCCATTTTACGGGTAAGGAAAACCAAAGCTAGAGGTAGCCACTGACCATGTGAATTCATTAGGGTCGGGACTCCCTTTATTGAAGCTGATTTCAATCCCTCTGCAACTTAGTAGATAGTAAGTCATCCTAAACAGATGCTGCTGGAAAACCTCACTACCCTACAGCTACCACAGTGATGAAGCTTTCCTAGGCTTAGCCTTAAACAGGAAGGTCAAACCAGTGATAGGCTGCATTTTTTTTTTTCCTTTAGTGTAGGGAACTCCTGGTGAGTAGCTCCCAGTAGTACCAGTGCAGACTGGTAACTATCCTGCAGCTTCATCTTAGACAGTCTCCTACGTCACTGAAGATTTACTGAAAAGCTTGCCTGAGGTCAGAAGAGGGACCCAGGTCTTCTGGACTCACAAAGGCCAGCTCTATAACCACTATACCATGTTGCCTCTCAATGAACTGTATTAAGAAACTTGTATCACACAGATTAAAATCTTCCCCGTCAGAGTTAGATAAAAATAAATTCAAATGAGCAAATGCCTCTCTGCAGGAGAAATGTCAAAGGAATTCCAATGGCAATTTTAAGTCTACATTATGCATTTTATTACTTGATTATCAACCTCCTAGTATTGTTTGCCATTTGTTTCATGCATATGTACTTCATCTCTCAATCAAAATGTAAAGTTCTTCAAGGAGGAGACTGTGCTTCCCACTTATTATGCATTCTACACAGTATCTAGCACAGTGGCAGGCACACAAGAAACTCAATACATACTGACAACCAGGGAATGCACTAAGGAATTTCAGGGGGGGAAAGATTATTTATCACCTTAAAAAAAATGCAGGCACCTAATTACTACAAGTAGAAAAGAATTCCCTCACTCTAAATTTTTTTTAAGTACTTGTCACTTTTATAATCAGGAAGTCCTTCGCAGTCCCATTATTTGTCCTTCAGACTTGTATGAGAACGCATGTCATTTCCCTATGTGAAGTAATTTTAGGTTTAAACCAGTCTTAGGTATTTGAGAAATAAAAATTTCAGAGGCTTTTTTTCTTCCCCTCTTTTCATGACTGGTATTGGTTCACTGCAAAGGGACAAAGTTTCAGAGAAACAGAGGTAGAGTCATGTATCTCTATGTCATCACCTGAATAGCTGCAGTCTTCAGGTACCAAACCCATCTGTGTTTCTTAACTGTATCAGCTGTAGATACCATCAGATTATCTGACATCTCTCCTGGCCATAGAGTAAATAAAATGTGTTTGTAACCTCCTATTCATCTCCACCACAAGAGTTTCTAACTCGACTTTCCTCACTCCTGCCCCCCCCCTTTCTGTCAGACTACCTTACATGTTAACCATTACAAATTGTAACCAGTCTGGGTGAGAATATAAGACACTGACTGCTTTTATATATAATAATGTTCTCTAACACCAAATTTTCCCTCAGGAAACAAAATTAGCTATGCTTAGATGACCAAAATAATGAAATGTCATATTTATTCTAAGGCACCAATAGCCCTTTTAAATGAGAGTCTATGTTATATGTTAAGTATTCTGCACATAATAAATATGTCCCACAACAGATTTTCCTAACCCAAAGAATACTTCAGCTAGGTAAAATATTTTAAATCCCCTATTTCAGAGCTGGGGGTAGGAGTGAAGGGAGAAATGCGATCTAAAAGAAGAGGGTTGAGAAGGAAGGTTGAGGAGGAGGAGGAAGATAGGAGAATGCAGGTAAGAGGGGGAACAGGAGTTAGAAGTCAGGTTGTTTAAAACACCCACTAGTCTTCCTCTTCTAAGGCATTAAGGAAATGTGATTTGCACTGGTACAGGGAATCCCCACAATGATAACATTTTAGATAGTTTGAAGCAAGGCAAAGTACACGGTAAGGACTCCTGGCAGTAAACTTTGTGGACCCCTAAAAATGTGCCATGGGCATATGATGGGGCAAACACTGCTCTCTGGGGAGAATCTCTTGAAGGATTATTTATAGAAAACATTCCATTATGGGAATGTTTAGGGCAGTGAAAAAAATGTTTTGGTCTGAACCTACAATTTCAAATAGGTATAAGGAATTCCCTGCTATGCAAACACTCACTCACTGATGCAAATCAGAAACGAACATATATTTTAGAAAGTTGTCTGAGGCACTAAGTTGTCATTTATCCCCAGTAAAACAGCTAGTATGTGTCAGAGGCAGGGTATGAATTCAGGCCTAACTTTAAGCCTGGCCCTAGGTCCATTATACCATACTGCCTCCAAAAATAAAGAGGTATTATAATTCTTGGTTAAAAATGTTCATTTTGGGGGGCAGCTAGGTGGATAGAGCACCGGCCCTGTAGTCAGGAGTACCTGAGTTCAAATCTGGCCTCAGACACTTAACACTTACTATCTATGTGACCCTGGGCAAGTCACTTAACCCCGATTGCCTCACTAAAAAAAAATTTTTTTTTTTAATGTTCATTTTTGTCCATTTTTTGTAACATTTTTCCCCCCCTGGACTTGTGATTTCAGTGTGTAGAACCCAAAATATGAAATCTCTTCCCACTCATCTGCAACATAATACCCTGCAAATGAAAGTCATGTGATTTACCCACAGGCACACAGCTAGTAATAAATTAAGAGACAAAACTTGAACCCAGGTCTTTCTGACTCTAAAATCAGTCCTGTAATCCCTATTCTGCAATACCTCTCATCAGCAATAAATAACAAAGGCTTAATTCAGGACGAGGGGAAAGATAACAATACCCATTCCTTCCTTTCTAATCCCAAACTGTAAACTCCCAGCTAGAAGGGACTTTTAGTTTTGTATCCCATTGCCTCCTACCTTGTCTTGCACAAAACAGATGATTAAAAATGTTTGTTGAATTGAAAAAGAGCAAGAAATAATTAGAACGTAGAGAATAAATCAAACCAATCATTTTTCTTGTCAATCTGGCAGTCAATAAAACTTGCAACAGCAAGTTTCTAAATATTTCAAGAGGTGATGTTTTGAAGTTTCACCTTACCACAACTTTCAGCCTTGACTCTGATTTTCACCAACTCTCTAAAAGAAGTAGCTCATCAATCATCTTCCCTGGGAATGTAATTTCCTGGTTTCTTTTCCTTATTTCCCAAAATAAAAGCCCCAGATCTGGGGTCAGATCTCTTTCTTCTGAACTCTCAGTATCCCTTTATACCTCTTACTGTACTTTCACCTTCTATCCCACATTGACAGTGACTGGCAGATATCTTAACAACTATAAGGTCCATGAAACCACCTCAGCCTTGTATATGGTAGGTGGTGTTGTTTGCCCTTTGTTCTTGAAGAGGACCATGATATCAGGGTGATGTCATGTCTTGTAGTGAACTGCATTTAAGTAAAGGAGGGCTGTGCCAAGTCACCAACCTCATTCTCTCCTCCAGAGCCATCTGAGTCCAGTGGCAAGATATACATCAGAATGACTGGAGATGGCCCCAGATGTTTAAGGCAATAAGGGGTTAAGTGACTTGCCCAGGGTCACACAGCTACTTAGTGTCTGAGGTGAGATTTGAACTCAGGTCCTCCTGACTCCAGGGCCAGTGCTTTATCCACTGTGCCACCTAGCTGCCCCAAGTGCTCAACAATGTTTGTTGAATGAAGGAGATCTTGCCCAATTTCAAGTGCTGGTTGATTCACTCAGACTTATTTCTTGGTTAGGATACTAACTTATAAAAAAGTATCCTCTTAACATATTGTTTTCCATCTAAATTCTAAAGTATATAATAAAAATAAATGAACAGAATGTTTTCTGGGGTATAAAGCAAGTAAGAATAGAACAGTGGCAACAACCAAAATCTTCTTGTCAATCTGACAGGTCCACCAACCTCCAGTGTGTTTTTTAACTGTTATTTTCATTCTTTAACTTTCCTTTCATCATTACTTTCCACAACCTCTGTCAAAATGGCTTGCAACGACATCAGCCTTTGAAAAGGAATAAACATGATCGACTACAATGAACTGCCACTTTCTGTTGGCAACCATTAAAAACCAAACTTTGATACCAAAGTATCTTGAGTGCTGAGGAATGAAGTAAGCTGTAATATCAGTAAGTGGTTTCTTTTTTTTTTTTTTGTCTTTTTGCAGGGCAATGGGGGTTAAGTGACTTGCCCAGGGTCACACAGCTATTAAGTGTCAAGTGTCTGAGGCTGGATTTGAACTCAGGTACTCCTGAATCCAGGGCTGGTGCTTTATCCACTGCGCCACCTAGCCGCCCCTAAGTGGCTTCTTTTTTAAAATTATGCTGGAGAAGAACACAAACATCTCTTAGCTTTCGCTTCATGACTCCCCAAAATTGTAGCTTGGTATGTTAACATTAATTTTTGTTCTCACTTTTTCCTTCCCAACCCTGGAGGTCCAATCTGTAATCTAATTAAACCAAGCTCTCAGATCTTACTTGAGTGACAATCTCATAGTTCTGAACGAAGTAATATAAATTTTTTTAAAATGTCAAATGATATCACGGTTAGCCTTTTAGTAGGAAACTACACTAGTTTGTTTCTTGTGGGTTTTCTGGAGGATATCCCCCGACACATATATACCTAGGGACAGAAATCATACTCTAGATAGCCACTCTTGTTGGCCTACCACTTTAAAGGGCACAAAACTTCAACAAATATTATACTGACATTTTTGTGACCTGTTCCAAAAATCTGGATTCTAGAAAGCAGTACAAGAGAAATTGGAGTAAACGCATCCCTAAAGCAGCCATCTTCCAACCTAGAGACATCAATAATAATGGGAGTTCTTTGATTTTTACAGAGGGCCACAATAAAGGGGCCTAATAGGATTTCTCTCATATTCTAAATTTTCTATCCCTGTCTTCCTTATCTTCAATTAATCATAAGACATTTTATTTATTCCTCTCAAACTTTGTAACAGTAGATTGATAGCCTACAGGCTATATTGACAGTAAAGGGGAACAAAACTTATACAAACCACATACGAACCGTAAAATATCTATATATGTTTATGATTATTAAATTCATAATACAGAAATAATTTTAAAAATAAAATATTTATCTAGTGAATCTTGAACCACTGCTGTATTTTCCTTATTTGGGATTGATAAAACCTCAAAATATGTACTGCTATTAATTCACAAGAATAAAAAATGGTAGGATTATGGGGGAAATGACTAGGAAAGATGGAGATGCAATGGAAAATGTCCACGTGGAAACCAGATTTTGTAAAATTTGTTTTGTGTGATCTTATATTGACTCAAATGCTAACTGGACAGCAGTAATCACTAGCTTCCTATTAAACAGAATGAGGCAAAAAAGGGAGGCGTTTACAAGCTGTTTTCCAGATACCTTTTAGTTCAACTGCTGAAATGTCATAAATCATTACTTGTAAGACACAGAGAAGAGACGCAGAACAGTCAAAGACAAAACATTCTTTTTAGTAAGGATTTTTTTTGTTTTGTTTGTTAAATCTCAGCTCATCTTCTATGTAGACTCTGCTCTACAATTCACCTATCATCTATACAAGAAGTGAAAACATAACGGGAGGGGAGAGAATACAGCACCCTGGCCAGCTTCAGACATTCACATACAAAACAGCATAGACTAAAGTGAGACCAGCACTTGCCCAAAGACAGGGACAAATCCCAACATATGAAGAAAATGTAATTACCTATTTGAACACAGGCAAGATGATGGAAGGACTAGTTAGCCTAGTTGGGAAAAGGTGACTGCTAATTCCTTGTACTACAAGGAAGGAATGAATGTCCTTTTTAAAAAGCAAAAAACAAAAACAAACAAAAAAAACCCAACAAGCCCCCAAATGGGTTTTTGATGGTGGAAAACTGTATGTATGCTGCTGGTAATAGTGGTAAATATATATTTATATATGTATATTAAAAAAAGGAAAAATAATCTATTTATAGAACAGTCAGTAGTCAGAGACATTTAGAAAAAAGTAAAAACAAGTTCTTTTCTTTAAAAATGGATTGACTAAAATGACCTCATCACCTAGAGGTACCATAATCCTACATCTTCTGTTGAAGCCAGGGCATGACTCAGCATCATCTGTTGCTGCTTCTGGGCCAGAATCTGAAATAGCCAGTGTTTAGAATGGTGGATTATGGGTCAGGACTACAAGGTGAGCAGTTACATGGTGGTCTTGCTTATGATCATGCCTAAAGCCTGGTGATGACAAGAATACTTGTAAAAGGATGTTATCCCCAAAACATGCACCATTGTGGCTCTGCAAGACAACCCATCTGGCCTTTTTTCCTTTTCTTTGTGTAGAATCCTGGGTTCATGCAGTTGTTCCTCTCCAACATGTAGGCCCAGGATACTGAGAATCCTCAAAGCCAGTCTCTATAAAAGAAGCTGTTGTACTTGAAAGAAATAAGAAATGCTCTTCTTTCCAAGATCCAGCCTAACCAACCATCTGAATTGAGATGGAATTCTCCAATTCGGTGGTCTGCCCCAGCTGAAGGAAGCTCCAGGTTTTCTTTTTTGGTACAGACAAGCACTAGGAACTGATGTCTGCAATATGCTGCTTTTCCATCTGACTTCTAACAGAACCTGCAGAACTGCCCTCCCTTCAACAGCTGTAGAATATAGAATGTTTAGAAACAGTGGAAGGGAACTAAAGTATTCTGACTGCTATCTTGCTGTTCCATTGAGGCAGGCTCAAGGCACTCTGGATCCAAACATGCCTACAAAAAATGCTGCCATTAGGTTGTGAATCTCTAGCTAATAACCTACAGGCCCCAAGCCAGCTCCATACCCCAGCTGTATTAGCCGCCCCTACTGCTCAATCAAGTCTCTGAACACAATGCAGGACACCACACTCACGAGAAACACTTCAGTTAAAATAGTGGCTGAATACCAAAGAAGACATCTCTGCATAGATGGGCTGGTGCAGTATGTGGCTCACACAGTCCCACTGCATAGAAAAAGCGAAGAGGGCTTTCTCTGCTGTAGGCCATTCGTCTTTGGAAGCAACAACTCTGAGTAGATCCAAACCACCCTCCCCCTTGATGAAAAGGGTCTCAGTGTGGTCCATTCCCCTCATGTTCTAAACTAACCAAGCTTCTGCTAGCTGGCCTCCTTCAGTTCCTCCACTGGTAGCTTGTAGCTCATTATGAAAGAGGGAGGTTGTGCCTGTCCTGGGCTACTGGCCCCTGCTTCTTTGCACAGTTTATACAGATGTAATCTTCATTTTCTGCCATTTCTGGAGAAACACCCACACAGACTTGATGAAACCACTCATCGCAGCCACCATCACACTGTACCCAGTCTACCTGTAGGAGATAAGATGGAGAGGGCTTTAGGACAGTTAGCTATCCCTAGGGGGGAAAGTAAAGTCAAGGCATAATAAATAACAGCTTACTTTGTACATGACTATTGTTCTGTAAGTATTTCTGTATCATTTACATCCATTACCTCGGTTTATCCTCACAACAATTCAGTGAGCTAAGTGGGACAAGTGCCTATCCTCACTTTTCCAATAAAGAAGCTGAGGTTTAGAAAATTAACTAACTTGCCCAAGATCATGTGGTTAGTAAATGACAGGGTCAGAACTTGAACCCAGGTCTTCTGACTCCTAAGTTCACTGCTATGATCTATTCACTATACCCAGTGGTTCCCAACCTGTGGGGCAAGAACATCTGAAGAACTACAGACATTGCAGAGTCCAAGAACCCATATGTGTACCACTGAGACTTCTATCTTCATTTAGCTACATAAAGATATGTAACAGAACTTTCTCTCGCTCTCTCTTTCTCTAACACACACACACACACACACACACACACACACACCTGCACAATGTATGTGGTCCTATATGTACTGCAATTTTTCCATGTGTACATATTTTGCACATCTATATTAATAAAATACAAATTTATTTTAAAAGCACTATTGAATTAGCAGTAGATTTCTATAGATGTCCATTTTTCTCAGAATATTAACAGTGCAAATACTAGCACATCTGTGAAATTTTTTACATAAAAAAGGGTCCTTTATCCTCAAGAGTAGGGAACCATTCCATAATAACAAGCTACCTCTCAAAAGAAAAGCTGCTTAGGTTATGCTGGTGAAATAACTGAGATGCCCACAGCCAAGACAATTTCTATTGATTCTTTTTAAAAAGAGGGTGGGGGGAAACTAGGCAGTTATCTGAAAGCTAGTGACACCCACAAAATTGGAATAATTCTCAAGTGGTTTTGTTTCTCCGTGAATTATCTGTCATCAGCACTCAGCTGATATAGTCTGGCAGATCTTCACCAGCCACTCTTTGATAGCACTCACTGAGCACTGAAGCCGCATTATGATTCCAAACTACAGATCTCATCCCAAATCCACCAAGTTTCTCTGTCAGACTAACAGGACTATCAACACCACTTCCTTTTGTTCCCAACCCCTGGTGGCTGTGGCTCACTCCTAGATCACATTGCTTTTCGAGTTTGCTAATCTAATCAGGACTCTTCCCTGGGAGTATCTTTCAGAGAAAAAAGCCATTGTTGCCATAAAATATTAGTTACTTTTATGGTTCCTTCCCAAACTAAATTCTTTCCTTGTTCTCTCTAAGAAGTCTAGTTTTGAACTCAAACTGTGCAGCACAAAGAATAAGTCATCAAATGTGCCTATCCCAGCAGTTAACATGCTAAAGCCAGAGAAAGGTGTTAATCACTTCTGTGGCATCAAAGTAAAAATAAAGACAACTGTAGATGTATGTGATTAAGAAGGTGCTAATTGGATGGCAGGTAGATACAAATAGGACACTCAGGAAGAATATGTTGGCTATTTTGGAACATAAGTACAGTTACTCTAATTAGAGGGATGAACTTTTATTTCTCTGGGCTACTTGAATATGACATTATTATCCTTTTATGAGCTAACCCACAGACCTTTGCTCTAACTCTAACTCTCTTAACTAGCACAGTCACCACTCCGCAGCTTGCCCAAATGTCAAATCAGTTATCAATTACCTACATTTCCATGGCTTGAACCTTTTTTGACATTGTATCCTGCACTATTATATAACCACTGGGCCCCAGTTTCCTAAGGATAACACATACACAAGTACACATTTATCTTTCTCTTTCAGACAGGAGCAAGAAGGAGAGAAGCCTAGGTTTTCCTTTTTCACCCTGGTAGCTAGCTAGATACCACCCTCCAACATTAAGGTCTTTTTTGACCTTTTTTAAAGAACAGCTACATTGGTTATAATGAATTCTTATTCATTCTTTGAAATTTGTCAATATTTTCTTTCATCACTTGAATTCCTTTTTTTTTTAATTCAAAAAGGAGTCCTCATGACTACTTCGAAAAGTTAAGAGGTTTAGTTAATTAATACTGTAGAATCTAGACCCCTAGTAAAGTTCTGTGGAAAAAGCAGATAGCTAAAAATTCAAGAGTAATTGTTCAAATTTCACTTTGGTCACTCATCATTTAGATATTACTTCCAATAAATTACTTCCCTGTTCACTGCTTCTGGTGGGAATAACAATATTTACTACTTTACCAGAGGCCTTAAAGAGTAATAAAATAAGAATTTTTAAAATATGAGTTGCTTAAATATTTTTTATTATTTTTTAATAAAGAGTTGCTTAAATATTAATTGATAATGATGTAGAAGAAATGTTCAACTTATAGCAAAAGGCTATTTCAAATGGGAGAAGGGGGACAATTTACAAGAGAAAGCAACCTGGTAAAATAAACATGTTACCCTTTCATAGTTTTAATCCAGTAAATAATAAGAAATTTGTATCTTCTGGATACAATGAATAAAATGCTTGGAAATGGATAAATTTTCAAGTATCAAAGTTTCTTTCTGATGCTAGGAAGCAACATATAAATTTATCAAGTTTTAATCTCTCAAAGGTTCTTTCTCCATTTTTTTCACCTCTCACCATTTCCTAATGAAAATGTCATTATATAATTCCTATACCTAAACCTTTAGGTATTGTAATGATCTTATCATAAGTATATGACATGTCTTTATTACCACTGAATGTGAAATGTCATAAAATTAATATGGTGATTTAATTGCCATAAGTAATAAATGCTCCCAAATCAGTTATTAATATTTTCAATCAAAAAGTCTCATTTTTCTCTACATTTTTGAAATCTTTTTTATCATCACCTATTTTTTAATTTAGAGCTTCTAATAAAAGGAACAGGAGATCTCACTATGATTATATATCTAAGCCTATTGACAACAGAAAATCCACCTATTGGGGCAGCTAGGTGGTGCAGTGGATAGAGCACCGGCCCTGGAGTCAGGAGGACCTGAGTTCAAATGCAGCCTCAGACACTTAACACTTACTAGCTGTGTGACCTGGGCAAGTCACTCTACCCCCAATTGCCTCACCAAAAAAAAAAAAAAGAAAAAGAAAAAGAAAATCCACCTATGTACAAAAACATTCACAGTGGTATTATTTGGTAATAACAAAATATGTGCCCAGCAATCAGGGAATAGTTGAGTAAATTCTGACATAAGAATATAATGGAATACTACAGTGCCATAAGGAATGATGAATCTGAAGAATTTGCTTCAAAAAAAAGATATACTCTTTGACCCCATGTGGTAAAAAAATATGAAAGGTTCTCACACCCAGCATTATCACTATTAGGGCTCTGTTTCCCAAAGTAATAAGGGGAAAAAAGAAAAGAAACCTATATGTTCTAAAATATTTATAGTTGCTCTTCTTTGTGGTGACAAAGAATGGGAAATTAAGGGGATGTCCATTAACTGGGAATAGCTAAACAGCTGTAGTATATGATCGTGATGGAATACTACACACTGCAGGAAATGATAAGCTGAATGATTTTAGAAAACACGGAATTACTTGCATGAATAATAAAAAGTAAAGCAAGCAGAACCAGAGAACGTTCTATACAGTAACAGCAATGTTGTTCAAAGAATAATTGTAAACAACCAAGTAATTCTGAGTACTATAAATACTCAAATCACCTATGAAGGAAATGCCACCCACCTCCAGAAAAAAAAAAACACTGATAAACCAGAAGTAAACATAGTATAGTTTTACATTATATTATAAATTTGATTAAATGGGGCCTTCTCTAGTGCAGGGTGGGAAGGGAGGAAGACAGTTGGAACTTAAAATGTAACAAAAAAAAAGTTAAAAATGAAAACAAAACAAAAACATAGAAAGACATGTATATAAGGGCATACAAAGTAAAGAGTATAAAGGTATACAAAGTAAAGAAAACAACTAAAAGCAAACAACAGTAACTATAACAGTGTAAATAATGCCAATGTGCAAAGGTAACAAACCTGCTCGACTACCATACCTGATGTTAGTACTATACTGGCCAAATTAAAGGACACATCCCTCCTTTCTGTTATAATCAATAATTAACCTTTTTTCTCAGGAAATGTACTTTATAACAGGGTTTACTTAAACTTTTTTGGTGTCAGATGTCAACAAGTTCATAAACATCACACGGCGAACTAGGGTCATGGCAGAGACTGAAAATGATGATGAGGGTGGAATCAAGATTATCTTTTTTAAGTCTGTCCACTCTAAGACCATCACAGATTTGGCCCCCATGAAACAAAATCAAGACCCATAGTGTCCCTGGCTTTAATAAAATCCTAGCCTCCCAGGATTTACAGGATTTAAGCAAGGGGATGAAAAAGATAACATTTCATTTAGAGGGTAACAGTACCATTAAGCTTGGAATCTGGCAGAAGGCACCAACCAAGTGATCAATTTTGCAGTCCCACTCCATCCCCACCTTGGTGTCAGCCCACTAAAAAGCACAAATTTTCTAAGTAGCCTAGCTCAATATTATTATGGTTCACTGATAAAAAGATTTGGTTCTTAGGTTCACATAACACATCACAGCAAGACAAGACAGGCACAAAAATCACACAGTAAGAGTTGGATGGGATCTCCAAGGTTAACTAGTTCAACCCATACCTCAAAGAAAACCCCTCTATAGCATCCCTAACAAACGGTCATCTTGCCTTCATTTAACAAAAAGTGGGGAAACCCACTACCCCCAAGGCAGTCATTCTTACTTTTCAACAACTCTGTTAACAAGCAAGGGCTTGATGCATATATGTAATGCATATTGCCTAGAAACTTTTTGGAAAGCAATCTGATAGAGCGCTAAAAAGGTTTTATTCTCTTTAATGTTATAAATTAATCATAACTTTTGATTCAATAATCCTATTATTATACATATGCACTAAAAGTATTAGTATAAAGGGAAAGAGCTAAGCTAACTATTCAAAGTTTTTGTAAGAGTATCATTTGTACCTTCAAAACACAGAAAACAACCTACAGTCTGATTATACTGGAATGAGCACTGGATATGAGGTCTGAGAACTGAGGTTGAATCTTGGCTTCTACCTAAGTGACCTTGGGAAAGTTAACTTACCTCTCTGATTCTCAGTTTCCCTCATTTGTATATCAAGTGGTTACCCTTAGTGATCTCTAAGGTTCCTTCTAGCTCTAAATTCTATGATCCTATAATCCTAAATGTACATTTTGGGAGTGACTAAACAAATTATGTTAAATTAACATAATGAAATAATACATTGCCACTGAAAACAATAGCCAAGGGGTCAACATGGTATAGTGGAAAGAAAGGCTGGCTCTAGACTCTTAAGACCTTGGTTCATATCCCACCTCTGATCCTTTGTGACCGGGGGCAAGTCACTTTACCTCCCTGGGTTTCCCTTCATCTGTACAATGAGGGAGTTGGATCAGGTGGCTCCAGCTCTAGATTTATAATGCCTGTGGACAATCATGAGAAATATAAAGACACACAACGTGAGGAACAGAGGAACAAATATCAGCACACACCATTTATGACTACTAAAAAAAGGATAAATCAACATAAATACAGGAACAGACAGACAATACAGAGGGGAACTAGAGAGGAACTGTTAGGTTGTTATAGATACCTCTATGCTAAAGACTTTTTAAATTCTGAACGTTAGGAGTAATTTAATTGGCTTCATAATTAAAGCTACAATCCATGATTTACAAACATGTTGCACGCTACACAGTTGTTATATTGTCTTCTCCTTGCATCTATCTGCTACTATGTTCAGCCAATGGATTCTAGTTTGCTTTATTTTATGAGTGAAGACTCTGCTACTGGATGTTATCCCTGTGGCCTAAATGCCTCACCATTTACCAGGGTTTATAAAAAATACAGAAAGCAAATTATTTTGAAGGCCAATTGGGGCTGTACAAAGAACAGACTGTCATGCTACATCTATGCTCTCAGCCTTTGGAAGTCAAAATCCTTCTTCCCCTCTTACATCTGGTTAAGGTAGGGATGAGCTAAGATTTACCTTGTCCTTACAAGGCCTCTGGCAATTCTGTGCTGCACAAACTGCATTCTCATCATCTGACTCCTCTGCTCCTGACCAATCATACTTTGAGGGGATGTCTAGCACCTTCTTCTCCCTCTTCTTCTCAGTATTTTCCTTTACAAGTTCAACCTTGGCTGCAGCAGCCTTCTCCCTCTTTTTCTTCCTTTCTTCTTCCTTTGCCAGTTTCTTGGCCAATTTATTCAGCTCCTTTGACTTGTCTACACTCATCTTCAACTTTTTCTTTTTTGGTTTGTCCAATTTCTTCAGTTCCTTGGACCTCTGCTTCCCTTCTCCAAAGAGCTGCTCAACTTTTCCAGCTTCCGCTTTCGTTTCTTTCCAGAAGAGTCCTGTCCTTTTATTCTCAACGGTTTCTCTTCCAGACTGTCATCCTTTAGGGAGATAAAATTAGAAATTTCGTGAAAATCAGTAGATTTAAAATATACTACTATGTGTAACATAAAAAAAGCAATTGGAGTCTTAGATGAAATTTAGCTAGGACTAAATAAAACATTGCCTCTTTCTAAGTTTTTAAGCCTCCTAAAGAAAAGAAATTAAATTTAGAAGAAAAAAAAGATCCCACAGCAAAGTCAAAAAAACTCGAAGTAACTAACTCCAAGTTACATATATGTTTTCAAAACACAAAATAAATAGGCTACCTAATTTCCTCTATGAGGCAAATATGATATTGATCCCTAAACTGTCCAAAGACACAGCTGAAAAAGAAAACTATAGACTAAAATAATTATGAATGAAAAGTGGCAATGAAGGACATGGGGAAAACATGAGATAAGATTAATAATCATTTAAGAAGATACATACCTGAAGTTTGGGATATTAAGTTATAATTACAGAATGAGGCTTTGAAAAACTAATGAAAGGAACTCGAAAACTGGATTGGATCTAGTTAAAGGGCTATGTAGATCCAGTTTCTAAATCAAGAATAGACAAAATTTAATTAATTTCCACAGAATGGCAGCTCTGTTTCACTCCTAATAAGTTTCTCTCTTCTTTCTCTCTGCTTTCCATTCCCTCAATCTTGCCTCCCCTCCTACATATGCTATTCCAATATTTCACCATTCCCCTCGTATGTTTTAGGCCTCCAACAGTTACTCTTAGCAAGGCTTGAAAAGTGGTGTCAGACTTGAGTCAAGAAGACAGGTTCATATCCCTCTTCTGATACTTAACAGTCGTGACCACGAGCAAGTCACTTAAATCTCTTTAAGCTTTAGTTTATCATCTGCAAAATGAAGACTGTAATACCTTTCATACCTACACTGCATAGGCATGCTGTGAGGTTTAAATGAGATAATTTAAATGTATGTAAAGTACTCTGCAAAGCTTCAAGTGCCATATGAATGTCAGTTATTATTATCGCTTTAGCTCCACTGGTAATAGTCAGTATTGATGGGAATGTTAATACCCTGTTTCACAAGTAGTTTTAAATCTATACCTCCATGACATGCAGGAATCTGTCCTCAGAGGGTGGATGTGTGGCCTGTAAGATCCGCCAGATGTGTTGAGTCTCATCCAGAGATACCTCTAGGAGATCACCAACCATCATAAGTTCCTCTAATTGGGCTTTGGCGCCAGCAGATAACTCCAACACTGGAGACTCCAAATTTCGGGGCACCAAAGGACTCTTTCTGGGTTGTTTCCTTGGAGTACTGGAACCTTTGCAAGCAGAGACAATAAGTTAAAGAAAGAAAAACCATGAGAAACTATGACAAAGAAATTTTTTGCAGTGAAATCTTAATTTGCATTAGATACTAGATATTTCATTATGGATTAATGAAAAAATAAAAAGACCCTTGCCCCAATATCCTGTATCCAAAATTCCTTCTATACAAAAATGATTATAAAAAGATTCTCAGGATTTTGAAACTATTTCTTTTTCCATAAACAAATTCAGAAATCCCTTAATATATCTTTGCTCTCACTATACTAGGGAATGTAGTTATGCTTCAAAGCAAAGTACTCATCCTCCGAATAAAGGGATAAAAATGCATGTGACCTACTCTACTGGATTTCAGTACAGAGAAATAAAACTCATTTATATTTTATTGAGGTGTGTCCTAAGGTTCAGAATACTACAATTCCAAGAGAAGAAGAACACAGTAAATCATTTGCATGAGCATACAGTGAAGACCAAGAAGCAAATTATTACTGGGCACTACTTTCTGTAATCTGTATTTTTTATTATTAATATTCTTATGACAACAGATAAATGGATCCTGAACCTTCAAAAAAAACCTCAGGAATTCTTTCAAATAGTTATAATGTGCTCCTACAATTTTCCTTATGTAATCTGGGAAAATATTAGGAAACCACAGCACATATACAAGACAACTACCAGCCCCATACCTAACTTACTAACTACTTTATAATTAACAATTTACTTAGCCCAAAAGATGCAAGGACAGGTCTACTGCATTGTTTAACTACATTATCACACAATCCCATGTGATGAAATCTAACAAGATAAAATATAAAGCTATAAACATAGATTTTAAAATTCCATAATAGCAGCGAAAAGGCATGAAGGTTTAATTGACGCCAAAGTTCAGCAATTCCAGCATTACCAGCTCACTGATGTGGTTGTTTAAAAAAAAGCAAAAACAAAAACAAAAAAGGAGGCAGTATTATTCATATCAAGGGAGAACATAGTCTCACGGAATTCTACCCTGGTCAGAAAATAACCAGAATACTGTATTGAGTTCTGATGGCATATTTTTAAACAAGAGAATTAACAAACTGAAGATATTTGAAGCAACTAGGATAGTGAAGATGTCTAGAAACTGTCTTATAAGAAATGTAGAACTAGGGGAGAATGTTTAGATAGGAAAAATGTGGCTATGGCACAAGGAGTGGAGTAAGGAGGTATGAGAGTTAAAACTCTATCTTTTAGAAGAGGGCAGTTGGCTTACTCCTAAAATATCTATGTAACACTGTGAATTACAATTGATTCCCTTCAGATTAGCTATCACGTAGATTCGGACTGATATGTTCTGCCCATTTTCACAATGATTCAAGGTAGCAGTTCTGACTAATAATTACATTTACTACAATGATCCCAGCAATTACATGAACATTTATAAAGCAAAATTTTGATCAACTTTCATCAACACAGCATTTCTTTTGGCTTTAGGCTTATCTCTCCTCTCAACACAAACAGGAATAATTGATACCTTGAGAACAACTCTTTGAAGCAGAGGAATATGCATGTTCAGCACAGAAGGATGGTGCTGTCCACATATGGGTCACTACCTCCTCAGATTTGATGGGGTCTCCTCATCACAAAAGAGATTGGCTCCCAAGCTACTAGAAGACTTTACACTGGCACCGGTCCTGAAGAAGAAACCAAGGAGTGTATCATTATACAATAAGTCAACTTGGCTTATGGCTAAATTGTTAAATGAGATTTCAGGGCTGTAGCTTCCTGTAGAAAATATCAATAATCTATCATTGCAAATCAAATTTACATCTTTATGTAGCATACTGAAAACAAACATTTTTTGGAGAAGAATGGCAAGTTGTATAGTATTAAGTAAAAAGAAAAGCAGCAAAGCTTCTTCAAAAATCTTACCAAGGGGGGCGGCTAGGTGGGCAGTGGATAAAGCACTGGCCCTGGATTCAGGAGTACCTGAGTTCAAATCCGGCCTCAGACACTTGACTCTTACTAGCTGTGTGACTCTGGGCAAGTCACTTAACCCCATAACCCCGCACCAAAAAAAAAAAAAATCTATACAAAAGATCCACGGTAACTTACAATTAGGTATACTGATTTCTATGTCTTAGAATACAATATTGTTGATACTTCTGTAACAAGTAAAGAGACTGTAGAACTTAAAAAGAAATGTTTTGTTTTGTTTTTTAAATAGGAAGTAAAGTTCTAGATATAGATTCTCAGGGGTGATGGAGAATTTATAGAGAAAAGGATTGTTCTGTTTTCAGAAGCTTGTCAGTTGCTCTTAGCACAGATTCTCCCTGTTGATATCAAAATAACAAAAAATTTAGCTCTAATTTAAAAAACCCTGAAGCCACAGACTGTACACCAATCAAGTTACAGTCTGCTATGTGATAAAGAGGGAAAGTTCGGGCTATCTCGAATAATCTCAAACTGAACATTTCTGGAAACTCAAATAGTTATGGAAAAGAATACTTGTGAGAAAGGCTGTAAAGGTGATTCTGGAGAACAATGTCCCAAGTTAATGCCACCAATTAAGAACCTAGAAACGAGAGATAAAGAACCTAACTTATAAAATGTTAAACAAGGGAGAATGTACAACTCTATCAAGACTCCAGGGTGTCTTATCAGCAACTGGAATTTAATCTCTTCTTACCTGATTTTGGCTTTACTCATCTTCATTCCCATTCATGTGGTGGGGAGTTTCTGCTAAACTTTTAAAATGAAAGACAGTGACCAAAAAAAGAAGGATAAAAATGAAGATGGTAGAGAGTTTAACAGTAATGCATTAGTTAAAAGAAATACTCTCAGAGGAAAAACAATTTCAGTCAATCCTACATAAAGATTATTAGATAGACAAAGGAGATTAAAAGACTCGATTGTATCACGGTGAAAGGCATGTTACAAATGCTGATACACTATTGGTGGCCGTGTTGAGTGGTCCACCATTTAGGAAAGCAATTTGTAGTTTGATCCAGGTAATAACCCAGAGAGCAGAAGGGACTAAGCATTTATTAATATAGTAGGTACTATGCTAAATACTTTGCAAATATAAATTGTCTCATTTGATCCTCACAACAACACTATGAGGTAGGTGCTTATTATTCCATTTTACAGCTGAGGAAACTGAGACAGAGGTTAAGTGACTTGCCCAGGATCACACAGCTACTAAGTGACTGAGGCCTAAGATTCTATCAGCCACCCAGCTGCCCCTATAAGCTACTACTAGACTTATATCCCTAAAAGATCTAAGACAGAGGGAAAGGACCCAAACGTAAAAAAATATTTATAGCAATAATATTTATTTTAATGAAGAATTGGAAACAATTGGGGGTAGCCAATAACTGGAGAAAAGACTGAAAAAATTATGTCATATGAATAGAATAGAATATTATTGTGTGATAAAAAAGGTAATGAGAAGAACAAATTCAGAGAAACTGGGAAAAAAATGTATAGACTGATGGAGAGTGAAGTGATCAGAACCGAGGAACAATTTATATACTGACCTTCAAGACTGGAAAGGACAACAACTTTCTAATACTTATAATCTCAGGTCAAGATCAATGACCAATCATGACCTCCCAGAAAAATGAAGATGAAAGTACACTTACTGCCTCTTGCCAGAGGTGATGACAGTAGTACACAACATAACTGCCAAACCAACTTGACACTCCAGACTTAACCAACACAACACAAACTTGTTTTGCTTGATTTTATTTATTGTAACAAGGGAGGGCCTATCTTGGGAAAAGAGGCATGTTGGGGTTAAGTGAGATGGAATAACAGTGATGGGAAAAAAAAGAGCATCAATGAAACACATAAAAGAATGCATATTACAGAGCAGAAATGAACTTAAAGGGAATGCTACTTCAAAAAATATTGCATAAAAGTAGACTTACAGTTTCATATACAATCCTTTTTTCTGTTCTTTGTATTACAGAATGTTCACCTGTAGATGACCTGTCACGGTCATAATATTGAAAATATATTTTTTAAAAGAAAGGTATAATATCATGCACACACAGATTAAGGATCTTCCATACCAACTGTTGATAATAAGTGGAGCTATAATCTCAGTTGGAACCAATAGCCTTAAAGCCTAGATTCTGAAATAATACTTAAGATCCCTCAGTGTTGCTCAGAGGGGAAGGAGAAACATAAAGAGCCTCCATATTAAAGATAGGCCTTTTACTGAGAAGAGCAGGTCAGTGGCATCTCCTAGGATTTTGTTGTAGTGATATTTGTTATTCCCCTTCTTCCTAATCAGTTATTCTGCACATATGGGCAGCACAGACATAAAGGGTTGGCAAAATGTCTAAAAATGAGCTAAATAAATGGACAAAAAGCATCATTAAGGAATGCTCCTGTTGGACAACGGAAGAGGCTCTATGAAGGAACAAAGTCGCCGCATCACTATATTCATCAGGAAAACTCCAGAAAAAACAAATTGAGTACTGTTATAAATGATAGTAAACAAGAGGGAAAACACTGAACTCACTCCCTCCAATCATTTCCTGGGTCATCAAAGGTTGCTATAAGCACAAGTTACTGGGTCAAAGTTTTTTTAATACATTTTATTGATATCTTTTATTTTTATATCATTTATATTTCCCACTGTACTTCCTCCCTTTCCTTTCCAGAGAGCCACTTGTTATTCATTTACTTATTTATTTATTTTAGTGAGGCAATTGGGGTTAAGTGACTTGCCCAGGGTCACACAGCTAGTAAGTCAAGTGTCTGAGACTGGATTTGAACTCAGGTACTCCTGACTCCAGGGGCCGGTGCTCTATCCACTGCGCCACCTAGCTGCCCCGAGCCACTTGTTATAAGCAAGGAATTAAAAAAAAAAAATTAGCAGAACTAAAGCCATTGAGAAAAGTCTAGCAATTATCTATAGTGTTTTAATTCATAATTCCCCAGCTTCTTTCAAAGAAGGAAGGAATGAGCGCTCGATCGTATCTTCTTTGGGCCAGCTTAAGCTCATAATTTCACAGCATTCAGTCATTTTGTTGTAGGTTTTTCCATTTACAATGAAATAGTCATTGTGTAAACTGTTTTCTGGATCTGCTGACTTCACTCTGTATCAGTTTATATAAGTCCTTCCCATGCATCTCTGTATTCATCATATTTACTCTTTCTTACAGCAATTCATTAACATTCATATATTTTGCTATTATAGGAAGTGCTGCTATAACTATTTTAGTGCATATGGATAGATCCTTTCTTTTTGTCATCTGTCATATACCTTAGGGCATATGTCTAGCAGTTCAATTTATGGACCATGGGCATCTGTGTCAGTTCCTCCACATAATTCTAAATTACTTTACAGAATGGTTAAACCAATTCACAGCTCCATCAAATAGCACATTACTGTCCCTGTCATCCTATGTAAAGTTAATGGGAAGTAAAGTGAAACAAGACATTTATAAAAGAAATCATTGATTGGGTAATTTGTGAAATGGCATGACAGTTGTGGTCAAAATGACTGATCAGAATTCTGTTTCTGCCCAAAGGGAAAATATTAAACTCAAATCATTATGACTTAGAAATTATAACAACAAAGGAAAAAAAAAATCACCAGCTTGATAGCATGACATTCAGTTTTATAGCCAGATGTTCCACAGTGCAGAACTGTCAAATGAAACCTTTACTACATAACAAGTGCTCACTCAATTGGCAAATGCCTAATGGAATCAGAATAATAAAGAGCTCAGGGATGTCAGAATCAAAGTAAGATTAATACTGAAGCCCTAGGACTCTTGTCACTATTCTGCCAATATGTTTACCCTTCTGCTAACTCAATCAAACTTAAAATCTAACTCTGATACCCTCCCTCCCAAAAACCAGGAAGGAAATTCAGCGAAGTGACACCACCCAGCACACAAGAGATCCTAGCCAAGAATCACAGAATCTCAAAGTTAGCAGGACTTCAGATACCTAATCCAACACAACCCTAAATCAAAACTCAGTCAACACTGGGCAGCTAGGTGGCGCAGTGGATAAAGCACCGGCCCTGGATTCAGGAGTACCTGAGTTCAAATCCAGCCTCAGACACTTGACACTTACTAGCTGTGTGACCCTGGGCAAGTCACTTAACCCTCATTGCCCTAAAATTAAAAATTAAAAAAACAAAAACAAAAAAAAACCCTCAGTCAACACCAATTGATCCACAGCTCATCTGAACCAAATGAACCAAAACTGATCCATAGGCATTAGTTACAGATGTTGCTGGTTTTCCCAATATGTAGCAGAAATGATCAGGGGCAGCTAGGGGGACAGTGGATAAGAGCACGGGCCCTGGAGTCAGGAGACCTGAGTCAAATTCCGACCTCAGACACTTGACTACGTGACACTTACCAGCTGTGTGACCCTAGGCAAATCACTTAACCCCCAATTGCACTCACAAAAAAAAAAAAAAAAAGATCTTTGATTTCTAGCAAGGTGACCATTCTATTCACAAAAACATACTATAGTTTGTGAAGTCCAATACCATTTAAGGGTCCATTAACCTCTATAGAATCTGTTCATTATGTGTGGCTTTGGTCTTTGCAAATTAAGGTGGATAGATACCCGTGGGCAGTTCAAGAAAGCAAGAGTTAGCAAACAGAACCTGAGTTTACTAAAAAGTCCCTCTCTCAAGACATCTTATGTATGAGTCCAGAGAATTACTTTAACGACATGCTGTTATAAATACAAATCTGGCAATTAAATGAAATGAATGGCCTGGAAAAGATCTTATCATTGATTTACAGTTACACTAGCATCCAACCTTTTTGAGGCTATAATCCACAAAACTGAAGGTTCTTTCATGAAGAATTAGAATTAGGTTTACCTCATGAAAATTATTTTCTAGTAGACACATTTATATGGGCATATGATGCTTTTAATTTTACATTTTGAGAGTTTACTGCAGATGAAATTCACGTTCTTAAGATGAGTGGGTGCCCATCCATTCTACACAATGAAAACAAAGTTATAACCGCCCCAAAAAAATTTTTGTAAGTTCTTTAGTAGGACTTTAGAAGAGCCTCCTGCTACAAAAGTAACAACTTCTTGATTATGTGCACTTTGTGAAACAGGGCTAATGGCTGACCCAGCATATTTTTTTTTCAAACATAGATGCCACTGCTAGTTAAAAAGATGAAACAACTAGGCAACTTGCATCAACAAATGATAGAACACAATTCAGTATAATGCTGACATTCTAAAAGGACCTCATCACCACCATTGGTGGTAAAAATGAGTATCGTGATGTCAATATGGTCATTGAAATAATATGTACCTTTCATACAAATTACTACAGACTACATATTACCTATCTGAAAATAATATATACTTGCATCATGAAACAGGATCTGAGCAAGATATTCAAGCAAATTGAACACGGTCTTATAACACTAAACAAAATAAACTGACATTACAAGTTTTGAGGAACTAAAATAACGCTTTCTCCAGAGTTCTAAAACATCAAATATAAGGAACTTTAAAAATTGGGATTTAGAAAAAGACAGCATTGACTTTAAAACAAAACACAAAATATCTTTTCCAAAACACAGATGAGGAAAATAATTTTTCACCCTTAACTATTGAACATGTCCAGTTGGTATCCATGTTAATATGACCTCTCTATTTAATTACCTTCATATCATAGCCATATGTCTCCCGAAGATCTTCATCAGAATCTGTCTCCTTCATCATCATAGTCCATGGTTTGCCGAGGAGAAGATGACACACTGCTTACCACCCGATTAAAAGCAGACTGCTGAAGGCCAGGCAGGTGCCCTAAGTATAAATAATGCAGGAGAAGAAAGAAAACTTCTAAACAGATCCATGGGAATATAACTCTATTAGGGCCAGGGAAATAGCCTAGGGATAGCTCAACAGCTAGTGATTACACTGTGTTTGTGATTATAATGCCAGGCTATACATGAAAGAGATATATATGATTAAAATCTCACTAAAATGAATACTATTATAAAGAACTGTGCACAAAGCTACGTTCAACTCTCAAAATTACATGTAAAGTCTACATTATGAAACAGTTTATACAGTCCAAAGTACAAATACTATACTTAACTTGGTTACAACAATTTTCTCCAGGGAAATAATTCTGTAACAAAATCTTTCTTGGTTAATATTCATGTAGCAGTGGACGAACCAAATTACCCCCTGGTAAACATGGAAGAGAAGGTAGTAAATTGAATATAAACTAAATTTCAATATTTTGCCCTGCCATGAAATAACAATCTTTCTCTTTTTCTCTCTCCCCTACTTCCCCGTTTCCTCCCTCTTTCTCTGAAACTCTAATCTACCAATGGAATTCAGAACCAACTCTGAAATGTAAAGTCCTATAAAGCTGCTGCCAGGAGGCATGAAGAGGGTAACCATCAGAGGTAGATTCTGAACCAGTCTTCTTAATGGGCCAGAAATCTATCCACTGCCCCACATATTTGAGGCTTTTGTTTTTAGACTGATGGAGGGTTTGCAGCTCAATTAAGTAGTCTATCTCAACTACACAGTAATATTGTTAAAGATTCATGCACAAACTGCTGTCATGAGGACTAATCCTGTACTTATGAATTTATCAATTAAAGCTAACAATAGGTCTTAACTCATAGGTATAGTTGTGCTGACCATACAGGGTGTTGGTGACATGGTGTAAAGAATTAATTGTTATTTGAGGTTTGTATGACCCCATCTTTTGGCTAGAATTAAAAAAAAAACAAACCTCGGTGCGCGCACTGGCCTCTGGGCTCCACAAATGGCACGGTGGTGCTCCACCACTGGTTGTAGTCGTCACCATGGTGCTGGCACCCTCATGTCAGTCACCACTCACCAACGCCTACATACATGAGGCCTGGCAAAATACGATTGGAAGTCTAGTGAGGGCAGTCATGTGACTGTCAGAGCGGCCAGCCAATTGGCTGGGGGCTGCCTGCAGTTTGCTGGGAAGGTCGAGGAGAATTCGCCATTCTAGCTGGCAGCTGAAAGGCAACAGGAGCGCTGCTGTGTATTCTCAGCTGATTCCTGGGTGGTGGTGTTTTCAAGGGGGGGGGGGTTGCTGTATAAGTGTTCCCTTTCCCTTGATCCTACTGATCCGGTTTGTGTTTTGTTTTTTTTTAAGTTCATTCTTGTTAAAATAAATCCTGTTCTGTTTTGAGGGAGGCTGCTGGTCTCCTTCCTTGCCCCAATATTGCAGCAAGCCGCTTAGCTAGCACTCCCCAATTAAGAACTGGTCCCCACAATGGGAAATTGAATTATTAACTCACTGACCAGTCACCTGCTTTTTGTGGATTCAAACATCTATCTAGACAAGCAGAAAGATGATGCCATAACTACTTTGTAGTGATTAGCAAGTCACTGCTGTCTAAGCCAGATGGCAGAATAAAACACTGCATTTCAGACACAGAGATGAATGCCATCATTCCGGCTAGGAAAAAGGATGAACACACTCTATTTACCTGTAAGTCAGGGTTGGCTGCTGCTTTCTGGAGTTCTGCACTGATGATCTTTTCAGTTTTCTCTCGGGCTGCCTGCTCCACCATGCGCTGGCTTAACACAGAAAGTTTGGCCAAAGCAGACGACAGTTCGTCTGTGGCCAGTGCCTGCCTTGCTCTGTCTTGCCAACTCATGGCACGTTCTGTCAGGCACTGGAGGGCCTCTCCTTCAGGCAGTCGCACGGGCAACTTCTGAAGAGACACGAGGAGAGAGAGGATGGTCTCTAGTCGGGGCCTTCGGGAGCGCATACAGAGAGGACACAGAAATTTGACTTCTTTGGCCTGCCAGCCGGACCCCTTCTTTTGGGAACTTGTTTTAGGAAGGGGCACACAGCTGCTATGGAACCAGTCCTTGCAGAGTTCACACTGAAGCATAAACCCACTTGCTGTCTTGCGGCAGATGCAAAATTTCACATCTTCAATCCGATCCACCATGGTAATCTTAGCTAAATTAGCTGCCCTGAGAGAATGCATGGCTTCAATTTCTTTCTGCTCCCGATCTTTGAATACTGCCACCTGTGCAACACAAACATTTTACTGAAAAGGGGAATCACCACATACACTGGAGACATAGCAGGGTTGAGCTCAAAGCCCCATTTTTAGCCTCAGAGAAGTCTAGTCATTAGTCCATTATAATCAGTTCATAATCTGTAAATTAAGGATGACATATCATTGAAAAATAGTTTGAGCTCCTCTTGACAAGGCTCCAGAAAAGTAAATCCAATAACATCCTTCAATTCAATAGAAAGTAGCATGACCAAACCTGATCAATTACAAGTATTTTTCCAAAAATGGGGACTCTGTGTTTCATAAAACAACAGTGGATTGAGCACTGTTGCCTATAGTCAGGAAGACTGAGTTCAAATCCAGCCTCAGCCATTTAGTACTGTGTGGCACCAGGTAAGGTCACTTAACCTCTATCTATCTCAAGTGTAAAATGAGGTAATTAATACTAGCACTCTCCTCACAGGGTTGTTTTAAGAATCAAATGAAATAATTTTTGTCAGTGTTTAGCAGAAATGTCTTGCACATATTAATTATTCCCTTCCCTTGAATATAATCTTAAATAGATTTGCCTTTGGATACACTTCTAGTTTATTAATTTTATTAGGAAAATTTAGAAAAAATAAAGATAGCTTCAGTATGTGAGAAGACACAAATGTGGACTAAGGGGTTGGGGAAAGCAGCCATCAGATGAACCTTATTCTTACCTGAAATCAACAGGAGAGGGATGAATACACATATGCACATAGACACACACAGAGTGTAGAAAAATAGCCAACTCAGGGGCAGCTAGGTAGCACAGTGGATAAAGCACTGGCCCTGGATTCAAGAGGACCTGAGTTCAAATCTGGCCTCAGACACTTGACACTTACTAGCTGTGTGACCTTGGGCAAGTCACTTAACCCTCATTGCCCCACAAAAAAAAAAAGAGAGAGAGAGAGAGAGAGAGAGAGAGAGAGAGAGAGAAATAGCCAACTCAAGGTGAGAGCACATTTGGATTTGGAAGAAGGAGGGAGTTAAAAGAGAAGCTAACACTAAGGAGGGAATAATACCAAGCAAAACTAACTTCCTAATCCTGAAGGAAGGAGTAGAAAAGAAAAGCAAAGAACTAGAAACTACGGAGGGTGACCATTAAAAGCGAAGTAGCCAGGAAAGTAATCATGCCTCCTCAACTTCCTTAACTCCCTTTCCCCTACTTCCTCAGCTGAGAACCTTGCCACAGATATCACTGAGAAAATTGAGGTCATTTACAAAGAGCTTCCTCTTTTCCCACCCTCTTCATCTCATATCACCTAGCTGCCTTTTGCCACTATCATCTCCTTCACCATAGTCTCACATACGAGGCAGCCCTTCTTGCCAGGACAAAAGCCTCTACATGCATAAATGACTCCAATCCATCGTACTTTCCCAGTAGATTGTCCCCTTTATCATCTCCTCTCTCACTTATCTTCCTTCTCTATCTAATGGCTGCTCTCCTACTGCCTACAAATATATTTCCCTTATCCTCAAAATAGCCTCACTATCCATCCATCCACATGAGCTATCATTTCATGTCTTCTTTTTGTAGCAAAATTCCTTGAGAAAGGTATGTACAATCAATACCTTCACTTCCTTCTCACTCTCTTAACAATCTATATAGTATGGCTCCCAATCTTATCATTCAACAGAAACTGATCTCCCCAAATGATTTCTTAGTTGCCAACCTACTGGCCTTTTTTCATTCCTCACCCGTCTTGACTTCTCTGTGGCCTTGATACTTTTGATCAGCCTATCCTTATTGTTCTCTTATCTCTAGGTTTTGTGACACTACTCTATACTAGTTCCCTTGCTACTGATCTGACTACTTTGCTAAATCTTTATCAAAATTATCCCATTAATGGTGAATATCCCCCAGAGCTCTGTCCTGAGTCTTCTGCTTATCTCTATCTATATTACTTCACTTGGTTATCCCAAAAGCCTCCATGCAATTATCTTCTCCATGATTATGATTCTCAATCTACTTATCCAGCCCTACCTCCCTACTTGTTTCCAGTACTCCATCTCTATTTGCTTATTAGACATCTCAAACTGGATGTCCCGTAAACATCTTAAATTTGACATGTCCAAAATTGAAGTCATTTTTCTTTTTCACTAAACCTTCCTCTCTTTTCAAGGGTAACAGGTATAGTGCAGTGTCCCAGTGCCAGCTCCTAGACCAGTCTAACAATTTGCATAACTTCAAAGCAGGGCAGGAATTCCATACCAAAGGAAAATCTACAATATGAACCAGCAGAGCTGGCTGGTCCAGAAACAATCTTCTGAAAAACCAAACGGAGCAAGCCCACATGCATGTAGGTTAACCCCAAATCTAGGTCAGGAACATGTAGAACTCAGAGTAGGTAGCAAGTGAGCACTGATATCCTGCAGGTCCCCAGTCTGAGTTATCCCTAAGATCCAAAATAAAACACAAGCAATACCCCAAGAAAACAGCCACAAGACGAACTCAGATATTCCCCTCCAGAAGGTGCCAAGCCTGCGCTAAGATCAAATTCAAAGTCAGGAAGCAGACTGGAAGGAATGAGATATCAGAAAAAGGAATCCCACCATAAATAGGTATTAGAGGATAGGGCCACTCAAGACATAAACCCAGAAGAAAAAGACTCAAAAACACCTATAAGCAAAGCATCAAAGAAAAACAGATTGGGCAAAAATCTAACTAGAATTCTACAAGAGATAAAGCTAGAATTTTATAAATAAAATTACAGAAAAGAAAGAAAGAAATAGAGAAAGAAATAGTCCTAGAGGAAAAATTTGGAAAAGAAATGAAAACTACAGAAGAAAGAACAGGAAAGAACAGCTGCAATGAGAAATGAAAAACCATGCCCAGGCAACAAACTCTCTAAAAATCAGAATGGACTAAAAAGAAACCAGTGAATCCTGAGGAAACAATAGTAAAACTGGTCAAAACACTGAAAAATTAGAAAAAAATGTAAAGTATCAAATAGCAAAAAACAACTAACCTCAAAATAGGTCAAGAGAAGATAACTTAAGAATAACTGGAGGGGCAGCTAGGTGGCGCAGTGGATAGAGCACCGCCCTGGAGTCAGAGTACCTGAGTTCAAATCCGGCCTTAGACACTTAACACTTACTAGCTGTGTGACCCTGGCAAGTCACTTGACCCCAATGCCTCACTAAAAACAAAAAACAAACAAAAAAAAAAACTTCAAAAAAAAAAAAAAGAAGAATAACTGGAGGGACGGCTAGGTGGTACAGTGGATAAAGCACCCGCCGCCCTTGATTCAGGAGGACCTGAGTTCAAGTCTGACCTCAGACACTTGACACTAACTAGCTGTGTGACCCTGGGCAAGTCACTTAACCCTCACTGCCTGAAGGGGTGGGGAGAAGAATAACTGACTACCTGAAAACCATGTGCTACGCTGCCCCCCCCCAAAAAAGAGCATGGACATCATTTTCCAAGAAACCACAAAAGTGCCCAGATCTCTTAGAATCAAGGGGCAAAATTAAAGATAAAAAGAACCCACCAGTCACCTCCTGAAGGAAAACCAAACTGAAAACTGCCAGAAACATTACAGCCCAATCCTAAGCTTCTAAGTCAAAGAAAAAATACTGCAAACAGGCATAAGAAATAATTCAAGACCACAGACTCAAAATCAGAATTGGCACACAATTTAACAGCCACTACATAAAGAACAGGAGATCTTGAATATGATCCTGAGAAGCAAAAGATATATGCATACAGTCAAGAAAAGTTTAGCCAGCAAAACTGAGTATAATCATACAGGGCAGGGGAAATTGAACTTTAATGAAATAAGACTTCCAAGCACTCCTGATAAAAGACCATAGATTCATTGAAAGTGTGAAATGAAAACAGAGGAGTCAAAAAAAAATATGAAAGCTAAACATAAGAAATAATCATAAAGGACTAAACAAGAATAGGCTGTTTAAACTATAATATGGAAAGATGACACATGTATCCACTATGAACCCTATCATCAACAGAAGTCATATGGAGGAGTCCAGAAGGCCTAAGAGTGGTTCTTTTATGTCCTGATGATCTTTAAAAAAGAAGGAAAAAACTGTTGGTGAGTTGTGAAGGGATCCAACCATTCTGAAGAGCAATTTGGAAGTATGCCCAAAGCTCTATAAACTATGCACACCCTTTGAATCCAGTAATACACTGCTAGGTTTATATCCCAAAGACATTCCCAAAAAAAGAAAAAGACCTATTTGTACGAAAATATTGATAGTAGCACTTTTCACGGTGACTAAGAATTAGAAACAAAGGAATGTCCATCAATTGGGAATGGCTAAACAAGCTGTGGTATGTGATGGTGATGGAATATTATTGTTGCTATAAGAAATGAGAAGCAGGATGACTTCAGAAAGGCCTGAAAGACATGTATGAAATGATGTATAGTGAAGTGAGCAGAACCAGGAGAACATTGTGCACAGTGATAGCAATATTGTTGTAGAACTGTGAATGACTCAACTATTCTCAGCAATACAATGATCTAAGACAATCCCAAAGGACGCAATGGTGAAGAATACTATCCACCTCCAAAGAAAGAATTGATATTGATTGAACATAGACTGAAGCATGCTATTTTTTACTTTCTTTCATAGTTTTCCTTTTATTTGAGTTTTCTTTGCAAAATGACTAATATGGTAATTTTTTACATAATTGCACATGTATAACCTATATCTGATAGCTTACTGCCTTAGGGAGGGGGAGTAACAGTGAAATAAAATTTGGAACTCAAAACTTATAAATAAAAATGTTTATTAAAAAAATGGGAAAGAGTAGTGGAGAAGATGAATAAACTTTTTTTTTCGGGGGGGGGGGGAGGAATTTATTTCACCTAATCAGGATGTTCAGCTCCAAGTCCATAAACATGGAGAAAGAAGTGGGAGGACTGGATAGATAACTGAACATCACACTCATGAGGTTAAAGGAGGAAAGAAGACACACGAACACAACTGAGTTTGGAAATACATTTCACTTAAACAGGAAAATGTGAAGGAAATGGAGAAAAGGGAATAAGAAGGATAGTAGATTTTGAGAGTGAACTGAAACTGAGGGTTGCTCATCAATTATCAAATGGCTAAATACATTATGTATAATAAATTTGAGGGAATACTATTGTGCTATAAAAATGATAAAGGGAATGGTTTCAGAGAAACCTGAGAAGATTATTTATGAATCGATACAGGGAGAATGACCAGAACCAGGAAAATGTTTTATGCAATACAACAATACTGTAACAATACTGTAAAACAAGCAACTTTGAAAGAGAGGTAAAGGGACTCAAGAGGACAGAATTAGACAAATTTTTTTAGACATGACTAATGCAGAAATTTGTTTTTGCTCTACTATTTAACATAAATTAACAGAAATTGTTTTTCTTTCTTTCTCAATTGTTGGAGGAAGAGGTAAATACGTGCTGACTGAAAAAAAAATTTAACAAGTAAAAATAAAAATCAATTTTGAAAGATAACTGTGGCGGGCAGCTAGGTAACGCAGTGGATAAAGCACCAGCCCTGGATTCAGGAGAACCTGAGTTCAAATCTGACCTCAGACACTTGACACTAGCTGTGTGACCTTGGGCAAGTCACTAACCCTCATTGCCCCACCAAAAAAAAAAACCATAACTGGGACCAATATAGTGACCAACTGTGTCTCCAGGCCACCTACAATGAAGTATATTCTCCTCCTGGAGAGGAAGTGACAATATCAAGTAGAAAGATGAGAAACATTTTTGAGATGGCCCATTGTGTGGATTTGTTTTGTTTGACGAACCTAGCATGAAGGTTAGTTTTTTTTTAATTCCCAAGGGTTTTAACTAGGAGGGGGAGAAGAGTTAACAATAGTATTTAAAAGAGAGGTCATCAGAACAGTTTAAAATGCACAAAAGAGAACAAAAGAAGCACATAAGGAAGAGAATTCTGAAAGTAACATGAATTCATTATAGACAACACATGGAACTTAATTCTAAAAAGTAAACAATAGAAATGAAGATTTATGGTTTACATATTTTTGTGTATGTAATGCTTCTTTTTACTGTTTAAGTTCAAAATAAAAACTATGGGGAAAAAAGTTTCCCTTTTTTGTAACCTAAATAATCAAATGTATGAGTGCCAACTATCCCTGTGTAAGCACTATGGAGATAAATAAATAATATAAGACATGATCCCTACCCTCAAGTATATTAACTATTTGGAAATTCAAAATCTACCATACATGAAACAAGTGAGAAAATTTAAAATAGAACTACATAGTACTTATCACAACAGAAGTTCAAAGAAGAGAGAAAATAGTGGAATGAATGGAGAGGTCAGTAATTAAAAGAGGAAACAAGGACAAATTTTGTTTGCTTTCTCAAAAAAAGAAAGGGGAACTGGTAAAGAAGTACCCAATTATGTTTGAAGGTAGTCTATGCAAAAAGATATTTAAGATACTTAAAAGGCAGGGGATAACTGTAGGATCAAGGACCCTGAAGGAGATAGGAAAGATGAGTTTCAGAGTACAGATGAAAGGATGAAACTTTAAAGAGGAAGGGAAAAAAATTTCTTCCTCCAAGAATTTATTGGGGAAGTTGAAATAACAGATACTTAGACACTGACAGAGTTAATTTTCTCTGTGTACATATATACACAATTCTATTTTAAAGACATAATTCTTCAAATGAACCCTTACCACCACTGCTGTTTCTCTCGTTTCCTCTAACCCCTCCTCCAGATCACTCAGGGGATCAAGGTCAAGATCCTTTTCTTTCTCCTTCTCCATTAGTTCTTTTACCTTTTTTCTTCGGTTCTTGCTACTTCCATAAACACCAATATCAGTCCGAGGACTTAGTACCTTTTAAAAAAAAAAAGCATGAAAAAGTGGAACATAGGGAATAAAAAACTGAAAGAGAAGGAATTCCATCCCTTTACAAGACCTTTTTTATATTAAGAGGACAATCAAAGCACATAGTTGTCTATTAGGCCAGTCTTCCTTAGCCACACCAAAAATGATTATGAACATATCAAAGAACAGTGGGCATCTAGGTGACACAGCAGATAGAGTACTAGTCCTGAAATCAGAAGACTCCTCTTCCTGAGTTCAAATCTAGTCTTAACACTTAGTGTGTGACCCTGGACAAGTCATTTAATCCTATTTGCCTCAGTTCTTCATCTGTAAAATGAGCTGGAGAAAGAAATGGACAAACCACTCTAGTTCTTTGCCAAGAAAACTCCAAAAGGGGTCACAAAAAGTCAGACATGACTGAAATGACTGAACAGCAACAACCAATAAGATTTCATGTCAATGTCCTGATACTAGTGGGTGCGTTCTTGAATACATGACTTATAGTAGATGAGGAAAAATTGTCCTTGAACATATTCATACTAAAACAATAAAACCTACAGGTACACAAAACCTTTAGATCTGAACCACCAAAGGAATAGGTATGTCACCATCCAGCAATATTGCTGCTCACCTGTAACAGGTGTGGCTAGAATTCTTCTTAAGAAAGGTTCTCCCTGTACGTTCCCTCCATGCCCGTGCTGCTGCTACCTGTGACTCCACTTGGGGCAGTGCATCAAGTCGCACTGGAATTGGCCGTCCCTTAGCAGACAAGCTTTCAGTCTGTTCAAGGTAAGCCCCATAGGTGCTGCCATTCTGAAAAAAGAGAGACCTTTCCATTTCGTACAAGAGCCTATTGCTGACTAATATTTCCAACGAGTTTGGAGTAAATTTTTTTTGCATTATCCTTCTAACAAAGATAAAGAATTAGAAAAATATCTGCATTTTACATAACACAAAATTGTAACCTGATAAAATCAGGAGTACTTGTAGTTGGGCTCCAAGCTGACACATTGCTGGGGAAACTAAAGCATCAACAGAATATGGGTAGAAAAGGGAGATGAAAGTTGAAGAGATTCTCACTGTACTGCCCTCAGTAGGAACTCAAATATTTCTTGCCTAGGTTGATGGGGGGGAAAAGACTGAGGTTAAAGATGAATACAACAAATTAAAGAGTTGATGCGAGATCCTATAAAAGAGACTATTTCAGTTATGGAAATAAGAAATGAAAGTGAAAAAAATGTGGAAAGACTGTATAGAAAAGGAATTTTAATGTGACTTTAGAAATAGTGCCTGGAAAAATAGATAAAAAGGGTCTCAATTCCTCAAGGGACTTAGTCTTGGAGTAGAATCAGAGTCGAACAAAACAGTGACAAGACTTCAGTGTTAAAATTAAGCGTGCATATTAATAACTATACCACACAGCTACAATTTACTGGCACAAAAAGAAATATAAAAGATATCAAAAGCAATCAACAGACATTTCTTAACCACTTATTATATGCCAGGCACCAAACTAAGCAATGAGGATGCAAGCAAAAGGCAAAAAACCTCAGTTTCTACCCTCAATAATTATTTTAATAGGGAAGACAACATCTACACAGAACATATAAGATAAATACAGAAGAGATGGAAGGTATTCTTAGAGAAGGTGGTAATAGAAGCCAACAAAACCAAGGAAGGCCACCTGGAGGAGTGGCGCTTGAACCAAGTCTTCAAGAAAGCCAGAAATGCTAAGAGTCAGCAATAAAGAGGTGAAGCTTTCCAGGCGTGAACAGCTCACATAAAGGCAAAGAGACTGGAGATATAGCAGTGTGCAAGCAATCCAGTTTGGCTGGACTGAAGAGTGCATGGCAGGGAGTTGAATATAAAAAAATGTGTAAGTTGAAAACGAGATAGGAGAATCATGCAGTAAAAGGAAGAGAAAACTTATGGACAATTCTAATAATACGCATACAATATCAGGAGGCAGGTCCACAGCAGATTAAATAAACACTAAATAAAAGGTTCTCAGAATAGCACAGGTGAGTTATACAGGATTGAAGATAAGTGGACTGTGATTTGCATCACTCAAAGGATATACGGACATGAATGAGAGTACAGATCAAACACTGAAGTATGCTAATTATGGGACCTTGGCCACAATACTTACCTTCTCTATGTCTGTTTCCCTCATACATTAAATAATGCATGTGAACCAGATGAGCTCAAGTCAGCACAGTAACACTGTTATTCCAGGATTCCCCATGCTACAGTAATATCTTGCACCTTACAAGGATGGGTGAGTGTGATTTTTCATATGATTCAGTGCCACGAAATGGAACCTTTCATGGATATGGGGATCTCAAAGCCACAATCCATAAAAGAGAGAATACCCTTTAATCAACAGCAAACACTGAGAGCCTTCTATTTGAGATGCCCTAAGAAATTCACCACAGAAACAAAGGGAAATAATTTTGCTTAAGGGAATATGGCACAACTGAAAAAATTTCTGAAATTCTATTTAGTTCCTAATCTACTCTATCTTCCTACAATAGAGAATGAAGGCAACTTTAGGACCTAAAAAAGCCTCACGGGCATAGGTAGCCTTAGTCAAGCATCTTTACCAAAAGACAGGAATATGACCGATTAAGGGTTCAAGAGTTAGTACAGAAATAATTATTCATTTACAAAGTTACTGTAATATTCTAGGCCCACTTTAAATTCCATTCCATATCATTATTTGCCCTAGGAAATGCTGTCTGCTTTAAAGATACTATAAAGTAGAATCTTAGATTCCTTAGCACCTAAGCCATGTCACTATTAGGAACTCTGCAGCTCATTTAACACGCAAGGAATGTTAAAAATGTCAAATCCAAGGAGGCTGAGCTACCAATATTTGAAAATTTAACAATAGCGACATAATGCCTTAAAATGTATAAGATGCTTTAAATGCATTATCTTATCTGACTCTATCATGGACCCTTAGGGCACTCTGTGTATTAACCTCATTTTACAGATCAGGAAGCTGAGGCAAAAGGACACTATGACTTGCCCACACTCACACATCTAATAAGTGTCCAAGCTGAGATGTAAATCCAGGCCTTCAAGCAAAGGACAGCTAAGCATTCGTCAGATAAGGCTTAAAGGGCATTCTTATTGGGGGTAGCTGGGTGGCAGAGCAGACAGAATGCCAGGCATGGTATCAGGAAGACCCAAGTTCAAATCTGGTTTCAGATACTTACTAGCTGTGACCCTGAGCAAGTTGCTTTACCCTATTTGCCTCAGATTCCCCATCTGTAAAATGGGCTGGAGAAGGAAATGGCAAAACCACTGCAGTATCTTTGCTAAGAAAATCCTAAATGAGGTCACAAAGAGTCAAACACAAACTGAAGAACTGAACAATTGAGTTGTGGGTTGGACTGGATGGCCTCTGACTTCCTTTCCTAACTGAGATTCTATGAATATTCATTTTCTGTCTATGTGAATACAAAGGTCAGAAACAGCCAGAAGAAAGAAAGGTGTCTTCCAGGAGACGGCATGTAAGTGGCATTTTAAAAGCTGGATAAAAATTCAACAGGGTCACAGTGGGAGTAACATTCCAGGAGTTAAGTAAATCCCGAGCATATCTGAAAAAGGACAGAGAGCAGTCCAGTCTAAGCAAAGAACAGCATGTTTGGTGGCAGTACTGTTATAAAGTTTAAAAAGTAGGATGGCGGGGCAGCTAGATGGTGCAGTGGATAGAGCAGCAGCCCTGGAGTCAGGAGTACCTGAGTTCAAATCTGGCCTAAGACACTTAACACTTACTAGCTGTGTGACCCTAGGCAAGTCACTTAACCCCAATTGCCTCACTAAAAAAAAAATTAAAAAAAAAAAAAGTAGGATGGCTCCAAGTTGGGGGGGGGGCGGGGCGCGGAGGGGGACATAAATACCAAGCTAAGAAATATGAATTGAAATCAGCAGGCAATAAGACACTAAAATACATTTTTGAGCAGAGAAGTGACATGACTTGATCTACACATAAGAAAGAAAAATCTAAGAGTTATAAAGGACAGGGGGGAAGAAAATAAAGGTGGAAGACCTTTTAAGAGACTCTTAATAATCTTGGTCAGACAATAATGAAGACCTATATATATTAGGGTAGTTACAAGGGACTGGAAAGGACAGATGCAAGACTAAAAGAATAACAGTACTACTGACAGAGTAATAAAACTGGAGCAAGGAACAGGCTTCAGGGGTAAAAGGTCAGTTTTGGACATGATTTTAGTCTAAGCAGGACCAGAAAATCTCCAACATGGAAGGGACCTCAGAGGTCATTTAGTCAAACTCATACCTAAATAAAAGTTCCCCGATAATATATTTGACACGAAGAAACATTCAGCCTTTGCTTTAAAACCTTCTCATTCAATTTTTGAATAGTTTTCATTGTTAAAAGTTTTTCGGGGCAGCTAGGTGACGCAGTGGATAGAGCACTGGCCCTGGAGTCAGGAGGACCTGAGTTCAAATGCAGCCTCAGACACTTAACACTTACTATCTGTGTGACCCTAAGCAAGTCACTTAACCCCAACTGCCTCACTAAAAAAAAAAAAAAAGTTTTTCTTTGTATCAAGCCCAAATTTACCTCCTCACAACTTCCACTCAATTATTCCTAGTTCTGCCCTCTGAAGCTACGCATCATCTGTCCTCTTCTATAAGTAAACCCTTCAAATATCTAAAAGACGGCCATCACATCCCACCCTCTTCCTCAAAGTCTTCTCCATATCCCTGATTCCTTCAGCTGATCCTAACATGACAGGAACACAAGGCCCTTCATCTGACTGTTCTCTTAATATTCTCCAGCTTACTGATGTGCTTCCTAAAATATGGGACCCAGAACAGAACACAATGACCTAGGTATGGTCTTACTAGAGCAAAGGTACAATGATGGGATTATCACCTGGACACTGTACCTCCCATAATGCAGCTGAATATTGAACTAGTCTTTTTGGCTGCTATATCACTCAGCAGACTCATACTAAGCTTGCAATCTTCTAAAAACTGCGGATCTCTGACATATGAATTGCTACCTTGTCACAGTTATCTCAACTTTTACTTGTGAAGTTGTATTTTTTTTTTTAAGCCAAGTCTTACCCCTATTAAATATTAGCCCAATGTTCTAACCTGTCAAAACCTCTTTGGATCTTTACTCTTATTCAATATGTTAGTTATCCCTCTACACTTTATGTCACCTGAAAATTTGATAAACATGCCACTCATGCTTTTATGCAAGCAATGACAAAAATGTTAAGCAGCAACAGACCAAGCACAGAGCCCTTGTGCACATCACTGAAGATTTCCTTCCAAGTTCATATCAAAATAACAGTAGCTCTTAGTTGAGTATGACTATTCAACTCAGCTGAATCTACTTAATTGTACTCTCAGCTATGCTAAACCTCTTCATCTTTTCCAAAAGATGGCATGAAATGTTATCACTTATTTTTGACAATATCTGGGCAAACTCTATCCAGAGAATCCATCTACTCTCTTAGCCTAGTTTTGTATTTTAATGTCTATTTGGTTTTTTGGGGGGAGGGGGTTGGGTTTTGGGGAGGTTTTTTAGAAGGAGCGGAGGAATAGGCCCGTGATTTCACTGGAGTAAGGAACTTCTGGCAAGGAACTTCTACCAACACAGATCTACCACTGCAATTTATAGTCTTTGAGGGTTGTCTGGAACACTGAGAGATTGAACAACTTGCCCAAGATCACGCAGGCAGTAGATGTCAAAGATGGGATATAAACTCAGGCCTTCTGCCTCTAAGGCCAGCTCTCTATCCACTATGCCACACTTCTAGGTATTTATTAACCATGCCATTAATAATAGACCCTAGGGCAGCTAGGTGGCACAGTGGATAAAGCACAGGCCCTGGATTCAGGAGGACCTCAGTTCAAATCTGGCCTCAGACACTTGACACTCACTAGCTATGTGACCTTGGGCAAGTCACTTAACCCTCATTGCCCTGCAAAAAACAAAACAAAAAAATAATAGACCCTAGAATTCAGCCAAAAACCAAAATCAAGCTTACTGACATGGTTTTCAGACTCCATTCTTTTTCCTTTTTTGAAAATTGGGGAAACATTTGTTTTTTAATCAAAGGGTAGCACCCTCCTTATCTTTACAATCTTATATAAAACACTGGCAAAAGCTAAACAATCACATCTTCAGAATGCAATCCACTAGGCATGGTAAACTCTTCAAGAACAAAGTGCTTATGTTCTCCTACTCGTCTTTAATATCAGTTTGCTATTAGCCATTGTTGTTCTATGTTTTCCATTCCAAAGATTTCTTTCTAGGAGAAAGAACAAAAGCAAAATAAGAATTTAGCCATTATACCTTAATACAGCAAAACGACAAAAAGCCCTGTTAGTTGCCCTTAGCTTTCCTTGCCAGCAGCAGCCCTGCCTGAGCATCTGTCATCCTGAAACATTCTTACAAGGACCATGGCACACTTTGGAGTGATCCTCTGGTCTTGCTTTCATCTTCTACAGAAATCTTTTTTTAAATTAGTTGAAATATTATTCTCTTAATATCCACATCATTTTCCTTAAACAATTACTCCTCAATGGAATTGTTTCTTTCTGTGTCTTCAGAATTTCATTCTTGAGAACCTTCCATTCTGGGGCCAGCTAGATGGCACAGTGGTAAAGCACTGGCCCTGGATTCAGGAGTACCTGAGTTCAAATCCGGCCTCAGACACTTGACACTTACTAGCTGTGTGACCCTGGGCAAGTCACTTAACCCCAATTGCCTCACCAAAAAAAAAAAAAAAAAAAAAAGATAGACTCTGAGAGAACCTTACATTCCTCCTGTGCTACCTTCCCCTATACCCGCCCCCCCCCCCCAGTATTTATTTAATTATTTTAACAGTCTTGGGGGCAGCTAGATGGCGCAGTGGATAAAGCACTGGCCCTGCATTCAGGAGTACCTGAATTCAAATCCGGCCTCAGACACTTGACACTTACTAGCTGTGTGACCCTGGGCAAGTCACTTAATCTCCATTGCCCCCCCAAAACAAAAAAAACAAACAAACAAAAAAATATTTTAACAGTCCCTACCTTACTAGGGTTTTTTCGTTTCCTTTTTTCTTTTTTTTTTTTTTTTGGTGGGACAATGAGGGTTAAGTCACTTGCCCAGGGTCACACAGCTAGCAAGTATCAAGTGTCTGAGGCCACATTTGAACTCAGGTTCTCCTGAATGCAGGGCCAGTACTTTATCCACTGCGCCACCTAGCTGCCCCACCCTTCATACCTTTTAGGTCAACATCCCACCTTTTATTTCTTTGAACACTGTGAAATCTGCTTCCCTTAAGTCAAGGATGCATGAGACACTGTGCCCAGTTTTCCTCTCCCCTACCATTAATCCTACAGTGAAGGTTATTTCCCTCCCAAGGTTCCAATCATTTGTACCACAGGAACCAGTTCTTCCCTTTTTTTGAAAATCAGATTCAGAACAGAACTTCCCCTTGCTGATTCTACTAGCTTTTGAAGGATGATATTATCACAAAATAGGACATTGTTAACTTTGATTCTGAAAGAGAGTTTTTGCAGATGTACATCATTAGTATTATCACACACTCGTGCCAAGATTACATTTTCTGAAATACTCATATATTTATTTCCTAGTTCTGTTTAAGTGGTCTAGAACAGAAGTGCCAAACACAGTCAGCAGGAAACTGAACCATATTAAAATGTAATTAGGAAATATTTAACAAATAAATGAAAATACAACATGGTAGATAATGTTATTTTGTGGTGTTCTAAGTCAATATGCAGCCCACAGAGATCTATTTCTATTTTAGTTGGACACTATTAGTTTACAATACATTACACTGACAATACGGCTTCTGAAAGCTAGCATGACATACTAGATAGAAAGCTGGCTTTGGAGTCAAGACTCAAATCCTGCCTCAGACACACAACATTTATTCAAAATAATACAAGGTAATTTTTTCAGGGAGGCACTAGGAACTAGAGGGAAAGACTTCATGCAAGAGGTCAGTTTGAAGTTAACTAAGATTCTAAGTAGAGAGAAGGAAGAAGTGCATTCTACGCATGCATGGGAGATAAACTTGTATAAAGACAGAGAGATGAGATAGAATATTGTATATAAGGAAAGGCAAGAAGGCCATTTGGACTGCACTATACAGTGTGGGAATGAAAATAATTTATATAAGAAGCCTCCAGCCTAGATACCATACGGTATGTTCTTCTTTGTTCTATCTTTTCTGTTTAAAGTCCTTTGATTAAATATGCAAAGCTCTTAACAAAATTTACAAACCCTTTTAAATACACTATATCCCTGGCCAAGAGCCTGTCATTTTTTTTAAAACTGTGGTCCAAAAATATAATTTCCCTTCTTTGAACATCACCTTCGTTACCAGCTCTTTATTTCCCAAATCTGCTCTTGCCTTCGTCATCACAGAACTTAAGAGCTGAAAGGGAGTCCAGTGGCCACCTAGTCCTACCTCATCCCAAAGGAAATATCACTACAACAGAGCTGGTCCTCCATAGCCTCACCTGAAGACCTCCAAGGAGGGAAAACCCATCCCCTTTCAAGACAGCCCTCTTCAGTCCTGCTCCTGGTTCCTGTCCCTCAGGCTAATCAGTAAACATCTCATTTCTCCTCCACATGACAGCCTTAAAAATACTTGATGATAGCTATCATGTCCTCCTGAGTTCTCTCTCATCCTGGTTAAACATGCCTAGTTCTTTCAACCAATCCTCGTAAGACATGAATTCAAAACTCTTCATCACCTTGGTTGCCCGCCTTCAAATTAGTAGCAATGATAAAAACACTTTCTTTAACCCTAAAATCTTTCGTTTCTTGCCCAAGACTCTGGAATCTTTAGTCATACTTTCCAGATTTCTTCTGGGAGTTTCATCTGTCCCCACACTAATAATCAGAAATCAGTAGTAATCCTCTGTCTTGGAAGATTTTCTTTCATTTCTTGGATATATGCCCCTGGAAGACATCAGACCTTCAGGAAGAAGTCACCACTCACCACTACTTGTCTCTTCTTACTTGGACCTTTGATTGATGATCTCTCACCTGTCAGCACTTATGGAGGATAAGCAGCTGCTTCCTCTTCAAAGCATCTACCTACCTTTTCCTTAGGAAGATCTTCATACATCTGTTTCTTAACTTCAAGCATTCAGCGGTCCTTCCTTACTTCCTTCCTTTCCCCTCTGTACAACATAGTTCCACCCTTCAATCTCCAGATACAAGTGGGAATTTCCAACTGCCTCTTCAGATTCTGTCACCTTTGTTTTCATATTTGAACCCTTCTTCATTTAAAAAAAAAAACCACTTCATTCTCCCTTAATACCTGGAAAGTGAAGAGGCATTCCTTGAGCCCCTTTACCTTCTTTTCTAGGAGGGAGATAAGGTCCTTGACAATTGAAAACCAATCCACCATTCTAGTGTTCTCATGCTGCCACCCTCTACACAAACTATATTCCAGCCAAACTGTATTACTCTATGTTTCCTGTGCTTTCCTAATTCTGTCCTTGGGCTCATACTGTTCTCAGTGCCTGATATTATCATTTCCCTTCTTTTCTTTCTGAACCCAACCTTTAAGCCCAAAAGAAATGCAACCTCATTCACGGAGCCTTTTGTGACCACCCCAGTTGCTAATGACTCTCGCACATCAAGACTATCAAAGTATGCAAAAAAAAACCCAACTATCAAAGTACTTGGTCCTTCGATCGATGTTACATTTTGTGTTATATCTATGATTCTGTCTTGTCCTCTATGAACCATAAAGTCTACAAGAGCATAGGATTGCGTCTTATTTTAAAATTTTATTTCCCTCCACTTAGCACAATGTTGTACACAAAATGGTGTTTAATAAATGTTTGTAAAAAGAATGACTATCCTATAAGTAACTGAGGTAGGTCAGCTCTCAAAGAAGTCAGGGCTAAAAAGAGAGATTTTGGAACTGTCTGCATAGAGAGAATAGTTGAAACTATGGGAGTGAATGAGAATGCCAAGAGAAAGAACATAGAGATAGCTAAGGACAGAATGCTGGAGAATACTGACCACTTCAGGTATTAGAAAGAAAATGAAGAACCACTGAAGAGGCATTTGGAGAGGTAGAAGGATCAGAGAGGAGTATGCTATCTCTGAATCCAAGGGAGGAGAGGTTATAATAGGAGGGAGTTTTCAATAGTGATCAAAAGCTACAAAGAGGTCAAAGAAAATTAAGTCCAAAAGAACCATTTGGCTAGTGCTTCAGGATCACCAGTAAGTAACCTCTGAGAAAGCAGTTTTAGCCAAAAAGAATTTTTATTTTTTATTTTGACTGGACTACTTATGGCAAGAATGATGAAGTGGAAACACTAAGTATAGACAACCTTTTCAATAAATTTGGTAGCGAAGGGGAAGAAAGATATGGGGCCAAAGAATCAAGGGAAAACAATTTTTAGGATTGGACCTAAGTAGGCAAATGAGAAGGAATTAGTAGAAAGGTGAGAATGAAGATGCAAGAAGAAGGATGATGGCTGGAACAAGTATCTGGAGGAGGGAGAAAGAAATGGGATGAAGAATAAAGTTAACCCTTTGACCCACTACTTTGATACCACTACTAGGTCTGTATCCCAAAGAGATCATAAAAAAGGGAAAAGGACCCATATGTATAAAAATATTTATAGCAGCTCTTCTTGTGGTGGCAAAGAACTAGAAATTGAGAGGATGCCCATCAACTGGGGAATGGCTGAACAAGTTGTGGTATATGAATGTAATGGAATACTATTGTGCTATAGGAAATGATGAGCAAGCAGATTTCAGAAAAACCTGGAAAGACTTAAGTGGACTGATTCTAAGAGAAGTGAGCAGAATCAGGAGAACATTGTACACAGTAACAGCAACACTGTGTAATGATCAACTACGATAGACTTGGCTCTTCTCAGCAAGACAATGATCCAAGACAATTCCAAAGGACTCATGATGGAAAATGTTCTCCACATCCAGAAAAAAAGAACTGTGGATTCTGAATGCAGATTGAATCATACCATTTTTACTTTTTTTTTCTTTTTTGAGGTTTTTCCCTTTTGTTCTGATTCTTTTTTCATATGACTAATGCAGAAATATATTTAATGCAATTGTACATATATAACCTATATCACTTTCTGTCTTGGGGAGCGGGGAGGTAAGGAAGGAAGGGAGAAAAATTTGGAACTTAAAACCTTATAAAAACAAATGTTGAAAACTATCTTTATGTGTAACTAGAAAAAAATAAAATACTATTAAGATTGAAAAAAATATATGATATACCAGAAGGCAAAAGAATTAGGTTTACAACCAATAATCACCTAACCAACAAAATTAAATATAATCTTTCCGGGGGAAAAATGGACGTTTAATGAAATAGAAAATTTTCGGGGCAGCTAGGTGGCGCAGTGGATAGAGCACTGGCTCTGGAGTCAGGAATACCTGAGTTCAAATCCGACCTCAGACACTTAACACTTATTAGCTGTGTGACCCTAGGCAAGTCACTTAACCCCAACTGCCTCACCCCCCCCCAAAAAAAAAAGAAAAAGAAATAGAAAATTTTCAAGTATTTCTGATTAAAAGACTAGAGATGAATAAAAAAGTTTTACCTCAAAAAAAAAGAAATGATGTTAAGAGAGATTAGCCTTAATAAGGAGATAGGGCAACTTTATATCTCTTGCCTGGTTTCAACTTCACAGAACAAGCTGCCCCTCTCAGGCTAAGCTCATCACATCTAATCTCATCACCAGGCCGTTAACTCAAGCATTGATTAACACTACCTCCTCTCAGCCTTCTCTCTCCTCTGATTGGAGGGTGAAGTACCAAACTACTCCCAACGTTTTCCTTTATAGAGGGCAAAAGCTGGACTCTGAAGTTCACTCCACTTTCTATCTACTATTGTGCCTGCTTTAAACTCCACCCAACTAGATTCCCCCAAATCTGGTACTACCTTTTGCCACTCCCCCGCCCCCCCCCACACACACACACACACTTTTCCTGCCTCCTTTCATGTGTTGTCTGCCCCCATTAAAATGCTCTCTCCTTCTTCCTCTCCTCCTCTCTCCCCTCTGTTCTCTCTCTCTTTTTAACTGCATCCCCAAGCTTAGCACAGTGGCTGGCACAGAGCAGGCACTTAATGTTTACTGGACTGGATTAAGAGGAGAGAATGAGTAATGGCACTGGTAAATCCTGTTCAGGTATGAAGGAGGGATGCACTGGGGTATCAAATAATCCCAGTAAGTGAAACAGGGAGGCTGAGGCAGCTACCCCTGAAGCATGGGGTAAGATGCAGCTAGGCTTGAGCAGAGACAAAAAGTTGGGGAAAAGACAAGGAGCTGACCAGAGCAGAATATTCATTTATTTTTATAATAGGAAGGAAAAAAAATCCATGCCATTTGGTCCAGAGTACTCACTTGAATAGCTTCTACTTTAGCTGTCCATTCTCTAGCTCTTTGCAAGGCTTCTCTCAGGGCTAAAACATTGGGTAAGAAGGCTGGGATGTTCTTGGCTTCATTCACAATGCTCTCTAGGCTTGACATGCTATGGCGAGGTCTACAAGAAGAAAACATTCGGGAAAGAGAGTTAGAACTATTGAGTATTTTTTGTGAGGCATCCATCATAATTTCAAACATGAATCAGATAATTAGAAAAGATAACATATTAGAAATACACTGGGGCTTATTCATTCAAATTCAAAATATTATTAAGTACAAAATATCACTTAGTAGTACAAGGAAGGCACATATTAAAGATCCAAATAATTTTAAATTAGTATAATCATTTACCAGCAATGGTTTAAGTATGATCCTATCTAGAGGAAAAGGAGAATACTAGATGACCTTTAAAATCACCTTCATTCCTAGAATTCTATAATTAACAAAAGGACAAGACAAGGTAATGCAGCTGAAATTCCATCACTGGGTGGCAATGTAGGAGTCTTACATTCTGTCCTTGAATAATTTAATTTTTTATTTTAACAAGGATTAGAAAGGTTAGGAAAATTAGGGAAATACATTTTCTGTCATCATGTATTTATTAGTCAATTACTGCTCGTAACAAACCAAAAAACTTTTATTTAGCCACTTTGAATTAATATTAATGGCAGCAATAAATAGGCCTAAATCACAAAAGTTTTCCACTGGAGCAATAACTCTAATGTAAATGCTTATTTCTCTCATGGCTAGCCCTTCCCAAAATAAAACCTCCATTCCAGACACTGATCTTTCACTGTCCCTCAAATACCTTGTATATTCTTAACCTGTACATATCTTCCTGATATAATATAAACTCGAGGGCAAGAACTGCTTCATTTTTTTTTTTTGCTTTATTTCCCCAGCAAAGTGCCTGCCACATAGAAGATGATGCTTAATAAATGCTTATTGATTGATTTGCTCTTACCACTCCTCCCACCTGGAATGCCCTTCCACCTATCTGTATTCTACCCATCCTTCAAGGCCCAGGTCAAGTTCCATCTCTTGAAGCTTCTTCCCTGATATCCTGAGCCTACAATGAAACAGGAAATAAGTCTGGACCAAGCAGTCTGAAACTAGGGTCTAAATTTGAACTGAGCCAGGAAAACATCAGGGCAAAAGGAAGAAGTGGAACAGAATATGGAAAGGGGAGAGTGACATCACAAGGAATCACTCATATAGTTAATAAGGAGCTATCTACCTTTTGTTTTTGTTTTTATTTTGTTCACCACACCCAAAAGGAGGAAAGGTCAATATGACAAGATAAAGAATATGTAGGAAGGAGATCACTAATGAAGAACCATTTTTTTCTTCAACTGCAAGTAGAAAATACAACCCCCTCCCTAGGCCTTAGTGAATGATTTTATCCTCTAAACTCTTATAATATTTAATGATATCACCTATTTCACACCTAATATAGAGCACTATATGATAGTTTATTAAATGTGAGCTTTATTTCAGTTAAACTATAAGCTACTAGAGGACAGATAGGGACCATATGATTTACTATCTCATATCCCCCAAAGCACCCGGCATAATGTCCTGCATATAAGAAACAATCAATGAATTCTGACTGACAAAACATCAAGAACAGCTGCAACTAACAGGTTAATGCATACTCAATGAAACAATATGTAACTATTCATTTAGTGAATCTTTCTGATTCCCCCTTCCAAACTCTACCTTTCAGTAAATCCTGTGACTATCACCAAAATCAGAACTTACCTCGCCTGTAAGCAAACCTTGGCCTTCTCTTCCCATCTCTCAGAGACTGTAAGGAGCTCCTGAAGCTCAGCCATAGCCTTCTCCACAGCATGGTGAGGTGCTAACCCCACCCCAGAGTCTATTAGCTTCTTCATCACATCCAAAGTGACACGCTGTGGATCTGAAAGTGTCAGCCTCACTTCATCCAGCCATCGAGCCTGTTGCAGCTCTTGCTTCAGCCGGGGCAGCTCAGGTAATTCTACATAAAGACTAGAACCCATGTCTATCAACATCTGGAGTTTGGAAGAGTCTGGGGTTTCATCCATCATAGCCTCTTGAGCACGTTCATGAAATTCTTCCACATCATCCAGTAGATTCTGAACCATAAAAAGGATATTCAAAGTTAGATTGCAAAAAAAAAAAAAGATTAGAACTAAACTGGGAGCTGATTGTCCAAAATGTCAGCTCTAGGGGCCAGGTAGGTGGCGCAGTGGATAAAGTACCAGCTCTGGATTCAGGAGGACCTGAGTTCAAAATCCGGCTTCAGGGGCAGCTAGGTGGCACAGTGGATAGAGCACTGGCCCTGGAGTCAGGAGTACCTGAGTTCAAATCTGTCCTCAGACACTTAACACTTACTAGCTGTGTGACCTTGGGCAAGTCACTTAACCCCAATTGCCTCACTTTAAAAAAAATTTTTTTTTTTTAAATCCGGCCTCAGACACTTGACACTTAGTAGCTGTGTGACCCTGGGAAAGTCACTTAACCCTCATTGCCCACCCCCCCCCAAAAAAAAGGTCAGCTCTAGGCATTTTAATTAAATATCATCTCTACTACAGCACAAAAAGATGCAGTAGTACAACCGTTACAGGCATATGCCTGAGTGTATTAATCATTATACTTTTATTACTCCTATATGACTTGTTGATTATTGCTTCTTTCAATGAACCAAAAGGCTTATTCCTAGCCACTTGTTTAAAATGTATTCAAACATTTAAGAACTATTTATTATATAAAACATAAATAGTATACGTAGCAGCTATCATTAGATATTAATTCAAATTGGGCCTCTATAAACAAATATTAAACTTGGTATTCATGGCTGAGGGGAGGGGATGAGTGGACGGGAAATGGAAGAAGAGAGGAGAGGAAAAACAAAACAAAACCAACAAAGAAAGCACTGATATACCTTACATAGTTATGGGGGAGATAATATAATCCAAACTAACTCTTGATCCTCTGAAATTAAAGGGGAAGGGGGAACAGGAATTAATAAAACAGCCAACAATACCTCATTTCAGGATCTTTTATGAAGAAAGGAACAAGCAGAACAGTTAAGTTTATTGATCCCCATCTTTAAAATGAAGTGGATAAACAAGATGCCCTCTAAAATCCCTTCCAGCTGGAACATTTTATCACTCAATGAAACAGAAAGGAAATATCCGAGAAGTGGCAAATCACTGGGTTCATCCAGGTAGTTCTGGTCGTTTCCCCAAATGTAGTAAGGCAATGTCCCATAAGAAATAAAATACTCCCACCTTGACTTGTCGAGCCTGGCTGATGACACACGGAAGGCTAAAAAGTTGCTGGACAAAGGCCTTTAGTTCTTCCATAGTCAATTTGGTCCGAGTCTTCCCACTCTCTGGGCTCTGTCTGCTACATAGTTAACATGCAAAAAAAATACACAGATGGCATGAATATGAGATAGCATCCAGAAAGGCCAACACTGGTTATACAGAAAAAATCCATACGTGTTGATATCTTTGACATCAAAAGTGATAGGTTAGCTACATAACTTTGGGCTTTTCAATCTAGCTGACTCAAGTGAATCCACTGTATTATTAGTGATCGTTCCAGCAATAATTCTATAGCTCTTTATAATGAGGAATTGAATTTTCCAATATAGTCTTAGCCTTGGCTGCACACTTTTGTATGTTTTTTGTATTTTGTTATATAACTTTTCAAGTTCAAAACTAATAAGCATGTATACATAGCCTACAATGGTATCTCACAGAGCGTAGATGATAATGACTGTTTGTAGATTATCAAGATAATGCATAACATTGTACTAAGCACTTAGGGATACACAGTAAGTGTATCTAGGAATACATGATAAGTAATTGATGGGAGGGGAGCCAGGTAGCACAGTGGATAAAGCACCAGCCCTGGATTCAGGAAGACCCGAGTTCAAATCCGGCCTCAGACATTAGACACTTACTAGCTGTATGACCCTAGACAGTCACTTAACCCTCATTGCACCACAAAAATAGTAATAATAATAATAATCTATAGGCATGAGTCCTGCTCTGAGGCTTTTGACTTTGATTATGGTTCAACTTCAGAGACTGTATGTAGTCTCATGTAATCTGTAGCCATGACATTACAAAATTAAATGTTAAAAAGATGGGCCACTGTTTCAAGGAGAATGGGATCATTTTTAAAAAATGAACAATTTACCCAAAAGCAACCTTGTCTAATCTTTTCTTATCTAAGTATGGGCTCATTTGCAATGTTTGTCCAAGATACTGCTACATACCCACACACATATACATAGTGACAGATCAGTCAATAGATTATCTGTCCAACTATCACCTTATGAACAACCATCTGAACAATCACTCATTTTTCTTAATACAAACAACTGTCAAAATCTTTAGTGATTATCAATCTCATTTAGAAGACTCTGCAATGTTCTAGGGCTTGATGTAATCAGAATAATATCATGTGTACAGAAACACCTGGAATAGCTTACCACCTAAAAGGAATCTCTCTTCAACTTGGTTGCTATACTAGATCTCATCTATGGCAGTAGTATTCACCTTTACTGAGCTTATGTCTGTCTCCTAGTTTTATGGCCCCCGTATATGAATAATGAGAGCATCAAAATTCTGTCATTCTATCTTCCAAAGAATCTTGTAGCATTTCAAAAGAAATCATTTTAAAGTTAGACATTTTGCTACATGCATCAAAATGCTATTTGATAATAACAAACAGCACAGTATGTTCTTACAGTCTCTACACCTTCCAGTTAACTATGTGGTCTACTGTACTGAAGAATACTGATGGAAAAACTGCCTGTTCATTTTTAATACCCTCATAAAAGATGCCCTTAAAATAATGCATGTATAGATCTCAACATTTTATGAGAACATACATGCAAAACTAGTCATATGGGTTAGTACTTATTCATCTTCTCACCTTTATTATTTATTATTGCTCTTAGAGCAATAATACAGTCTAAGATTTTTTTCTTGCTTTTGTTATCTTCATCTCCCCTTCAGATATCTAGAGGATTCCTAAATGTGTTCAAAATATGCTGCCTCTAGCATGAATCTCCTCTCTGTATAATATATAAACTATATATACATCATATAAACATTTATATACATACATACACACACATAGATATGCATACACTTGGTTAAGACCAACTCCTTTTCCCATATGTGTTTTCTTCCATGGCATTTGCACTTCCCCTACAAACACATCCAGGACTGTGAGTTACTTTGAATCCAAATGTGATGGTTCCACTCTAATGCTAAAAACAGTTTGTTTGTTTTTAAAAAACTTTTGGAGATCTTTTCTATTTTTCATCTATTTTTTTTCATTCCTTCCCTTTTATGATCTAAACCCGTCACCTCTGACTGCCGTATCTTTGCTCGTAGAAAGGAGATCAAGCAGTCACTAACTTCCCTTTTATTTTACTGAAAAGAAAGAAAAAAACGAAGCCATCTGACATGGGCTTCCCCCTTTCCAATTCTCTTCATCTCAAAACTCCTTGACACCATTTCCTACTAAGTCCTCCTTTCCCCCAGTCTCTGACAAAGACCAACTTGCCAAGACCAACCCTTTACATATACAATTGATCCCATCCCCTCCTATCTTTTCCAGTAGATTGTATCCTCAATCACCTCCACTCTCTTGAAACTTCAACCTCTCCATATCAACTAAGTCCTTCCCTACTGCCTTCAAACATGCCCAAATTTCCACAATACTTAAAAAATCTTCACTTGACTTTGCCATCACGAGTGTTCTATATCTCTCTACCTTTTCTCAAAATCCTTCAAAAAATTATCTTTACTTACTGCCTCCACTTGCTCTCCTGTGCAATCTAGCTTCCAACCTCATCTTCTCAACTGAAATTTGACTTACCAGAAAGTCTCTCCAAAGTTACTAGGCAAGAGGATTCATACTGTAGAGAATTTATAGAAGTATAACAAATGTCAATAAGCTTTTTCAAACAATTAAAAGCTTATTCAACATCTGAAAATTCAAAATGCAGAGAAAATCTAGCCACGTCCAATTCAGTTGATGTGAGAAGACCCGATTCGGAGCTGGAAAGAACCTTAGATACATACAACCTTCTATTGCAGAGGAGAAGACTGAGGCTGAAAGATACTGATTAACTTTCTGAAGGTCACAGCTGGTGATGGTGTGGCAGGATTTGAAATCAGGTCTCCCTGATTCCAAAACCAGGGCTCTCGGGGCAGCTAGATGGCACAGTGGATAGAGCACCGGCCCTAGAGTCAGGAGTACCTGAGTTCAAATCCGGCCTCAGACACTTGACACTTACTAGCTGTGTGACCCTAGGCAAGTCACTTAACCCCAATTGCCTCACTAAAAATAAAAAAAAAATAATAAAAAAAAAACCAGGGCTCTAACCAATGTGTTAGCTATAAATGATGTAATCATGTAGGCTTACTTTTTTGAGCCATTCTGTAACTTTTCATTCAATGCTAGAATTCAAACCATTCATAGTCATAGATTTGTTTTCTAAAATTGAAAACAACAATGTTGCCAGGCAGTAAGTGGACAGGGTATACAGAGTGCACAAGTTGGAATCAGGAAAACCTGAGTTTAAATCCTTCTCCACACACTCAAGTTTCTTCTAGCCTCCGTTTCCTCATTTGCAAAGTTGGAATGTTCAAAGAGCACCTGCCTCTCAGGGTTATGATAAAATGAGGTAATATTTGTAAAGCCAAATCTGATTGGCCTTTTCACCATTCTAATCCTTTTCAACTCATGGGCTGCATTTGATAGTGCTGATTATCCTATCTGGCTCTTCATTCAGGTTACACTCACTAAACCTAAATTTTCACCAGGCTCTGACCTAGGCTGGTTTCTCTTTTCTCACTACATCAAGGGTTCTTAAATCACTTGGTTGGGGGGGAGGGAGAGGGAAGGGGGCACAACTGGCAGTCTGGTGCAATGTAAGGACCTCTTCTCATAATAATATATTTTTTTAAGTGAGGCAATTGGGGTTAAGTGACTTGCCCAGGGTCACACAGCCAGTAAGTGTTAAGTGTGTGAGGCCGGATCTGAACTCAGGTACTCCTGACTCCAGGGCTAGTCGGTGCTCTATCCACTGCGCCACCTAGCTGCCCCATAATAATATTTTTAAATGCATAGAATAAAATACATACAATTACAAAAGAAGCCCTTGGACTTCAGGTTGAAAAGCCCTGTTCTAATTTATCTCACTTAGCCATCTTATTAGCTCCCATGGGTTCAATTATCATCTCTATGCAGATGGTTCCCAGATTTATATATACAGTACTGACCACTCTCCCGAGCTCATCTCACATTAAGATATCTCAAATCTAACATATCCAAAACAGAATTATCTTATCCTACCCCAAAAAACCTCCCTCTCTTCACCATCCTTCCTGTTATTAAGTCCCACAAGCTAAGTGTCATCCTCAACTCCTCTCACCCTCACTATACATATCCAATCGGATGTCAAATCTTGTTTCAACATTCACGGCAACTCTGATGTATATTCCCTTCTTTCTCCTCAGTCACCACCCTTATGTGGGCTTATCACCTCACGAACGGACTATTACAATAGCATTCTAACTGGTCTCTTTGCCTCAAATCTCTCCCTACTAGAATCCATCCCCCATTCAGCTGCCAAAGTGAGTTTCCCGTAATGTAGGTCTGACCATGTCACTGCCACCTCTTACTCAATCGACTCAAGTAGCTCCCTATTACCCCCAGAATCAAATAGGAAATTCTGTTTATGAAAGTCCTTCATAATGTGGCTCCTTTGTACCTTTCTGTTTTTCTTAGACTTTAGTCCCCATAACACACTCAGCAAAACTAGCCTTTCTGCTTTTTCTAGAACACAGCCCTGCCTCTGATGATTCTGCACCTTTTCCATGGTAATTCCCCTCCCATCCCCACTGCAATGCCCTCCCTCCTCCTCTACCTCCTGGCTCCAAGATTCAGTTCAAAACCCATCTTCTATAGGAGATTTGTCCTAATTCCCACCCTTCTTCCTCCTCACTGCTAGGTGCCTTCCATTTGAATTGCACATATCTTATATGTATGTATTTACATGCTGTCTTCCCCATTACAATGTGAGTTCCTTGAGAGCAGAGATGATGTTTTTCCCTTTCGTTTTATCCTCTGTGCTTAGCACAATAATCTGGCATATACTAAGTGCTTTCTGACTAACCAATCTTCATTCTCCTTGAGGCTTGTTATGAACATCAAACAATAACTGTGGGTGATCCCAAGGTTCTGTGGTAGGTCTCCTCTTTCGCCTCTATATTCTCTCTCTTGGTAACCTCATCAGTTCTGTTGGCTTTATGTATCATCTGCAGATGACATCCCATTTTCTATATAAATTCAGTACCTCTCCTGAGCTTCAGTCCTTGTCACCAATTGCCTACTGGACATCTCAACTTGGTGTCATCAGACATCTTAAAACTCAACGGATCTAAAATGGTCCGGTATCTGTCAAAGCCACCACTATTCCGGTCTGTAATTCCATTCTTTATGGAAGAACCTGATACAGGCATTAATAATTAATAATGTTATTACCCATATTATGTATACAATGCGCTCTAGCAATTGCTCCATACCTTCTCTTCTCAGGCTCTATTAACTCTAGTAACCTATTATTGATGGGCAAAGCTCTTAGCAAGGTTATTCATACCTTCGTCTCTCATTTGTCCCAACTCCACTGCCTTCCGAAAAAATATAAAATCCTCTATATGATATTCAAAGCCCTTCAGGCAAGCTGGTAGCCCAGCACAGTGAACAAAACACTAGGCCTGGAGTCAGGAAGACGAGTTCAAATCTAGCCTCAAATAGTTACTAGCTGTGTGATCCCAGGCAATTCACTTAAGCTCTTTTTTACCTCAGTTTCCTCAACTGTAAAATGAAGATAATAATAGTCCTTCACTAACTTACAGCACTGTTGTGAGAAGAAAATGAGATAAAATTTATAAAAGTGCTTATTAGCATAATGCCTGGCACATAGTAGGCACTATGTTTTTTCCCTTCCCCTTTCACTCCTTCATAACCTGACCCTCTCCTATCTTTCCAGTCTTCTTATACCTTACTCCATGCCCCACATACTCTAGAGATCCAGTGACATTGACCTCGTTGTCCCTGTACTAGAGAGCCTATCTCCTGACTCTGTGCATTTTTACTGGCCATGCTTCATGCCTGGAATGCTCTCCCTCAATTCCACCTCATGGCTTTCCTGGCTCCTTTTAAATCCCAACAGAAATCTCACTTTCTACATACAAGGTGGCTTTCTGATCCCCCTCCATTCTAGTGCCTTCCCTGTTTATTACTTCCAACTTATCCTGTCCTTACCTTGTTGTACATAGTTGGTTACATGTTGTCTCCCCTAGGAGACTGTGAACTCCTTGAAAGATAGGTCATTGTGCATTAAGCAGTGTCGTGGCACATAGTAGGCACTTAAATGCTTGGTGAAGACTGATGTCCATAGATATAACTGCTGATTAGGCTTTGAGGGGGGGGAGGGCAATTGTGGGTTACGTGACTTGCCCAGGGTCACACAGCTACTAAGTGTCAAGATATCTGAGGCCAGAATTTGAACTCAGGTCCTCCTGAATCCAGGACCGGTGCTGATTATCCACTGCGCCACCTAGCTGCCCCCTAACAAGGCTTTTTAAATTAGGACAATTATCTCTAACTTTCCCTCAGCTAAATCCTTCAAAGACTGCAGTCTTTGTTCCACATGTTTATAGTCATGGGCCCATCCTGCCAAATGGCCTACCAGCATCATAGAGCGTGGGGTAACCATGACATTCTCCTGACATTTTCAATCCCATCAGAAATTTTTTATTATTTTTTTTTTTTTTAGGCAATGGGGGTTAAGTGACTTGCCCAGAGTCACACAGCTAGTAAGTGTCAAGTGTCTGAGGCCGGATTTGAACTCAGGTACTCCTGAATCCAGGGCCGGTGCTTTAACCACTGCGCCATCTAGCTGCCCCTCAGAAATTTTTTAAGATAAATTTGGGGGGCAGCTAGGTGGTGCAGTGGAAAGAGCACCGGCCCTGGAGTCAGGAGTACCTGAGTTCAAATCCGGCCTCAGACACTTAACACTGACTAGCTGTGTGACCTTGGGCAAGTCACTTAACCCCAATTGCTTCACTTAAAAAAAAAAAAAGATAAATTTGGAAAGAAATGCAAACAAATCTATTCATAGGAGAGGGAAAAACCCAAACTCTTAGTAACAAATAAGAAAAAAAGGTGTTTCTGTTTCTTAAGTAGGGGCTGTCTGCCTTTTACACTTAACATGCACTCTATATGTGCCTATATGACTAGTACACTTTTTTTTTTGCTTTTTGTCAATATGCTGTTCTTAGGATATAAATATTTTTATTAATTTTATAATTTTAGGTCAATATTGACAAATCCAAGTCTTCAAATATATAAACCAAAACAGAAAAATAAAAAACTAAATGAAACTAATTTTCATAAATTATCCTTGTGCCCAAAAACTTCTCTTATTTATTGAATTACCCCAAAACAAAGAAATTGTGGCATAACTTGAGGCAGAGAAGGTAGAATGACCAGTGATTTCATCACTGCCTGGAAACTCCCTCCTTTTTCCTTTATATCTTTTTCAATTTCAATCAATCAATCAATCAACAAGAATTTATTAAGTACCTACTATGTGTCAGTTGGTGGGTAAAAGATGGAATCTAGGAGTTTTTTTATTTTGAATTTCTCTAAGAATTTGCATTCATTAAAGTGCATGCTACTTCATCAAGCATTTATTAGGCACCTATGTGAAACGTACTATACCAGGCACTGGAAATATAAATGCAATGAATGAACTTCCTGTTCTTGTCTTTATCAACTTCAGAATGTCTCTTCTTCACCAATACATGTGTGTCAAATCTAGACACATTTTGCATATGAACTTTTATCAGAAATGTCTAAAGTACAAATATTTTCTGAACAATTTTCCCCCTTCTGAATACTTTGTTGTGGTGAAATTTTTATTTTAATATAACTGAATTTATCTATTTTGTCTCATTCCTTTGAGTCACAACTGGATACATCCCCTCTCTACAGCTATGAAAAATATCTCACTCTATTGGACCCTCTGGGGTGTGGAGCAATTGGGGTTAAGTGACTTGCCCAAGGTCACACAGCTAGTGTCAAGTGTCTGAGGTCAAATTTTAATTCAGGTCCTCCTGACTCCAGGTACTCCTGACTCCAGGGCCGGTGCTCTATCCACTGTGCCACCTAGCTGCCCCCTAAAAATATTCTGATGAAGGAATTATCTGGAATTTATTGTGGCAAATGGTGTATAACATGTTGGTCTGCTGCCAACTTACCAAAATGCTACCTATTTTCCCAACAGTTTTGTAGACGAAAGATTATTTTACCCAGTATTTGGTAATTGTGCTTTTATTGAAAACAAGCACTATATGTTCTAACATCAACATCTAAACTGATCATTTATTTTTCCATTTTTTTATTCTGGTACTAGATTCTTTTGAAAACTTCAACTTCACAGTATAATCTGAGATCTGGCAGTATAATCCTTTTCCTCCTTTGTCTTTTTCATAATTTCCCTTGATATTCTTGATCTTTTCTTTCACAGGAATTTTGTGATTTGTATGTATTCCTTGTAGTGAAACTACTAGAAGTAAAACAAATTAAATTGTATGAAATTAAATCTATAGGTAAATTTTGGTAGAATTGCTACTGAGCTACATTAATGAAACATAACCAAATGCACTGAATCTTTCTCAATAAGGACAGGGAAAAGGCAAAGCTGTGCACACTAATTAATATCATCTGACATAGCTCTAGAAATGCTAACCATAGGAACAGGTTAAGAAAAAGGAATAGAGGAAAACACTATAGTACCTCTTGAATGTACTACGTATTTCTAAAGCAATTTATAGTCAGATATGCATATGTGCGCTCGCGCGCGCGCGCGCGCACACACACACACACACACATTTTGGCTATGACCTGTGATTTCATTCAAGTAGAACTTTTTGAGAGCAAACTGTACCTCTACCAATACAGACTGACTATTTCTGCAATTTTCACTCTTAAAGAACTGTTTAAGAAGACTTAACCAGAATCACATCTAGCATATATCAGAGGAGGGATATGAAAACCCAAGTCATGCAAACTTCAAGCCACTCTATCCACTATATATATAGTGATATATATGGCTTTCAAATCAATAACAATATCTCAAATGAGTGTGCTGATAGATTCGTTTTCAGATATTTAATAAATCTTTATGGGGCAGCTAGGTGGTGCAGTGGATAGAGCACCAGCCCTGGAGTCAGGAGAACCTGGGTTCAAATTGCAGGCCTCAGACACGTTGACACTTACTAGGCTGTGTGACCCTGGGCAAGTCACTTACCCCAAATTGGCCTCACTAAAAAAAAACAAAAAACCTTTATGTTGAATGGTGATACGTCGGAGTGGGGGGGGGCCCTCAATAATGCCAATTTTCTTTTATATCACTATACTATCCTGAAGTTGTTTATTTCAATGTTTTTTTTAATTCTCTTGGATTTTCTAAATAAAGCCCACTTTCTATAGACACAGTTAAGCATTGTTTTTAATCCATGTTTTACTCCTTTAATTTCTTCCTCTTGCCTTGTTAAAAACTGGATTTCCAGAACTATATTTCTCAATCAGCCAGCATTTATTAAGCACCAATATGTTGCAGCCTCTGTGCTACAGATACAAAGACAAAATTGGAACAGTCTTTGCCCTTGGACATTATAGTTCTACAAATAATATTAATGAGAATAGGGAGATTTGTCTGAAAGATTCTAAGGTTTTCTCCTGGGTTTTGGATTCAGAAATGCCATGTACTGAAAACTATTTCAATTCTACGCTTATGCTTTTGAATATTTTTTACATAAATAGGTTTGTCTATTTTCCCACATCTATGATAGATAATATAATTGTATATTATAATTAAAATAATAAAAGCCATGATTACTGATAGAAGTAATTATGCTCATTTTCTCCCTAATATTGAACCATCCATGCATACAGCCTTTGTATAAATCCAACTTAACCACACGGAATTATTTTATAAACTGCTGTTATTTTCATTGTGTTTCCTTCCCTGGCTTGGGCATCAAAGCCATATTTGTCCCACAGAACAGAGTGATCTATATCTTTTTTTTTTTTTTTTAATTTAAAAAAAAAGAAAAAAAGTTTATTTTGACTAACATGGAAATGTTTTACAACAAGTGCACATGTATAACCTATAGCAAACTGCTTGCCTTCCCAAAGTGGGAGGGAGGGAAGAAAAAAGGGAAGGGAGAAAGGGAGGAGGGAAAGAATTGAAACTCATAATTTCAAAATTAATGTTTAAAATGTGTTTACATGTAATTGGGGGAAAATATAACATTAATTTAAAAAATAAAATTAAAAAGTTTATTTAGCATAGAGACAATCTGTCTTAAAATGCCGGCTAGAATTCATTTGTGAATCTATCTGGTCCCAATTGGACTTTTTTTTCCCTCAAACAGGCTGTTTCATTAATGACTTGTCAGTTTTTCTTCCTGAAACTGGTTTATTTAGGTTATGTATTTCTTGTTTTGCCACACAGGGAGCTTGGGAAGGTGTTCATATTTTAATAGATGGACACCTATTTTCTTTATAGTCTCAATTTTTCTAGGAATCTAACTTGGTATCTAATCACACATCTATATAGCTACACAGACACATATGTATATACATACATATGTCTGTAATCATTTTCTTTGCTTTTTCTTCATTGTATAGACACACAATAAAGAAATATAGAGATTTCTTTAGAGTCTCTGAGAAGTTACTGCAGCCAGGTCCCTCAAACCATGACTCAACTAGGATGGGGGTTGCTGTTCCTGGGCCTCATGGCAATGGCTGAAGGGTGTCCAAAGGGGAATCATGTGCTCAACGTCTGCATGGATGATAAGCACCACAAGTTCCAGCCTGGCCGAGAAGATAACCTTTATAACCAGTGTAGCCCATGGAAGAAGAGCATCTGCTGCACAGCAAACACCAGCATTGCCGCCCAGGAAAACCCCTCCTCCCTGTACCACTTCAACTATAACCACTGTGGGATGATGACCCCAGCCTGCAGATGCCACTTTATCTAGGACACATGTCTCTATCAGTGCTCCCCCAACCTAGGACCTTGGATCCAGCCAGTGTCCTCAAGTTGGAGGAAGGAACGGGTCCTGAATGTTCCCCTGAGCAAGGAGGATTGTATCCAAAGGTGGGAGGACTGCCAAACTTCCTATACCTGCAGAGATAACTGGCACACAGGTTGGAATCGGACTTCAGGGATCAACAAGTGCCCAGTTATGCTGCCTGCCACCCTTTCCCATTTTTACTTTCCAACACCAGCCTCCCTATGTGAGAACATTTTAGTCATTTTTTTTTTTTCTTAGTGAGGCAAATTGGGGTTAAGTGACTTGCCAGGGTCACACAGCTAGTAAGTGTTTAAGTGTCTGAGGCCAGATTTGAACTCAGGTCCTCCTGACTCCAGGGCCGGTGCTCTAACCGCTGCACCACCTAGCTGCCCCTTTAGTCATTCTTACAAAGCAAGTTCTTTTGGCCCGGGGCATTGCAAATGTAAGCCAGATTGTGGTTTGACCCCAGGCCAGGGAAAACCCCAATGAAGCTGTGGCTAAATACTATGCTTTTTGGCTCTGCCCCAGGCATCTTCAGTTGGAAGGCCAGTTTCCCCTTCTTGATTTTGACACTGCGTTGCTCTCTGGGCTTAACCCTCATCAGGAAAGAAATCTCACCAATCTACATGTAAAACCATAGCCAAAATTACTCCCAGTGTGAGACCCTTGGAACTCCAGCTTCCTGCCTGCAGCCTAGCTCTCCTGAACCCTGGCTTCCTCCCATCTGGATTTGTCCCCCTCAAACCTGATCTGGAAACCTCCAACCCCACACACACACATGGATTTCACAGACCCCAAACCACTACTGAGTGATGCAGAGAGGGAGTGCCTTCCTTTCCTCCGCACTTTTAAGTGACTCCAACTCCATTCTCCTACCTTTTTCTCTGCATAGCAAAATCCCTTCCTGCCTTCTTTTCTTTAGGGGAAATTAAATATTGTTTCTCTGCCCTCTCTAAAGTGAAATTCCTCCTTAATACTACTCCTTTCAAGTAGAGGATATTTCATTGATTATATTTGATCCCTAGTACCCCGGTCCTATATGTTTAATAAGTTTAATAAATGTTGATTGATCAAAAAAAAAAAGAAAGGTAGAAATATATAGGGGGCAGCTAGGTGTATGGTGGAAATCTGGCCTCAGACACTTGACGCTTACTAGCTGCGTGACCCTGCACAAGTCACTTACCCTCATTGCCACACCCCCAAAATTGATATATAACATATATATAAAACATTGGTAATAATTTGTCTTTACTTTTTTTTCATTCATTGTACCTTCCTCCTGTCATTCTTTTTTTCAGTAGTGCATTGGAGGGTTAAGGTGACTTGTACAGTCACACAGCTAGTAAGTGGCAAGTGTCTGAGGCAGGTCCTCCCTGAATCCAGGACCGGTGCTTTATCCACTACATGACCTAGCTGCCCTCCCTCCTTGTCTTTTTAGTTATTGGTACTTTGGTTGTTCTTTCTCTTCTTTTTGGTTATATTACCTATATTTTTAAAAATTTTTGGCCTAGGCTGGTCCTCAGTTATGTATAATATCAGAGTATTTAACTTGATAGAACAAAGATCAAAAGTAGAAGAAAAACATAGCAAAGAATTTCTGATATCTGGATATCTTTTTGTGAGTTGAATCCAACAGTACTCTTCCTAGCATCTGGAAGATTTTGTGTGTCTATAAGGTCTGACTCTTAACCTCAATTATTTTGGGAAATTTTCTCATATGATTTCTAGAAATATGTTCAGATTCCCTCTGTCCACGTTGTTCCAAAAATCCAGTGACTCAAATGCTTCCTCCTGCTCACTGTCTTCTACTTGCATGATTTTTTGCTTACAAAGTTATCAAGCCTTCCAGATTAGTTGACTTTTGACTCTTTATGACCTTTGGTCTCTATAAAGTATTATTGATGCATTTTGTTCTTCTATTACAGTCACTTCTACAGAGGCCACCAGACACACACTGCAAATGAGCCATTTTATTTTTTTTCTTAAATAATCATAATAGACGACTTTATTTTTTTTCACATTTCACTACCTTTCCTCATCTCAAAGGAAAAATAATTGTGATAGCATTCTCTTGATAGGAATAACTTTCTCACTGTCAGTAAAACTTCAGAGACTTTTCAGACTGATTAGAATCCTTAGCATAACCCAAAGAAAGAAACAGAAGGAAATAAAAATACCTAATTCAGGAGCCATTTCTTATGATAAAGCTAGGCAAACCATCCCAACAGAGTGACTATGTCTGACTATTTTATGTAATATTTCTCCACCCTAATCCATCAGCTTCTCTATTAAATAGAGAATGGGTGCCTTTTCTCAACAGGTAGAACAATTCTATTTTCTCATCAATTCCATTTTTTTTAATGTCCACAGTTTTCTCTTTATTTTGGCACTTAAAAAAAAACTTATTACATTCTCCTTTCAAACTAATAATAATTATTTCTTTAGTTACCTAGAATATTTGTTATCCAATTTGAAGTGTCCGTACAAGTTCTAGATTCATTTCTAGGAACACTGTTGATGTTATTCCCTGCCCTGCCACCCCCACCCCACCCCCAAGCATATTCTCTTCAGATTATATTAATCCATACTCATTGGTTTTTTCTTCCTGTTCATTTGCTTACTCTTCCTTTCCTGTTTATGAAAGGCTATGCTCTTTGAGGATCTTTCGTTACCTTTAAACTTGAGGGTGTTCACCACTATTCTTTTTTTTTTTTTTTTTGCAGGGCAGCAGGGGTTAAGTGACTTGCCCAGGTCACACAACTAGTGTCAAGTGTCTGAGGCCGGATTTGAACTCATGTCCTCCTGAATCCTGGGCCAGTGCTCTATCCACTGCGCCACCTAGCTGCCCCCTCACCACTATTCTTGAAAAGGTTATTAGATTCCCCAATTGAGAAATGTCAAATGATATGAACAGGCAGTTTTCAGATGATGAAATTAATAAATTCTCTACAGCCATATGAAAAAACCGTTCTGAATCATTACTGATTAGAAAAATGCAAATTAAAACTATTCTGAGGTATCACCTCACACCTATCCAGTTGGCTAATATGACAAAAGGGAAAATGACAAATGTTGGAGAAGATTGTGGGAAAATCGGAACACTAATGCACTGCTGGTAGTGCTGTGAACTTATCCAACCATTCTGGAGACAATCTGGAACCTTGCCCAAAAGGTTTTAAAACTGGGCATATATACCCTTTGACCCAGCAATACCACTACTAGGTCAATATCCCAAAGAGATCACAAAAAAGGGAAAAGGACCCACATGTAGAAAAATATTTATAGCTGCTCTTTTTGTGATGGTAAAGAACTGGAAATTGAGGGGATGCTCATCAACTGGGAAATGGCTAAACAAGTTGTGGTATATGAATGTAATAGAATACTATTGTGCTGTAAGAAATGATAAGCAGATGGATTTCAGAAAAACCTGGAAAGACTTACATGAATTGATGCTGAGTGAAATGAGCAGAACCAAGAGAACACTGTACACAGTATCAAGAACACTGTGTGATGATCAACTGTGATAGACTTAACTCTTCAGCAACACAATGATCCAAGACAATGCCAAAAGACTGAGGGTGGAAAATGCTCTCCACATTCAGAAAAAGAACTATGGAGTCTGAATGTAGACTGAAGCACACTATTTTCACTTTTGTTGTTGCTTTTTTGTTATTGTTCTTGTTTATTCTTTCTTGCATTTTTTCCTTTTGTTCTGATTAATATGGAAATGTGTTTAACATGACTGTAATGTATAACCTATAATAAATTGCTTGTTGGCCTTGGGAGGTGGGAGGGAAGGGAGGGTGAGAGAAAAATTTAGAACTCAAAATATATCTCTACATGTAATTGAGAAGAATTAAAAAGAAAAAAAAAGATTTTCTTTTTAAAGGGCATTAAAAGGGGCAGCTAGGTGGTGTATATAGAGCACTGGTCCTGGATTCAGGAGGACCTGAGTCCAAATCTGGCCTCAGACACTTGACACTTGCTAGCTGTGTGACCCTGGGCAAGTCACATAACCCCAATTGCCTCACCAAAAAACAAAAGGGGGGGGGGAATTAGGACACTGGGCTATGGTATGACCTCTCATTCTACCATTTTGTTAGCCAGGTTCTAGATGTAATATAAGTTATAATATGAGAATGGTGGGGGGGTGGGGGGGGGAGGCTTTGTCTCTTCCATTCTAGATGATTATGTACTTAATGAGGGTCCAAAAAAAAGGAAAAAACCTCCATTGGAAAGAGTTTTTAAAAAAAGCCAAGAGAAATGGTAAAGTTCATATTCAATGAACATAATGGCAAAATGCTGAAGATGTATTTGTGATGAACAGGGGGAAAAAACCTATTAAATTATGGAAAAGATAATTTACAAATAAGTCAACCATCCCCTCAACCATTCTTACCTGTGTTTTTGTTTTTGCTCAAAAGCAGCTGAGCCACTGAAGCACAAGTCTCTGCTTCCTTCACAGCATCCCTGAGTTTTCTAAAGAGATCATTCTCTGGATACTTCCTATCTTCAGCATCTTCCAACATCACTCTCAATTCGATCACATCTGCAACATAAACAAAAAGCTATGCAAACAGAAAAGAAAAACAATAAATTTTAGAGGGGATGTGGGAAAAGTAGAACATTAATGCACTGTTGGTAGAGTTGTGAATTATCCAACCATTCTGGAGAACAATTCAGGACTATGCCTAAAGTAACTATAAAATTGTGCATACCCTTGATCCAGCAATACCACTACTGGATATATATCCCAAAGAAATTTTTTTTTAAAGGGGTGCTTGGGGGGCGAGAATCTACTTGTATAAAAATATTTATAGCAGGCCTCTTTGTGGTGACAAAAATTGGAAATTAAGGAGATATCCATCAAATAGGGAGTGGCTAGGTAGATATGGTATTATTATAATAAATGATGAGCAGGATGAGTTCAGAAAAAACCTGGAAAGACTTACATGAACTGAAAAGAAAGTGAAGTGAGCAGAACCAGAAGAACACTGTACCAGTAACAGCAATACTGTATGATGATCAGCTGTGAATAATTCAGCTATTTTCAGCAATACAATGATCCAAGACAATTCCAAAGGACTCATGATGAAAAATGCTATCCATATCCAGAGAAAGAACTGATGGAGTCTGAACGCAAACTGAAGCATACTATTTTTTCACTTTCTTTGTGGTGTGTATGTGTTCTTTTTTTCTCTTTTGGTCTGTGTCTTCTCTCCCAACATGACTAATATGGAAATTTTTTGCACATGTATAGCCTGTATCAAATTGCTTGCTGTCTTTCGGGGGGGGGGGGGGAGAGAAGGACTTGGAACTCAAAATTTTAAAAAATGAATATCTTTACATGTAATTGGAGAAAAGAATAAATTATTTTAAATGCTATGCAAACGCTATGAAATTAGCAGTTTTTAAATCTTAATCCCAATTCTATACAAGAGAATCATCTTTTAATATCACTAAGTTTCAGCTGTGAAAAATCTCACCAGAGAAATAAAAACAATTCACTAGATGCTTATTCTTCTGTGCTACAATTTCTCTCATGTGAGCAAACTTTTCCTGCAATCTGCCTTCTGTATCAGTATAATGAGAACAATCATCACCCAAAGAGAACCTTACATCTAATGCAAATCATCGATCCAAAGCAAAGGTTCTTCACCTGGGGTCCATAATTTATATTTTTATAATTTTGTTTTGATTTTCCTTTTAGTGTATGTATTTTTTAAATCATTTTAAAACATTGCTTTAAGAAGAATGCCATAGGCTTCACTAGTCTGCCAAAGGGAACTTAAAAAGGTTAAAGATTTCAACTTTTTCTTCTAGATATTCATTCCCACAGAGAAGGCCATTTCATGCTTTTTAGCCAATCCATTCATCACAAACTTGAAAAGGGTTTTAGAGTTATCTTGGAGGTCTAGGAGGGCTCTTAAAAGAGAAAAAACAAGTTTCTCATTACACCTATAAGTACCCTTAGGAAAATGATTTTTGCACAAGATACCCAACATCTAAGTCCTCTATTAGAGAAATAATTCTTCTTGTATTGGTTATAAAGAGAGGAAACCCAACCTTTCTTGGTGGTTGAGGCTGGCAGACAATGCCTCTGTAACTCGACTGACCCAAGTGTCATAGGACTGTGCTCTGACTTTAACACCATACAAGAGAGAAGGAAGATCTTCCAATGGATACCGGTACCTAGTGAAAAGATGTAACAGCAAAAAACTTCAAATATTTTAACAAATGAAAGAAATTAAGTACTACAAGTATACAAATCTAGGAAGAAACACAAGGGGCAGAGGAATGGCAGCCTGGTCTGGATGAATGCCACAAGGAGAGGGAGAAACATAATAAGGACTTAATGAGGCAAAATTTTAGAACAGAAGAAGTTGATGAAAATTAAAATAATCATTAAGCACCAAAGATAAGAGAGCTTTTCAGCTATATGATTATGTTTGTAGAATTCTATACATAAACCTCCATTTTTCTAGCCAGTGTTTGAAGCTTTCTTGCTAGAATTTCAGCTTTCCAGCTGTTTTTGTAGGTTCCGCTGGTTTGCCAATTTAATAATAATCTTAATAATAAGTGAAATAATAACTAGCATTCATAGTATATGGCTGGCCAAGTTCATTACAAATATAATCTCCTTTGATCCTCCCAACAACCTTGTGAGGTAAGGGCCCCCATTTTACAGATGAGGAACCAAGGCAGATAGAAGTCTGGTGATTTGCCCATGATCACATAGCTACTAAATGCCTCAACAAATTTAACTCAGTCTTCCTGACTCTAGAACTAGCATTCTATCCACTTTGCCACCAAGCTGCCTCTAGCTGAGTTTGTAGCTTACCTACTGATTTGTAGCCTTCTCATTAGACGCCTTACCTTTTTTGGGTATGTTTATATGTTTATAGCTATGTTTTTGGATTTCTACCTGGATTTTCAACTTTTCAGGGTATCTTGCGGCTTTAAAACTTTATTTCCATCTTTCTGGCTGTTTGCAGATTCCTAACTACAATGATTTTTACCAAACAAGAAGGTGGCAGAAAGCTTAAAAGAAGTTGATTCGGGGCGGCTAGGTGGCGCAGTGGATAAAGCACCGGCCCTGGAGTCAGGAGTACCTGAGTTCAAATCCGGCCTCAGGACACTTAACACTTACTAGCTGTGTGACTCTGGGCAAGTCACTTAACCCCAATTGCCTCACTAAAAAAAAAAAAAAATTATACCAAAAGAAGTTGATTCATTTTCATACCTAAGACATTTCTTCTGCAGTGGGGCAAGGCACAAGTCAGCAGGATGGTAGAGACATACAACCGATCAGGGTTACGGAACAAGTAAGAGCAGAAAGAAGCATGTAGTCCCTGCAAGCTGAACACTGTCGCTCATCATCAGGAACAAGTTCAAACACCTCTTCTTCAGATAACAGTACACCCTGAAACAGAATTTTTCACTAAAAATAAACACTTTTAAAAAGAAAAAAAGTTACCTCCAGATTATTTTCTGGTTATCGGTACAATCGTGGAAGGTACAATTCTCTTTAAAGGCAATCAAAGAAATGCAGAAGCAACAAACAATATCTTATACTTAAATAATATTTGAAAGTATTAGCTCCCATATATGTATGACATCATTAAACAGTCAAAAACTATCTTTAGCCTCTAAGAGCTTAAAAGCTGAGCATAACTCTGAAACATACATAAAGACAGAGTATTGTGATCCTTTTCGTATTTGGGGCACAAACTGTAGCATGAAGAAGTATGCCATTCACACTTGTCAGGGATAGCAGCAGAGTTTATGCCATGGAGACAGTGGTCCATCTATGACTAACCTTATCCAACAAGGGTAAAAAAAGTTGAGCTATACCAGAGGTTAAAACCAACCTAAAGGGGGCAGCTAGGTGGCACAGTGGATAAAGCACCAGCCCAGGGATTCAGGAGTACCTGAGTTCAAATCCGGCCTCAGACACTTTACACTTTACTAGCTGTATGACACTGGGCAAGTCACTTAACTTCAACTGTCTCAACCAAAAAAAAAAAAAAAAAAAAAGGCAATCAGATTTAGCAACAGATCACTGGCAACTCAGAGGATGCAGTTTGTTTCAGTTGAGTGTTGAGTGAAATTACAAAGGATTGAAAAGTGAAAAATTTAAAATTTTTTTAAAAAAGGATCACTGAAGCTCATAAAAAGTTGCCATCCAATGGCACACTTCCTTCTGATTCAAAAAGGGAGTCATACTTCCTAAAAGGATAACATGATGTTAACAACTATTTACCATATTTAACCTCACTATCTATTATTACATTATATGTCTACATCAAATGGAGGTATGGGGACACACCAAATCTCCCCTCCTTCATGCAAATAGTGGTGCCACCTCCCACCCTTCTGTGTAGAGTAGAGAAACTATGGAATGTTGTATAGGACTCAGATTCAATAGATGTGAAAACTGTTTTTGCTAAGTTACTTTTCTCTCCCTTTTTGTTCCAAGGATGGCAGGATGATATGTGTTCAGAAATGAAGGCAACATAAAAAACAAGACAGCAACAAAAATACTTTTAAATCATAAAAAACAAAGTTGAAAAGGAAGCAAAAAGGAAGCAAAAGCAACAAGTATTTTCTAGGAGTTTGGCTGTAGTCTCTTAAGAATGAGGAAAGTTTGGGCATGTTTATAGGCAGTAGGAAAGAAACCAGGAGATAGGGAATGAACTTAAGGGAAAAAGAACAGATGACTGTGAGGGCAATCTTCTGGAGAAGACAAGGAGATGGTATCACAGACAGCGGAACTGGTTTGGCAAGAAGGGCTACCTAATATCTGAGACTGGAGTAATGAAAGAAAGAATGGGAAAAGATATCAAGGAGTTTCTAGATTTAGAAAGGGGTGAAAGGAAGAGCATGATGTCTATAACAGTTGTTTCTATTTCTCAGTAAAAGAGGAGATGAGTTTATTAGCTATGAAGGGGGTGGCATGGGAGGTTTGATGAAAGAAGGTTTGAAACAGCTGCTGCAATTAGCTCAATGACTGAGATATTGACTCAATTTGGCTTTTGAAGTGAACTATGGTGAAAGCTTAGGCTGTACAGGTTCTTTTTCTTACAGAAGCAACACTGAATTTACTCACCATTTGTACAACAGACTCCCTCAGTCGTGTCTCCTCTTCAGTCATAAGGGTCATTTCTTTGCAGACCATAGCAGCAAGCCCTACATCAAGGCATTCTGGATCTGCAGCCATCTTGAAGATAAGTTCCTCATGTGAGAACACACAGTGACGCCTTAGTCGTCGATAATGATTCACACACTGACGTCCAATAGGCAGCTGAAGCCATGAAAGGATACCCAAATCGAATTACTTGTCTACGTTACATTCTATAATGCAGAATAATAATAATAACTGACATTTATATAGCGCTTTAAAGTTTGTAAAGTTTTTATATATAGCACTTCATTTGAGCTTTACAGGAAAGTAGGTACCATAAACAATATTATTTACCCAGTTATTTATTGGACTTAAGACATGTGATTTCTTGGTATATGGAACTTCACAAGGAAGCTCTCTCTACCATTGCAAGTCAGCCCTTATTCTGCCACTCATAGTCTTTTTTTTTGTGTGTGTGAGGCAATTGGGGTTAAGTGACTTGCCCAGGGTCACACAGCTAGTAAGTGTTAAGTGTCTCTGGTACTCCTGACTCCAGGGCCGGTACTCTTAGTGAGTAGCTCTCAGCCACTCAGAGATTTAGTTACTTGCCCCAGGGCCACAGAACCAGTATCTATGTCAGGTGAGACTTAAACTTATATCTTCACTGCTATTAGATTGGCTCTCCATCCAGTACACTGCACTGCACTGCTTCAAAGTATTTTATCCCCAATTTAAAACATAAGAAAATGAAGATCAGAGAATTTAAATGGTTTGTGAATGGTCACACAGCGTCAGGTGGGACTTGAACCTAGCCTCTTCTGACTACAAACCCAGCCCCAGTTTCTTCTAGAGCAGTACTGCCAACCCAACAGATCCCTCCCGTCTGTCCCCAAAAGATGCCCTCCAAGGCTTGTATTCCATATCGTACGTCAAACTGTAGTTTTGCAGAACCCACCGTCCCAAAATAAATGTGATTTTAAAGACTATTTAAGAAATCAAGCATCAATTTTTACATTTAACAATGCCTTCTTTTGGAAAAGGCTTTTTATTTTTTGCCAAAGGGCCTTTTTTTTTCTTAGAATGACAGACTAATCTTAACTTCATTCCAAAACACTGCAACTATGAGACTGAAAATATTTTTTTTCTAATGATGAAATACCCATCTGGCTAAACTACCACTTTTCTTAACAGATACATACTTGGAGATTAATCCTAAAAGTATTTACCATACCATCAGCTTCCCTTTCTCCAGCATATTGTACTATTCAATCCATAAGAAAAATCAATGTTGGCAGGTCAGGTGACAAAATTTTATTTAAATAAATTTTAGTGAATTTCTTTTCATCTTAGAGATTAGAATGCAAAAGAAAAAAAACTGTAAGTGGACCTTTAGGAAATTGTAAATTTAGAATGATCATCTACTTTAAAGGTTAACCACAGGATAGATGGTCCCTCAATATATTAAACTCACTCCCTTTGACCTCTATAATTCACAGTTAAACAGGTATAAGGTGAAATTAATTATCACCATCTACTAACAGAGCAAAGCACAGGCTAAAGGCAGAATTTTAGAGGGACAGGGCTAAGCATATACTCAGTATGTCTTATGAAGTAACTAAAATCAGCAGATCAAATTATGTCACTGAGTATATTATTTGGGTATTTTAAAAATTAATTGCTAATTTGAACTTTTCAATTTGATTTTTCTTAATGAAAGTTAATAATACAATTCCTATTCGGTTGTTTATGAATAATTTATACTGTTAAGAATTTTAGGGGCAGCTAGGTGGCGCAGTGGATAGAGCACTGGCCCTGGAGTCAGGAGTACCTGAGTTCAAATCCGGCCTCAGACACTTAACACTTTACTAGCTGTGTGACCTTGGGCAAGTCACTTAACCCCAATTGCCTCACTAAAAAAAAAAAAAAAAGAATTTTACTGAGATAGAACTGGCTTCACTGAGATAGAACTGGCTTCAGTCAAGGAAGAAACTGTTAATGGGAATTTTTTTTTAATGAGTGCTTTTGTGAAACTATAAAAACATAAAAATTTGGGGTTTCCTCTGCTAATCAATGAAAAATGGTTAAGTTAACAGTTTTGCTTGAGTCACTAGTTTCAAATCTCTCCCTCCTCACTGACCTTTAAGGGAAGTAGTATTGCCCAGTAAAAAGAACACTAGATTTGGGAGTTTAAACCAAAGGTAAGAGTAATCATTTTATTAGAGATTGTCCAACATTGGACAAGTACCAATTTCAGAAATTCTCAATTTCCCAACTTTAAAAAATAAAAAAAAAGGAAAGAGAGAAAACTAACATGTGCTTTACCCAATTAATATGTAAATATGTGAAAACACTCTATAAAAGAAGACATAAATTTCTCAATGGTAGCAATATACTACCCGGGTCATAATAATGAAGTAATTATAGATTTAATGTCCATAAGTCATGCAAGAAAATTACTTTATGGCCACACTATTAGTCTAATAAAAATTGGAATTAACAGCTGATGTTTATATGGTTTGCAAAGCACTCTAACACATATTATCTCACATAATATATAATACTGAACTGCTGAGTTGAAAAAAAAAAACAGGGCTTGAATTTTTCTGCTACTTTGCTATAACTACTTTTTAGAAATAAAAAAAGACTAATAAAAAGAGGAAAGAAAATCAATCATTAGAGATCATCAACAAACTTGCATCCTCCCTTTCAAAGCTTTTCTTTCAAATGTTTGTCAGACAGCAACAATACTTGCCTATACCTCTAGGCATTTAACCGGTTATGTTGTTGTCTCTTTTACAAGTTTAAGGCTTCGAGTTAAGTCTTAATAAGCGTTCTTATTAGGCTTCTGTTTTTACCTCAAAAATCACTGCCAGGGCAGCTAGGTGTCACAGTGGATAGAGCACCAGCCCTGGATTCAGGAGGACCTGAGTTCAAATCCAGCCTCAGACACTTAACAATTACTAGCTGTGTGACCCTGGGCAAGTCACTTAACCCCCAATTGCCTCACCAAAAGGAGAAAAAAAAAATCACTTGCCACCAGGTGTGAGGGAGTTAATGAATTCATACATAGCTCTAATAAGACACTAACCTGATATGTTGAGCTTAAACTTAAAGGAAATCACCTAAACAAAAGTAAAACAAAGTAAAATTTGAGTGGTGGCCATCACAGTCTTACCATGCAAGGATCTTCTCAAAGGACTAGTCCTTATAATATGCGATCCTCATGTTCACCTTGACGATCTATTATGACTATTATCCTTTAAGATGCAGAGTTGCCCCCAGCAATCACACTGGTAGCAACTATATCACATTACATTAAAAGATATTTTATTATACCACCATGACATTTCAAAGTTATCGTTACTACTCTATAGATTTAAATAAAGTTCTCAACTGAAAATATGTAAAATGACAGTAAAAACTCATTGTTGTATGTTTTTTTGTCCTTCATCCTCAAAGAGGACCTCAGAGGTGATTTCATGACTTGTAGTGAATTGGGTTTAAGGAAGAGAGGGCTGAGAAAGGTCACCAATGTCACCCTCTCCCTCCAGAGCCATCAGGGTCCAGTGGCAAGATATACATCAGAGCGACTAGAGATGGCCCCAGATGTTTGAGGCAATCAGGGTTAAATGACTTGCCCAGCTAGTAAGTGTCTGAAGTCATTTTTGAACTCTGGTCTTCCCAACTTCTGGGCCAGTGCTCTATCTACTGTGCCATCTAGCAGCCCAGCAAAAATAGAGAAGGGGACAAAGATTACTTGATTTTCCATCAGTGAAAGAAAATAAGGTCATGTTCTCTCTTTAATAAAAATCACATTGCTAGACACTTTGCTGTTGTTGTAAGACACCTATATCATATTGTTCTATATTTAAAGGCCACACTCCCTACCCCAGATCCCTAAAATCTGGTTTGTTCAAAGGCTAAAGTTTAGTCTATAATCACATTTTTAGTAGGAACGACAAAGCGACAAAGATGAAAACAGTGATGCATATTTTTTAAAATGTGGTTTGACAAATAAAAATTTTCATCATAAAACGACCAACCTACTGATGTGAGCCAGTAGGCAAGTGGTCTTAGACTGCAGTAAAAACTTTCCCATCGGGTAAAACCTGTGAGAGTTTATAGTATAACTTTTCAGAACCTAAGTTGCCTTCACAAAAAGACTGAAGCAACCACAGTAGAACTTTACTTGACTTTAAATGTTTTTTAAAAGAGTTTTTACAGTAATTTTGTCTAAGCATTTTCAATGTATACCTGAAAAATGTTTTTCTTTTGAGAGAGCTCATTTTAGGAATGTGGCCTACATTCAAAGGGTATCCAACCTTTGGGCCAATTGTTAATTGTTAACTTAATGCCCCAAATTACCCCTGCATGTTTAAGTCATTTTTCTGATTGCAAAAAATTTGCAAAAGCTTAGAGACAACAGTGCTCAAACTCAAAGTCCAAAAAGCCACCTCTAAAAGCAAGAAACTATGGACATCAAAATCAGATGGAATAATTAGGAATAAGGGATTAATGAGAAGTATTAATTATAAACCTTACAAATGAAGAACATGATGGGAAAACTCAGTCTGCCTCTCCACTCAATTTATGAATCGTACCCACTGCCTAACTAAGCAAACACAGTGACTAAGCTACATTCACAGACTTGTTAGCAGATAAACAACAGCCACTAGCAATAGAACAGACCCAGTCATGCAGTGCAGAAGTTCACAGCTTCAGCGAAATTGTAGCCCTGTTAAATCCAGAGTGATAGGCACGAGGAAATGTCACGACAAACTCTCCTGCACACTGATTGTCCTGAATACCTGAATACAAATTAAGGGAATAAAATACAAAAAGGGGGGCTGGGAGACATTGGGGAGAAAGATTTTTATCAACAGTCATTTCAGAAATATTTTTTCAAACTACTACATTTGCATCAAGAAACAAAAATAAATCAAGGGTTTCTAGAAATAGCTAAGAGCTTACTTTTTACTCTATGGGGGGTGAGGGGGGGAAGACCCTTCCTGTTAACACCAAAATAACCAAAATACCAGAATTAGTAGCTAAAGACATGCCAAAATAACAAATTTTAATGTAGTAAATGTTTCCTATATCTTCAAAACTGCATGCTGGCACTCAAGGGACTTTTCCCTCTATTCATGCTCTGATTAACAATGGAAAGACAAAAATTTCCTTCTGAGGCATATGGACACCTGTTGGGAGTTAAGCCAGTCTTTGATGTGTGGTCACCCCAAGAGACCATTTATTTTGTCATTGAGCCAGCTTTATTCAAAAATACTTAAATTTGCCCTTTGGAAGGTCCTAGAAGAAAATCCTTACTCAAGAAACAAAGCACAATTATTAAAGTTACTAAATCTGGACATTTTCTTTCTTATTCAAGTGAACTTAGACATCCGTCCTCTAACCAATTTCTTAAAATAGTCTTTACAAGTACATCTTAGCATTAAAATACTGAATAAAAATGTATACAATATCTTTATTTCATTAGGTCACCTGGTTATATTACTAAAAAATCCGTATATGAAATGCAATTCTCACAAGCATAAGGATCAGCCCATAGAACTGCCACTTAAAACACTTGGCTTTTATTTAAACAATGAATGGGTTTTTGATTAAACAACAGTATTTAAGCTTTGAGGTTGTATTAACATAGGATGAAATGCCCTAATGAAAACAAAAGCTTCAGGATATCCCACTTAAAACAAGATGTTTAAATATAGTCTGACACATATTTCAAAATACCCCCTTTAACTAACCACATAATAGCCTATTCTAACTCAAATCAAAATCTGAAATAACTTCAAGTTACAAGTACTGAAGGAGAGACACAAGAGACTCAAGGTACACCATGCTCCATTGTACATTGGGTTCATGATAGTGACTAACTGATGCAGGAGATCAGGGTGAGACTCAAAACAGGTTCCCGGAGCCAGCTCCCTCATCACTTCCTCCAATTGTTCTGCAGCATGAGATGGGACACCATACTACATGTCTTTGGCTCCCCCCTAGGGAAAAAAATAACCTCTTAAGCAGGGAAGAACAGGTGATGAATAAGGATAAAATCATAAGATCCATCCCAACCAACTAACTTCAATCTGTCCTGTGATCACAGGTTACATCCAAAATCCTGAGAGTCAGCTCACAAATGAGAGGACCACGCAAGAGCATATATCTCAATACAATTCCAAAAGAAAAAAAAATTATGAAGCACCTACTATGTTCCGGGCACTGTGCTAAGCCTCTAAGGATACAAAGAGATAAAAGATAGTTCCTGCCCTCAAAGGAGACTTACAATATAAGGGGGAAAGCAACATGCAAACAAATATATACAAAGCAAGCTATATACAGGAATAAATAGGAAAAAATGTAAAAGGGAAAGCAGTGGAATTAAGAGGGCTACTTAGGGAAGGCTTCCTGTAGAGGGTGGGATTTTAGTTGGGATTTTTAAAAAGCCAGGGCAGTCAGTAGTCTGAGAGGAGGGAGAGAGCATTCCAGACATGAGGAACACCCAGTGAAAATGCTTTGGAGCCAAAAGATGGAATGTCTAATTCACAGAACAGCCAGGAGAGTAAGGGATAAAAAAGACATGAAAAGTAAGAGGCTAGGTTGTAAAGGGCTTTGAATGCCAAATGAGCATTCTGTAAGTGCTCCTGAAGACATTAAGAAGACACTGGAGATTATTGAGGGGGGGAGGGGAACAGACCTGGAAAAATATCGCTAAAAAGCATATAGTATACCAAGCATGAATCTTTAACATCTTCGTATATGAAGGTACTTAGGCCTAACATTTTGAGAATCTATGGTTTCATCACAGTGAGGGATAACCCCATTGAGAGGTGCAGGCTGCAATTCCTCCATGCCTTGATAAATGTATGTTAGTTGCTGTTACCACCTGCAGAAGTTAGTTGCAGAAGCTTAAATGAATAATCTGGTGGCCAACCTTCTGATGATGATCTTCTTCAAACCTAGCTTATTCTCATCCTTAAATAATGGAAATACAGCTGGCTGTACCTGAAATTTTTCCACTTTATAAGGACTTCCAGAGCTTTGGCTCCAGTGACACAGCCTTCAAGTACCTAGGGTCATCTCCATGTCATGAGGCATTAGTGTATGACATATAGGACAACACATAAAAACAGGCACTCTTCTAAAGGACACTGACACACCAACAGTAGAAATCCAAAACTATGCAGGCCAAGTCCAACAGGCTCAAAGTTGTAGTTACTGGTCTGGTCTCTAGCATACTTTTAGATCACATCCCAAGGATAGACCAAAAACCTATTGGCCTCACTCTGATACAGTACATCTATAAGATCAAACATGCTATTAAGACTTGAAACTACCATGTCATGCTATTTGCTAGTCAAATTTCTTAATCCAATTCACATGGTGATAAAGAGTGGAAACAAGATGGACCTATGGTAAGAAAGCGACAGAACTTTCTACTGCTTTCTGCAATAAAAATGGGACATAAAGAGTAAAGAGTAAAGGGGGGGGGGGTCAGCTAGGTGGCGCAGTGGATAGGCACTGGCCCTGGATTCAGTAGAGTACCTGAGTTCAAATCCAGCTTCAGACACTTAACACTTACTAGCCTGTGTGACCCTGGGCAAGTCACTTAACCCCACTATTGCCTCACTAACAAAGAAGATTAAAGGGGGGGCAGCTAGTGGCACAGTGGATAAAGCATGGGCCCTGGATTCAGGAAGACCTGAGTTCAAATCCAACCTCAGACACAATGACACTTAAGTAGGCTGTGTGACCCTGGGCAAATCACTTAAACCCTCATTACCCGCCCCCAAATATAAATATAAATAAAAATTTAAAAATTAAATTAACAAAAAAAAATTAAATTAAATTAATTTTTTTTTAAAAAAAGAGTAAAGGGAAAGAAGATCAGTTACATGGACGTACCAGAACATTTCCATGACTGGGAAATTAAATAAAGGTCACAAATACAATTCAGAAGAAGCAGATAAATGAATATCTTAGCTATATACCCAAGGTTCCTTTGGGTAAATGGTCTTTTTTAAAAAAATAAACACAAAACATGGAAAATCTGGAAAATTAGGTTTGTTTTCATATTCATGGATTAACCCACTTATTTGGACCACACATGGTAAAAAGGGCTAACCATTCAAGTAAGTTATGCAGTAATATATATTAAGCTTAGAATGAGCTAGGGAGGATATAAGATTCAACCAGAATTACCTAACATAGTTGGCCACGTATCAGTGGGTCCCAACACTTTTGCCTGTACTTCTTACATAGGATGAAGTGAAAGGGACCGGGGATGTTGTAGCCTATAGTAAAAGGAAAGGAAGCTTAGCATGAAGTAGTCTTCAATGATATTTCCAATTTCTTTTAAAATCAATTTTTTATTTGGGTAGAAAATACTTTTAGATAGGATAGGTCGCCCCAATAAATCACTTATAAATTCATCTGCCCCCATCCCCAATGACCTCTAATAACTGTACATATCCAAAAGAAGACTACACTGGTGAAAGTGCAAGAATGAAGGGGGTCATTAAAGGGTATTCATACCAGTGCAAATAGTTGATAGAATAGCTCCAGTGATCCTCAATATGCCAGCAAATGAAGAGAAGCACATGCCCACATAGAGCCCAGGCACCTTCATACCAGAGAATCTACGTTGATATGTGCAAGGACAGACTGTTCCAGCACAGGCATGTTATACAGGTTCCAGCCAGACAGGGCCATACTCCTGTCAAAGGATAAAAAGTATGAGAGAGAGGTTAGAGGTAACTTGGAATCAGTAAGACTGTAGTATGAGGCTCATAGAGCCTTTTTCTACAACTATATTCCATCATATGGAATCGATGACATTTGAATTTTACTATAATCGACTCACCAATTCTCTAAACCATACTCTACATGAGCCTCAATCTCAATTCTCTCAATCTTCTTTGGTTAAGCTTGAAGCACAAATGCAAGGTTTTCAAATTCTTTGCCCCCACCCCACCCTTAAATCGACTTAGCAGTTAATAATTTTTAATGACCCAATGTTATGTGTATAAATAACACCATGATAGGTATTTTAGGGAATCTGATGAATTTTAAGATACAAGTCCTCTCCTCTCAAGAAGCTTATAATTTAATTGGAGACAAGACCCACACATATGAAAAATATCAAACAAGAAAAGGTAATATAGTTTAGTGTCAAATACGGGATATTAAGCAATTCATGGCAGGGAGTAATCACTGTGGACTGTGGTAATCACAGAAGGTTTGTAAGAGATTAAGTTGGGACTAAAGCTTGAAGGATGGGGGAGAATCAAAGGCATTTTAGGCAAGAAGAACAGCCACAAAGAAAACCACTTAGGAGGAATGTATTTAAGATGGGTTCCACTGACATTGAGCAGAGAAACTTGCCCAGAATAATGGTGGAACCATGAAAAATTAAGTTGTAAAAATAGGTTTAGGCCAGACCTGTGGCAGGTTTTGAATACCAAAATTAGTTTAAACTTTATTGCTCAATAAAGTTTATACCACTTTTGGTAATGCAATGTGTGAGGAGAGGTTAACCTGAAAGCAGTGTTTTAAGATTACTCTATAAGCAGCACAGATCAAGAGAAACAAAGACTAGAAGCAAGGTAACATTCAAAGGCTTTAACAACTAACTAGTCCCAAAACCCATCATGTAGACATGTTTTCACATACAATTTTTTTCAAAAAATTCAGGGAATATATGTGATAGGTTATAAAACATCTAGCCAATAAGCAGCTAAGTTAAAAACTGCTCTGGTTTCTGGACTTATCAAATTGATACTGAGTTTAAGACTGAGAAAATTCATGTTTGACTCTAGTACCAGACAATCTGATACTAAAAATGGGTCTTCAATGTCAATATCTCTACTATAATGTCTGGCTAGGAAATTTATTCCCAAATAATTTTAGCTATATGGTAGGGAAAAGGGCATCATGGTGCTAATTACAGGACAACACATGATCCTGAATCACAGAAGACACAAGGCAAAGCTGCTACCATTCATCTTTTCTTTCTGTTTTCTCAGCCAAAGAGAATGGCTCCATGGGGGGGGGGGGGGGCAGGGGCGGGGCACGCGCTAGGTGGGGCAGTGACTAAAGCACTAGCCCTGGACCTCAGGAGGGACTTGAGTCAAATCTGGCCTCAGACACTTGAACAGTTACTAGCTGTGTGACCCATGGGCAAGTGACTTATCCCTCATTGCCCTGCAGAAAGAGAGAGGAGAGAGAGAAAGAGAGAAAATGCTCCATGGACTGAAAAATGGCAGACAAAAATATGGCTAATAGGTAACTTAAATTCAAGATAAGTAGGATGATGATTTTTGTTGTTCATCCGTTCAGTTATGTCCAATTCTTCATTTGGGGTCTTCTTGGCAAAGATACTGTAGTGGTCTGCCATGTCATTCATTCTCCAGCTCATTTTACAAATGAGGAACTAAGGCCAACAGGGTTAAGTGACCTTGCCCGTGTCACACAGCTTGTAACCATCCTGAAGCCAGATTTGACCTCCAGGCCTGGCATGCTAAAGAATTCAAATTCGCCACCCAGCTGCCCAATAGGATTATGATTACAGCATACTTAGAAAAGCTCAAATCATCTGAGCCAGAAGAAACACATCTAAGAGTTCTGAAAATCTGTGGACATGGTAGTAATCTCTGAATTATCATAGAAGATAGCAATATACCACAGGATTGGAAAAGGGGAAAAAATCCTGTTCCAAATTTCCAAACAGCAAAGAAAACAAAAACTAGAAAAGTATTGGGCAGTGAACTTGACTTTAAATCCTGGCCAAATGTAGAAGTCACTAAATGGCCCATTGATGAACATCTAGAAAAGGAAGTAGTGATCTCAAAAACCAAACGGGCTACATTAGGATGTCACACAGCAATGTTTTGGGGGTTTTTTTAAGTTTCAATAAAACATTTACATTTAAAAAGAAACAAAACCCCATTCATTGATGGTGGAATTGAAAACTTAAAGAATCCTTTGGAGAACAACTGGCAGTGTGCTAGTATAAGTACAAAAATAACCATACCATATGAACTAATCATTTCAATGTTGGGATTTTTACCCTTAAAGTATTCCTGAAAACAACAACAACAACAACAACAAAGAAACCCTATCTCATCTTGAATTGCAACAATTATTTAATTACAAAAAACTGAAAGCAAATAAAATGTCCCAAAATAAGGTAAAATAAATCACTGTAAATTAATGTAATGAAATACTACAATGCAACTGAGATCAGCAAGTATGAGGAATACAAAGAAACTGAAAAGACCTTTATGGAATAATGCTAAGCAAAAAAGGGAGAATGAATTATACACTATCTAAAAACATTCCAGCTGCTATAGGAGACGGAACAGAAGAAGAAAGGAGAAGAGGACTTGCACTAAAGATGGAAAAGGAAATTGTACAGATTTAAAGGGGAATGACCTTGTGAAGGCAGAAACTAAATTTAGGTAGGAGAAACTGAAAAAATTGAAGGGAGGATGATTTCCAAGACCAGAATATACTTTCCACTTCAGTGAGAGAAAGTTAATGGAGAAAGAATAATATCAAAGAAGAGTGAAATGTGAGGACATGAAAGGAAAGATTCAAAAAGGGCGTAGCTGGCACAGCAAATAAAGAAAAGACAGTGGAACAAAATAGTGGGCAAAGCAAATTGATAGACTAGACTAGCTAGTGAGAGTGAGCTGGTGAAACAAACTGGAGAGTGCCTACAGTGTGGCAATGGAGTTGCTGAAATGAACAGAAAAAAGCTGGGTCATCACTGGCTTCCAAGGTCTTAACAAGCTGTAAACACTCAAAAGTAGTTTAAAAAAAAAAATCTCAATCAGTACCAAGACCAAGAAAAATTGTGCAGTGACTACTGAAGAGAGAGGTTTGTATTTCTGCCATGGCCAAATGAGTGTCTGTTCCAAAAGCAAGTGGTCTTCCTCCAGGAGGAAAAGGCACATGCACTCAAAGAAAGCCTTTCCTCCATTCAGATTACTGGAACAATAACTCTAAAGACAATGGAAGCAGGGCCTCAGCAGGGATCCTTAAAAAATAGTGTCCTTGGGGAGGAACTATCTCACATAAGGGGAAGAGAAGGAAAAGAACAAGTGCACTCCTGAAGCTCCATGATGGATCAGAGGTGCTTCCTGAAGAGAAGGGTGCTGAAGGAACTGAATATACTGAGTAGCAGCAAGCTCCTTGTGTTCCTGAGGAATCGGAGGAAGAAGCAAAAGCAACAGTGGGTCAGCAATCCCTACCTAAGGTTCCTGAGAGTTCTTTGTCAATATAAAATATGAAAGAAGTGGTTTTCTTCTGGGGCATGTAATCAAGACATGACAGAGAACCTTCCAAGACTGAGCAAAATAGGAGACAGTGATCCACATCTAAGTAACTATATGGACAGAAACTATTCGGTCATAAGGAAACTAAATCAAACAACCAGCATTTAATAAGCACCTACCATGTACCAGGCACTGTGCTAGGCTAAAAAGTATTGCCAAAGGTTATTAAAAGTCTTAGGCTCAGGCTGTGGTTTTTTACTCACTGTCTAGCCATTGGAAGAAAGGGATGAAAAAGAGAAAATGTATTTGGGAAGTGAATAGTTCGCTAAAAGACAGTGTCTGACAATGAGATGTGGATTTCTGGAACAAGCTTAAAATACAGAGACAAGAGGGAGCAGCTAGGTGGCGCAGTGGATAAAGCATTGGCCCTGGATTCAGGAGAACCTGAGTTCAAATTTGACCATAAACACTTGACACTAGCTGTGTGGCCCTAGGCAAGTCACTTAACCCTCATTGCCCCAAAAACAAAACAAAACAAAAAAACTGAGAGAGAGCAGAAAGAGAAGAGAAGAGAAGAGAAGAGAAGAGAAGAGAAGAGAAGAGAAGAGAAGAGAAGAGAAGAGAAGAGAAGAGAAGAGAAGAACTCTTGGCCATGGAAAGAGTGTCCCTAATCGAGGCTATTGGATAGCTTACAGATATAATTTAAAAGGTGTTCAGCTAAAAAGAACTGAGAAGGGAGAAAAACTGCCTATGCATATCTACCAGGCCAAATACCAGAGAGCAGCTACAATGAATGAATAACAGCAGCTGAGATACCCAGAAGGTCCTAGGAAACAAAATCCAAGAAAGGAACTATTGAGGTCCATGGTCTCAAATGTCTGTATACAGATGCCCAATGTTTAAGTGACAAGCAAGAGGAACTAGATGTTGCATTAGCAAGGAAAATTTGACCTGACAGCCTCACGGAGATTACTGAGCTTGGCAGAATGAAACTTATGACTAGATGGATTACGGTTCTATATAGATATACCTTATTCAAAAGAAACAGTAAGAGAAAAGAGGGGGGATGAGATAGTAGTATACATTAAGATATATTCATGTGAGGCAATTAAGGAAACAGAAGGGAGAAATGACCAATTAATCATACAAAAGAATCCTTGAACATAGGTAGGTTTGCACTTGACACACTGCATGACACATAGTAGGTACTCAATGTTTATTGATTTATTGATGGAAGACTTCAATCATCTGATACCTGCTGGGGCATGCACTAATGCTTTTGCTTTCACTCTCTTTCTCTCCTTCCTTCTCTCTCCACCTTTTCTCTATTTTGTCTCCCCTTTCCCTCTAAACTTCTGTTCCTCCCTCTCCATCCCCCCAAATCAGAGTAAGCTAATAACTTCTTCTTACATTGCCTTAATGCACAGTGAAAGAACCAAAATGAGGAAATTCTATACTGAATCTGACTCTCACTTGCTGGGGTACAAATGATGCAAACATTGAAGAAAATGAGGAGGGGGAAGGAGGAGCTCAGAATAGCACATACCCTTTATTTTAGTAAGCAGATTTCAAAAGGCTCAGGAAAAAGCTACATAGGATCCACAAACTAAAATTCTACATAAGTCAGTCCAGAAGAAATGGAAAACTGTCAAAAATAAAATTCTAACTACACAAAAGAAAATTAGTTCAATGATGTGGAAAAGGGGGAGCTGTTTGAAGAAAGCAATGTGAATGCACCGAACATTCAAACCAACTTTTTTTTAGTTTTTTAAAAAGCAGATATGAGGGGCAGCTAGGTGGCGCAGTTGATAGAGCACTGGCCCTGGAGTCAGGAGTACCTGAGTTCAAATCCGGCCTCAGACACTTGACACTTACTAGCTGTGTGACCCTGGCAAGTCACTTAACCCCAATTGCCTCACTAAGGGGGAAAAAAAAAAAACAGATATGGAAGACAGATGCAAGGAAAAGTAACAGGATGATACAATGGCATGGCCAGTTTCTCTAATGGTCTCAGGAGTACCACTCAGAATGAGCTGAAGCAGGCAGGAAACATTCAGCACAACAGAAGGGTTTCAGCTACGTTGGGGCACAGGAAGGATAAGAGGATACTTGTTATCCAGTAAATGGAGCTGCAGTGACCAACAACAAGAAAGGTCCTAGCTGTCTAATTTGCTTATCTTTTTTTTTTTAAACCAAAGGAGACTAGCCTTTGCATGGGGAATGGAAGAACTGAAGGGCTATATATAAAGGAAACTAATATCCCAGGGAGAGCACAAGAGAACCTTGCTACACTTGATGGATTAAAGTCACCAACTTCAGGTGACAATACACCCTTGGTTAGAGAAAGATTCTAGCAGACCTGATCCCCAAGCAACCATCAGTAATATTCAAAAGATATACCACAGGACTAGAAAAAGGCAAAGTGCTGTCCTGATCATTTTATAAGGAAAAGAACAAACAATCTGCAAGGTCAATGACCTTGACTTCAATTGCTGAGAAAAATCTAGAAAAGCTCATTAAAAGAAATGCTTAGTTGCCATCTAGAAGAATAAACAGTCAACACAAAAAGCTAGCATGGCTTCATAAAAAAAAGCTCATGCCAGACTAACATTGTTTCCTTTTCTGAGTTAATGCCTGGCCCCAGAGAAAAGAACAAGGAACAATGGGTAAAAAATGCAAGAAAGCAAATTTAGGTTGACATAGAAAAAACTTCCTATAATTAGTTAGCCAAAGGCAAAATGGGTTGCCTGGAACATACTGTGTCTACTCTTACTCCCCACAACGACTAGCAGTCTTCACACAGAGGCTGAATGGGTACTTATTGGCTATGTTGTAGAAGAGATCCTTTCTCACGTATGAGTCAAACTAGATGGTCTCTGAAGTCCCTTCTAACTCCAAGAGTCAATTACTCTGTGGTCCATCCTAGATAATAATGATAAACCATTACAGCCATGCCCTAGGAGCTTTGTGCCTCCTCTGATGCTTGGAAAGGGATTATGGAAGGCCAAGACAAGATAGCCAGAAAAAATCATTTGCCTAGTATTTCGCTATAGGTAAATGATCATCCCTATATAGGTGTCTAAGAGAAAATACGGCCACGGTAACCACTGAATTTCCTCACCTTGAGAAGAAAAGTTGGTTAAAAAGTAAAAAGTGAGATTACAGATGCAAAGAAACCTGAGAATATTTCTTGTAAATTAAATATATGGCAGGGCTAAAAGTCAGAAGTTTCCTATATTAGTACTATTCATCGTCTCCTTTTTTCTACTTCTTCAAAACTAAATAACATTTATATACTGTTTCCTCCTATCACATATGGGGGCTAGAGGAAGGAGATTTAGCCGTGTAATTTTACTGGTACAGGGAATGCCAGTGGTGTTAATGGTGTTAACTTCCTCCCTCTGTGCATACTAGCAGTTCTTCTATAACTTATGGTCTCAAAGTGTTGCCTGGGACACTAAGAAGTTAAACAACTTTTCCAAGGCCACATAAGTGAGTATGTGTTTGAGGTACGACTTGATACTTGGAACTCAATCTACTTTAGTTAGTTCTTCTCCATACATAAACTAAAAAGAAAAATGTAAATGATAAATGCCCAGGAACAAAAAAATTAATAGCAGAGAAAATACTCAAAGGAAGGAAAGAACAGTAGCCAACAGATGTCTCCTTTCCTTATGCAAATCAGAGTATTAATAATCTGACATTCTTCATAAGTAGTCACATATATAAGATTAAACAATATCCTCTTTTTAAAACCTTAAAAAGCATATGTGCTTTCCAACTCTCCAAATTATCCTGTTAAAACCATTCCTTAAATTGATTCAAATGTATAAGAATAAAAGCCATTCCCCAACTGATAAATGGTCAAAGGATATGAACAAGTAATTTTCAAAGGAAGAAATCCAAGTTGTAAGTAGCCATATAAAAAAAATACTCCAAATCATTAATTAGAGAAATATAAATTAAAGCAAACTCTGAGGTTTGAGAGTTGAGCAAAAAAGGAAAATGACAATGTCCAAGAAGCTGATGGAAGACAGGCACATTAATGCACTGTTAGTAGAGCTATGAAATAGTCCACCCAAAGTTTCTAAATGGTGCATACTTCTGACCCAGCAATATCACTACTAGGCTTATACCCCAAAGAAATCAAAGGAAGAGGAAAAGGACCCATATGTACAAAAACATTTATAGCAACTCTTTTGTGGTGGCAAAGATCTAGAAACTAAGAAAAGAGTGCCCATCAATTGGGGAATGGCTAAACAATTATGGCATATGAATGTAATGGAATACTATTGTGCCATAAGAAATGATGAAAAGGATGGCTTCAGTGAAACCTAGGAAGACTTGTATGAACTGATGCAGGGAGAACCAAGCAGAATCAGGAGAACAATTTATACGATAACAACAGTGTGAAAACAAACAACTCTGAAAGACTTAGGAACTCTGATCAATGAAATGACCAACCATGATTCCAGAGAACCGATGATAAAGCATACTACCCACCTCCTGACAGAGATGTGATGGACTCAAGGTGCAGAAGGAGACATATTTTTTTTGGACATGGCCAATGTGGGAATTTGCTTTGCTTGACTATGCATATTGTTACAAGGGTTTTCTTTTTCTTTTTTTAAATGGTGGGGGGAAAGGCTGGAGGGAAAGAAAAATCAATTTTTGTTAATTGAAAAAAATAAAATTTAATTTAAAAAAAGGCTCATGAATCAGTGGCAAAACACACATATACATACATACACTCTCTTTCTCTGTCTCTCTCTCAAAACCATTTCTTAGAAAACTGATGTTCTTTCTCCTTGTTTTTGCAATCAGCCTCTTTCTTCATTTGAATAAAACCCAAATGCTTACACCTACACCTAAAAAGCAACCTGTTTCTCTTGATTTGTGCCCTTCCATTCACAAAAAATATCATGGCTTTCTCCTGACCTCCATTACAGAGTTAGACTAGAACAAGGGAAGCCCACCCAGAACCAGTGAAAGTGTAAGAGAATACAAAAACAAAAAAACAAAACAAAAAAACCTAACTAGCTAAGATAATAAAGAGTTGGGTAGTACTAAAAAAGGAAGTGGGTAGAACTGGACAGCAATATAAAGACAATGAATGGGATCAGACAGGTCTGAAGTGATTTAAAGAGTAAGGAAAAGTAGTTTTACCATCCAGGAAGGCAATTTAGAAATATGCTTTTTTAAAAAGCTGCTAAAATGTCCATACCCTTTGACCTAGAGATCCTACTACTAAAAGGTCAGACAGAAATGTCCCATATATAATAAACATTCACAACAGCACTTTTTGTGGTAGCAAAGAACGACAAATAATGAGACTGGAATGGCTAAACAAACTGTGGTATACAAATATAATAGGATATTACTGTGCTATAAAAACAATAAATATGAAGAAGTTAGAGAAGCATGGGAAGACATCTGAACTGATAAACACTACAAAAGCAGATTCGAGAAAACAAAGTACGATGTAAATGGAAAGAACACCAACAAAATCAAACTGAATACTGTATAATTATAATAACCAAGCTTGGCCTGAGAGAAGAGATAAGAAAATGTACCTCCCTGCCTTCTTTGCAGAGGTGGAGTTACAGAACACTACACATCTACTATCTGTCTCAGTTGGTGTCAGATTTGCTGAACTCCTTTTTCCTCCTCTTTTCTTTTTGGCCTTTGTTACAAGGGATGATGCAATGGGTTGGGAAAGGTGATGTGAAAACAAAAGTTATCAATTTTTTAAAACACCTTGTTCTTTCTAAAATGCGGCTCTACTAGATACAGTTAGCCACTTAGATTTACTAGATAATTACAGAGGTAAAGGAAGAAAGACTAAAATAAAGGGCAGAAAAATAAACAAATTCCCCTTTTCCCCCCATACAACCACAAAACATTTTTCCCTGGGACCCTGGAAAGTAGATTTCATCATGATCATATGGAACCGTGTTTGTGTGTGTGTGTGTGTGTGTGTGTGTGTGTGTGTGAGAGTGAGCTGGTTTCTATTATGACTGACCTCTTAAGTATTAAACAAAAGTGAGCTGAGATTCAATTCCTGGGTTTACCAAACATTAAGTTCAAAAACAATGAATTTTATTTTAAAAGCCACTTCAAGTTCAAAATAAGGTTATTTTTTAAAATTTAAGGGAATCAAATATCTTATTCACTTGTTATTAAACTCATTGTTTTTCAAATCAGTTAAAGTGGTTTTTAATCATCATGATATAAGCCTCAAGTCAAAGTGTTCTTAGCATTTAGTCAAGTCTAGGTGCCAAGGGAAAACTGTGTTCTTTGTTTTTCATGTTGGCCCTAACATGTATTTACTAAGTCAAAATTACTCTGGTCCAAAACAATAAGGCTTTGTAGAGCAGAGGACTGTTCTACAGAGCTCAGCCTAGCTGTAGGTACACAGAAGTTTGCACCTCCTCTTCTGGCATCATCTTTCTCCGACCATCCTTTACAGGGAACCCACTTCCAAAATCCTTGGAAGAGATATCAGCTCCATACTCCACAATGACGTCTTCTTCAATGGTGCTCACCAGTCTCCAGAATTCCTTCTCTACCAGTTCTGTGGGTACCATCTAGAGAAAAACAGAATAGCTAATGAGCAAAAATGACCATGATATGACATGCAGGGCAACTGTTATAAGATGACAAACCTCTAAAGCTCCCAGGTCCAGGCAGACTAGATCCCAGATTTTTCACTAGGTAACAGGGATTTAAAATAGACAAGCTGGGCTCCTCAGAAAACCATCTGTAAGTGTAATTAACCTTTTTCTACAGAAAGCTGTTTCAAAACTGAAAAGGAAGAAGATGAAACAATATCAAAGAGAAAGGGGAAAAGGTAAAAATCCGAGTAGAATTTCAATAGAATTAGCAAAATGTCCTGACGGAGCACCATGACAGCCCATGAAAATGCTCTTTGGAAAATAAGCAAACCCTGTATTACAAACAGGTAAACAAAAGAAGCAACTGCCATGTACTTCATGCTTCTCTGTTGTCAATTATTCCCAAAGGACTATGAGAAAATTAGGTCAAACATTTACTTCTTAACAGGGAAATAACTCACATTTTAATATATGTAATTTTAATGTTTACAAAGTACTTTCTTCACAACCCTGTGCTACAAATAGTGAATGTATGTTAACCCCATTTTACAGATGAGGAAGTTAAAAGCTCAAAGGATAAATTACTTACCCACGATCACACAGCAGATTAAATGTTAGAACTAGAACTTAAACTTGATCTGTCAACTCCAAATCTAGTGCTTTCTTTCCAATTCACCATACTAGAAACTCTCAAATCAGAGAGTCAGTTAAAGAATTAGAATCCAGGCTGATTTCAAATCCCATACTCTATTACATCTTTCTTAGTGTGTCCTGCCTTCCTTTTTTTTTTAGAAGAAAAAAAGGAGCAAGAAGGATGGCAGGGGCAAGAAATAAAGAAAAAGAAACCAAAGGTTTAAAACTTGTAAATCCTTCCACCTCCCCTAAACCAGCCCTTAGACACAGACTCACATGGACTGGCATGTTGAAGTAATCTGATTTAAAGTTATCTGCCATCTCTCCAAAGCTCTGGAGGGTGTACTCTCGGACTGCTTGCTCAAACCCAAACGCCTCTCTAGGTTTGTTACATTCCTGGGGTAAGAAAGAAAAAATACAAAACTAAGTGTCACATTCCTTGGTGGTATACTTGACAGAACTATGACAGATATACTGCCAATTTCCGAGAGTGAAATAGTTCCGATCATTTGCTTATTTAAGAAATCCATATGCTATCTGATTTGGCATCAGGGAAAATAATCTAAGAACCTCACGTGCAACTTATAGGCTTACACACTCCACCTGGTATACAATGAAGGAGGTAATAAGACAGTTTTTTTAGTCTCAGGGCTAGCAGTAAGCTCTGGCACCAGGACAAACAAAGCAGTACTAATGGACTGAAAGCAAGCCCACAGTAGCCTCTCAAGTCTTAACATATCACTGGATTTCACCATGGAAAAGACAGATATGCATAAAAAAAGGATACGAGGGATTAAATTATCTGGCTAGGAGTAACAATTTCTTCATATTATTTATCCATTATCACCACATCATATAAGCACATATAGAGATTTAGAACAGAATACATTTTCAATTATCTAATCCAGGAAATATAGACTACAGTAGCTAGACATGCCCTTCTAAATACTACTAGGCACGCCATATCCAGTTCTCTGAAAGCGTTTATTGGTCCCTTTTCTGCAGAAAAACATCCCAATATCCACACTTACCAGGAAATCCACAGCTGATTCCTTCTTCCTAGTCTCTCCAATTAAAATAGCTCATCAAATTCAAAGTAAGAGTTAGTCAAAAAAAGACGTATTGCCCAGTGATGCTTTGGGTAGAAATATGTATGACAAGGGCTAGATTCTATGCTCTGCATGCCCCTGTCCCACCCTGTTTGTTTTATTTAATTACTTTACTTTTTAATTTAAAAAGCAAACAAAAGCCTTCAGGTGTTCAATAATTCCTATGTTCTGCACAAAAAACTCAGTCACCTATAATAATCTGTGGGTTCATCTATCCAACACTCGAAGTTACAGAAAGAATTTTTGCAAAGAAAATATAATCTACCAAAATATTAATTCTAATTTCTTCTAATATAGTTCTTCAAAAGACAAGAGGATTTCATGAACTGATGGAAGAGTTTTGTGTAATTTTCTGGTTGATTTGCATTTTTAAGTGTTCAAAACTAGCTCGTACCTCAGCAACACATTTAGGACACCTCCAGTCTCCTTTGGGCACATCAGGCAGAGGGGGAATCAAGCAAAATGTATGGTAGCTGTCATCACACCCATCACACAAGAGCAGCTTGTCTTCATTGTTTCCTCGACCACAAAACATGCAAACATATAGATCCACCTAATTGGAAGGGGGGAACCCATTAGTCATTGTAAAAAAGTAAATGATACCCAATCCCAAACCAGGAGCCCACTAGTTAAAAAAAAACTGTTCATTATTGGAAAAACAAACACAATCAGACATTGCACATACATACAACTAAGGACTTCATACAGTATAAGTGCCTTAAAAAGTGTTCCTGGTGCTTCTCAAGTCAAAAGGATCTTTACCCTTTTATATAAAGAGAATCTTGAGCACCAAAAAAGTGGTCAAAAATCACGTTGCATAACAATAGCAAACCAAAAGACAACTTGCAAACTATCTCCATCCCAGCTTCTACTATTCATCTTGTGAAGCAGCAAAACATTGCCTTTCTTAGGCACTTTATAAAGTAACTTCTATGTAAACAATATATGGTACATATATACAAACACATCATGGGTAAAGTTATTTCTCCAACATTGGTAATACTGATTTGTACCCACTTTTGAACCTAGAACCCAATAGTTTAGGAGTGCAGCCTATTGCCAAGGAACAAAGCAAACTAATTGGCTCATTCTAGGATCAAACATGAGACAGCCTCATTCACATGAGTCTGTTCACAGATCTCACAGGCTTCCAGGGCCCTTGCCAACCCAACCTAGACCTGAAAAATAGAATCCCAGCTATGACACACCCAGCCTCAACTCAAAGACTTCCAGATAGGGGAAACACGCCACATCTTTTGGCAACCCATTCCACTTTTGAACAGCTCAGAAAGTTGGAACATTTTTTTACTGACGTTCAAACTAAATTTGTCCCTTTGCAACTTCAACTTATATCTCCTGGTCCTGCCTCCTAAAGCCAAACTGAACAAGACTAATCCTGCTTCAAAATGACAGCCTTTCAAATACCTGAAAATAAAGATTATGTCCCCATCAGTTCTCTCTTCTACAGGCTAAACATCCCTAATTTCTTCAACTAATTCTCACATGACATAAACTAGAGAGGCCCTTCACTATTCTGGCTGACTTCCTCTGAATACTTTTTATCTTACCAAAACTATGGTGCACAGAAGTAAATATTCCAGATGTGATCTGACCAAGATCAAGCAGGGAGGGGCCTGTCCTAATGCAGCCCAAGATCACATCAGTTCTTCTGGCTGCCAGGCGAACCATTCGCTAATATTGAGTTCAAAGTAAATTAAAATCCTGAAATCTTTTTCAGATAAACTGGTATCTAACCATGTTTTCCCCCATCTTCTAACTTTTCAAGTTAATTTCTTGAAGCAACGTCTAATATCTTTTGTTTGTTCCTACTAAATTTCATCTTATTAAATTGAACCCAATGCTCCAGTCTGTTAAGATGTTTGGGGATCCTGACACTTATCCAGTGTTAGCCATCTGTCCTGGCTTTGTGTCACCTGCAAATTAGACATGGAGGCTGTCACTACCTTTTTTGGAATCACTTAAAAAATGGTAAAATGGACAGAATCAAGTCCATATCTTTGGAGCCTGCCACTACAAACATTTTCCAACATGATACAAAGACATTAATGACTTGAGTCCAATCATTCAACTAGTTTTAGATTCATCCATTTGAACTACTATTTAGCCTCCAACACTCCATCCTTTCCACAAGACCATAATTCGTTATTTTATCTTTTCTTCCATTTGAAAATTTGGACATTTGCCCTTTTGTATTTTAAGGTACTTCTGCTATTCTCAGAGTTTTCAAAAATCATTGACAGTGCTACTCAGCAACTATATCTGCCTTTTCCCTCCCCCATACCCAAGGATGTAATCCACTTAGACCAAGTCACTTTTTAAAAAATTAATCTCCTTACTTGAGTACCAATTCTATTTTATCCATTTTTTACTATTCTTTTCAGTGCAAAAGTCACTCTCCTTGGCAGGGAAAACAGAATTAAAAAAAAAAAAAGAATTAAGCAGCTCTGCCTCTTCTCTGCCATCAGTTTTCATGGTCCCACCTATCTAACAGCTGTCCTATCCCTTCTTTGATGATCCTCTTCCCTGACAGACAATTAAAAAGCTGTTTTGGTGTTCCTAAGTTTTTCTTCCTTTATATCTATCTTTTATATAGATCTTTTTAAAATCTATGTTAGTCTCTGTTCATAAGTCTCTTCAGAAAACTCATTTTTCCTGCTCATAAGAATTGTTTCCCTCTGTGACATTACAATTCTATTCTTGAATTTCCAACCTACCTGAACTACATTTTGTCTGTGCCCAGTCACAGACAAGATAAACCAACTTTTTTTTAAAATCTCTATATTCTTGGAGTGAAGGTGGTGATAATTTTGCTGCAACCTGATTAAAGCAGAGTTGGAATAGTGTTCAGTTTGGTTATCACATTGTATGGGACATTGAGAATTTAGAGAGCACTCAGAGGGAGGCAACAGAATTGTGAATGGATTCAAAACCATGCCATACATGAAATAAGCTTGTTTAATCCAGAAAAAGCTTAGGATAGGGACATGACTGACTTAAATAGTAAAAGGGTTATCCTGTGTATAAAGTATTAGACTTGCTTCTAATGGGTCTGGAAAGTAAACCTAAGACCAATGGGTAGAAGTTAGAGGGAAACTGACTTTAGCTCAACATAAATAAAAAACTTCCTAACAAAAAGAACTATCTCATAATGGAATGGGTTGCCTAACAGGTAATGAGTTCCCAGTCACTGGAGGTTTTCAAGAAGAGGCTAGATGACCAGATTTATAGGATAACAGAGATGCATGACATGGTTCAAGTTTAATTCAAAAGACTCTGAGCACCCTTTCCAAGTCTCAAAGTCTAGGATTCCAAGTTCAGTTTTAACATATCTTGTACATACGATATATACATAGCTGACAAACACATCCTGGAAAGTCCCGTAACACTTACAAAGTTAACAGAAAGAGTCCCTTTTCGTTGTCTCATTTGCATACTAAATGCTTCTGACCTCGTACCTTTACGTCTTCGAGACACCTCATCTTGAAAGTAAAAATACAAATAAGCTGTTATATGGTAATTGCACAAGACATAATATAAGATTAGCATTTCAAGACCACTGGACTTTAAGTGTGGGAGAACACTAGAAATACAAGCAAGGCTGTAGGGAAAAGAACAGAACTCCTAACCAAAAGTGTACAATTTAGTGGATGAAATTAAAAGATACAATTCAACCAAACCATGTTAAGTATTTAGGAGATCAAGTGACATGCAGTTCAGATATCCATATCCTGATTTATGAAACTGTACTGTCTTTTAATTCACAAAGAAGCAATTACGGCTTATGTTCTTAATATTGTCAGGTTTCTGTAAACGCAGTCACAATACATTTTCATCCACCCTATGGTAAAACTGAATTTAAGACTATCCAAATTTCTACACAGATAAAACAAAAACCTATGTCAACTTATGTCAAAGTCTCACAAGACTTTTTTGCCACTACTTATAAATATAAAGCAAGTCTCAAAGGTAAGTATCTGGTGATAAATACTGCACTTCCCAAAGAAAATAAGGAATACGGCATATGTCAAGAGTAATTCTTAAAATAATTCTTAAATTAGAAGACTTTCTCACCACTGAGTTCCTACTTTAAAATCATAATCAGGCATGAAAGTGACTGACTCTGGGCTCCTGAAGGCTACACTAATGGAATACTAGTTCTGTCAGCTCCTCCTAAGCTGAAAAAGTTGCAAATTTGGGCCCAATGATGGAGCAGTCGAAGTCTGGAAAGGCTCATCATTAAATGGCTTTCCACAGTAACTAATGATATTGTTTATTCATGACACTGTGTTAAGGAGGGTTTGTTAGCTATCCTACCTACATCGATGAAATCAGTTATTTTTTAAAATGTAATGCTTTCTAACCATGAGATCTTTCCCCTTGCTCCTAAAGCAATTTTTAAATTCTGTAAACTAGAAGTGCAAATCAATCTTCCTTTACAATCAAAGCTTCGGCAACCTATATGACAAAACACTAATTTTACCTATTTCTTACAAACATAACTTTGAAAATAGTACTAGCTTTATATGCCACAGCTTAGAGGCAAATCCTTCTTTCTAACCATCATAAAAGCCCAATGAATATAATATGGCTTCTCACAACATGAGGAATTATCTAGTGACTTAGCTAGAAGTCAAATTTGAACTCTAGAACTCAGACATTCTAGGTAAATTACAAATACATTGGTATGGTTCCTCAAAGCAAACATATCCTGATATAATTCGTATCCCTTGACATTCATATTATTTTTCCTTATTATCAATACTTCTTGCTTTACTTTATTTCATTTCCCTGTTCAGAAAACAAAATTTACCTTCTTTATCCTTTGCTCCTATTGCCAGACCCATCATCTTAGGCCCAGCTCCGAAGATCTGAAGTTTCTTCAATTCAGCGTTTCTACTTACTTCTCCAGTCTCTGCCTAAAAGCCAACCAAAAACACATGAGCATTGGGAAACTCCAGCTTTCCATACACAAACACTTCTTTTCTTATCCCATAAAAAAGTCTTAAAACTGGTTTTAATATGAAAAGGTTGATCTCATCTTCCAAAATCCACTCTCACTAAGGCAGCAGGGACTACCTATTTTCCCTTTCTATGAAAAAATGTTTGTATCTTTCACATAGGGCTAACTATCCATTCGCATTAACAACTGCGTGTTTTATATCCTGAATACCTCATTCCCCGAATATGTGAATATGTGTATTGAATAATTTCTCTAAGAGCACCTACACAAAAGATGCTAAAGCAATGTAAGGATGAATCAGAATTAAATCTGGACCTCTTTAATCTATAATCCAAACAGATTAGTCTGTCACATTCAGGGACAAGGGGGCAAATGGAAAGAGAAAAATAATCTGGGGCAGACCAATAATAATAATAAAAATAACAACAAGCAGCATTTTATATAGTGTCTACCATGTGCTAAGCATTTTACAAATATTTCATTTGATTCTTCTAACAACTCTGGGAGGTAGATGCTATTATTGTCCCCATTTTAGTTTTGAGGAAGCTGAGGCAACTTAAGTAACTTGCCGAAGGTCACAGCTAAAAAGTATCTGAGGCTCAACTTGAAATAAGGTCTTCCTGACTCCAGGCCTATTCACTTAGTCACCTAGCTGCATAGAATAGAATAGAATGAATGCCTAGACTTTCATTTATAATCCTAGATTTCAAACAAATCTAATTCTGTCACAAAACACAAATTTTCTGTTATGAGGTACAAAGAATATAATCATTAATGTGGTGTTGACACTACGAACCGAATGAAACAATCATTTTCCACTTAGAATTTACTCTTCAAATCCTTATCTGACTGCTGTCAAGTAGAGGCTACTTTTGGAATAGTACAATGACAAACACTAATATAATCATTCTTCACTACTGTAAAACAAAGTAACATATTACAAGCCATTTCAGCAAGTTAAATGTTTCAGGTCAATGATCCATATGTAATATTTATTCAATCCCTTGCAATTAGGATACAAAATAACTTTTAGGAATTTACTGTACAAAAGAACTCAACTCTAAAGGAAAACTACCTTCCCAGTAGATGTTCCTTCCTTACAGCTAGGTGGTACAGTGTAAGAGTGTCACTGGCCACATTCAACCTGTAGAACTCCTGAACCTGATTAAAATGCAACTGGAAAATGCTTAACAAAATAAATACAAATACAATACAAAATAGATAAGGTTAATTTGTGGGTTTTGAAGTCAATATGTAGTCTGAAGGATCCTTTTTATTTGAGCTCAACACCACTGCTTTACTTGTACTATCTCATTTGATTTTTAAAGTTTCTTTCATCAAAAGTGTTCTCTCCAGGGGACTAGATCCAATTTTGTTTCCATTTTTTAAAATAATGGAAATTTCATCTTTGGCAATTTTTAAGTTGTTATTCAGTCATCTCCAACTCTCTGTGATGCCAAATGGGGTTTTCTTGGCAAAAATACTGGAGTGGTACACCATTTCTTTCTACTGCTCATTTGACAGATGAAGAAACTAAGGCAAACAAGCTTAAGTCACTTGCCCAGGGTCACACAGTTAGTAAGTGCCTGAGGCCACATCTGAACTCAGGAAAATAAGTCTTCCTGACTCCAGGCCCCCATACTTTATCCACTGCACCAGCTAGCTGCCCAGATTTTTAAGTATGTCCATTTATATATGTGTGTATGTATGTGTATGTATATGTGTGTATGGGTGTATGTGTGTATGTATGTATGTATGTGTGTATGTATGTGTGTGTGTATGTGTATGTGTATATATACACACACATATATATATGGTAAAATGATGAACCTTCCTCTCCTCAACTTCTCTTCAATCCCTTCTTAGAAGGAAATCCAACAAGGAAGAGTAACTTATTAAGTAACTAAATATCTTAGTTTTAACCCTATAACATTTTCTGTCCAACAGAAAATTATTGTCCTGCTCCATACTATAGGTACCCCACTTGAAAATGAAATGACATGTTTCTCATCTTTAAAAAAAGTAAGTTTTCCACTAGATAAAGAACTTGTGTTTTAAAAAGTCCTTTTAGATCACACCAGACAAGAACAGAATGGAATGAGGGGACAGAAGAAAAGAAAATCAGATACAAGGAGAAAAAGATTTTCTGGTATATCACCATCCAGTTACCCAGGCTGCCAACAAAGATGTCATCCTCAACTCACCAATCACTTAAGTCCTGTCAAATCTACCTTCTTAACATCTCTTGGAACATGCCCCCTTCTATATTCTGACACTGCCATCACCCTAACAAAGGCCCTTATCACCTCATGCTGGACAACTAATAGCTGCTGGTGAGGTAGGCCTGCCTCAAGTCTCATCACTCCAGACTATTCTCCAATCAGTTGTCAACTTCCTAAAGCTCAGATCTGACCACATCAACCTCCTCCCCATTCAATAAACTCCACTAGCCCCTTATCACCTCCAGAATTAAATATAAAATCCTCTGCTTGACTTTTAAAGCCCTTTATAACCTGTTCCCCCGATCTTTCAGTCTTCTTACAGCTTCCTCCCCTCTATATACTCTACAATCCATCGACTCTGGCCTCCTTGATGTTTTTTGCACCAGATATTCCATCTCTCAACTCTGGGGATTTTTACAAGTAATCCTCCATGCCTGGAATTCTTTCCCTCCTCAACTCCATCTCCTGATTTTCCTGGCTTCTTTCAGGTATCAGTTAAAATCCCACCTTCTGCAAGAAGCCTTTCACTGTCCTCCTTAATCTTAGTGCTTTTCCTTTGTGATTATCTCCAATGTATCCTGTCTATATTTTGTTTATACATAGTTCCTTGAGAGCAGGTACTGTTTTGCCTTTCTTTATATACCCAGCACTTAGTATACCCAGCATCTGGCACATAGTAAGTGCTAAGGGACACTGGTCCTTAAAGTAATACTATCTTAAAGTTCATGAACAATATAGCTACTACAAGGGGACAGCCCTGGCTCATATAAATTTACATGATAATGGCTTACAGAAATAACAAATGAAAAACAGAACCACCCTTTCCAAATCCAAGTCCCCTAAAAGACTTTTAAAAAATCTTTTTTAATTGAACAAAATGAGACTGGGAACAGGGCAAAGTTTCCTAGTTATCCACCTGATGGTTTCCTTTCTCTGTTAAGAAAGATTCCCAATAATTAGATTCCCAGTCAATCTGAGAACAATTAATTAGAATTCACAAGTTCTTCAATCTATCTCCCAAAGAGAGTGAATAAGGTCTCTGGGGCATTAAAACTAGCACATATATAAATGAGATCCAATGACCAGAAATATTTTATAGTCAGTGCTATTGCACTGATAATTAACCGTACTTCTCTCTCAAGTGGTCAATGGATCCTGGATACCTGAGATTTTATGCGTCTGGTTCTCTTCGGTAGAATATTCATTCTTGTGCCCTGCTCTGAGGAAGCCTGGGCATCAGTGCTGAGGACCTCAACCTCCACTTTTTCCTTAATATCCAAGTTGGGCATTTGGACACCCTAAAGGATCAGAGCACAGAAGGACAACAGAGTCACTGATCAGACACCAGGCATGAAAATCAGTGAGAAAAGAATAAAAAGAAACAACAAACTGATTTCAAGTCCACTGAAGCAGGGAGAATTATAATTCTGGGAAGTTTAAAACATGTGTCAGGTGTCAGATTGTATGTGATATCTAAATACCAGCCCAGCTAAGTTCAGAGGTAATCACAAGGCCTGGCTGCTAGGTGATATTGCACACAAGTCATAGAGAGTTTGTAATCTGCATCTGGTGTACCCATGTTGATGAAATCACAAAACCTTTCACTTACTGAAGTACTAAAATATAGAGAGTCATTGTAAACAGGAAAAAGAGAAGCATGCTTCCAATAATGAAGCCTTCACCTTGCTCATCAGTGCAACAAATTTGACTTTAAATTTTCAAATACATTTGTTTTACTGCTGGTCATGGTGACTGAGGAAATCTAATTCCATGTGGCTAACTGCTAGCTTATTCTAAACCACTTGTGTTTCACAGAATAGAAATTTATTCATGATACCTAAATATCAAGGTGCATCTAAAGTTGATACTGCAGACAAGCTGTACTGGGCCAATTTCTGAAAAGAATAATGACTTACCATAAGGCTGACTCCAGACTGGAAAAGCTCATAAGGGTAAAGGATCCTTTCATAATGAGATTTCAACAGGGACCCAGTTCCTTTCCCTGGCAGATAGCCTAATCGACTGCCCACTTTAGACCACTTCTTCTCTTTTGTAACCATTTCAAAGCCTCCTTTGCTGGCAACAATCTGAAAGAGAAGTAAATAAGTAGAATTTTAGAAAAAGAAGTTCCATTTAGCAATCTGGCTCTATATCTAGTTTCCCCCAAAAAATTCTAGAATCCAATCTCTAGAATGCCCTTCCTATAATGACCCAGAAAAGACCAAAATTATCAACACTTGAGGCAAGATTTTAAAGTGATTTTTAAAGGTTTTAAACTGTTTGAAATAGTGCATGGGTACCAACAAACTAGTTAATAAGTCAGAACATTACTGAACTCACTTTATGTAAAGCGCTATAATATAATTAGATATCAATGGAAAATCAAAACACAAAAATACAAACCCCATACCTGTAAGGAGATTACCATCTATCTGAGATAGTATGAAAACACATGAAAAAAGGTTGGTGATGCTTTCACAGATCCATGAAAAAATACACACAAAGAGGCAAGCTTATATGATATAAAACAGGTATGTTAAATGCTGAGATGATACAAGAGTGACTAGAGTGAAACAAAGTTTCAACAATTCACAGGAGTTATAGATTTGGAAGGGGAGAATTTAAAGATAGGAGGGGACCAAAATTTCTAGAGCTAAGTTAAGGGGCAGAAAATTTGACATAGAATCATACATCACAGATACAGAACTAGAAAGGACCATAAAGTGGAAATTCCTTCTTTTACAGATAAGGAAACTTGCCCTGGGTCACACAGATAGTACATGTCTAGGATTGGAACTCAAATTTTCCTAATTTGAAGCACTTCTGTGCCACCTAGCTGCTTCAGGAGGTTAACATATAAAAAGATCAAGTCCGTAGTAGATATGCTTGGCTGTAGAACATTATGTTGCTGGAATGATATGTGACTAACCAACTGAGAAAAATCACTTTAAATCTAATACAAGTTTCTTACATGTCCATATTATATTCTATGTGCAGTATAAGTATATACACAGGCCTTATTTCATAGAAGCTGATATTCTTGGACTGTATGATGTGAATGTCTCAAACTGTTCAACCTGAAAAGAGCCTAGGAGATGTTTTAGTCCAGGGGTTCTTAACCTTTTTCCTGTCATGAACCCTTTTGGCAATCTTGTAAAGCCTATGATAGTGTTTTGAAGGACATAAAATACAATACATAGCATCAAATATAAAGTCCTCTGGCATTTAAAGCACTCCATGATCTGGCTTTCTCCTACCTTTCCAGTCTTCTTTTACCTTACACATACTCTATGACCCTTGCTAGTTTCCTTGCCATTTCTTGAACAAGACACTACACTTCCTGACCCCAGGCTTTTTCACTGTCTTCCATAGCTGGAATGAGTTCTCCCTCCTCATCTCAATCTCCTAGTTTTCTTCAAGTATAGCTAAAACTCTCACACTCTGCAAGAAACTTTCCCCAATCCTCCTTAATGAATTCTAGTGCCTATCCTCTGTTGATTTTTCCAATCTAACCTAAACATAGTTAGTACAGTGCCTGCCACATAGTAGGCACCTAAAAATGTTTATTGACTGACCGACTGATTAAAATTTAAGCCAATTATACTGAAACAGTTACCAAAAAAAATTTTTTTCAAAACTATAAAGAACCTCTGATTCAGTCCAACCAATTCATTTTTCAGGTGAAGGAACTGAGATCCGGGAACTTTGCCAAAGTCACCCAGAAGAGTTGGTAAGGGGACTAGAAACCAGGCTGAGTCCCAGGGACTCAATAATCTTAGCACTGATGAATAGACCAAACCAGAAAGATGAAGAGGAGGGCAGTTACTTAACATATATTACTGTTCAAACAAGGGGAAGGATCAGAACAAAGTATGCTAAACTGCTACAAATTGATGCTACGAAGTTACAAAGCTGTAGTCAAAAGCATAGAATCATGGAATATTATAATTAGAAATATCTTAAAGGCTAACTGAATCCTCCTCTCCCCTTACTTTTGAGATGAGGAACATAATATGCAAAGAGATGAAGTGAATTACCCAACCTTACTCAAGTTGCTTTACCTGTGTCTCAATTTCTTCATCTTAATTTACACAAGGGAAAAGTTACGTGCTTCAGAAGGGGAAAATATACAGGGAAAATATGCAAAATAAATCAATTAATTTCAGGAAGAAATTAACATCATAAAATAATGTGACAAAATAACTATTATACATCATAGCAACAGGCAGTTTAGCTTCACTAGGAGGAATGTACTTTGTAAAAGTGTTTGGCTATTTGTTGGGAAGTGCTGTGTCAAAACAACCACACACAAACACACAAAAAAAGTATAACATCGTCCAAAGAAACTGGTGGACCTTTTCTGAGTTCGTGTGCATTTTAGTTTTCTTATTGGATTTATTTTTTTTTTTTTATGGAAAGAATAATTATCAGTCTGGGGTGAAGTCCTGCCCGAAAATAATTTCACTGTTCCTTGTTGAATCCTAACTATTATCACATATAATGATAGAAAAGAAATATGATCTAGTGTTAAGATCATTACATGTGAAATCAGAAGGCCTGATCTCAAATGAAACTTACATTACCTTTTATTTTTTTTGCGGGGCAATTGGGGTTAAGTGACTTGCCCAGGGGTCACACAGCTAGCAAGTGTTAAGTGTTTGAGGCCAGATCTGAACTCAGGCACTCCTGAATCCAGGGCCAGCGCTCTATCCACTGTGCCATCTAGTTGCCCCTTACATTACCTTTCTGAACCTCAGTTTCCTATTCTGAAAAATGGATATAACAATGCTTATGTGATTTGATACACTCAACAGGCTGTTGAAAGCACATTGTAGGGCAGCTAGGTGGCGCACTGGATAAAGCACTGGCCCTGGATTCAGGAGGACCTGATTTCAAGTCCGGCCTGAGACACTTGACGCTTAACTAGCTGTGTGACCTTTGGCAAGTCACTTAACCCTCATTGCCCCCCACCAAAAAAAAGAAAAGAAAACACATTGTAAACTACAAAGCACTGCGTAAATAAAAGCAATAAAAATGAACTCTCCATATTCAAAGGAAACACTGCTATCATACTATCAGTGAGACCTATATTTGCAATGGTTTTTCTGGTAATAATTATAGATTTGTACTAATTCATCTGCACTTGCCTACCCAGTTTCCCCTGTGATCAATGGCAAACATTAGAGAGAAAGATGGCTAGTGGTAGCAGTCTGCAGCCATGAAATGAAACAAAGGCTGAATCATACCCATGATCCTGGCTTCATAAGGGTAGCCATAACTTTGTTAAAACTGAATTTCTTCTCTTGACAGATCCCAAAATTGCAATAAACTTACACATGTCCAGTGACTGAAAATATAAACATTTTCTCACTCCCTCTGTCAGATTATGCCAAAATTTCAATCTTCTAAAAATATGAGTCTGGCTGGGATTGGGGCCAATTTTAATAGGCGGAATGGACAAGACATTTATTACTCAATCTGTTGCGTTTTTTAAAAAATTAGTGTAACACTTCACTTAATAACATATTCTAAGCACTACATTTAGACTAAAAGTAAATCACTGGGGATTTTAAAAAAGGAAGTAACAATCAAAACAGGAAATCACCATAGGTAGAGGGATAGAGAATGGATTCATATAAGAAATTCCAAGGTGAGGAAAATGTCTTGTACTATATTACAAGGTCAGTATCTTCTCAACAACAAGCAACCTGATAAATTTACTAGAGCATTGAGAAGTTAATCGACTTGCCCAAGGTCAGAAAGCCATTAAGTGACAGAGATGGAACATGATCACAAGTTTTCCTAGCCTTGAGCCATGATCTCTACACACTAAAATAACATTGAAAACTTGCTTTTCTACCTTAAAAAATATTAAAAGGTCAAAGTGTTTCAAGATCCCCAGAGCGCATAATCTATAACAAAAAGAAAACTAGCCACAAATAACCTTTTTAAAATTTTAAAAGATTTACCTAATAATCCCTAATCACTAGAATTTAGTGGTCAACTTAAGCATCAACAATATTCTAAATGCAGATGAACCTCTGACTGGAAAACATCCTCCTGTAAACAGTCATCCCAAAAAGTCTAATCAACTTCACTGTCTCCACCTTGGAAGTAAAATCACTGTAAAATGTAAAGAGAATTACTACATAGCCTTTCATGAGTTCTGAATCTCAACAAGTCTTACAATCACACATTTTTATATTAAACAAACTTTTTTTACAGGCTTAGGATGTACTTGTTCAAGGTTACACAATAAATCTGGGATACAAAATGGACTAAGAAAGTCTAGTTCAGTCAGGACTTAAATTTCAATAATTCAACATAAATTCTCTGACTAGGCTCAATGAAATATTAAGAACATATATTCTAGGGGCAGCTAGGTGGCGCAATGGATAAAGCACCAGCCCTGGATTCAGGAGGACCCAAGTTCAAATGTGACCTCAGACACTTGACACTAGCTGTGTGACCCTAGGCAAGTCACTTAACCCTCATTGCCCCACCCCACCCCCAAAAAAACCACACACAAGAACATATATTCTATCATTAACTTTTTCATTTCATAAGAATAAAATATTGAATGTAATTTAACTGCCTATCGTGGGATTATTACCTGTTAACTATAACACTGCTTCAGAAAAACACATGAGGTCAGCTTATTCTAGTGTCTTATATAAAATTTATTCTATAAATTTTATATAAGACACTTTCGGTGCTGATTTCTTGAGGTTTTTTTGTTTAATTGTCCCATGTTAAGTTTGGTTTGAAGGTTAAAGAAGACATTTTGTGGTAAAAGTACAAGTAGTTAAATAGAGTGCTTATTTTTGTTAGACCCTAAAATACAATCAAAGCTAATACAAAAATTTTAATAAAGTGCAAAATGCCCCCCAAAATCACCTTGCTTAAAGCATACAGATCAAGGATTTTTCTCTCCACCACAGGTATTTTCAGAGTAGATCCCTGAAGTTCCCAGAATTTTGCTAGTTGATCTAAGAAGTCCAGTCTCACTCTGGTCATTGCCTGAGACAAAAAAAAAGAAAAAAGAAATAAAGAAATAAATACACTAGATATCAGAAATATATGAATTTAAACCACCAGTGAAATTTAGATCAAACATACTATGTACAAGGCAATTTGCTACATGGTAAGGACATAAAAGATAAAAATGAAACCATCTTTACCCTACAGGAAATAGTTTTAATAATCATCTCAAATGAGATGGTAGTCAAATTTTAAGTTTGACAAGGGAAAAAGCATTAGAAAGAGATCAGAAGAGTACCAAGGACAGAACTTTAGGGGATATATACCTTAAGGAATTAGATGCAGTTAGAGTCACAAGAATATGATACCTCTAAAGGGTAGGAAACAGTATCAAATGCAACAAGAAATCAAGGATGGTAAAGACTGAAAAAGATCATTATGTCAAGGTCATTGATGGATTTTAGATAGCAGTTTTGATAAGTCCTAAAGTTGGAAGCCAGATTTCAAGTTGCTAAAAAGAACATGGGTGGTAAAGAAACGGAGACAACATATAAACAATATTTTCAAGAAATATGGTAGTGAAGGAGAAGTGAGAAGTGGAAAGATTGCTAGATGGAGCAGGAAGGTCAAGGGAAGGCTTTTTAAAAACGAGAGAGAAATAAGTATGTTTTTAGGCAAATGACAAGGGGCCAACAGAGAGGAAGATGTTAAAAATGTGTGAAGGGGAGAAATGACTCTCAGAACAAGGTCATGAAGGCAGCAAGAAGGAATAAAATCAAGAGTGCAGTTAGAACCCTAATATGGAATAAGGATAAATTCTTCTTCTGTGAAGAGAAATTAAGTGTTAACACTGAGAAGTTTTAAGGAATGAAGTTAGCTGGGTGAACTCATATTGGATACCTTCAAACTCAGTGAAGTAAACTAAATTTTCTATTTAATTGTTTAAAAGTAAGAATATAGCTGATATTTATATAGTGCTTTATATATATTTACATATATAAAATCTATACAATAAATACAACTATATAATAATGCATACATATGTATATATATATATGTTTTTAAAATTATCCCCACAACTACCTTTGTTTTTGTTTGTTTGTTTTTTGCGGGGCAATGGGGGTTAAGTGACTTGCCCAGGGTCACACAGCTAGTAAGTGTCAAGTGTCTGAGGCCGGATTTAAACTCAGGTACTCCTGAATCCAGGGCTGGTGCTTTATCCACTGCATCACCTAGCTGCCCCCGCAACTACCTTTGAAGACAGGTACTATGAGTAACTATCAATTCCATTTGAAAGATAAGGCTCAGGTTCAGAGAGGTTCAGTGACTTGCCTAAAGTCACAAAACTAATCAGAAACATGCAAATCCAGGGCTCTTCTTCTGGTACTTTCTCCACTATACCAGGCAATAGGTAGTACAGTGATATATAATTACACTATAATCAGTTAATGGCATTTATTAAGTGTCTACTATGTACCAGGTACTGTGATAGGTACTGGGGATCTCAGTACAAAGAATGAAACCACCCTTGCTCCCAAGGAATTAGTATTCTATCTGGATAAACAGCCTGTACATATGCAATTACATACTGCCTAAACAGAGTAGAGTTAAGGAGAAAGACAACTGTTAGTTGAGGGATGAAGGGAAGAGGGAATCAGGAAGAGCTTCATGTTGAAAGGGATATATGAGGTGCATCTTAAAGAGAGTCTAGGAGGCAGAGGTGAGGACAGAGTCCATTCCGGGCATGGGGGCCTGCAGAGCAAAAGAATGAAAACAGGAGAGGGTGCCATGGGTAAGGTACAGAGAAAAAACAGAATTTTTTCTGGACTGTACAATCCAGACTGTAGAGTGCAAAAAGAGGAATGATATATAACAATAAGGAACAATAGGGATACTTGTAAAGTGTTTAAAAGCCAAGCAGAGCAATTTACTTTTGATCCCACAAGTAATACAGAAACACTTCTATTTAATGAATAGGGGCGAGGGAAAATCACTCTGGCAGCAATGTGGATTGGAATAGAAGAAATTTGAAGCAAGAAGACAAATTAAGAGGCCACTGCAATAATATAGGTGAGAAGAGATGAGATGAGAGCCTAAACTAAACTAATGGCTTTGTGAGAAGAGAAAGGATTGCATGCAAGAGAGTGGAGACAAGGTAGCAAGACTGACAACTGATTTGATATGTGGAATGAGGGAGAGATGAGGCCTACAACTTGGAGAACATAAGAAAGAAAAGGAATAGTTCAGGGATTATGACATAAAAGATTATAACAAAACTGAGAAACAAGTTTCCTATAAAATTGTTAAGCTTATCAATGAATCTGCTTTACAAAGACCAAATCTGTAGATGAAGGACTGTGAAGATTCACTCACAAAATTATTTAGAAAATACTTAGGAAAAAATAATGACCTAGGAGGGGGAAAAGTTAATTTGTATATTACAGATGAAGGATTCTCAAAGCTTAGCACTTGCTGCCCTCACTACTGTAAACCACGAATACAGTTCATCTTCTATAAATTAAGTACAAAAACTGATGTAGCTTTTTTAAGGTAATAAATAAAAATCATACCCATCCTCCATGCCTCAAACAGTTAATTCTAATTAGCAATAACTGTAAGCCCTAGCATAGGGTGGGGACAGATTGTGGAACCTATTTCAATAATATCAGTGAATTTCCTCTGTAAATACAGATCAGCATTCGATCTGCAAGAGGTTAGGTGATTTGCCCAGGGTCTTACAGCCAGAAGGAATCAGAGATAGGACTCAAACTCAGGTCCTCCTGACTCCTAAGCCAGCTACGTACTACTCGACACAGCTTCTCCTGAGCAACACTTACATAAGCTTTGGAAATCTTCCTCCCTGAAGATATGAAGAAAAGAAATGGAACAGAAAGAAAAACTAAATGATATTCCCAGTAAGAACACACTTACCTCAAGCTCATTTAAACGCTGGACACGAGGAGTAAAACGAAAGCTTTTTACTTCACATGCAAATGGAGGCTGCCAGTCCTGAATAAGAAAAATTAATGTTTAATACACAAAGAATGTATGCCTACAATTTAAGGAATTATTTACCACAAACTATGAAAACATTGTCATATGATAGTCATCTACTAACATAAAGATCTCATTTTTAAAAGAATAAAAATTTCAATATTGTTTATCAAAAACAATTCCCAGATATCAACATCCCTTTCTTATATTCTTCCTCATAAAGAATTTTTCCCACACCAGTTAAGTATAATAATGGCATATTTTCCACAAAACCTTTTTCCTTCAGGTCCAACAAATTGTAAAGAGAAATGGAATGCAGGAGCAACCACATAGGACAAATAATAAAATTGAAGTTTGTGAAGTATTTGTATTTGAGGTCCTTGCATTGTGTCAAAGGACTCAGAATGCAAATCCATCAAAAAAGAGAGACAGCGCCATACATATGTGCTATATGATAGCTGATATCAGGACACACAATTTTTTTTTTTAAGTGAGGCAATTGGAGTTAAGTGACTTGCCCAGGGTCGCACAGCTAGTAAGTGTTAAGTGTCTGAGGCCGGATTTGAACTCAGGTACTCCTGAATCCAGGGCCGGTACTCTATCCACTGCGCCACCTAGCTGCCCCAGGACACACGATATTTTAAAAAAACAATGTAGATATCGGAGAACACGTAACAATGTGGTCTTAACTTCCAGATCAAAGTAGCTGCTTAACTGAAATGGGTGGAGTTTTCTGCAGAATAAAGTTTTAGTGAATTTGGGGACAGGCCTCAACTTTAATTTGGCAAACATAACAGTAATGCCACTCAAAAAGCTGGAAAGAAAAAAAAAGATAAAAAGTAGTGACTATACAATGTTGTAAACTTGGTAAATCTGCCAACATTGACAAGAAATTGTTTGCAAGGTTTTTGGTTTTTTTTTAATAAAAAGATCTAGAAAGGAAAATTTGGTGTACTATTTCAATTTTTTTAAGCATTATCGAAGCTTTTTTTAATCCCCAAAGAAACTCCTGAATGGAATTTGTATTTAATAAGTCAAGAACTAATAACTACCCAGTTTAAAAGCATTTTTTTTAAAGTCAAAATGATTCTTGTAACACAAATGAATCAAGAACCATCTGTGAGTCTAAGGGGAACTCCATACACCACTGCAGATGGATAGCCAGTCTGGCTTAAAAATTCTAGGGATCTGCCTAAAGTTCAATGAGGTTAATTGATTTGCTCAAGGTCACAAAGCTAGTAAGTATCACAGAAAGGCTTTGTAATGATTCTTCCTAACTCAAAGCCTAGTACTTTATCCACTACAGCAGGATATCTTTTAAAATAAAGTAGTAATAAATGTGAAAACTCCTAAAATTCTGTAAATAAGAGGAAACTCTACTATAGCACAAGCCAATGTATCATAATAACAATTATGTGGGGTTTTTCCGTTCTCCATATTCATTTTAGTTTTCTGTTATGTCTACACTGTACAGTATCTTCACATAAATCTCTAAAAATGTGTTTTTAGAGTTTTAAAAACATTTTAAACAGTGCCCAACACCAGTATCTTCATCAAAATGGTCATCATGATCCAATGTGTTCAGCAAACCAAAGGGTAAACACTGTCAAGTAGATAAAGGACCCGGGACCTGGATTCTTAAACCACCTCAGTTACCAACTGGCTATTTGACCTTGAGCACTTTCTGTAAGCCCTTTCTTTATGTTTCAGTTCTTCAGAGTGTCCTCCCCTTCTCACGTACTCATCTCCCTTGTCCTACGTACCAAGAGTAGGAGATGTTTCAGCTTCTATAGCACTGTGAGTTCCGCAGAAGAGATACATAAATCGGAGGTAACAGGAACATAAATATCTAGGATCAAAGTACCTGAACGTTTTCCTTCATTCAGAACATCGATAAGTACTGAAGCTGAGAGCTCCTTCTCCCTTGGGTTTAAAGGGCCAGCGACGTCTCCCTGCCTGCCTGGCCTTGGCAATGCCCCCTCGATGCAGCTGTAAGCAGCACCGTGTCACTAGTCCTAAGGGACACCTAAGTCTCCCCACGCCTCGTTAAGATACCCACAAGGCCAAAGCCCGAAATGGAGGAGTGGGAAAGCACTTGGAGCAAGTTAGAATCGAACCAGGGAGAGGAAGCTGGGAAGGAGACAACAACAAAGCGGCGCAGACGGAGCCGCCCCACCCTCGCCCCCCCGCCCCGTCAGCATCCCAGGGCGCCCCCTCCATCTGGACAAGACTGGGGGTGGAGGGGCGGGAGAGTTGGGGGGGGGTCACAGGAGCCTCCCTCCCAACACAACAGATGATTCAAGAGAGCCTTCTCCACAGAGGTGGCCGAGCACCGAGATCACCACTCCCCCGGAACCCGAGCCTCAAAGCTGCGGAAACTGAGGCAAAGAGCAGCCGACCCCACCCCCGTACCTTGGGAGGTCGGATCTTGCAAATGCCGGTTTTCTCGGCCAGGGGCCGGATCCGACCGATGAAGCTGAGCGGGTCGGTGAACTCCTCCCAACTGGGCTCGAAGACCGGGCACTCCGGGGGCGGCACGAACTCGGCCGCGTAGCCCCCTGGCCCCGCACCCGCCATGTCCACACGGAGGGGACCCCTCCCGGGGCTGTGGGCAAGAGGGAAAGTCAGAGATGAGGGGACGGCAGGAGCCCAGCCGGGTCCTTTCACGTCCCGCTGCAGGGAATATAGCTCATAGTCCAACGAGGACCAGAGCCGCCAGAGAGAGCCGGGGAACTTCCTCCTCCTCCTGTTTGTTATTGTTTCTTTAGGGCCTTTTTCCTCTCGAGCCCCCACGGACGCCCCCGGAAGTCAAAGCGGAGTCAGATCCCTCCGCTACATCATCGAAACGCAGAATCCTTCCGCCGCTGCCTTAAAGACCCCTTAACTAGATTGCTCACAACTCCGCCGGAACGAGGGCTTCACCCGCCCCGCCTTCCCCCTCAAAGGGGCACTCGAGCCCCTTCCACAACCCTCCTCTGAGGGAGCTGCCAGAAGAAAGAGGAATTGGGCGGAGGGAGGAAAGAAAAAAAAAAAACGCCGCGTTCTTCCGGCGCGGAGGAATGTGTAATCCCCTAGAGGGTAAAGGTTTTGCTTCCGCTTACAGGTTCCATTTCCTCTTTTGTGTAGAGGTGGCTACTGTGGAGCCCAGATTCACTGAGCCAATGGCATCAGTTTGGGGTCACTTCCCTCGCCAGGTCCACAACACTGCTGCTGCTGCGTGGGCTGGGTCACTGCACAACGAGCGGGCCCAGTTTCCACCACAGCCAGTTTCACTCAAACCCACGTCGGAACCTCTCCCCGCCCCCCACCCCCACCCCCGGCTTTGCTACCTACCAATTGGATTAATACCCCTGCTTCATTCCCACGGCAACTCACTAAATTAAGGAATTCCTTCGCAGCAGTCAGGGTCACGGCGTGTTCTCCTAGCTGCCTTTTCTGTCATCACTCAAAACCTTCATAATCTTCCCTGAGATGTACAAAGGTAGAAAATAACTGCTACTCCTGTGGACGTAAGCGATCGTGGATAGAAATCCACCCCCTAACAATGCGGATTGCACCTGTTCTTTCTGGGTAATCCTTAACCTTCATTTAGCAGAGGATGATCCGTGCAGTAGTAAGATGGGAAATACCTGCTGCCCTTGTCGATGTGAGCATTCCTAATTGAAAGCACTGACATTTTAATACAAGTACACCCACTAACAATGCAGACTGCAACTGTTCTCTTTGCGTGATCCTCAGTTCTGCAGAGATTTTGATATTCACCACTGGAAGCCATAGAACATCAGTTCATAAACCCTGAACAGACACACTGCAAATGGATAATGAGCTGTGCTCAGAACTGAACAGGAGGAACAGAAGGGAGTGGATTGCATTTGGGAAACTTGGCGGTTCTTTTACTGATTCCACACTTCTCCCTAAAGCAAAAACCCATATGTTTAACACTAACATTTTTCCTGTGCTATTGTTGATTTTGATATGAGATACTATCTAGGTAACCTCCAAGAATGGAAGTTGTTTATCCACCTAAAAGGCAAGAGAGAGGTTCACAGTGAGCAACCCTAAACAAATTAAATGATAAATTATGGAGAAGTGGTGTAAAGAATGTCATAAAAACATATAACCATGGGGGGAAATGGACTGGTCATGTTAGGAGAGTTTTAGTCAATAAACAATCCATATGCCTCACTGATAACCCAGAAGTGGGAAGAAAACAAGAGGAAGTCCCCCAGGAGTTTAGGGCAGGAGGCACTGCTTGTGGCAAATTTATGGAAGGACGGGAACAAATATCACACAGGAAGGGCAGGGTAGAGGAGTTGTACATCACTGAAGAGACTACTACCCTTATTAATGAGATCACAGAAATATTGAAATTTTGGAGTATATGCTCTACAAAGAACATAATAGAAGGCACAAAAGAAGAAAACTGAGTGAGTGGTTATGAGCAAGTATAAATATAAGAAATACTATAATAGTTTAGATTCACAGGTTCAGATAATCTGGAATTTTTTCTCTGACATTCATACATGATCATGGTCAAGCTAGAGAGGGACAGCATAGAAATAGAACTATGTATAACAATGATAATGAATATTGATGCAAAAAAGGGAAGGGAATAAGCATCTGTATACTTTGTTATACCCATTTAACAGTTGAGGAAACTGAGGCAAACAGTTTAAGTGACTGCCCAATTTCACACAGCTTACTAATGTCTGGGGCCTGGTTTGAACTTAGGAGCCCAGCAAAAAGGCAAAAAGACTAAACAAAATCTTCACAACAAGAATGTAGCAATATATCTGAGAAATTATTCATTATGATCAAGTTGAGTTTATACTATAGAAAAATGGTTCAATGTTACATAGATTCAGAAACAACCTTAGACAAAATAAACCACTCATTTAATTTTTTAAATCCTCAAAGCCATAGATGCAGAAGGGCCATTGTTTAATATAATCAAAAACATATATCTGATACCAAGAACCAGTGGTATTGCAATGGAGAAAGATTGGAAGCTATAGCAATAAGTTTGGGGGTTAAGCTAGACCTAGCCACTATCAACCAGCTATGAGGTTCTTCTGGTTCAAAGTAACAGAACTACAGACCACACTTTGATCTGAGATTCCTGCCCTGATTATTCCAATGTAGGCTCCAGGCTGATGTGGGTGCTCCTGGGGTTTGAGTCACATTGCTCCTGCTTGCTTCTAAACTTGCTCCTCTGTTTTACCTCCTAAGACCTGAGACTTGAGAGTAGGAAGATAGAAGGGGGGAAAGGGGGAAATGGAAGGGGCAGGGCCCTTCATTGATCACTTTATTTTTTTATTTTTATTTATTTTGGGGGGGGTGAGGCAATTGGGGTTAAGTGACTTGCCCAGGTTCACACAGCTAGTAAGTGTCAAGGGTCTGAGTCCAGATTTGAACTCAGGTCCTCCTGAATCCAAGGCCGATGCTCTATCCACTGTGCCACCTAGCTGCCCCCCATGGATCACTTTAGACCCAGAACTTCGTAGTGCACAACAAAGCTTCCAGTTCTCACCTGTCCCCATAGTGTTATGGATCTGGGACTAGGCACTAGTGTGTTCATCATCAGACCTGATCATTGTCTGCAAATACTACTGTCTCTGTCTCCCTATACTGATTTGGGCTAGAAAATTATCACTTTTTTCTTGACCTTCCTCATCAGTATTCAGTCTGGTGCATTTTCTAGATCTGTTTGGAGGAGTTTGGGGAGGGGCTCCTCTCTGAACTACTTCACTCCATCTATCAGAGATTGACCCCTCCAACCACTACTTCCAATGCCATCCCTAAAGCTACTCATCCATGGCCACTGCCAACCCCATCTTTTACTTCAATGTTGCTGTCAGTAACCCCCTGGGCTGAAGACAAAATTTCAAAGACAAGAAAAATTCTGTGCTCTGAGCAGTAGAAAGAAGGGATTTGGCTACAATGAAGCCTGCTTTCACAGAATCATTCCTGAGTTCATGTGCCAGGGTGATTGCATGTGCACTGGTGGCTAATCCATTTACAGGAAGGAATTGATTGGCTAATGAGAACTTCACCCTGGAGCACATGGGTTCTGACACCTTGTAAATGCTGGCCCCAACACAAATGGTTTTTGATTTCTTCATCTATATTTCAAAAACTCCATCAGTTCTTTGTCCTGGAAATGGATGATATTTTTCATCGTAAGTCCTTTGAATTGTCTTGGATCATTGTATTGCTAAGAATAGCTCAATCACTCAGTGTTGATCATCACACAACATTGCTGATACTGTGTACAATGATATCTCCTGGTTCTCTTCCCTTCATTTTCATCAATTCACATAAGTCTTCCCAGGTTTTTCTTCTAGCAACCTACTCATCATTTCTTATAGTACAGTAGCATTCCATCACAATTATATACCACAATTTGTTGAGCCATTCCCCAATTGATGGGCATTCCCTCAATTTCCAATTCTTTGCCACCATAAAAGGGCTGCTATAAATATTTTTGTGCATATAGGTCCTTTTCCTTCTTCTTTGATCTCTTTGGGATACAGACCCAGTAGTGGTATTTCTGGATCAAAAGGGTATGCACAATTTTATAGCCCTTTGGGCATAGTTCCAAATTGCTCTCCCAAATGGATCGGTTCACAATTCCACCAAAAGTGCTTCAGTGTCCCAATTTTTCCACACCTCCAACATTTGTCATTTTTCTTTTCTGTCATATAAGCCAACCTGATATGTATGAGGTAGTATTTCAGAGTTGTTTTAATATGCATTTCTCTCATCAATAGAGATTTAGAGCATTTTTTCATATGACTAGAGATAGCTTTGATTTCTTCTTCTGAAAAATGGTTGTTCATATCCTTTGACCATTTCTCAACAGGGGAATGACTCATAGTCTTATAAATTGGATTTAATTTAGAAATTGATATTTAGAAATATAAATATCAATTTATAAATTTTGACTTATATTTGAGAAATGAGGGCTTTATGAGAGAAACTTGCTGTAACATTTTTTTCCAAGTTTCCTGCTTTCCTTCTAATTTGACTGTATTGGTTTTGTTTGTGCAAAAGACCTTTTAAATTTTACATAATCAAAATGATCCATTTCACATCCTGTAATGATCTCAATCTCTTGTTTGGTCATAAATTCTTCCCTTATCCATAAATCTGACAGGTAAAATTGTTCATGCTCCCCTTCATTTGCTTATGATATCACCCTTTATGTCTAAATCATGTACTCATTTGTACCTTATCTTGGTGTACCTGTGAGATATTAGCTTATACCTGTTTTCTGCCAAACTGCTTTCCAGTTTTCCCAGCAATTTTTGTCATATAGTGAATTATTGTGCCAAAAGCTTAGATATTTGGGTTTATCAAATATTAGATTATTAAGGTCATTTTCTACTGTGTATTGTGTGCCTAATCTATTATGCTGATCTACCACTCTATTTCTTTCTTTCTTTCTTTTTTGGTGGGGCAATGAGGGTTAAGTGACTTGCCCAGGTTCACACAGCTAGTAAGTGTCAAGGGTCTGAGTCCAGATTTGAACTCAGGTCCTCCTGAATCTAAGGCCAGTGTTTTATCTACTGCGCCACCTAGCAGCCCTTACCACTCTATTTCTTAGCCAGTACCAGATTGTTTTGATGATTACTGCTTTGTAATACAGTTTGATAGGGGGCAGCTAGATGGCGCAGTGGATAGAGCACTGGCCCTGGAGTCAGGAGGACCTGAGTTCAAATCCAGCCTCAGACACTTAACACTTACTAGCTGTGTGACCCTGGGCAAGTCACTTAACCCCAATTGCCTCACTAAAAAATAAAATAAATAAAAACATAAAAAAAATACAGTTTGATATCTGGTACTGACAGATTCACATTTTTTTTCATTAATGCCCTTGATATTCTTGACCTTTTGTTCTTGGGTGTGGTGATTTAAATGTTCTTGGCATCCATATTGATTCCTGGAGAGAGTAGACTCAAATTTAAAGCTTCTACATAGCATTCAACCTACCAAATTTAATTCTTTTTTTTTTTTTTTAAGTGAGGCAATGGGGGTTAAGTGACTTGCCCAGGGTCACACAGCTAGTAAGTGTGTAAAGTGTTTGAGGCCGCATTTGAACTCAGGTACTCCTGACTCCAGGGCCGGTGCTCTATACACTGCGCCACCTAGCTGCCCCAAATTTAATTCTGAATGTAGCATAGCTGAGTCACTATCATTCCCTCTTGGCAACATTGTACACAGTATCAACAACATGCTATGATTATCAACTGTGATAGACTCAGCTATTAAGAAATGAGAATGTAGGGGCAGCTAGGTGGCACAGTGGTTAAAGCACCGGCCCTGGATTCAGGAGGACCTGAGTTCAAATGCGGCCTCACTTACTAGCTGTGTGACCCTGGGCAAGTCACTTAACCCTCATTGCCCTGCCAAAAAGAAAAAAAAAGAAATGAGAATGTTATACATGTTATCATTACCAGACAACCCATATACTCCTGGGTGTGATGCCTTCTCTTTTACACAGCCTTATGTTGCATCACTACCCTTCACTCCGTCTATATTCTAGCTGGATGACTACTTGTTCTCCAAACTCAACATTATGTTCTCTTCTTTCATGCATGGTTGCTAGAGTGGGAATGATGGGAACCTTGGGGGGAAAGTGTCCACTCCTTTTTTAGAATTTGTGACAGAAAGAGAAGGAAAGTCTAACATTCATCTAAATTTTAGTAAAACAAATTTCAAAGGGTTAAGGCAAACAAAATCAGTAAAATAAAGTTCTACAGAGGAAGTCAGTCCAAGACATATTAGAAACTCTAAAGAAAGAAATTCCGAATATGGAAATAGAAGAAATTCTAATGAATGCCTGCCACAAAATGAGCTTTTAATAAATGTCTATTGGTAGATTTAAAAATGGGAAATTATCTAAAGAGGTTCCTTGAATATATAAGGAACTAGTTGACTAAATTAGATTTTTTTTCTTTAGTCTGTGTTTAATCAGTCTCAGTTCTTTCTTTGGAGGTGGACATGCTTTATCATTAGTCCTTTGGGATTGTCTTGGATCTTTCTATTGCTGAGAATAGTCAAGTCATTCACAATTCATCAAAAAATATTACTGTCACTGTGCACAATGTTCTCCTGGTTCCCAGCTCTTTCTGAAATCATCCTGTTCATCATTTCTTATAGTACAATAATATTCCATCACAATCATATGCCACAGCTTGTTTAGCAATCCCCCAATTGATGGGAATTCCTTTGATTTCCAATTCTTAGCCACCACAAAAAGAGCTGCTATAAATATTTTTGTACAAATAGGTCTTTTTCTCTTTTGGGGGATGTCTTTGGGTTATAGATCTGGCAGTGGTATTGCTGGATCAAAGGGTATACACAGCTTTATAACCCTTTGGGCATAGTTCCAAATTATTCTCCTGAATGGTTGGATCATTTCACAACTCCATCAACAGTGGATTAGTGTCCCAGTTTTCCCACATCCCTGACAACATCCAACATTTTCCTTTTTTGTTATATTTGCCACTCTGGTAAGTGTGAGGTGATACCTCAGAGTTGTTTTAATTTGCATTTCTCTTATCATCAGTGATTTAGATAAATTTTTTATATGACTATAGATAGCTCTGATTTCTTTGAATTGCCTGTTCATGTCCTTTGACCATTTATCAATAGAATGACTTGTATTTTTATAAATTTGACTTATTTCTCTATATATTTGAGAAATGAGGCCTTCATCTCTACTCTTTTTTTTTTCCCAGCAACAAACATTTATTTTATTTTCCAGTTACATGTAAGGGTAGTTTTCAACATTCATTTTCATAAGATTTAGAGTTCCAAATTTTTCTCCCTCCCTCCCTTTCCTCCCCCCTCCACAAAATCGCAATCAGGTTATATATGTACAATCCACAAGTGTTCTTTTTATCAGTTCTTTCTACAGGGGTGCATAGTAAGCTTCCTCATTAGTTCCTTGGGATTGTCTTGGATCATTGCACTGCTGAGAGTAAGTAATTCACAGTTGCTCATTGAACAATACTGCTGTCACTACACACAATGTCCTCTCAGCTCTGCTCACTTTGCTATACATTGATGTTCATTAGTCTTTCCAGGTTTTTCGGGGATCGTTCTGTTTGTCATTTCCTATAGCACAAGACCATTCCACTACAATCATATAACACAGCTTTTTCCATCATTCCTCAATTGATGGATATTCCCTTGATTCTCAATTCTTAGCCTCCACCAAGAGTTGCTATAAATATTTTTTGTACAGTTTTCCCCCCTTTTCTCTTTTTCATGAATACTATTGTGTCATGGGGTGCAGAGCACCCCAGAATTTCTCTGGGGCACATCAAGGAATCTTCTCTTTGAGAAAATAAACCAGAGGACAGATAAGACCTAGAGAGATAAGAGGAACCAAATCGGACTGAGCTAGCTTCGGATTCCTACCCTTTATTCTGGTCTCCCTTGGGTGTGGCTGTGGCCTTTGTGTCCTGAAGAGAGAGCCACCCCTCTAGTCACTACCAGTGGGGGATGGTCCTCCACTCCTCACCCAATTCCCCCAGCTACCACCAGTTGGGGATGGTCCTCCCTCACTAAAGGAACTTTTCACAGGCAGATGGTCCACCCCATCAGTCCTCTATAAAAGTATCTTCCAGTCTCCTGTTCGAGGAGATTGGTACCTCTGAGCCATGTGCTTTGTGCCTATCTCCTGATAAATCCAAGGATTTCTTCCATGGTTTCCCTCCCCCCACCCTACTCTTCCCTTGCTCCTAAATAAACTACCACCTTATTCTAACTACTTTGTGTGCAAGAGGGTGTAATTCTTTAAAGAGGAATTCCTAAGAACCCCAACCTCATCCCCTAACCAAACCCATACCCCATTTCCCCCGTATCAAATTGTTAACTGTTTCCCTTCCATCTTATTCCCTTCCCTATGAAATTTATTCTATTATCTATCTTCTTTCATCCTATCACTCTTCAAAAGGGATTTGCTTCGGTCTGTCCCCTCCCCCACTCTGCCCTTCCTTCTTTTGCCCCTCTCTCTTTATCCCCTTCCCCTCCTATTTTCCTGCAGGGTTAGAGAGATTACTCCACCCAATTGAGTGTGTACATTATTCCCTCCCTGAGCCAATTCTAATGAGATTGAGGTCTTTGAGCCAATTCTGTTGAGTGTTAGTTAGTCAAATGAGTTTAAGGTCTTTGAGCCTTTTCTGATGAGTATAAAATTCATCTACTGCCCTGCTCCTCTCCCATCTCTTCCCTCACTCCATAAGCCTTTTCCTGTTACTTTCATGTAGGATTTCACTTCTGCCCTTCCCCCTCCCCCAGTGAATTCCCTTCACCCCTCAATTTAACCCTAAAGGTGTTATCATCTAGCTAAGTGACACAGTGGACAAATCATCTGATCACTTTTTAAAGTCTAGATAATAAAATAATTAATCAAGCCTTGATTTGTGACATTTGTAGATTTTGAAGGTGTAAATGCTCAAAATTTAACAATTACCTGTCAGAGCTGGCTCTGTCACATCCAATAGCAAAAACTTGGAAACAAAGTACATATTCATGGGTCAAAGAATAGTTAAACAAATTGTGATAAACAAGTTGTGGCAGCTACGTAGCGCCTAGATAGGGCACCGAGCCTGGAGCCAGGAAGACCCCAGTTCAAATTTTACTTCAAATATGACACTGGGCAAGTCACTTAACCTGTCTGCCTCAGTTTCTTCATCTATAAAATGGAGATAATAATAGCACCTACTTCCCAGGGTTGTTATGTGGATCAAATGAGATCATATTTGCAAAGTACTTAGCACTCCCTGGCTATGTTTGGTCAGAGAGACACTATAAGTTCCTGAAATGGGGCTAGGTCTTGGGTCTTTCCTATGTGTGGCCCATGAATACAGGCTTCTGATTTTTCCTGATTTAAGGGAAGATTATCGACAGCTCTGACTTTGAGAGCTTCAAATAGTCATGTTTGGGGAAAACTGCCTCAGTTTACCCAAATAACTCGAGGAGACCACCAAGTCAGGCAGAGACAGATTTATTACATTCCCATGGGAATGGGCAAACTCAATAACTGAGTCGCAATAGCTAATACATGCCTTGACCTTTTATAGGAATGTTGGTCAGAGGGGAAGTCCCCACGCACACTAGGGCGAGCTCACAATCTAACATCCAATCCTGTCTCACCCAGGGTGCGTGTTTAGCTCGTGATCAATGTATGGAGATATGCATACGTGTTCTAGGAACAAGAGGGAAAAGGGGAGGGGGAACAAGGTCAAACCGAAGGAAGAAGGAAGGGGTGGGTGGGGGGGGTGGGGAGTGACAGTCAGATGTTTCAGACCTCACAGTTCCCACTGACTCCCCTCTTCTGGCCTCTATCTCTAAAGATATTCAACTTGAATAACAGGAAGAGTCACTCAGGTGTTTCAGCATTGTTTTGTAGTTGTGTTACTTTTAGAAGGATGACAGGGTTAAAATTTATCTTCGGCTATGTTGGGAAATCAAAGAAATAGAATAAAGAATAAAAGAATAATCCATTGTTGGGAACCTAGGGTCAAGGGGATTCTGCTCTGAGAAAAAGAGACATATCACTTAACACCTGGTCTCAACTTAATTGCCGCATCCTGTGCTGAGCCTTGTCCTTTGTTCTTGAGTCCCGAGTATTGAATTGGTGGGCAAACTCCCCGACCCACTCAACAAGGACTGGGGTTCTGACACATGATGGATTCCAGAAAAAATTAATATGTAGCTGACAAGTGGGGAGACTGAGCAGAAGTAAAAATACTGTTAATTGGCAATAAAACTTAAAGGAGACAGTGAGAATTTGACAAGCAATAAACTTTTAAACTAACTATACCGGGGCAGGGCTGGGTACCTTCCAGACCCCATCCTCAGAGTTTAATCTGACTCAAATCCATAATCATCTCATACAGTCGGGAGAGAAAGCCACTAGAAGTCTAGGAGTAGGGGGGGAAGCTAGATGGCACAGTGGGTAAAGCACTGGCCCTGGATTCAGGAGGATCTGAGTTCAAATCTGACCTCAGACACTTGACACTAGCTGTGTGACCCTGGGCAAGTCACTTAATCCATAATTGCCACCCTGCCACCCCCCCACAAAAGAAGAAGTCTAGGAGTAGCAGTCCATCCTGGGATTTGCCAGAAGCTATATGATGAGGGGCCAAGTTCTTCTTCTTTTTTTTTTTTTTTTTTTGGTTTTGCAGAACAATTGGGGTTAAGTGACTTGCCCAGGGTCACACAGCTAGTAAGTGTTAAGTGTCTGAGGCCAGATTTGAACTCAGGTCCTCCTACATCCAGGGCCAGTGCTCTATCCACTGCGCCACCTAGCTGCCCTCAAGGAGCCAAGTTCTAATCAACCTACCAGTCTAGGTCTAACCAGAGCAGAGCTGCAGATTCATGGGATCATTGTGTATTTGATAATGAGTGATTATAAGAATAAGTTGTCATGTGGCCTCAGGCCCATTGTAGGGTTCCCGAAAAGCTTTGTTGCTGAGCCCATCATTGAAGCCTTTCTGGCTCCTGCCAGAGCTTTCTTTCTTCCATTCCTCATTGGTAAAGCTGCTGGATTAGTTATTAACAAACTAAATTTAAATAGCCTTGGAGTTAATAAGTGTGAATCAAGCCTCAAACACTTGCCTGAGGCAAGGGTTTTGCAAACTTTAAAGCAATATGTTAACTCATTATGAAGTAAAGGAGAGAGATTTTAAAATTAAAAAAAATTTTTTTTTTTGCAGGGCAATGAAGGTTAAGTGACTTGCCCAGACTCACACAGCCAGTACATGTCAAGTGTCTGAGGTCAGATTTGAACTCAGGTGCTCTTGATTCCAGGGCCGGTGCTTTATTCACTGCGCCACCTAACTGCCCCGCCCCCCCCCCCCCCCCCCCCGCGGCCCCCGCACACACACCTAGCTAGCGCCAAGGAGGGAGAATTTGTGGTGAAATATCCACAATTTGTTGGGTGGACCTCCTATAGTTTATTTGTGAAAGGATATGGACGAGAACCTCCCAGTATCAACAGGCATAAGTGTTGTGTTGTGCATAGGAGAAAAGAGAATGTTTGAAAGAATTTGAGTAGAGAAAACAGTGATGTCCGTATTGATGTTTAGGGAGAGAACGTAGTTTGGCCAAATTTAACCCGGTGCACACTAGAGCTGTGGTGGGCACATCTGGCAAGCCGGCCGCGTGACTCCCCACTAAGTGGTTCAGAGAAAGCAAAAAATTCCTGGAAGAGAGTAGGGGGTGAGAAGAGAAAAGACAGAACTACATTTCCCAGAGATCTTTGCGGAAGTTAGCTGATACAGGTGAAATGCCTTGTGGGGTGTGGAGGAAAGGCGTGCCTGAAATTCACCACGCCCTAATCCGCTTTACCATTGGTCGGGAACCGAAGAACTTTGTAACCCTCGGGGCGATTGGTTGGTTTCTGTGGCGCCATGTTTCTCTCTCTTTCAACTTGGGTATTTCCGTTGGGACCGCGTACTTGGATAAATCGTGGTTTGTTTTGAGTATAGGTACCCCGGAACGTGTAGACTGAGGGAGACGTAGTTGGCCTCGGTTCGGAAGATCCGGTGAGCGGGACGAGGTCTCGTCTTCGGGGCCTGAATTTGGGGTAGGAGGACTTGGGTGGACGCCAGAGACCTCTGGGCGGATTAGTTTCAGCTCGCTTATTTTACAGATAAGGAAGCTGAGGCCCAAAGAGGCGACCCGACCTGTCCCAAATCACAGAGGTACTACTAACTAAGCCTAAAAGTTAGGATTGGTAGGGGCAGCTAGGTGGCGCAGTGGATAGAGCACCGGCCCTGGAGTCAGGAGGACCTGAGTTCAAATCCGACCTCAGACACTTGACACTAGCTGCGTGACTCTTGGGCAAGTCACTTAACCCCAATTGCCTTACCAAAAAAAAAAAAACACCTTAGGATTGGAACCCAGGCCCCCAGATCTGAAGGGACGGCGATGCCCTCGTCGCTACACCGGTCTGCGAAAAGGACAAGTAGAAGGGTCTGGGGGTCAGCCTCAGGAATGGCGAGGGACATTTGGGGGTCAGCCAGACGTTTGTTGGGGTACCTCCTCTCCACTTTTTAGTCAGACGAATAACACAGGGACAGGACATTTCAGAGCCGGGGCCTGATTTCTAGTAGTTCCAGATGAACAGCTCCTCCCTCCCCTTCCCCCCGGTTTCTTGGTCATTGCAATCAGTTGTGAGCAATGCCCATCTCTGAGAAAGAAAAAACGAAATAAAATCCAGGTCCTGCCCCCAAGGAGCTTACTTTTTAGTAGGGGATACAGGCCATGTACACAAATAACTTGTAGATAATGGAGTATGGTGAAGTGCAAAGGAGAGAGCTACACAAAGTGCTGCTGGAGGAATTGGTCACAGTGGGTTGGTAGAGTTGATAAAACTGCACTAAAGCTAAAGCATTGTGCTGTAAACAGATTCTTGTGCATAAATTTCATTAACATTGTGCCAGAATTTTACTGGTTCTGAAACAGATGAAGAGTATTATTAATAATGAACAATTTGGGGGGCAGCTAGGATAGAGCACCGGTTCTGGAGTCAGGAGGACCTGAGTTCAAATATGAACTCAGACACTTGACACTTACTAGCAGTGTGACCCTGGGCAAGTCACTTAGCCCCAATTGCCTCACAAAAACAAAAACTAAAACAACAACAAAAAGATAATGAACAATTTTGCTGCTACTTTCCAAGCCTTTTCTGCTTATTTTTCCTAGGAGGGAGAAGTGAAAAAACCAAAAACCAAAATAAGCCAAAAAACCCATTGTTTAAATCTCTATGACACCCAGCCATTAATCAATTATGTCATTAATACCCATTCTATTTAATTCTTGTTAGAAATTGAAAGGAAAAAAAATTGATTGGCCAGATTTTATTAAGGAGAGAAATTGAATCCTCTTCATCCAGTTTCCTAATTGAAATACTGCATATTCTGAAAACATCTTGATAGGAAAGTAGAATTTCTTGAGAATTCAATCTAGTGGTCGATTTTCTGGAAACAGGTGGGCATGTTGGATGTTGAGATGCTGCTGAGGAAATGATTAACACTGACTGGGTAATAGAAATTTTGTGCTGCACAATTTCTTTTATGTTCACATATTCTGAACTTTTGTTTCTTTGGCAGGTGCTGGAGAAGGCAGTATGTACCAGGGTACCCCACCCTCTACCCCCGTCTCCAAAAAGTAAGAAGAAGTCTTCCCATTTTAGAGGGTTTAAGATGATGAGACACATTGACTCTAACCTTTGTCCATAATAACACTTTTCTTATGGCAGCCCTTTTGACCCCCATATTTTGGCTTCCCTAGTCATCATTTTCATAGCATGGTATGGGCAAGTGGGTATTGTCTATAGAAAATTGAAATTTCTGTACCTTAATGATTTCTATTCATATTTATGTAGAATTTGCAACAAAATAACTTAGTATATTGATACTACTAGTAACCAATAGTTGGTAATACTGGGATACAAACTCTTTATATTTAGCTGTGTCAACCATATCTGTAGCAGTAACTCATATTTATATGGAACTTTAAGTTTTACAGTTAACTTCCCCTCCCCCACAACAACCATTTACGATGAATATTTCAAATATTACTAGTCTTCCAACAGTGTCAGAGCCAGGGTTTAAGCCCAGGCCTCCTGACTACAGATGCAGAGCTCTTTCTGATACACCACACCACTTTCTTATTGTAGAACCAGGAATTGTAATCCTGTAAACTAGTCATATATGATTCTTACCCCCTATTTCAAACCTCCATCCACAGCCCCTACATCTGCAAAATGTCAGCAGTACTCGTAATACTAACTTGTTTCCCAGAGCTGTTATAAGGGATAACTGGAGGTAATGACATCTTTTGAAAATACAAAATTAAAAAAAAGAAAGAAAATACAACATCTTATGTAGAATGATAATTCCCACATTTTAAATGATTTTTAAAAGGTTGCTTCCTCTCATATATTTATTTTACTGTCTTCTACCTATTCCTAAATGTTTTGTATGATAATAACAACACAAAATATATCTGGAACCATCACTTCCTTTCCCCCGTTTGAGTCTTCATCCTCTACTTCTTTACACATCTTTTCATAGGAGATTGTGATCTTAAACTGGCAAGCACTGGGTATAAAATGAATCTGCCAAACTCTTATGTCTTGACATTCTGTAAGGTAGGGACACTTTAAAATTTTCAGATCAGGGTTTCTGGCTACAATTTCGTATTTGCTGAAAACGTAATAACTTCTTAGACCTTTGTTGATCAGGGTCCATTGCCATTTAGAGCACCCTTTACTTAAAATTTAAAAATTCAGGTGCTAATGGTATACATTTGTTAACTAAATAGTACTTTTTGGAGATTATATTCATTTTAAATTACCATAACCAGTCCAAGTATTCAAATGCATAAATAAAAGCATAAGAAAATTTAAGAACTAATGAACCCTCTTCAAAGGAGAGGTCCACGTTTGGAGACTTATTTACTAAATGTGAACTTTTATTAATTAGAACTCTGTTCTAACAGTCATTGTTCTTGTTTTTATGATGCTTTTTGCCTTTTGTTCTTTTTCTTTCTTTTAATACTTTTATTTATAGTTTTGGGTTCCAATTTTTATCCCTCTTTTCCTCCCCTCCCCCTTCCCCAAGGTAGCAAACAATCAAATATGGGTTATACATATATGATTATGTAAAACATTGCCTTGCTTGTCATTTTGTACAAAAAAATTTGATTAAAAGAAAAAATGAAAGTGAAAAATAGCATGCTTCAGTCTGTTCCATCAATATCAGTTCTTTCTTTGGAGGTGGATAGTATGTTTCATCAATAGTCCTTTGGGATTGTCTTGGATCATTGTATTGTTGAGAATAGTCAAGTCATTCACAGTTCTTCCTCAAACAATATTGCTGTTTCTGTGTACAATGTTGTCTTTGTTCTGCTCACTTCACTATGCATCATTTCATACATGTCTTTCCAGGCCTTTCTGAAGTCATCCTGCTTGTCATTTCTTATAGCACAATAATATTCTATCACCATCATATACCACAGTTTATTTTGCCATTCCCCTATTGATGGGCATTCCTTTGATTTCCAATTCTTAGCCACCCCAAAAAGAGCTGCTTTTTGCCTTTTTCAGTGTATTTAACATGGATTTCTTGCTGTTATTGTAGTAATCAATTTATATAGTTGTAGGAATTACACATAATCTTTTGGTTTTGCTTTTTTTGTTCTACATCATTTCATGTCATATTTAAATACTTTGTAATTTCTTATGGTACAATAATATTCCAATAAGTTTTGACATCCATATCTGTTGTATGCATGATACTATACTAGGCCCTAGGAACAAATACAAAGGCAAAAATGGAAAAAATCCCTGTATTTCAGGGGCAGCTGAGGGAGGAAAGAATATGCAGGAAGAGGAGAATGAGGTGGTCACTATTGTAAAAAGCTGCTGAGAGGTCAAGTTAAATAAGAAATTAGAAAAGGCTGTTGAATTTAGCAGTTAAGGGATCATTGGTATCCTTGGAAGGAACAATTTTCATTGAGTGTTAGGGTGGGAAGCCAGGATGTAAGAGTTTGAGAAGAGTGGGAGGTGAGGAAATGGAGGCATGTAGATGACCCTTTTAAAAAATAGAATTTTTTTTTGCATCTTTTGCTTTAACATCGATTAAATTTCCTCTTTTTTGTTTTTTTGTTTGTTTTGGAGAGGTAATGAGGGTTAAATGACTTGTCCAGGGTCACACAGCTAGTAACTGTCAAGTGTCTGAGACTGGATTTGAACTCAGGTACTCCTGAATCCAAGGCCAGTGCTTTATCCACTGCGCCACCTAGCTGCCCCCACATTTCCTCTTTTATCACTTCCCTCCCATAAGGATATCCTAACAAAGTATTTGTTTTAAAGAAAAAAGTAAAAAAAAATTAACATTTTTTTTTTAATCTGAAAAAAAAAAAGCCATATTCCATACCTGTGATCTCCCACCTCTGCAAAGGAATTGGGACAGGGAGGAAGAGGTCTAATCATATTTCTGCTTTGGGACCATTCTTGTTCTTTATAATTTTGCAACATTCACTTTCAACTGTTTTTGTTCTTTCCATTTCCATTATTGTACTCATTGTGTATACCAAATTCTAAGAACTCCATAAATATTAAAAAGCTCCAGTTTTCACTTTGGTGATTATTTGAATTAGGTTACCAACGTCCCAGAGCCCCTCCAAACGCTATGCTGCTTCTGGAACAAGATCTCCTAGAGATTCAGAAGGGTCAACTCCCCTGCCCTCCATTACTGAGCGCCTAAACTTCATCTGCCCATCCAAGGAACTGTTGGATTATTACCGAAGGAAGATACTTGAGTTTGATGAACAAAATGAAGAACTATTGAGTAAACTGGAAAAATATACCCACATATACAAAGACCGGGTAAGAAAAAACTATGTAGTCCTCATTCTAGCCTTTCTCACTAGGTTTGTCCTTTAAATTATAATTAGAATGTGAGTGCCTGTAGGAAGCATCAACTTGTGGGTAGCTGTAAAGAATGCCGTGTTTTAGTTGTATGGAATCCTGGGATATGTATTCTCTATAGGCTATATACCTCAAAGGGAAGAATAGTGTTTTATGTAAGATTCTGATTCCTGATAAATTGCTCACATAACCCCTGTATGGAGCAAATTTAATTTAAATGGTCCCTCACATATTTTGTACCATCTGGTACAAATAGTACAGATACAAAGATAATCTATTAGAATATTCTGTATTGATAACAACTACATCTCAAAGCATCTTTTCAGGAACACAACCTTTTCAACACAACCTGTGACATGGTAGCTAATTGACTTACTGTGGTCTCATAAAGCATTCCACCAACACTTAAATAATATGAAGTTTTTTATACTCTGGAACTGTATTGAGTGTGAAAGAGTTATGTTTAAGAAGTAGCTTCTCTGAGGCTCAAGATCATTTCACCTGCCTTTCTTTCTTTTTTAGCACAAACTGGAGTTGGAAATCCAGCAGAGGGAGGAAGAGATTGCTGAGTTACAGAAAGCCCTAAGTGACATGCAGATCTACCTTTTCCAGGAGCGAGAACATGTGTTACGCCTCTATTCAGAAAATGACCGATTAAAAATCAAGTACTGAGTATAAAAAGGGACTTATAATACCATAGAATTCAGAATTGGAAGGGACCCTAGATATCATCTAATTTAATCTCCTCTTTTTTTTTTTTTAAAGTGAGGCAATTGGGGTTAAGTGACTTGCCCAAGGTCACACAGATAGTAAGTGTTAAGTGTCTGAGGCCGGATTTGAACTCAGGTACTCCTGACTCCAGGGCCGGTGCTCTATCCACTGCGCCACCTAGCTGCCCATCCCCTCTTTTTATAGATAAGAAAACTGAGGCCCAGAAAGTTTAAATGCATTGTCCAAGGTCACACAGATAGGGATTTGAACCCAGAACCTCTGTTTCTTAGTCTAGTGCACTTTTTACTCTGCTGGGAGTTGACAATGGTGGAGATTTCAAATATGCACTGAACAGAAAGATTTTTTCATTCTTTGTAGTCATACTGTATAACATTGCTTTTACTGATTTAAAAAAAAAGACACACTTAAAAGCCTGTACAAATCCCATTTCCTTTCCAGTGACAGCTAAGAAAACATTTCTAAGTTTTTACTTCTGAACCTCCATGCTTTGTTATCTGAACTTTTATGGGATTAAAGCTGAAGCCTCATTGATGAAAATGAATGAGAAACTGCCTGATTGGCTTTCCTTTAACCACTAAAATATATATTGCTTTTCATTTTAATTAAAGTTGTAGTAAGCCATAAGTTGTTTGGGGGTTTTTTTGTCTTTTTTTCCCCCCTGGGGCAATGGGGGGTTAAGTGACTTGCCCAAGGTCACACAGCTAGTGTCAAGTGTCTGAGGCTGGACTTGAACTCAGGTCCTCCTGAATCCAGGGCCGTGCTTTATCCACTGCACTACCTAGCTGCCCCCATAAGTTGGTTTTTTGGTTTTTTTTAGTGTATAAGTTGTGTGTTTTTGTTTTTTTTTTTAGTGAGGCAATTGGGGTTAAGTGACTTGCCCAGGGTCACACAGCTAGTAAGTGTTAAATGTCTGAGGCCGGATTTGAACTCAGGTACTCCTGACTCCAGGGCAGGTGCTCTATCCACTGTGCCATCTAGCTGCCCCCAGTATACGTTGTTTTTAAGAACAACTGCATAGCAGTAGAGCAGCACAGTAACTTAGCAAGTGGATTAGAAATCTTTTGTCTAGGCATTTTCACAGTTCATAGCATCCTAGAAATAAGGAATGGAATAGTCATTAGATAAAGCCTACAAAAACTTCCAGAGAGATCTTTACTACACAAGATACAGCAGAAGTGATATAAGAAAAGAGCAGGCATGCTGCCAATTGAGAATGAGCTCCAAGGGCCACAATATTCTAAGAGTTCTGACCTGTTTTCATTTTCATAATAATGTTCATTTTGCTGAAGGGGCTCGCTCTTTTTTTTTTTTTTTTAATAGTGAGGCAATTGGGGTTAAGTGACTTGCCCACGGTCACACAGCTAGTAAGTGTTAAGTGTTTAAGGCCGGATTTGAACTCAGGTCCTCCTGACTCCAGGGCCGGTGCTCTATCCACTGTGCCACCTAGCTGCCCTGGGGCTCTTTCTTTTTAAAAAAAATTCTTTAAAATATAGGAATTGGGGCAGCTAGGTGGTGCAGTGAATAGAGGACCAGCCCTGAGTCGAGGGCCTGAGTTCAAATCCAGCCCCAGACACTTACTAGCTGTGTGACCCTCAGTAAGTCACTTAACCCTGGTTGCCTCCTCCTTCCCCTCTCAAAAGAAATAAAGGCGTGTAGTGGTACTATTTATAGTGGATCATTCAATTTGGAATCATGAGATCTGGATTCATAATCAGACTCTAACACTTACTAGCAATGTGACTGGGCAAGTCAACTTTTCTGAGCTTCAGTTTTCTAATTATAAAATTGAGGATGATAATAGTTTTAGAACCTTCTTCATTAGTTAATTGTGGTAAAGAAATTTCTTTGTAAATTTTAATGCAATATGTAAATGTGAGTAGTTATTATATCATTCAGTCCTGTAGAAATAGGCTAACTTGGTTTCTTTCTGCAAGACAAAATGTCCATCAAATGAATAAGGGTCTATATTCTAGGAACAATTCTTGATAATATTCTCTGGTGATTGTAGGGAGTTGGAAGACAGAAAAAAAATTCAACATCTCTTGACCTTAGTAGGAACAGATTCCAGAGAAGTAACTTATTTTCACAAGGAGCCGCTACACAAAGTAAGTGATTATTGGGACAGCCTGGTCCATAAGGTTTTTGTTTTTGTTTTGTTTGTTTTTATTTTGTTTTGTTTTTAGTGAGGCAATTGGGGTTAAGTGACTTGCCCAGGGTCACATAGCTAGTAAGTGTTAAGTGTCTGAGGCCGGATTTGAACTCAGGTACTCCTGACTCCAGGGCCGGTGCTCTATCCACTGCGCCATCTAGCTGCCCCTGTTTGTTTGTTTTTAAATGAGGCATGGGACTCAAGGTTACAGAAGCAACCTAGAGCAATCAAAGCAATTGTGACCAAAATCTGTATCGGGTAGAACTGGATGGAGAATCAAATATAAATACCTTTAATCCTCGTTTTTATGATGACTGCGATTTAACATAAATAATTCATTTGACAAATATTTATTGAGCAACTACTTTGTGTAGGGCACTATGAAGATTGTTTTGGCAAATAAAAGAATGAGGCAGTCATTAACCTAATGGGATTTATACTTTGTTAAACTAGTAGCTATTAACACACATGATATATCTATGCCACACACACACACACAAAATAAAACATATAATATGAAAGTATAATAAGAGTCAGGGTAGATCATAAGAAGGAGAGATTACTCCCAGCTAAGGGGATCAGGACAAATTCCATGGCAGAGATGGCATTTGAAGTAAGCCTTGAATGAAGGGTAAAAACTGGATAGTCCAGGCTGTAGAAGAGCATTCCAGATGTAATAATGTATAGGTATGAAAATGTGGATATTCTTTCTTTTTTTTTAAGTTTTTTGTAGATTTCCTTATGTTGATAGTTATTATTTCCTCCTTTGGGATTCTCTAACTACCTGGTCAGTGTTGTGAGTGAAATTGCTTTGTCCCTGGGGTAGGGAATATGGAAATAGAAGAATCTACCTCTGCTGTCAAGTTTCTGTTTGTGACACATCCATTTGTGTATCAGATGAGTTTTCAGTTCATTAGAGAAGGAAATCATCATCTAGTGACATGTGGTAACTGCACCATGTGGAACCAGCACGAACTCTGTCTTCTTTCAAAGATTAAGATCCTGGCCCACAAAGAAAATAAATGGCTTTCCTGAGCTCAGAATCAGGTCCATGCTTTGGTATAAAAAGAAGTGCATTGGCTGGGGTGGGGGGCGGGGGGGGTACGGGGGGGGCACTAACTGGCACAGTAGATAGAGCACTGGCCCTGGATTCAGGATGACCTGAGTTCAAATCCGGTCTCAGACACTTAACACTTACTAGCTGTGTGACCCTGGGCAAGTCACTTAGCCCTCATTGCCCTGCAAAAATAAATTAAAAAAAAAAAGTACATGTCCCAAGTCTTAATTCCTCTGTGTTTGCCCATGAAGTCTCATGCTTAATGACGTGGTAAATGTGCTATGGGGAGGATGTTTGATGTTAAAGGTATTGCTTGGAAAGTGAAGTGTTTTCTCTAAAGGGAACATCCCTTTTAATTCTTTCAGGTCACTATTCCCCAAAAAACTGTTCATTTCAAGCAGCCACATGAAGGTGAGTTCATTTCCAGAGCAGGTACCAATGAATAGACTTTTTTCTTTGGAATCCAAACAGTTAAATTCACATTAAAAAAAATACAATAATAGTTGCTACTTACAATGATGACCTGGTGACACTCTTAAGATTCTGAAAAGCTTTGTAAATAGCTGAAGAAAGATTTGGTTGTGTTCAGTGTGGTTAGTGTTGTATATTATATACAGTTCTTTTGAAAATTAGTAATCCAGGGCAGCTAGGTGGCGCAGTGGATAAAGCACCGGCCCTGGAGTCAGGAGGACCTGAGTTCAAATCCGGCCTCAGACACTTAACACTTACTAGCTGTGTGACCCTGGGCAAGTCACTTAACCCCAATTGCCTTACCGAAAAAAGAAAAAAAAAAGAAAATTAGTAATCCAAATGTGATATGTGTGTGTGTATGTGGTGGCTCAGCTGACCAGATTGTTTAATCAATATGAATATCCTCAAACAACCTGGATAAACAGGAATTGCTTTAAAAAAAAAAAAAGGAATTGCTAAGAAAAGAGATACAGCTCAGAAGCAGTACTCCAACTCAGTGCGATGTTTGGTAATGAAATGGGTATCATTAGTCAGGAAGAGTCCCAAAGAGTTCTGTACTATGTTTTTAGGGGAAAAATACTGTGGTTGCTGTAAATTTTTCTTTCTCTCCTTTTTCTGCTAGACTTCTTTCTGAGATCAGTCTGAGCCCCTCTGCCTTTCCCTGCTTAGAATTAAACTGGTAACTGCCTATCTGGAAGAAAAGCCAAATAAATTATTTTCCCAACTAACCTGTTTTCTACTGCAGGTGCTAAAAGAAACTTAGGAAGATCAGTAAAAGAGACCCAAGAAAGTCCTGAGAAATACCAAAGGGACAATCAGACACTTGTACTGCAGGTAGAAAATATCTGTTGGCAAACAATGACAGCTTCTGACTTGCACAAAATTAAATTCTTGTGATATTTTAGGCACCCACTTACAGTTCTCTACTGTATACTGTGAGATTAAATAAAACAGGCATAGTTTAAACATTTCAAAACTCCTGCTTCCTGACTGTGTAAAGTCCTTCTTTGGGGTACTCTAAATTCTTATCCAACATTAAGTGTGGAATTCTATTGTTATTGGGACAGGGAATATAGAAACTGAGAGGAATATCCTTTCTGCCAAATTTTCATATATGATGCATCCACTATGTAACAGGTAGATTTGGAAGTTCACTAAAATAGTGATTCTTCTTACAGTGGCATTTTGGCCATTTGGTAACTGAATGCCACGTGGAACCAGGATTCTTTATCTAATTACATTGGAAGTCCTAGACCTATCAAGTAATCCAGTTAAGTCATAGTTTCTAGGTAATGACTATATTTGGACTTGACAGCAAGATCCAGAGAGGGGAGTTGTATAATTATTTGGTTATAAGTTGGCTTTGTTCTCCTCAACCAAAAAAACTAAGGAAAGATTCTCTATATTCCCTGCTTAGCTAGAGGGCTCTTAGCTTATCTCAATGCCCAGAAGGGAATGCCAGAATCCAAGGATTAGGAAAAAATTGCTGGATTTTTCGATAATACTGTCTTAACTAATTGTGTACAGTTGACTATTTTGTTGTTTTGTAGTCTGGCCACAATAAAGACATAATGCAGAGAAAGTTCTATATTGAACATTTTTGCTATTTTGTTAATGTTACTATTGATTATTAATTTTCCTAGAAAAAGGGGATTAGAGCTAGGTGTTTTACCCTTTGTTCATCATTCTAGGTGGAAGCACTACAAGCTCAGCTTGAAGAGCAGACCAAACTTGCCAGAAACCAGGTCGAAGGGCTTTTAGAAGACCGACGCATCTATATGGAAGAAGCACAGATTCAGCATGAGAGAAACCAGGAGAGGATCAAAGTGCTGACAGACAAGTGAGTGCCTAGGAAAGGCTCTACTCCTGTCTTATTTTCCCTGAGTAGTTTAAAAGTAAAAGATTTTATGCTGTCATCATTTTTGTTATGAGTATGGTTAATTTGGCGAAATGTAGAATCACAGAACTAGAAGGAGTTTCAAAAGGTCAGCATCATAGATGTGAAGCTGAAAGAGATCTTCAACAGAAAATAGTCCAAGCTCCTCATTTTGCAGAAGAGGATGCTTAGACCCATTTGTCCAGAGTCACACAGGAAGCAGCAAAGCTAAGATTTGAACCATATCCATTTGATAACAAATCCAATATTGCCATTATATCATTCTGCCACCCTGTGCAGCCCCCTGTCAATATAATTTTTTGAAAAATTAAATTGTTTTCCATGATAAAAAAAATTCTTTTCTTTTCCTTTCCTCTATCTTTCCCCATTGGGAAAAAACCAAAATAAAACCCTTGTAACATATGTATGATCAAGCACAACAAATTCTAAGAAGTCTATGGCTCACCCTGGGCCCATTACCTTTTTGTTAGGAGATAGCATGCTTCATCACTGGTCCTCTATAATCATAGTTAGTTATTGAAGTGATCAAAATGTTAAGTTTTTCAAAGTTATTTATCTTTACAGCATTGTTTTTGCATTAGTTGTTCTCTTGGTTGTGCTTACTTCATTCTGTATGAGTTCACACAAGTTTTCCCAGGTTTCTTTGAAACTGTCGCCTTCATCACATTTTACAGTACAGTAGTATTCCATTATAGTCACGTCCCACTATTGGTTTAGCCATTTCTCAATTGATGGACATCCCCTTAGTTTTTTTAGCCCTTTAGACCACAAAAAGGGCTGCTATAGTTATTTTTGTACATAGGGTCCTTTTTTCCTTTAATTTCTTTTGGAATATAGACCAAGTCTATCACTGGGTCAAAGTAAATGCACACTTTATTAACTTTCCAGATTGTTTTTCAGAATGGGTGGACCTTTGCACAACTCCACCAACAGTGCGTTAACCCCAAGCCCCTCCCACATTTGTCATTTTCTTTTTTTTTTAAATTATCTTTGCAAATCATATGAGTATGAAGTGGCACCTCAGATGCCTTAATTTATATTTATCTGATATGCAGCTAGATGGCACAGTGCATAGAGTTCATCTTCCTAAATTCAAATCTGGCTTCAGACACTAGCTATGTGATCCTGGGCAAGTCACTTAACCTTGTTTGCTTCATCTGTCAAATGAGCTGAAGAAGGGAATGGCAAACCACTCCAGTATTTTTTTTTTTATTTTTTAGTGAGGCAATTGGGGTTAAGTGACTTGCCCAGGGTCACACAGCTAGTAAGTGTGTGTTAGGTGTCTGGGGCTGGATTTGAACTCAGGTACTCCTGACTCCAGGGCTGGTGCTCTATCCACTGCACCACCTAGCTGCCCCACCACTCCAGTATTTTTGCCAATGAAACTCCAAATAGGGTCATGAAGAGTTGGACATGACTGAAAAATGACTCAATAATAATAGTAATTTGAAGCATTTTTTTCATACATATTTATATATATATATATATGCTATCATTACTTAGAATAGATAGTTGTTTCTTTTCTTCTTGAAAATCTCCAGGAATGAGGACTCTGAAACTTTTCTTGTGAATCCATTCCAGGGATTTTTCTTGACCTTAATGGTCATTTATAAGCCTTTCAGCTGCTTTGCTATAAGGTCATTTCTCCCTTCCACTGTGCCTCTCCATAGGCATTCCCTTAGTCCTAAATCTTTTCCTTTTCCACTCCTTTGTGTGTGTGTATGTGTGTGTGTGTGAGAGAGAGAGGGGTGGGGCAATTGGGGTTAAGTGACTTGCCCAGGGTCACACAGATAGTATGTGTCAAGTGTCTGAGGCCGGATTTGAACTCAGGTCCTCCTGACTCCAGGGTTGGTGCTCTATCCACTGCGCCACCTAGCTGCCCCTCACTCCTTCTATGTTCTAGCCATTTTCTGAAATCTGGCACCCCTTCTGATGCCATAAATTCCCTGGTCATCCTTTCCTGTACTGGCTGCACCTTTACTTTTTCCCTTCAGCTCACTAGTTAAAGCTGGGAAGTAGGAACAAGTGTCACAATTGAGTGTATTTGTGACCAAAGATTTTAAAAGTAGTTATATTTGGCTTGTAGTCCATGGGAAAGTGGGAGGTCCATAATGAAATCAATAAGTAGATAAAGTGATGTCAGGCTCATGAAGTAGTTATTTTAATAAACATGACCTACTAGTTTTACAAGAAAAAAAAACCCAGCGGCTTATCCCCAAGTTCCCATGCAGTCTGTCACTCTTTTTTTTTTTTTTGAGGCAATTGGGGTTAAGTGACTTGCCCAGGGTCACATAGCTAGTAAATGTCAAGTGTCTGAGGCCAGATTTGAACTCAGGTACTCCTGAATCCATGGCTGGTGCTTTATCCACTATGCCACCTAGCTGCCCCTGGTCTGTCACTCTTTATTCCAATGCTGACTGGTAACTGTATTGTAAAAGTAGATTCTCTTTTCCCTCAGGAACAAGTGTCACAATTGAGTATATTTGTGACCAAAGATTTGGCTTGAGATGCATCATAGATATAATAATTATAGAATGATATATATCAGAACAGTAATACTTATAACTGACATAAGGCTCTTCTGTTTTACAAAGCTTCATATATATCATTTCATTTAATTCGTTTGTTTGTTTTGTTTTGTTTTGCGGGGCAATGGGGGTTAAGTGACTTGCCCAGGGTCACACAGCTAGTAAGTGTCAAGTGTCTGAGGCCAGATTTGAACTCAGGTACTCCTGAATCCAGGGCCAATGCTTTATCCACTGTGCCACCTAGCTGCCCCTTCATTTAATTCTTAATAACAGCTCTGTTCAATACAAGCAGTATTATAAATAATGTGATGAAAGCAAAGCTACAATAACCATAAATCTCTCGTCCTATCAATAGGAGGGAAAAGTGCTAATTGCTACTGTATGTGCTATTCCATTTTCCTTTTAATGTATTTCAGACCTATATTGGGTATTTTTGGTTTTGTTTTTACCACTACTGTCTTGTATAGAAGTTGTATTCAATCTGGAGTCAGCTATCATCCTCACATTCTTCTCTTTTTTATATGTGCTTTTTCCCATTCCTATCCTTTTTGGCACTTGCCCATAACCTTTTACTTTTTCTTATTGTTTTTAATATTACTTTTTTCTGAATTTAAACACTCCCCAAAAGGCCTTTCTATATACACAGCAAAACAAAAAAAGAATTATCTATTTGAAACAAAATATTTCATTTTGCTTGCTTTTTAAAAAAGCGTAATTCCCTACTTGTCTGTACTTCCTTCTGTTGTCTGCATCTTAAATATTTCAGTGGCTCTTCCTTTTTGACATCATTGTTGCTAACTCTTCCTTTCCCTTAAAGGATTCCTCCGTACCCATAAAAACCTAAAGAAGGGGGCAGGCAAGAAACCTTGTAAAAAGAAGTATAGTCAAGCAAAACAAACCTTAACAAAACGGCCATGTACAAAAATGTATGCCTCTGCACCTTGAGTCTATCACCTCCTTGTCAGGAGGTGCGAATAATAGATTTCCTTTGGAAACTTGGTTGGCAATTTCTTTAATCAGTGTTTAAATCTTTTAAAGATGTTTTTCTTTACAATGTTGTTGCTCTTGTATAACTATTCTACTGATTCTAATCAATTCACTCTACATCAGCCCTACTACCTAGGGTTCTCTAAAATTATTTTGTCATTTCATACAGTGCAATGATATTTTTATTATATTCATATACTATAATGTGTTTATTCCTCAGCTGATAAACATCCCACTTCCATTCTAGTTCTTTTCTTCCCCGTCCTTTTAATCCCCTCTTCAGGATCAGGAATTTTGTTTTGCTTGTGATTATTCCCTTTTACTTCTTCCATATTCTACCCTTTCCACCTCAGTGATGAGACCTAGCAAGTTCTACTTCCTTCTTCCAGTTTTCTAAACTAAGAGTATTCCTTTAATCCTCTCTTCTCTTTCCTTCCTTAAAATCCTCAGAATGGGGGGCAGCTAGATGGCACAGTGGATAAAGCACCGGCCCTGGATTCAGGAGTACCTGAGTTCAAATCCGGCCTCAGACACTCGACACTTACTAGCTGTGTGACCTTGGGCAAGTCACTTAACCCCTATTGCCCCACAAAATTAAAAAAAAAAATCCTCAGAATGGAACAGAACAACTAATCCAGCCTTAATATTCTCAAGGGACACACTTATTTCTTCTCCCCCTATTATAATGTTAGCATTACCTCATCATACAATGCCTTCCAGTTGCTTAAATAAATTTTCATTTTTAGGTTTCTCCAGACTCTTGTGTTTGCTTTTCAAAGTACCTATTGAGCTCTAGTGTTTCCATCAGCAGTGCTTGAAAGCCCTCTGTTCTATTAAAGGTCAATTTGTTTGCCTATAGCATTATATCAGTTTTGTAGGAAAGTTATTCTTGGTTGTAACCTTATATCTTTTTTTGTTTGCTTGTTTGTTTTTTGAAGGGCAGTGAGGGTTAAATGACTTGCCCAGGGTCACACAGCTAGTAAGTGTCAAGTTGTCTGAGGCCAGATTTGAACTCAGTTCCTCCTGAATCCAGGTTCACTGCTTTATCCACTGCGCCACCTAGCTGCCCCCCTTATATCATTTAAAATACTTTATTTTAAGATCTCTTGTAGTTTATCTTAGGAGCTACCAGGTCTTGTGTAATCCTGACCATGGTTCCTTGGTGCATGCAATATCTTCCTGTGTTGCTATGGATTTGGGCTAGAACACAAGGGGGACTTTTTGTTTTGGGGTTTCTTTTCAGGAGGTGATCAGTGGATTCTTTCTGTCTTTATTTTGCCATCTAATTCTAATAGATCTGGGCAGTTTTCGTTTATGATTTCTTGAAATATAAAGTCCATGTTTGGGTTTTTTTTTTAATTATAGTTTTTAATAAGTCCAGTGATTTTTTTTTTTTTTTAGTGAGGCAATTGGGGTTAAGTGACTTGCCCAGGGTCACACAGCTAGTAAGTGTTAAGTGTCTGAGGCCGGATTTGAACTCAGGTCTTCCTGAATCCAGGGCCTGTGCTTTATTCACTGCACCACCTAGCTGCCCCAGTCCAGTGATTCTTAAATCATTTCTCCTTGAACTATTTTTTAGGTCAGTTGTTTTTGTTATTAGATTCCTTATGATTCTTTCAATCTTTTGATTCTGTTCTAATAGTTCTTGCTCTCTGATTTCTATTTGGTCTTTTCTGGTTTTCTAGGGGCACATTATTTGTTTTATTATTTATTATTCTTTCTTCTAACCTATTCTCCTTTCATTTCTTTTCTCTAGAACTTTTATTTCTTATTTTATTCTTTCATATTTACTAGGTAGAAAATCGATTTTTCTCCCCTTATAATTCACTGCTAACAGTTGTTAAAGTTACTTCCGCCTTCTTTTTGGGAATTTCTAGATTTATAGTAATTTTTATGTTGCCTGGTATTTCCTTTGATTTATTAATCTCTTCAGCTTTAGTTCTTGAACGGAAACTTTGTTCCAGGGTCAGGTTCCACCCCTTCCAGCCCTTTTAGGTGGGGTAGTGGAGTCTGCTTGGTCTTGCCCTGTGTTTCCTGTGTTGACCTCTAGCTCCTGGGTTGGAACTCCCCATGGTCTTTGAGGCTCAGAACACTGGGTCCTTGGTCATTGGTGGCAGGGATTCTTAATTTGGGGTCTGTGAATGAGTTTTTAAAAAATGTTTTGATAGATCCTTCCCAGATCCCATGATGCATCCCATGCCACATCACATAGAGCAGCAGATTCTAGCTTGGCAGGTCTTTTCTGTTTGTTGACATGTCTATAGTTTTATCTGCTTCAGTGGTTCCTGTTTGAGGTGGATTACTGCTCTCTGCTTCTGCTGATTATGAACAAAGCATGTTAGTGTAGCAATACAAAAAGTGCTTTAAATCACTTGAAGAAACTTGGTTGGCTTCCTGATAGATGGACGCTGAGAATTGGATGATAGAATATTAATTTTTTAGCTCCCTGGGAGTGAGTTACATGATGCTGTTCAGTGAGAATTACCAAGATGTCTTGGTTTTCCCTTTCCTGGATGAGCTTCAAAGGAATTCATCAGTACTTACTGTAAGGGCCAAATTTAGTATGGGAAGAGTTCATTGGATGGCTCGCCTTAATATTGAGGTAAGAAAAGAAACAGCTTCTTTCAAAAACACAAAACACAGGTTTATTAATGGTAACAAGTTTAAAACACAAGTGAAATTAATAGAACTAGAAACAATGTATAAATCTCTGGGGTGAAAAGCCCCATGGCACCCAAACCTATCTCCAGCCCAGCTAGCAGAGCTAGCTCTGCCTAAAAAATCCCACAAACTCACCAATACCTGAAATCTGTAGCTATTAGCTGTGTAGTCTCTTCTGTTTTTGTCCAAAGGTCAAACACCAGCAGCTCCTCCAATTGTCTGTCTTCCATCCTTCCCTGTTTCTCCCAACTGCCTCTTTATTTGTTTTTTTTTGTTTTTGTTTTTGTTTTTGTTTTGCGGGGCAATGAGGGTTAAGTGACTTGCCCAGGGTCACACGGCTAGTAAGTGTCAAGTGTCTGAGGCTGGATTTGAACTCAGGTCCTCCTGAATCCAAGGCCAGTGCTTTATCCACTGTGCCACCTAGCTGCTCCCTCTAACTGCCTCTTTAACTGTATCCAACTGAATCTAACTGACTCCCCCAGAGGAAGGGGAGGGGCAGTTCTTAGCCATGCTGAGTCTCCAATTGGCTCAGCACATCCATTATAATCTCTCCCCATTAAAATCTAGCCAGACTCATGTGGGCGTAGGGGAACTATTAGTTACTTAGTTTCAGTAAATGTTCCCCGTGGTCAGAGTTCCTCTTGTTCAATTATCTCCCAAAGTACACACCCAAGCTTACATTTTTTTTTTCAGTCTGACCATAATAAAGCAAAGATAGGGTTATGAAAACCCCAAATCACAATTAATTCCTTACATTACAACATGATGAAGACAATTTGATAACTTCATCCAAAGGATCAATCAGTGACATAGGAATTCCAGGTCTCTTTCAACAAAAAGAAATCTTTCTGACATGCAAACTGAAATCAAGCTGAGACCAACCACCTTATCAAGTTTCCAGGTGTGAACTGGGATCAGCCAGTGGATTCACATCTTTCATTTTCTTGGAATGTGAAAGTGCTAGTTAGATTTCTTCTGCTCACCTGCAACTGGAGCCAGTGACTCTGCCAGGCATTGTGGTATTTATTCTTAGTTTCTTATGTGGGGCTCTGAATTTAATTTGAGCTTTTAATGCCATAGAAAGTCTCCTTCAGAATGATGCTAAGGATTTCAGTTATGGCATTCCATTTTTCCTTGGAACAGCAGCTTGTTTATACCACTGTTGTTTGCTCTTCTACAGCACTGTCTGGAGGAATGTTAAGTCTTTCTTGACTTTTGGCTTAATTTGTCTATGCAATATGTATCTATCTGAACTCTACAACTTCTGGCAGCCTCCCTTTATGTGACTGTGGGAGTTAGTGTTTTTGACACTATAAATCTGGCTAAGGCAACTCCAGGGCAAGTCCCCCAATTAGAATGGGGGAAGCCCAACATTTGCCTACACCAGCTGCCTAAAAGGGTAAAAAGAGCCTCCCATGTGTCAGTGGAGATTTCCACCAGACGTTAGAAGCTTTATTTTTTCAGCTTTCCTTTTGTTGTGTGAAAACAACATAAGCTGCCTCTGAGTATACCTGCCATGGAAGTCTTCCAAAACTCTGAAAACATGACTGGCTGAGGGATCATCATCACAAAGAAGACAGGCCTTTCTTTTTGTTCTGCTGAACTTGGGAAGGACAAAGTAAATTTGGAAGATAACTAGTGGCAAGCAGCACATAAGTCTTTCTGAAAAATTCAGTGAAAACATGAATATAGTACTAGGTCTCCTGACCAAGTAGGAACCTGTAGCAATTTTGCTTTTTGCTTCTGTGAGGCAGTAATGTAGATTAAATAAAAAGATGCTGTGGCATGCTGGCAAACCATATTTGAAATGAAAAAGTAGTTAATAAATGTCAGACTGTTTGATTATACATTGAAGGGAACATACATTCATGTATCTAAAGGTGATTTTTAAAAATTGGTTCTTTTAAAGTTTTCACTTGAATCTTTAGCCCTGGAAACCACCTAATTATGAAGATGATACTAGCAGTCTCACCTAGGGAGGAGCTTTAGAAATATTTGAGGAGATAGTGATGTTTATAATTATTTGTGTGTAATTTCAGAAGTGACCATTACTAACAAATTTTATTAGAATTTGCTATATGGCAGAAAATTCACCTATATCTCTAGAACTTTATTACCTTTCAGTGCTTGCAGAGTTAAGCCATTAACTGTCTCAGTGGCCCTCTTCATAAAGTTGTAAAAGATGTCCAAATGCATTAAGCCAGGCATAAATAAAAGCTGCCTAGAGTTGTAAAATCTGAGAGACATTAATCCTGCTTTTGGCAGCTGTATTCATGAATGTCTCATTTTTTAAAAAAAATGAAATCAAAGTTTTCAAGCAGAAAATTTTAAGCCTGAGATAATAGGAGAAATGCTGGAGTGGGAGTCAGGAAACGCGTGTTCAAATCCTGGCTCTGCTGCTCACTGACCTTTGGCAATGAGGAGGAGGTTGATTGTGAGAATTTCCAAGGTTCTTTTCATTTTATAATTTTATGGAATTTGGTATCAATGAAAAATCATGGACTAATGCTGCTGATCAAAAGATACATTTGCAAGTAAAATGAGATGTCTAAGAAAGTCTGAGGAAAGATCAGGACACATAGGGAAAATTATCATGGTGTGGTTTTAATTACCATGTACCTCTGTATAGTTTTTAAACTTTTATAGGTACCCTACCCAAGCATCTTTATTATATGCATATAATATATATACAATATAAACCTTGATGAACCAGAACTTCTTTACTGCATTCCTTTTTTTTTTTTTTTTTTTTGGTGAGGCATTTGGGGTTAAGTGACTTGCTATGGGTCACACAGCTCGTAAGTGTCAAGTGTCTGAGGCTGGATTTGAACTCAGGTCCTCCTGAATCCAGGGCCGGTGTTCTATCCCCAGCACCACCTAGCTTCCCCCTGCATTCAATTTCTTTCTTTCTTTCTTTCTTTTTTGCAGGGCAATGGGGGTTAAGTGACTTGCCCAGAGTCACACAACTAGCAAGTGTCAAGTGTCTGAGGCCGGATTTGAAGTCAGGTCCTCCAGAATCCAGGGCTGATGCTTTATCCACTGCGCCACCCAGCCGCCCCCTGCATTCAATTTCTAAGAGAAAAGAAGCAAACGATGAGAAAAGCTGTTATCAGGATTTGATTTTAATTAGAAAATACAATACTGGATAGGTGCTAGGGTCAGTACATATTCAATAACTATAAATAAGATTGTGTAAGAAGAACTGATGTTCAGAATCATGACCCTGAGGCATGACAAGATCATAAATCATCAAAGAAACAGTATATGATATTGTTAAAAACACAGCCAACAGCTTGAATAGTGTTGCACAGCTCAAGTGTTAGCAGCTCAAGTGTTGCTAGTAGCTTGAAGCTCAAAGAATCCAAGCAGGGAGCAGAGGATGGTTGAAGGCTTCTTTATTCATCTTTGAGAAGATGCAGGCTCTTCTGAATGTGGGAGAGAGTGCACTGAAGTAAGGTCCCACACTGCTATTTATATTCATTAAGGGTCTCTCTTGACCAATCACATTACAGTTCCTATTTACATACAGCATTGCAGAAACAACCAATCTGTGGATAAAGCACCCGCCCTGGATTCAGGAGTACCTGAGTTCAAATGCGGCCTCAGACACTCGATACTTACTAGCTGTGTGACCGTGGGCAAGTCATTTAACCCCCATTGCTCTGCAAAAAAAAAAAGAAAGAAAAGAAAAGAACAACCAATCACAGCATATAGTGCCAACCTCCATATATGGTAACTGTAATGACCAATCAGATTGTATCAGTTGACTAATCAGACTGCCCTGTTAGCAACCAATCAGATTGTACTACTCAACCAATCCGATTGTGACACTAGGCCTTAACCTTATTCTGGGCAAGAATGTCCATTCCTCACTAGAACAGTGCTGTGTTAACATACATAACTATATATAACTTTTCAAGAAACAAAACTTAAGTCGGGGTTTGAACATCAGTGTCAAGTGGGAATCACCTCAGGGGCCTCCAGGTGAACTCCCAGCTTAGCTCAGCTCCCACAAAGTACAGGCCCTTTTCCAGGCCCTGCTGGGGCCTAAGTCCCAAGGGCCTTGGCTTTGGGCAACAAAGTTGTGAGGCTTGAAACCAAACTCACTCTCTGTCTTTAGGGCTCTGAGAGAAGTCCAAATATGGTCTCTTCTCTCAACATCACAGAATGTATGGACTAATAAGTTTTTCAACAAGATTTCAATGAATATTTTCAACAGGAATTGAAGCAATGGTTTAAAAAATATTTATGTCAGAAAGATTTTATTTCTTCTTTCATCTTTCAGTATCCACTCTGTATATATCTAACATTCTTGTTTCAGCCAAATTGGGGATGATTTGTTGTCCAGGATTCTGTAAGTTTTTGAGGGAAAATAGATATTTGCTAAGGATACAAAGAAATCCTGGATTCTTGAATATTTGTAATAATTATCCTATAGTTTTTTTATATTTTTGCTTTTAAGAACAATTTCTATTTATATCATCACCACACTACCAGGTGTGACATGGAAGATGCTTATTGTTTGTCCAAATTGTATAGAGGAGGAAACTGAGGCACAAAAAAGTTTTGTGATTTAGTGGAAGCCCTCCTTAGCCAGTATTGATGTGTTCATGTCTCCAGGTTCAGGACTCTTTCCACTACAATGGGAATCATGAATGGTATATTACAGAGAACATATCTTTCTTGGAAAGAACTAGAGAGTTTAGACCTTTTGGTAAAAATGAATCCACACTTCCTTCTGCCAAGTATTGGTATGTTTTTCCCCCAGGTGCTGTCATGGCATAAATATTTATTTTCCATGAACCTGACCATAATATAACTTATTTGCTCAGTAGAGCTGTGCCTTGATTTTTTTCAACATGTCAGCACTAAGGGATTTTCATTTTAGGTCTCCCACATATATGTAGTAAGCGCTATCCTTTTGACTAGGGCTAGAAACAAGTATATTGGAACTTAAAGAGCTGTTTCCTATAAATACTATTGCCTTGAGACCCAGAATATTTTTCTTCAATTTTGAAGTTTTGCTATGAATATACCATCTGCAAAGTAGGAGTGTTTATCACAGTTTTTAAATATGTGAAATGTTATCTTTAATTAAGGATCAAAGGCCATAGGCTGAGTTAAATTCTGCCAGAGGAATGCATCAGATTCAGAACCCCATTTCTATTGTGCTTCCGCTGAAACTCCATTAAACCACCAATGTGACAAGATTGCACAGAGGACAGAGTACTTTTAATTTCACCCTTTTCTTGCAGGCCACAAGTAACCTCCCTGGTATTAGGTACCTCATGCCAAAAATGGTCTAGGACAAAGCTTCTTAAACATGGATCGTGACCCCCTATGGGGTAACTGAATGTGGGAGTTGTGAAAAATTTGGCAACAGTAAAAGGTTACGTATACCTATTTTATGTACCTACTATATACCCAGGGTCACATAAAAATTTCTCAGGTGAAAGGAAAGTGGAAAAAGTTTAAGAAGCCCTGATCTAGGAAAGCAGTTTTTATCTATCTTGTATTCTGTATGCATTAATAACATCCCTGGTGACTTGTCCTGGGTTGTAGGAATTACTGAGTATACAACCAAATTGTATTTTAGTTGTTCTTTTGGGCTATTTAAAACCTGCTTTTGTTGGCAAAGTAGTTTTGTGTTCTGTGAGAGAGGAATGAAATGATTATAGAAATTATGTACAATCCGCACCAACCAAAGTAGATACAGCCCCATTCTAGAGATAAGCCTTTTGAGAAAATTCCTTAAAAATTTGTTATTCATGACTATGCTGATGCTTTCCCCTTTTTCCTCAGTCTTATAAGTGCATTTCAATATATTTGTCTTCCTTTGCAATTCTACATATTTTATTTTATGCATTTAAAAATATTCTGAGTAGGGGGCCATATGCTTCACCAGCCTGCCAGGAGGGCCCATGACACAAAGAAAGATTAAGAACTCTTATTCTGTTGTATCTCAGTGCAGGATGCTAACACTTTTATAGCCCCCGAGTCCCTGGGCAGTCCAGACCTGAGGATTGCAGAGTGCCTTTGGTTCCTAGCATTCCCTGAGCTTTCTGACTTCCACGGATCTTTTTCCAGAGGACCCTCCATTCCTGTTGCCTCTTGTCCCTGAACAACTTGGCTCTGTGTTTATGCTGGCTTTGCTGGTGCCCCCTTTCCTATTGCTCATCGACTTCTGGCTGATTTTGTATAGTTTGGAGGTGGGAGAAGGTATTTATAAACTGTAAATTCTCTTTGGGTTTCTCAGTCATTATTCTGATGCACGTTCCACATTTTTGCTGAAGTAGGACTGTAAGACCTGGGCAGTGCGCCTCCATTCACACAGTTATCTTGAATTTCAATTGCTTTTGTTGCTATTTTTCCAATTTGTCATGGTCATTTGGAATCTAATAGCAGTTTTTGAGTGTTAATACCTATCCTTAGTTTGACATCATCTGTATATTTAAACATTCATTTTCTTCCTCTGATTTATCCATAAAGATAATGAAGAGAATAGATCCCAGGTTTAATCTCTATAGGATGCCACTTATTGGGTTGTTGTTTTTTCTCTCCACCCTTGAGTCACTTGTACAGTAATAGTCACAGTTTTTAAGATCATACTTTCATAGATTATAATTGAGAGTGCCATTGTGAAGTGCCCAAAAACCTTGTTTAAATCAGAATATGCTTCATTTTTTTCTGTTAGGCCTGTTGGCCTCGTACAGAAGGAAACCAATTTGGCATAATTTGCTTTTTACAGAACTATGTTGCTTTATTATGTCTTCTACTCTTGTAGATTTGTATTAGTGTTTTTTGAGGTATTGGTACTAAGTTGAACAATTTATAACATAGGGTTTTCCCATTAAAGATTTTTTTAAAAAAGGTTCACAATATTTACCCTTTTTTAAATCTCAAAGGACTTACTATGTATTTATTGTGCTATGTGTGCTGTGTGCTATTAATATGTAGCTATGTGTCTAGAAGTAGAAAAACAGTATATGTGATATAAAAACAAATTTGTGAACTTTAAAAAAAAACTTTCAAAGTATAAAAAAATCTAGTGGAACACACAAGTAGTATAAATCCTAGTCCTTGCTTTCAAGGAATTCAAGAATCTGGTTGAGAGAAAAGTAAGCTAGCACATGGGATAAGAGAGCATATAATTTAGTGCTAAATTGTGTGATAGACTACAAGTGATAGTTGATAAAGAACTAACCTCAGGGTCTGGAAGACCTTATGTTTATGCTAACATAAGTTTGCTATTATTTCTCATTGCTACTTCCAGACTCTCCCTCTACCATTCATTCTCAGTCAGAAACATCTGATCCTTTAAGGTTCATTTAGTCCATATTTATCATCCCATTAACATTTGATAACTTGTAGCTATGGACCCTCAGAACACTCTCCTCAATGAGTTTAGTATCTTGATCACTGTATTTCTTTCCACCTTAATTTCCACCTTCATACTAGGCTTACTGGTTTACCCTGCAACATTTGATTTCTCACTTCTTCAACTTACTAATTTCCATTGCCTATTCTTCCATTCCACCCAGCTACACACAGAAATGTTCATACCCTAGATTTTGCCATCACCCACAAGTGTTCTACTGTGGGGACCAGTTTTTAATTGAGAGTGTTAGCTAAGCGGCTTGCTGCAGTATTGGGGCAAGGAAGGAGACCGGCAGCCTCCCTCCGAACAGAATAGGATTTATTTTAACAGGAACAAACTTTAAAAAAAAACACAAACAGGATCAGTAGGATCAAGGGAAAGGAAATGAAATGGGGAAAGAGAAATTATACAACCTGAAAAACACCAGCACCCAGGAATCAGCTGAGAAGACACAGCAGCGCTCCTGTTGCCTTCCAGCTTCCAGCTAGAATGGCGACTTCTCCCCGTCCCCAAAACCCCACATAGCCCCCAACCAATTGTCTGGCCACTCTGACAGTCACATGACTGCCCTCACTAGGCTTCCAGTCATTATAATTTTGCCAGGCCCATGTAGGCATCTGCGAGTGGTGATGACATGAGGTGCCATCCCCATGGCAACGGCTACAACCAGTGGGTGGAGCACCGTGTGGTTTGCAGAGCCCTAGGCCAGTGCGTACTGAGGCATTAAAAACCTCAAATAACAATTAATTCTTTACACTACTTACACATTTACGAATTCCAAAATTCCTTTATCTGACCATAATCTTTTATGTCCTCACTGTGACCTTCATTCCCTCTATCCTTCACTTTTTTTTTTTTGCCCATTATGCTAAAACTTTATTAATAAATCCCAGTTCCTGCATCTGGATGTTGAGGACAATAACCTTTCTGATTTATTAATCATAAAAAAATATTCTTTTTTTTTTCTGTTTGTCAAATCTTTATTATTTCTTGGGTAAGTGGGGCAAGGCAGGCAGGGTCCAGTCTAGTCCTTGGCAGCGGCCTTCCTCATGGCAGCCAGGACGTTGCTGAGCTCCTCTCTCTTCCTCTTGGCTTGGATGTGAGTTCCCACCCTTTTTTTGATGAACTTTAGGGCTCGCTTATCCTTGGAGACCTTTAACAATTCCATGGCTCGCCTCTCATAAGGGGCAAACCCACACACCTCCCGGATCATATCTCACACAAACTTGGTGTTTGGTCAGGCGCCCACGGTGGCTTCGAAATGTTCTTGGTAACTTTGTGGCCTTTGTTGAGGCCCACGGCCATGGGGTAGCGGATAGCCATGGCTGCGGCGCAACTGTAGCCTCAACGGCAGCCACAACAGAAGGAAGGAAAGAGCGTTGAACTCTATAAAAAATATTCTTAATTAAATTCAATCAGCAATTTACAACTAGCATTTCAGTTTCAAAAATTATCTTCATTCAGTTCTAAAAATTGTCTCAAACCTCAGCTTCAATGAAGACTTTGTAGATTAATTCACTTATAGTCAGTGCAATAATGCCAGCAAATGTCTAGTTCTCCTTGCTGTATCAAGCCTGCAATTACTCTTCTATATTTTATATATTTCTTATCTGTCTGTAGATTTAATGGAAACATCCATTTTATAGGGATCATATTTTATCTCTCACTTCTTTCCCAAACTATAACCCCATCACTGGCTCAGTCCCTTTCAGTTCACTTCTCCATTCTTTTCCTTCCTTCCTCTGACCTTTCCCTGCCAAGCTTTAGCCTTGGAGTATGCCTACCAGCTAATGCCTTTGCTTCTATTTATCTGCTGCTTGAACAAAGCTGGAGAAAATCATGAAACCGTGCTGCCTAGGTCTACTGCAAATTTGTGCTACCTAATTCCAACTGAGCCCTCGCTTTGGAAAGGCAATCTTTTTATACTTACCTAATCAATTCACTCAGTGCAGCAGGTTTTCCAGACCTTTTTGTCCCTTCTCAAACCTCCTGTTATTCCATACTCCACCTCGCCCGCAGCTAAGAACTTTCCCTCACATTTCACTGAAAAAAATCAACACTTTACCTTACATGAAGAGATTGGCCCTTCTTGCCATGGGAAAGTCTATCAGTATACACAAGTGATCCTATTTCTGTCTTTTCAGCTCATTGGTCTCTCAGCCCCACTGTCAGGAATCTCTTCCTGGCTGCTTCCTTGTCATTTAGAAGCTTGCTCATATTGTCCGCATCCTCAGAACCCTTATTTGATGCATCCATTCTGAATAGCATCTTTTTCCTGTCATGGCCAAAGTTAAGAAGGCCTTCTAAGGGGCAGCTAGATGGTACAGTGGATAGAGCACTGGCCCTGGAGTCGGGAGTACCTGAGTTCAAATCCGGCCTCAGACACTTAATGCTTACTAGCTGTGTGACCCTGGGCAAGTCACTTAACCCCAATTGCCTCACTAAAAAACCAAAAAAAAACAAAAACAAGAAGGCCATCTAAAATTGGCACTTAGGCTTCCTTTCCTCTTAACTCTCTGCAGTCTGGCTACTGATCTCATCATTAATTGATACTGCTCTCTTATTACAATGTTACAATGATCTCTTAATTGCCCAATCTACTCAGCCTTGACTTCTCTGCAGCCTTTGACACTATTGATCACCCTCTTCTCCTGGAACAGTGGTTGTCCCTCAAGGCTCTTTTCTCCCTTTATGCTATTTCATTTAGTGATCTTATTAGCTCCCCTGGATTCAGTTATCACTGCTATGCTGATGATTCTCAGATCTATAGATATAGCCTTATTCTTTCTAGGCAGCTAGCTGGAAGGAGGTGCAACCAGGCGGTGCAGTGGATAGCACCTTGGGCTTGGAACCAGGAAGCCTCTTCTTGAGTTCAGATCTGACCTCCACTACTTACTAGCTGTGTGCCTCCAGGCAAGTCACTTAATCCTGTTTGCCTCAGTTTCCTCCTCTGTAAAATGAGCTGCAAAAGAAAATGGCAAACCACTCCAGTATCTTTGCCAAGAAAACCCCAAATAGAGTCACAAAGAGTTGGACACAGCTGAACAACAACAAAAGCTGGCACAATGGATAGATTGTTAGAGCTGGAATTAGGAAGAACTAAGCAGATCAAACTTCAGACACTGGGTGTGTAACACTAGGCAAGCCTGCCTCAGTTTTCTGAACTGTAAAATGGGGGTGATAATAGAACCACTCTCCCAGGGTGGTTGTGAGGATCAAAGGAGATATTTATGAAGTGTTTAGAACAGTGCCAGGAACATAGGTGCTTAATAAGGGGGAAAAAAGTAGATTAGAAGAATATGATCAATGTGACTGATGAAACTCGGACATCTAAGATATCTAAAGAACCTCAAAGGTAACAAAGGCTGCAACTTCTAGTCTGTTATGGTCAAAGTATATGAAAAGATAATTTTTCCAAAAAAAAAAAAAAAGAAAGAAAGACATTTAATTATCTCTTGAAAAAAATAGTCAACCTGAGCAAAGAGATTCAAATTGCAATAACTTTTTTTTTTTAAGTGAGGCAATTGGGGTTAAGTGACTTGCCCAGGGTCACACAGCTAGTAAGTGTTAAGTGTCTGGGGCCGGATTTGAACTCAGGTCTTCCTGACTCCAGGGCCGGTGCTCTATCCACTGTGCCACCTAGCTGCCCCCAAATTGCAATAACTTTTGAAGTATCACCTCATACCTATGAAATTGGTGAAAAATAATCAAAAGCAATGAAATTCAGTACTATTGGGATTATGGAGAAATAGGTTTACTCATTCGTTACTGATAAGATTGGAATCTGGTATAATCTTTTGGAAGTCAGTGTGGCAATATATAATAAAATTTATCAAAATAATCATATCCTCTGACTTAATATTTCCTTTATTGGGAATATGCATTGAAAGTTTGCTCTTTAAAAAAAAAACAATTAAAGTTAAATTAAATGTACAATTAAAATCGTCAGAATTTGAGGAACAGAGGAAAACCTTTCTGAATTATTTCAGAGTGACCAAAGCAAAACAGAACCCACTAACTGTAAGCATGTAAGAGGAACAATGGATGGAAAGAGAATTGTGTTGGAGACTTAAAAGGATCATAACATAGTTGTTAGTACAACTTATGGGATAAATTTTGATATCTGAATATAAAGTTACAAAATAACTATTGATTTACCAGTTATTTGATGGTACTAGTGTAAAGTATTACTTATGATCATCAAAGTAATCCATGAGAAGGGTTGTTTACTAGGACAAGGTGCTGAAAAGGGAAGGGGGCAATTGGATAAAGGGTGTGGGTGGAGTAATTCACATTAGTTAAGATACTTCTTTAATCTGAGGGAAGGAAGGGAGTATGAGTGATGATGCTGAGAAATTTTGAGGAGTAGCAACAGGGAGAAGGGAAGGAACTCATGTTCCAAGCCTTAATCAGAAGATTGGGTAGGAAAATAGGGGGCTAAGTCATCTGCTGCAGGTGGGAGTGGGTTGGAGGAAAGATAGAGTATAGTGATTTTTGAGCAGCAGTAAGTTCCCAGCTGGAGTCATTCACCATTAATTTATTAATAGCTAAAATCAACTGACAGAAGAAACTTTTAGGCAAAACAGTCTCCTGTTTTGGACCAAACATGTCATTCTGACTGTTCTAGAGTGGTTACTAGTGACCTTTGACATACCTCTATATCTTCCTTTGATTCTTTATGTCACCTTTGTCTCTCCTTTCAGTTTTAGTGTTGAACAGATCATAAGATGACTGGAGAAAAGAATAAGAAATTTTATTTTAAAGTGACAGATTTAATGGGGTCAATAATAATATTTAATTTGCACTGTTCCTGAGAACTTTTTTTTTAATGCATTTATGGATTTTCTTTTTTTTTTTCCTGAGAACTTTTTAATCCAATCTTGGCATATTTGTACCTGTTACATAATAAATATTCTTTATAGTCCTTGATGTGAGCAACAGGAAATTCATTTTGTTTTTGTTATGAATTGGTATGTACTGGCAGAGCTGTTGTATTTTTCCTGTTCCTAAATTATGGGCCTCACAGTTGAGGAAATTGAGATGCTGCTATACAATATTCCAGAGCACTTAAATCCTACAGTTGTTAATAGAAGTGTGGTAGAGTGGGAAGTACACTGGACCAAGATTCTAGCTCCACCATGTGGCTTTGGGCAAGTCAGTCATTTAAACCTCTCCAAACTTCAATTTCTTTAAGAAATGGGAATAAATACCCAGTTGTTATGGGACTTGAAAAATGTACATAAAAGCCCTTTGTAAACTAAAAAAAAATGCTAAGGTAGGACATTGTTTTTAAACAACAAAAGCCTATGTGTTCCTGTTGTGTTTGAAATCGCATCCTATGTATCCGATGTACAATGGGAGCACAGAGAGAAAGGAACTCACTTCCTCATTCATACCTTTGTCAGTCTTCAACGGACCCAGGAGTTTCTTTATGAGAGCACCAAGGACTTCCTGCATCTCAAATTTGAAAATCAAGACAAGGAGAAGGAGTGGGTGACTGAAAAGGACCATTTACTTTGGAAATTGAGCCAGTACCACAAGCAGCAGGAGCAGTCACTACGGTATAATGAGGAGCAGTGTCAGCAGCAGATAGTCGACAGCCTCCTGCCGGCTGTACAAGAGCTTCAACAGGAGCAAGACAAGTATATTCAGGTAACTGCTTTTCCACTCAGTCAGTGGCGTTATTCCCCTCTTGTGGAAAACGTGCAGCTTTGGGGAGCATTGAAAAAATTCAAAAAGGAGATCTTGGCTGAGTGCCAGCAAGGAGAGAGACTGGACCCTGTTTCTATTGGCACAGTGAACCCCCAGGTGAGCAACCTCCGATGACCACTACAGGTCGTTAGCACCTTCTCGGCAACTTTTATTGCTTAGGGAGTGGCCCAGAGCACTGAAAGTTTAAGTTTCACAGCCAGTATGTGTCAGAGGTGAGACCGGAACCCAAGTCTTCCTGACTTTGAGGCCAGTTCTCTGTCCACTGTACCACACTGCCTCTCAGTGACAGTACACATAGAAATTGGTTGTAGCAGTCCCAATGGATGAATGAAAAAAGAAATGACTAGATGAATAGATGTTAGAAATTCTGCTAAACTGAGGGGAGGACATAGTTCCTCTTCTTGGCATCAGCCTTAAAGGTTACATTCCACCTTTTCAAGTTCATTTAGATTTTTTGCTAGCACCTCTCTTACAGTAATGATATTAAGTTTGTTCTCTGTATGAAGTGGTACTTTGATTTGTCTTAAATTTACCTCACTAAAATTTCTTCTTTCAAAATCATAGTTACCAAAAGTGAATTTAACATGATGTTTAAGCTAACAACAAAGCCTTCCTATTTGTTTCCATTTACATAAATTATCACCATCTTCACCATTATCATCAACTTATATTATCGACAATTATATTATCAATATATTATATCAACACTTACCATGTGCCAGGCACTCTTTACAGTTATTCTCTCATTTGATCCTCACAACAGCCCTGGGAGATTGGTGCTGTTATTTAACTCCATTTTACAAATGAGGAAACTGAAGTTGTATTTTTCTGGATTTTGTGCTATTACTTACATAGTTGTATCCAGTGTGTATATTGTTATTTAGGTTCAACTTTTTTCATTTTGCAGTTTGTATCTTCCCATATTCATTTGCATTCTTCATATTTGCCATTTCTTACAGTGCTGTAATAATCCACTACTTTCATAAACTCATTTGTTTGGTCATCCTTTAATGGTTTGGATGTGTATTGTTTGTAGCTTAGGATCATTATGGATAATGCTGATGGGAATATTTTTCTAAATAGCCTTCTTGTCAACAACTTTCTTAGGTTATAGCCTTAGTAGTAGATTCAATGAGTCAAAGGGTAAGAATAGTTATATAACTGATTCTATAATGCCATATTGCTTTCCAAAGAGATTTTACCAATGTACACTATTACCAGTTGTTCTTAATTCTCCATAGCCATGTAAGCATTGATTGTTACTGTTTTTATCTATATTTAAGTGGTATTAGGGTAAATGTTGGTTATTTAAGCAGCATCGTAGCACAATAGATAGTACATTAACCTTAGAGTCCGGAAGACCTTAATTCAAGCCCTACTCCTGATACTTAACTAGTGATGTGACACATTAGATCACTTAACCCAGAATTATGGGAAGATTGTTCTGTATTAGGACCTAGAAGACTCCAGATCTCTCACAAACAGTCCAATAAAGCTCTTAAAATGTACCAGAAGGAACAACAGCTAATCAGCTCCTTCATGTAGGATTGCATGAAAAGATTACCAGAATCTCGCAAAAGCTTTTGGAGAGATAAGCCAGGGAAAAGGGAAGAAGGAATGCATTAGCCCTCAGGTTCCACAGGAACAGAAAGGGCCAGACCAGTACTTAGCACCAGGCAACCTGTGCTAAAGACAGGTCCATGCCGGTGTCCAGCTTGAGCCTCAGGTAACCCATTCCTCAACCTCTGAAATCATCAGCTTAAAACAAGACTAGGCTAGTGCTCAGCACTGGGCTTGAGGCACTGCAGAAAATAAGATCAAACCAGTTCCCAGGCAGCCTCCAAAACCATACAGTGTCTGGACTGCCCATAGCCCAACCACAGAAAAGCCATGCAGCTGGGTTTTTTTTGGTTTTTGTTTTTTTAAGTTTTTATCACTGTCTTCTTACATCATCATAGTGATTTATCCCTAGATTTCTCCCACTCCTGGAGAGCCTTCCCAAGTAACAATTAGTATTTTTTAAGGAGGGAAAAATCGGTGCAACTAAATGATATATTAAAAAAAAAATCCAAAAACTTATGCAATGTGTAATACTTATAAACCTCCTACCACCATGAAGGAGTAGGTATGGAGTATCTTTTCATATTGCTTCTTTCTAGTCCTGCTTGATCTTTATAATTTTGTTACATTCACGTCTGGTTTTTTGATATGTGATTCTTTCCATGGACATTGTTATAGTTATTGTGTATATTTTTTTCATAGCTCTGCTTCATTCTGCATCAGTTCATGTAGGTCGTTCCATGCTTCTCTGTATTCATCACGCACATCATTTCTTACTGCACAGTAATATTCCATCATATTTATATACCACAGTTTGTTTAGTCATTCCCCAGTTGATGGACAACTACTTTATTTCCAGTTATTTAGTATCACAAAAAGTGCTGCTATAAATATTTTGGTGTATATGAGGACTTTCTTTTTCTCAATAGGTTCCGTGGGGTATACCATTAATATAATCCCATTAATGAGTCTCTGATTCAAAAGGGTAGAGACATTTTAGTCATTTTATTTGCATAATGTCAAATTGCTTTCCATGGTAGTACAATGGTAGTACCATCTTATAGCTCCACCTGCAATGTATTAGCATGTCTGTCATTCTACAACCCCTCCAATAATCTTAAGTTAACATTGTTAAATTTGATAACCTCTGTCATACTTCATTTTTTTTTTCAGAAGAAAATTCAAGTCTTCCTTATTTTACTAATCTTATTCCAACCTACACATTACAAACACATATTTATGTCAGTAAACATAGCTTTTAAGGCTTTGAATTCTCTAAATTTTGCCAAAATTAAGCTTTCCTTCCTATCTTAAAATTTGAAGTGGCTCTGGCATTATCACTACCATTGTTTCACCATCTTTGCCCTTCTGAAAAAGAAGGCTGTCTAGAGATGGGATCAAGTGCACAGATAGAAAAATTAGCCTTAGTGAGAGTAGGAATACTATTCTCATATGACTGTATCAATGTGCCTGGATGTAGGAAGTTGCTAAGAATAGTGGAGAACAGAATTTTTTTTTCCCTTTCTATAAACATTTTTATTTAAAGTTTTGAGTTCCAAATTTTATCCCTCCTTCCCTTCCGCCTCCCCAAGGCAGTTAGCAATACATGTGCAATTATATAAAATGTTACCATATTAATAATTTTGTATAAGAAAACTTGAATAAAAGAAAAAAATGAAAGAAAGTAAAAGATAGCATGCCTCAGTCCATGTTCAATCACTATCAGTTTTTTCTTTGGAGGTGGATAGTATGCTTTATCATTCATCTTTTGGGATTGTCTTGGATAATTATTTTGCTTATTTTGTCCTAAGATGTAGATCTCATTCTGCACCTCTAGTTTATTACCTCCAGGTAAAGAGGTAGGAAATATGATTCATCATTTGTGTTCTGAAATCATGATTGGTCAGAGTTGTTTTCCTTTACAGTATAGTAGTAATTATATACATTTTTCTTCTGTTTCTGCTTGCTTTAACTCTATTCATTAAAGACTTTCTAAATTTCCCATAAACTGTCACTTTCATCATTTTAATAATATTTATAATATAACATTTTAAATATTTCATTATATACTGTAATTCCCTTACTGTCAGTGACTTGAAACATTCTTTCACATGGTTCTTAATAATGATGCAAATATTTTCATCAAAAACTTGGATGATAGTATAGTATATTGAATTTAAAGATGTTACCAAGATAAAGAAATGGGAGTAGAAAAACCCTTAGAAGATAATTTTAGAAATTAAAATACCATATAACTTTTGGAAAAATCGTCGGAAACCAACAATAAAATTCAATTGCTGTTGCATGGTATTTCCATAAAAAAAGAAATACAGATATGCAAAGAGTAGATATTGGAAAGAGGAGGTAATGTAACAATATTCTTATTTGTAATTACATTTGTAAAAAGATTTTGAAGTGTGCTAAATTATTTTGCTAATCAATAAAGATTAAAAACACTTTTGATAATTGCTTTTACACAAATACCAGAATTTTTACCTCAGTTTGTCTAAAACATACAAATTTAGATCAGAAATTTGAAATTGACAAGTGCACTGTCAGAGTCAAGAAGTTAAGAGGGAAAAATGCGATAAATTGACAATAAAACTTAATCACCTCGGTTTAATTTAATAAGATAGAAGGAAGGATGGGAGGTTGTGGTTGGAAAGTGAAATTTCAGAGTTCAAAATCTTTGACAGAGTTGCAGTTATGATGAAGAAGATGTGTGACCATATAAATGTGGGGCTTTAATGGGGTTGGAGGAAGGAGGCACTTGAAATTGAAGAGGTTAAGAAATTAGTTTTATGGTCAGGTTGGGTCATCAATATGAGTATTTAAGACCCTGAAAATTAAGGGCTATATCCCATCCAGGCTACATTCAAGCCCTTACATTGTTTTATCCCGAGTACATGTTTATCTCCTAAATGACAGAAACACATTCTGTTACCTTTTTCTTTTGAGCCAGAGGGGGGGGAATGCCCATTTTTACCAGACCACAGGACTTGTACGTAGCTCAGGAAAAAATCATCATCATTGTAATAAGTTATTGATCACTCTGTTTGATCCAGTGATTCTACTATTAGAACTATGTCCTTTTTTTTTTTTTTTTGGTGGGGCAATGAGGGTTAAATGACTTGCCCAGGGTCACACAGCTAGTAAGTGTCAAGTGTCTGAGGCCAGATTTGAACTTAAGTCCTTCCAAATCCAGGGCTAGTGCATTATGAACTACGCCACCTAGCTGCCCCCAGAATTATGTCTTAATGATATAGTTTGTTTTTTTTAAAGACTGACTAGATAAGCTACTTAATTTGTTTTAGGGAAAAACTAAAAACAGCTTCTATGTCCAGTATTTGAAAGCAAATTATGGTCTGTAAATGGAATATTATACTATCAAAAATGACAGTTATAAAAATATATAATGCGGTTTGGAAAGAAAAAATGCAAAAATGAAGAAAGTAAAACTAAACTAGTAGACACATTGACTTGTAACTATATTTAAAAAACAAAGCTTAAATAAAAGGTGACACTATTTAGAACTATTTACATTTCTAGTTATATCATCTTATTATTTTTTGGTGGGGGGGGGGGTTTGAGACAATTAGGGTTAAGTGACTTGCCCAGGGTCACACAGCTAGTAAGTGTTAAGTGTTAAGTGGCTGGATTTGAACTCAGGTCCTCCTGAATCCAAGGCTGATGCTCTGTCCACTGTGCCACCTAGCTGCCCCTCATCTTATTTTTTCTTCCGTCATATTCAGATTTTTGTTGAGTTTACAAAACAATTTTAGGTCTGACTTTTAAAAATTATGCATCAATTCATACAAGTTTTCCATATTTATTTGAATACTTTGTATTTGTCTTTACTCATGACACAGTAGTAGTCCTTAAGATTTATAAACTCCAATTTGTTTAGCTATTCGCCAATTGATGGGACATATAATTTATTTATAGCTTTTTGGTACTACAAATAGTGTTGCTTTGAATATTTTGGAACAGTTGAGACCTTGGGATATAAACACAGTACTGGGATCATTAATCACTATGAATAATTTTGGAATTATGTGAGCAAAGTTACCTATTCTTTTCCAGAATGGTTGGACCAAATTCACAGCTCCACCAATAATGGGTCAGTATGCCTGTCTTCCAAAGTCCCCCTGACATTGAATATTGAATATTATCTGCCAATGTGATGAGTATGAAGTGATATCGGTATTGTTTTTAATTTGCATTCTTATTAGGAATTTGAAGCATTTTTCGTATAGGTGAGAGTGTGCATTCCTTTCAAAAATTGCTTGTTCAAATTCTTTGCCCACTTATCTATTGCTAAATGAACTATAGCATTATGAATTTTTTGTCAGTTTCCTATAAATTTTGGATGTACTTTATAGATATTTGATGAAACAGTTGTTTTTCTCCCAATTAAGAGTATTTCTTTTATTATTGATTTATCTTCCATGATAAAGTATCTTAATTTGATAAGTCAACTAATCATCTTACTTTTTGAGTAAGGGCTTACTATGTGCCAAGTACCCAAGATAAACTTGAAATGATCTATTTTATCTTTTAAAAATTTCCTCTGTTCCTGATTAGTTTATGAATTTTCCCCCTGGAATATTATTGTGGTGTATAGTGTGAGAATGGGTCTAAATTTATTTTTCACCTAACTGCTTAACAGTTTTCCAGTGGGTGTTTTTAAATATGGAATCCTTTCCTAAGTAATATCTGTCCCTGTGTTTACTGAATTGCTGTATTAAAAATAATTAAAAGTCTGAGGAAGTTGGAAGAGTGTCCTGGAGATCAGTAGATAATGGCAACTTGTATGGGAAGTTGATATAAAACATTGTATAAATTTTGAAGGAGAAAATGTATTAAAAATTGTAGTAGATGCAAAAAACAAACAAGGGGCAGCTAGGTGGCGCAGTGGATAAAGCACCAGCCCTGGATTCAGGAGGACCTGAATTCAAATCTGGCCTCAGATACTTGACACTGTGTGACCCTGGGCAAGTCACTTAACCCTCATTGTCCCACAAAAACCAAAGAATTGTATTAGAGGAATAGATCAGCAGCAGCAGTGAGGAATAAAGGATATGCTAACCTGTTCTTTTGTCCCTGTGAGTCCAGGGAAGAAGCAGAGGAGTTCTTCTGAAGAAGCTTGTAAAAGATATGGTAGTCTCAGCAGAAAGTCTGGTTCTGTTAAAGTTAGAAGGAATATATGAAACATATAATATTTTGGGGATGATTTGTGGAGAATAGAACTGTATTGTAAATTAGTTGAAGAGCAGAAAAGAAGAGTTAAGTGAGGTTGTAGTGGGCTTGGAAAAGAACAGGGCTCTTCTGAAAAAGGTTCAGGAGGACATAGAGCGAAGCAACTTCTATCACCTGTATTCTGTGATGTTTAAAATCTAATGTGGGTCCTTACCTGCCGCCCCCCCCCCAGTTTTTGGTGGGAAATGGGCTAAGATTTACTGATAAATTCAGCAAGAATTTAGATTTTTAAGGATTTATTAAAGAGTAAAGACAACACATGGGATCCCGTTACGCCAGAAAAGTCTATCTACTGTCCTCTCTTTTTCTCTGTCTGCCTTTTCTATCTCCCACCAAGCCAAAGTCCCATACGAAAAGAGGGACCCTCCTTTCCTAGCAGCCCATATGAAGTTCTGCCGTCAAGCTGATGTCTGAATGAAAAAGAGGCCGATCCTCAGCAGCTTCTCCCAGAAGCCCTCTGTGAAACAGGAAGCAGGGCTGTACACACACACACACACACACACACACACACACACACACACACACACACACACAGAGCTCCAAGCTAATTGGTTGGTAGCTTTGATTGACATGACTACAGGCTGTTCTATAGACATAACTTCCAGACGCCAAGTCACATGCTTTGTCCTCAGGGCAGTTCTCTGATTCTCACATTTCTCACCAACTGCCCTAGACTTGATGGGAAAACCCAGAGAGAAGGAAGACTGGATGAGTATGATTTAGCCCTAAGATTCTCAATCTACATAGTACTTTTAGATTTGTTAAATTATGTTATGGTAGAATTATCATTTTTATATGTCATTTACATAGAGACATGGATACACACGTTACAATACAATGAGGCCCTTTATGCAGACAATCCATGCAGTTTTATTCATTTTTTGTACTTTTAAAAGGAAGCAATGTAGAATAATAGATTCAGGTGTTGGACAAAATAACTCCAAGTTCTCTTCCAGTTCCACCTCCACAAAAATCCTACTCTGATGTCTGATTATAGTTTGGAAGTCAGTCCTGGGCATGTGTCAGTAGTCCTCAAACTTTGATAAATCCTATCAAAATGAAAAAAAAAAACCTGAAATGGTCTGTATACATCTATTATCTGAAGCCCTAGGGTAATGAATGTTTTAAGACCACAGAAACTCTTGAAACCATCTTCTGAGTTCTAGAAGACCTATAATTTACTTCAGTAGAGGGAACATCTACATTTATTTTTGAAATACAGATCTTTAAAGGTTTTGTCTTTAAAATAATATTTCATGAGCTCAGTCCTGAAATCTATTATATAATGGCTTCCCAGAATCAAATACATAAAGCCTCCAGAATGTGACCTTTAAATGTGGGAAATTTTAGTTACCTGAGGTTCCATACTATCTGATTCCATGAATCAATATTTAATTCCTAAAAATTCTCCTTTGCTTTCCCTTTTTTTTTTTTTTTATGCTACATGCAACTCTGCATTTATGGCCTTCTTTCTTCCTGGCCTGTAGTCCCTAAAGGAGAAGTTGTATCAAGAACAAAAGTTGTCCAGTATGTACCAAGAGCAGTGTATTGCTCTGGAGGAAGAGCTGGCCCGAATTCGAGAAGAAGATGATATGAGGCGAAAGATATTCAAGGTAGAAAAAGTAGCTTCTCTTTCTGTGTGGCTTCCTTTCTTTGGGGTTCTTCCTTTGTTCACCAGAAGTAACTTGGTGATTTCCTCTACATAGGACCGTTCTAACAAGATGGGGAAGCGTTTGAAAGAGATAATGCATCGGTATGACACCCTGCAGAATCGTCGTCGCTTAGAAGTGGAAGGTTTTCAGAGAGACATCAAGACCCTGCGTGAGAAACTGAGGGGAGTTGAGCAAATGCTTTATAAGGTGATTGTTGCCTTTGGATCTGTGAAGAGAGCAAAGGCTGATTTTTTTTTTTTGGTGAGGTAATTGGGGTTAAGTGACTTGCCCAGGGTCACACAGCTAGTAAGTGTCAAGTGTCTGAGGCTGGATTTGAACTCAGGTCCTGAATCCAGGGCCAGTGTGCTATCCACTGCACCACCTAGCTGCCCCGCAAAGGCTGATTTTAAAACCCAGCATGACCATGAGTACCCATGGTCCCCTTCCCTAAGGTGTCCAGCTAGATTGAAAACTTTAAACACAAGGGTGTGCTAGAGTGAAATCATCTAATGACTGTCATTTATAATTAAGAGGCAATATAGAGTGGTGGATAGAGAACCTGCCAGATAACAGAAGTTTTACTTAAGGTGCCACCCTGCATTGGTTAGAAGGAGGTTACTTATTCAGGCATTCCTATACCAAGGAAATCATAAATCTAGTCCCTATCTCTGTCCCAGTTATAATTTGCATTATCTTTAATAACTCCTCCCAATCAAGAATAACTATAGACATTCTATATATCTTCTCTCCTCCCTCCAGATAGTAGAAGAGTGATTAATAGGATAGTCTCCATTTCGTAAATCACTTTTATTGCTTGACTAAAGAAGTTTTTCCCAGAGACTATTTTACTTTTTACTTAAGGTTCCTCAAAAGCCACCTTAAATTCAAAGCATATTTAACCGGTAATCAATATTTACAAAATTCCTAATGTTTCTAGCACATTATGCTAGGCATTATGAGGAGTAGAGAAGAGGCAGATCCCTGCCTTTGGGCCTTTAGCAACAGTGTCTTTCATGATTTTAGTTGCTTATTGGTCTCCATTTAAAGGATCCATTTTTGTTCTGCTAGGAAAATGAGATGTCCATATTCTCTATGGTCAGGGCTAGAGCTTCCTTTCTTCTTCAGCATAATCATATTCATTAAAGATTATTATGATACATATTGTATATAATAATATATAAAGATTAATTATAAGGTCTTTCCACTATAAAAAAGGTCAACATTGCCTTTGTCTGTGCCTCAGGACTTCTTTTGCCTGGCTCATGCTACAACTGTTATTTTTTCCTATTTTTTTTCATTCTGTAGGCAACCCTCAGTATTCGACCAGACCAGGATCTTGCCATTCTTAATGAGGTTCGTAAGAGCAACAAACGGACTGTTAAGATGCAGGGAGAACTGAAGGACCTCAAGGCCAAATTATATAGTTTAGAGAATGAACTTAGGGTGTGTTAACATCTGTTTATAGATAGAGGCTTGAGGCTGGTAAAGGACCGTGTCCTAAAATCTGAAAATAAGGTTATCAGCTACCAAAGAAAGACTTTCAACAAAAGGCCTGCTATGCCATTGTTGGAAGCTCATCTTCCATCTACGTGAAGGATCAAGGATCTTACTGCAAAGGCTGCTCTTAAATTCATGGACCTGGTAAGCTCTACAGGTATTTCCCTTGCACTTGTTGCCCTTTTCTTGAGCCAGTTTGTAACCTAAAAGAGTGGCTTGAAGTTTTTCCCATGTTGTTTTCACAATTCATATTGTGAGCTTTGGGATTAAAAGGGTTTAGGGGGTCTAGTGCTAACGTGGCTTAGGGATTATAAAAGAAGCTTGTCCTTCCCCAGGAGCTGGGTGCATCCACTAAGGCCACATCCTCACTGGCTGGGAGAAAAGGCAGCACTTTATCCTGCCATTAGTACTGGGAAAAGATCTCAGGCTTTCACTGTCCTCTCATAGTGCTCATTTTTGCAACATGTCAACTAGAGGTATTAATTTAGAGTCCTCAAGCAAATTTCAGAAGGGTCTTTGTATAGATTGTGGGTTTTTTCAGTTGTATATACTGCACTATTTCATTATATAATTTGGTCTCATCCTACCAATCATGTTTCCCTGATTTGTATATTTAAAGTTAGAATTTTAAAAAATAAAATTTAAGTATTATGAGTTTCTAGAATTGTTTATTGGGACCACCTTACTCTTTTGTCACTTGGCTCACTTATTTATTTCATTTTACTTATTTGGTCTAAATGGCTTCCCTGAACTTTCCCACATAGACAAACTGTTTCCATATTTTCCTGGACACATTTTTTGTAGTAAATTGCTGTTACTTTAGTACTATTCAATTTATCCAGGATATAAAAAAAGGATTTCCCAGTTTTCCATATGTCTTGGTAAAAAATGAGATTGAGCTGTGAGTAGCAGATGTGATTTAAAAAAAAATTTTAGTAAACCAGAAATACTGGAATCAATTTTCCATTTATTAAAGAAGCTAACGAATCTTGGGTGTCATTGTAGGAGGTGGGATCATACGACAGAGGAACAAGTGTCAGACTTTGTCAGGGTTTCGACTGGGGTGGTATGTACTCTATTGGCACAGCCTGGATTGATAGTTTATATTTGTGTTTTGTTTTTTTTTAATCATAGTCCTAACATTTGAAGAGTTGTTCATATGTGGAGTGTGCTAATTCTTTTATCTGAACAGCAAACAATTCATAACAATGAAAGATGAATATTAAACTTAGAAGTCTCAACCTGCTTTATCTTCCTATTGCCACTTACCTCTCCCACTTCTCTAAACAAATGTTTTTTGTATTACCAATCATCCTCAAACACAAACATTTCAGCACATGCACATGCAGAAGCGTACATATAAAATTGTAAACCTCTGTTGAATACTGTTTTGTAAAAAAATTTAATTTAGTAAGGCACTAACAAAATTGCTCTATTTTTTTCTCCTTGTAAACTTTTTTTGTGTATTTTAAGAAATGTTTTATTAATGCTTTTTTTCATCTCTTTTGCTACCCAGTAACTTTTTCCTTGTAACAAATAAATATAGCTGAGAAAAACAATTCAACTTTCTACTCATTGAATATATCTCAAAATTTGTTTATTGTGCTTTACTTCTAGTCCATAACTTCTCTGCCAAGAGGTAGAAGGCATGCTTCATTATCAGTCCTCCGAAATCATAATTGATCACTTCATTAATTAGAGTTAGGAAGTCTTTCAGAGTTGTTTATCTTTATTGTGATCATTGTACAAATTATTCTCTTTGATAAGTGTTATTTCACTGTGTATTAATTCGTATAAGCTTTCCCGAATCTGAATCTTTCATTTTCATCATTGTTTACAGCTTAATAATATTCCATTACATTTATATGCCATATTTGTTCATCCATTCTCTATTTGATGGGTACCCCCTTAGTTTGTAGTTCCTTACTATGGCAAAAACTGAACTACAGTTCTTTGCTACAGCAAAAACTTTGTTACAGTTCAACTGGAACTGCTCTGTCCAAAGTTACAAGTAATCTCATAATTGCCACATCTTCTTAATTGACTATGAATTTTACTGTGTTTAACAGAAAAGCTTGTTGCATTTTGTCAAAAGCTTTTTCAATATCTACTGATAACCGTGATCAATTATACTTGTCTTATATATATATTTTTTTGGGGGGGGGGGCGGCAATGGGGGTTAAGTGACTTGCCCAGGGTCACACAGCTAGTAAGTATCAAGCGTCTGAGGCCTGATTTGAACTCAGGTACTCCTGAATCCAGGGCTGGTGCTTTTATTCACTGTACCACCTAGCTGCCCCTGTTTTCTATATATTAAACCAAATTGTATTCCTGGTATAAATCTAACATGATCATAGTGGATAGTTTTTGTTCTTGTTTTTTTTTAAACATGCTGTTGTAGCTTCTGTGCTGACAATTTTTATTGAATACATTTGTGTCCTTGTAGATCATATTGGTTTCTAATTTTCTTTTTCTGCTTTGTCTTTCCCTCTTGTAGATCTCATAGGAGTATAGTAGTATCTTTGGTGTTTGAGATTTTTTAATGTGCTTTTTTAGTTACATGAATTCATTGTTCATTGAATTTTCATTTTTACTTTTGTTGATGGTGTTTTGCAATATAAATTTTTCCCCATGGACTGTTTTGGGTGCATCCTCAAAACTTTGGTATGTTGTCTCATTATAATTTTTTAAATGAAATTGTATATTTTTAAATTTTGTTCTTTGACCCACAAATTCATTGGGATTAAATTATCTATTAATTTAATTAGTTTTTATCCTTTAAAGGCTCTTTGTGGAATTGCATTGTGGTCAATAAAGAGCGTTTAATATGTCCGTTTTTCTGCATTTGTTTGTGAGATATTTATGCCCTAATAGAAGGCCAGTTTTAATAAAGGTGCCATACATAGATTTTAAAATATAGTTAGCCTTTTCTGTTCCCATTTGGCAATCACTAGAGATCTATCATGTCTAACATTCCTTAAATTCTATTCAGGACCTTAACTTCTTTTTGTTTAAATCTTAAAGAGGTACATTGAGGCTCACTGTTGCTATATTTTTACTGGCTATTTTATTTTATTTTATTTTAATTTTTTTTTTTTTTTTTGGTGAGGCAATTGGGGTTAAGTGACTTGCCCAGGGTCACACAGCTAGTAAGTGTGATTTGAATTCAGGTGCTCCTGAATCCAGGGCCAGTAATTTATCCACTGCGCCATCTAGCTGCCCCTTTACTGGCTATTTTAACCAGTATATTAATGAACTTTAAATATTTAGATGCTGTCATTCACTATATATATATCTATATTGTGTTGATATGAATTCATTGTCCATATAAGAGTGATTATTGGATTCATGGGAACTGATGAGATCCCCAAGTGAAATGTCATAGAAAGAAAAGAGAAGAGGGCCCTGAACAGAACTTGTGGGGGGTACTTAGAGTTAGTATATGTGATCTAGATGAAGGGGACTGAGAAAGAATAGTTAGACAGGTAGGAGAACCAAGAGACAGCAATGTCACTAAAGCCCAGAGAGGTAGAAGTATCCAGGAAACTGTAAAGAGCAGTGTCATTCTGTAGAGAAGTAAAGGAGGTTGAAAACTGAGAAAAGGCCATTAGACTTGGGAATGAAGAGATTGATGGTGACTTTGGAGATTTCATTTTCAATTGAATATTGAGACACACTGCAGAGGCTTTAAAAGAGAGAGGAAGTATAGTAAATGGAGTTACAAAGTAAATGTCTTCCAAGGAATATGGTTGAGAAGAGGAGATTAATAACAACAGTTAGCAGAGATTAGTTGTTTTGTTTTCTTTTAAAAGAGAGACTTGCTGATGTTTGCAGGCTCAAGGAAAGGACCTAGTAGATAGAAATCAAAGATTATGGGTGAGTAAGTATTATATTAAGATAGGAGGAGATGGGGATCATGTGTATCTATAGATATTATGGCCTTGGTAAGGAAAAGGGGCACCTCTTCAGAGAATGGAGTGATGGAGGAGATAAGTGGGTGGTTATCTTAGAGGATGTGAGATGAGAAAAAGGAAGGTCTTAGTGAATAGTCTCAATATTTTCTATGAATTATTAGGAAAGATCCTCAGGTGAAGGGGTTGGGGATGGTGTTCTATGGGAGACATGAGAGAAAATCAGAGTTTGGTACAGCCTTTGTGGTGAGTGGGATAAAGAGTCAGGGAAGAATAGAAGCATTTCAGGCCCTGTTGAGATTAGATAATTTAAATTTGTAATGGCCCTCTTCAGCATGTTTATATTACTTGCAGCCCAGCTCAGCAGCATTTGAGTAAGATAGAATGTGGTGGATGGTGAGAGTGATCCAGAATTAGTGTTGGGCAAGGCATGATCAGCAAAAGGACAAGGGAACAAGGGATTCCAGAGTAGAGGATAGTGTAGAGTAAAGGGTTAAGGGATGGAGATGAAGTTTATTAACCTGGAAAAGTAGTGATGAATAAATGGATTAGAGGTTATAGTGAAGACAAAGAACAGTGTTAGAGATGTAAGGCATAGGGCAAGATTTAATGATAAAAGATTATGGTCAATTAATAAATTTTAGAGTTCATGAACATGAAAATAAATCATTTATACACCACTTTGAAAAATGTTTCAGGGTTAGAGTCAGAGGCAAAAACAGAATTACGGTTAGAGTTGGAATTAGAGTTAGGGTTATGATAAGGGTTAGCATGATCAAGGGTATGACCAGATGGTCATGTAGCTGACTGGATGGTGTATAGCTAAAGTAGAATGGAAGAGCAGATTGTGGAAATTGAGTAGATTGAGGAACTGAACAATTAAAGTATTTCTGGGAGCATCAGTATGTCTAGTGAAGGCCATGGGATTCTACCCATCTTTCCTCTGAATTCTCATACCTGTACATAGAGTACATGTTGGACTATGGCAAGATTTCTTTCATCTATCACAAACTTTAGGAGAAAATGATTACTTCTCCCCAGTATTCCCATTATTTCTACCCCAATTCCTTCATGAAAGTGAGTCTCATATTCAGAATAGAATTTACAATGAATGTGAATGGTATTAATTCACCCTCTAGGAGAATAGTAGAATGTTTAAAGGAAAAACACTTGAAGCTGAAAGATTTCCACAGATTCAAAATAAGAGGCTTGAACAAAATCCATTATCCTTCAGGCTAACTCAGAAAAGCAAGAACAGCAATCATAATCTTAGACAAGGTAACAGTAAAAATAAATCTAGTCCAAAGAGATAAATAGGGAAACTGTATTATGCTGAAGGGAATGAGACAATAAAATAAGTACTTGATTTATAAGCATTTAAATTGTATACTAAGCACTTTAGAATAGTTAAATATGATAGATCTCTGCCAATTACTGAATGAGAATAGATTTTAGCTTTATATGACACTTTTATAAAAGCCAACCATATTCTTGGATGTAAAAACCTCATAAGCAAATGCAGAAAAGCAGAACTATTAAACTCATCTTTTACTGACCAAAAAAACATAACTATAATCAATAAAAGAACTTGGAAAAAAGGATTCAAAATGAAATGGACATTAATCCTAAAAGACTGGCAAGTCAAAAACCTTAGAAATGATAATTTTATAAAAGAAAATGAAAACATTGAAACACTATACTAAGACTTGTGGGATCCAACCAAAGAAGTCCTGAGAGGAAAATGTATGGCTCTAAATTCTTTCATCAACAAAAGTGAGAACAGATGAATGAATTAGGCATGCAACTTTAAAAAGGAAAAAAAAGCAACAAATTAGAACCCAAAGTAAAACCCAAATAGAAATTCTAAATGTGAAGGAAGAGATAAGCAACTCTGAATATTTAACAAAATTTTTTTAAATTAATAAAGTGTTTTATTTTTTTTCCGTTACATGTAAAGATAGTTCTCAACTTTTGTTTATACAAGCTTTACAATTTCAGATTTTTCTCCCTCCCCTCTCCCCTCGACAGCAGGTAATCTGATATAGGTTTTATATATATATATATACACACACATAATAACATTAAACATATTTCTGCATTAGTCATGTTATAAGAGAAAAAATCAGAGCAATGATGAAAAACTTCAAAATAGAAAAAAACAACAGCATCAAAAACAAAAGAAATAGTATGGTTCATTCAGCATCTATACTCCGCAATTCTTTTTTTTTTTTCTTGGATTTGGAGATCCTCTTCCATCACAAGTTCCCTGGAACTCTTTTGTGCTATTGCATTGGTGAGAAGAATATAGTCCATCACAGTAGATCAACACTCAATGTTGATGATACTGTGTACAGTGTTCTTCTGGTTCTGCTCATCTTACTCATCATCAGCTCATGCAAGACCTTCCAGGTTTCTCTGAACTCCTCCTGCTCATCATTTCTTACAGCACAATAGTATTCCATTGTATTCATATACCACAACTTGTCCAGCCATTCCCCAATTGATGGGCACCCCCTCAACTTCCAATTCCTTGCCACCACGTAAAGAGCAGCTATAAATATTTTTGTACATGTGGGTCCCTTTCCCCTTTCCATGATTTCTTTGGGGAAAAGACCCAAAAGTGGTATTGCTGGGTCAAAGGGTATGCACAGCTTTATCGTCCTTTGGGCATAATTCCAAATTGCTCTCCAGAATGGTTGGATCAGTTCACAGCTCCACCAACAATGGATTAGTGTTCCAATTTTCCCATAGCTTCTCCAACATTTATTATTTTCCTTTTTTGTCATTTTAGCCAATCTGATAGGTGTCAGGTGGTATCTCAGAGTTGTTTTTATTTGCATCTCTCTAATCATTAGAGATTTAGAGCAACAAAAATTTTTTTTTAATGGATGAATGAAAGTAGGGTCTGGTTTGTTTTTTTTTTTTTTTTAAATAAAATGGGTAAACCATTAGTCTGATTTTTTTTTTTTTGCGGGGCAATGGGGGTTAAGTAACTTGCCCAGGGTCACACAGCTAGTAAGTGTCAAGTGTCTGAGGCTGGATTTAAACTCAAGTACTCCTGAATCCAGAGCTGGTGCTTTATCCACCGCGCCACCTAGCTGCCCCATTAGTCTGATTTTAAAAAGAGAAGATCAAACTGTTTATATAAAAAATGAAAAAATTCACAATATATGAAATTATTAGAAATTATTTTGTGCCCATTACATGCCAACAAAATCAAGAAATTAAATGGATGAATATTCAAGAAAATATAAAATACCAAGATTAACAGAATAAGAATTAGAGAATTTCAATTAATCCAGTCTCAGAAAAAAAAAATTTAATAAACCATAAAGGAAATCCCAAGGTGGGGGAAAAACCTAAGACCAGATGAACTTACAAATGAATTACAAAGGACAATTCATTTCAGAATTAGAGAGACTCTTGGCAAAAATGGGGAAAAAAAGGAATCCTGCCAAGTTTCCTCTATGATAAAAATGGGATCTTGATTCCTAAATTAGAGACAAAACAGAGAAAGAAACATATAAATCAATATACTTATTGATTATTGAAACATTTGATAAGATTATCAAAGAAGCTATAGTAATATCAGAAAGATTAGACATGTATGAGTTGGAATGCGAATTGGCTCAATAGGGGGAAAACTTTAAACACAATAAAGCATATAACAAAAAAAATTTAAATCACATGATTAGGCATATAGGTGATACAGTGCTTAGATCACTGAGTCTGGAGCTAGGAAGACCTGAGTTAAAAATCCCACTTTAGACACTAGCTGTGTGACCTTGGGCAAGTTACTTAACCTCTATTGGCCTTGGTCTCTAACTATAAAATGAGGATGATAATATCACCTGTCTCCTAGAGTCTCTGTGAGGATCAAATAAAATAATATTTGTAAAGTGCTTAGTATAGTGCCTGGCACATAACAGCTGTTGTATAGTCATTTTTTGAGATCTGAGAATGGGATCACTTGTGTGTGTAGAAGGGTTTCCCTTGCCAGGGAGAAGGAAGGACCGCCTTTTCATGTGAGACAGGGCTGAAGGCACACATCATGGCAGAAGGCCTCTGGGTAATGTGAGTTGAGGAGGAGGGATGAAGATGAAGCTTATATGTAACTGATGTAAGCTAGAGCACTTTCTAATAAGATTATGGGTAAAGTAGGGATGGCCATTATCACTATCATTAATTCATATAGTACTAGAAATGCTAACAGCTAAGAGAATGAAGGGAAAGAAAGTAGATGAACTTTAGTCACAAAAGAGAAGAAATGGAATGATAGTATAGTACGGATGGACACATTAAGTAGGGGTTTTTTGAGAAACGAAACATGGGCATATTTGTGAGCAATGGGTGAACAAAGAGGGATTGAAGGTAAGTAAGAGAATAGGATATATGGGGATAATCTTCTGGAGATGAAAGGATGGAAGGGGGTCACTTTGTGCATTCCAAAAGATTTGCTTTACAGGAGGAAGTATCACTTCTTCATGTGAGACAGGTGAAGGCACAGACTGGCAGAAGACATGGGTGATGTGAGCTTAGGAGGAGGGAAAAGTGTTTGTGTGTGTGTACACACACGTGTATATTTATACATGTGTAAATATATACAGATATGTGTATTTACATATATTGTTTTTATTATTGTTGTTTGTCCTTTGTTCTTGAAGAGGACCATGGTATCAGGGAGATGATGTCATGACTTGCAGTGAATTGGATTTAAATGAAGCAGTACTGTGTAAAGTCATCAGCCTTTCTCTCGCCTCCAGAGCCATCTATTATATAGCTATACATAGACACATACACTATACATATACATGTATACATACACATATATGTGTGTATTTGTATATACATATATAGGATGAGAAAGGGTGAAGAAGGTTTTATATGTTATGTAAATATCAATTATAATATTTATACACATACAAAACCTTCCTCCGTGTGTGTATGTGTGTGTGTGTGTGTGTGTGTGTATAGCTAGAGGACTTTCTAATAAGATTAGGAATAAAGCAAGGGTGTCTTTCCATTATCAACATTATTATTTCATGTAGTACTAAAAATAGTAGCTATACAATAAGACAAGAAAAATTGAGGAAATAAGCTTACACAAAGAGTAAACGAAACTATCAATTTTTGCAGAAGATAATCATAATCTACTTTAGAGAACCTGAGATATTCAAGTAAAAATTAATTGAAACAATAACTTCAGCAAGCTAGTAGGATGCAAAATAAATCGACATAAGCATCTTTTCTGTACCAAGAAAACTCTACATGGAAAACACTAAGGAGATGGTTTCTGAGAGAATTGTTGAAGATGTGTAAATGAAGTACCTTGGTGAAATTGTGTAGACATTCAATAACTGTTCCAGCCAGGCTACTCATATGGGGAGGGAGAGCTTCAAGGCTCCAGGAGCATTTAAAAAGACCTGTCAGATTGAGCTACTTCCTCTTCCTATGCTGTAAACTCTAAGACTCATAGTGGTTAAATTGAACAATTTCTTTGGAAAATAAATACAGTTGACCAGGAGAAACACCTTCAAATATGAAGGAAAGGAAATTCAAATAACATAAAATTATAGAAACCACAGAAAGGAATGGAATAATGTGTTCTTTTTTTTGTTTTTTTTTTGTTTTGTTTGTTTTTTTGTTTTTGTTTGGTTTTTTTTTGTGGGGCAATGGGGGTTAAGTGACTTGCCCAGGGTCACACAGCTAGTAAGTGTTGTGTCTGAGGCCAGATTTGAACTCAGGTACTCCTGAATCCAGGGCCGGTGCTTTATCCACTGCGCCACCTAGCTACCCCCATAATGTGTTCTTAAGAGCAAAGTCACTTATGATGCAACCCAAGGGGACATAACCCTGAAAACACGAGCCTCCTAATCATTGATGAGAAAAGGTGGCTATTCAGTTAAAAAAAAAAGAAGTGTTTGAAGCATTCCTGCAAAGAAAAACATGTGAATAAGCTATTTGCTTTTCAAACAGCCCAATCAATAGAGATATAAGAAAGGTAAACAAATACAGCAACCAAGGACCAAAACAGAAAAAGAACAACAGAGACACCATTAAGAAATTTCCCCAAAAAAAGTCCACTAGGAGATGAGGATTAAAGTGGAAGCCAAATAAGAGAAGAGATTGAGAGAAACAGATTGTGTGAAATATCTTGGAGTAAACCCTGGATAAAAGGAGATGGGGAGGAACAACATCAAGACAAATAGGTGATTTACTCTAATCAACTTAAAAGTTGATCATAAAGGGAAAATGTTACCTGTAATCTCTTCAGAAGAGGGCCTATGGGAGAATGAGTGAGGGGATAAAGAAAGGGATTGAATTGAGAAAAGAAGAGGCAGAGCCAAGATGGTGGAGTAGAGAAGCACTGAGCTGAGTACTCTCAAATTCCCCTCCAGACAACCTAAAACAATCCTTAAATTGAATTCTGGAGCAGCAGGACCAACCAAAGATTGGGAGAGACAATTTTCCAGCCCAAGGCGACTTAGGAAGTGGGCAGGACACATCTGTCTTACAGGGTAGTGGTGGTCCCCAGACAGCATAGGCTGCACATTGGAGGCAGCTGCATTGGCAGCAGCAGCAGTTTTGGGAACTCTCATCCCTTGGACAGATGGTGGGGGTTGGATAACTGGGCAGAAGGTGATTACAGGGGAGTCTTTGCTGGCTCTGGGTTTAGGACCCTGTTGCATTGCCCATGTGCAATTCCAGGTTGAAGTCCTAGAGCCAAAAGGATGGATAGCACTTGTGGTCATAGTGGAGCAGAGGACCAGTTTGCAATTCCAGGGCAGAGAAGAGTGCTTATGGTTGCTTATGGGGGATAGGAACCCTAGTTTCAATCACAAGACAGAAGTGAGCAATAGCAATTGTGGTTGCAGGAGAGCAGGAACTTGGTCACAGTCTAGGGCCAGGAGGAGTGCTAGTTCTCATGGCTATAAGGCAACAAGGTATTTTTTGGGCAAAGACCAGACCACAGCCCAGAAGAACAGAGACCACTTAGAGCATACAATCTTAGACACACCAACAACTGCCAGATCCCCAAAGCTAGCTCTGAAAACAGCAAGAAAGGACCAAGTCTGAAGCTTGGTTCAGGGACCCTTCCATCCTGGGAACAGAATTCAGTTTTTAAAAGTCAAGAATCAGGCTAGAAAATGAACTAACTAAAAAAGAACCCGTCCATAGAAAATTATTTTGCTGACAGAAGATCAAGACACAAACTCAAAAGATATCAAAATCAAAATAGCTACATGCAAAACCTCAAAAGAAGAATGTGAATTGGTCTCAGGCATAAAAAATAAATCCTGGAAGAGCTCAAAAAGGATTTAAAGAGTCAAATAAGAGAGGTAGAGGAAAAGTCAGAGTGATGCAAGAAAATTATCTTCTTCCTTGTGACTAAAGAAACTTTCTATGGTCCACATCTTTCTCTGTTTTTTCATCTTGCCTGCCTATCTCTTGACTTTTAACTCCTTAAAGTGGAGCACTGCTTCCAGGATGCACTGTTCTAAGCTTCAGAGGGTCTAAGGTAGTATGATTTAAGGAGGGGCAGGTTCTTCACTTGCCTGGCCTGTGCTCTGGTCTGTTAACAATCCCAAGCCTACTTGCTAGTCAACCAGGCAACAAAATTTTGTTTGCTGTGGTTGATAGCTCTGGTGAGCCTGTGCCCCTCCCTGACCTGGGCCACCACCACTCAAGATTACTTCCTGGTTCCCAGCTGGGATAGAACAACCGAATTCTGCCTCAGCTCCAGCAGAGACCCCTATAATCTCCCCCTGGCCAACTGCTTGACCCTCTCACCAGACTGTGAGCTTAGTTCCAGAAGATGCTGGTGCTGCAGCTGATTCAGAGGCTCCAGTGATAAATTTCTCTTGTGTGACCTGCCTGGTGCTGGATCTGTGTTGACTCAGCCCAGTTCTAGGCAGCCAGCCTGAGGCTGGATCTGTGTCAGTGCGACTGTAGGGTTGGCCTCCACTCCAACCCTGGCACAGCAGCCCCCTCCTGCCAAGCTTCTAAGCCATCTTTGGCTGGAAAATGATCTCACCCCATCCTTTTGTGGGCTCCAGGAATTGTCTTATGGTATTATTTGTAGTTTTTTTGAGTGATTGTGTCAGGAGCTCTGAGAGGTTAATGCCTTTCCTCCACCATCTTCATTTTTCTTTTTCTTTCTTTCTTTCTTTTTTTTTTTTTGCAGTGCAATGAGGGTTAAATGACTTGCCCAGGGTTACACAGCTAGTAAATGTCGAGGCTAGATTTGAACTCAGGTCCTCCTGAATTCAGGGACAATGCTTTATCTACTGTACCACCTAGCTGCCCCCTGATGCAAGAAAATTATGAAAAGAGTCAACAGCTTGGTAAAAGAGGCACCAAAAAAAAATACTAAAGAAAATAACACCTTAAAAAACAAAATTGACCAAGTGGTAAAAAGAGGTACAAAAATCCAAATGAGGAGAAGAATGCCTAAAAAAAGCAGAATTGGCCAAATGGAAAAAGAGGTACAAATATTCACTGAAAAAAAAAGTCCTTAAAAATTAGAATTGGGCAATTGGAGGCTAATGACTTCATGAGACATCAAGAAACAAAAACAAAAGAATGAAAAAAAGAAGAAAATGTGTAATATTTGATTGAACAAACAATGCACCTAGAAAATAGATCAAGGAGAGAAAAATTTAAGAATTGTTGGACTACCTGAAAGCTGGGGGGAGACGGGGGGAAGGAGCCTAGACATCATATTTCAAAAAATTATCAAGGAAACTGCCTTGATGTCCTAGAACCAGAGAACCAATAGAAATTGAAAGAATCCATCAATCACCCCCTGAAAGACATTACCACATGAAAACTCCCTGGAATATTATATAACTAAATTGCAGAGCTCTCAGGTCAAGGGGGAAAAATTGCAAGCATCCAGAAAGAAAAAATTCAGATAGTGTGGTGCCATGGTTAGTATTACATGAGATTTAGCAGCTTTTACATTAAAGAGTCAGAAGGCTTGCAATATATTCCAGAAGGAATAGAATTACAACTAAGAATCATGGACATTTAGTAAAATAAAGAACTTTGAAGCATTCCTGATGAAAAGAACAGAGCTGAATAGAAAATTTGACTTTCAAATATAAGACTTGAGAAGCATAAAAGTATAAACAGAAGAGAGAAATTATAAGGGATTCAATAAATTAAACTGTTTACATTCTTACATAGGAAGATGGTACTTGTAATGCCTAAGAATTTTATCATTATTAGGGCAGTTTCAAGCAATGTACATAGAGGGTGTGGGTCTAAGTTGAATATGATGGGATGATACCTAAAAAGTAAAATTAAGGGGTAAGAAAGGGATAACCATAATAAGACATCTAAAAAAAATAAAATTAAAGGATGAGGAAAAGGGATCCACTGGGAGAAGGGGTAAGAGAGAGGTAGAATGGTAAAATATCTCACATAAAGAGAAATGTATTTTTACAGTGGAAGAAAAGATTGGTGGCAACGGGGGTTGCAGACATCACTAGAACTTTACTCTCTTCAGAATTAGTTAAAAGAGGGAATAACATGCTTACTAAGTTGGGTATAAAAAGATATTTTACCCTACAGGGAAGTAGGAGGGAAAGGGAAAAAGTGAAAGGGATGGGGCTGTTAGAAGGGAGGGCAGATTGGGGGAGATGGTGGTCAGAAGCAAAACACTTAAAGGGACAGAGTGAAAGAGGGAAAGATAAACAGGAAAAATAAGATGGATGGAAATATATAATCCTCATAACTAGAAGATTTTTATAGCAAGTTTCACTGATATAGCCTTGTTTCTCAAATATATAGAGAACTGAGTCAAATTTATAAGAATACAAATCATTCCCTGATTGATAAGTGGTCAAAAGATATAAACAGGCAATTTTCAGATGAAGAAATCAAAGCTATCTTTTAAAAAATGCTCTAAGTCACTATTGATTCGACAGGTGCAAACAACTTTGAGGTACCACCCACACCTATCAGATTGCCTAATGTGACAGAAAAGGAAAATGACAAATGTTGAAGGGGATGTGAGAAAATTGGGGCACTGAAGTACTGTTGGTGATGTGAACTGATTTGACTATTCTGGAGAATAATTTGCAATTGTGCCCAAAGGGCTATAAAAACAACTCAGAAATACTACTAGTGGCCTGCATCCCTAAGTGATATCCCCACACACACCAAAAAAGGAAAAGGACCTATTTGTACAAAAAATATTTATAGCAGCTCCTTTTGTGATGGCAAAGAATTGGAAATTGAGAGGATGCCCATCAATTGGGGAAGAGCTGAACAAGTTGTGGTATATGACTGTAATGGAATACTATTGTGCTATAAGAATGACAAGCAGGATGCTTTCAGAAAAAACTAGAAAAACTTGAACTAATGCAAAGTGAAATGAGAAGAACCAGGAGAACATTGGACATGGTAACAGCAATGTTGTGTGATGATTAATTGTGAATGACTTAGCTATTTTCAATAATAATAATAATAATAATCCAGACAATTCAGAAGAACTTATGAAAAATGCTATCTACCTCTAGAGAAAGAACTGATAGAATCTGAAGGCAGATTGAAGTAAACATTTTTTTAAACTTTATTTTTCTTGGGGTTTTTTGGTCTGTTTTATTTTACAAAATGGCAAATATTGAAATATGTTTTGCATGACTTCACATGTATAACATACATCAAATTGCTTCTCAATGAGGGGGAGGGGAAGAAGGGAGAAAGAGAATTTGGAACTCAAATTTTTAAAAGAATGAATGTTAAAATTTGTTTTCACATGTAATTGGGAAAAATAAAATATTTTTAAAGATGTATTGAGGGGCGGCTAGGTGGCACAGTGGATAAAGCACCAGTCCTGGATTCAGGAGTACCTGAGTTCAAATCTGGCCTCAGACACTTACTAGCTGTGTGACCCTGGGCAAGTCACAACCCCCATTGCCCCACAAAAACAAACAAAAACAAAAACAAAAAGATGTATTGAAATCATCCTCAAGACTTGACTGGCTCAGGGGACTAAAGACTCAGTCTGTTGGCATCATCTCTTGGGCAGCTGAGAACTAAAGAACCTGGAGGAGCTCCAGATACTCTGTGATGTCTGTCAGACCATTATGAGAAATTTGGACAAGGGAGTTTCTCAGCTGAATAAACTTGGGGTTTTCCTCAGAGCATGTCCTTGAATATCCTTCTGCTGTAGCTATGTACATTGTTAACTGTTGAATGACCTATTTGTGTCTTATTTTGATTCAATATCAGATGTTGTTCAGTATGGAATATACACCCCCAAAGAACTGGCCTAAGTCAGACCCAGCCCAGAACAATTGGTGTAGTTATGCAAGATAGAAACATCTTGTTGAAGGAGGGAATGGGCAGTGCAGAGGAAGGTGAACTGAGATTGATCTCCGTGCTTCTGATGGTGCTTTTGGTGAAGTCTCCAGGAATATTGGTCTCCTTGAGAGATTAGAGTAAATTGCATGTGTCCATTTGGTAAGGAGAAACTAAAGTAAATAGTCTCTGAGTCCTTAAGAATCATCCTTTGAAAATAATTGGGGTGTTTTGTCTTTTAGTTTCACTTGTTGGTCTTGTCCCCAGGCCATTTAAGCCTCATTCAAGTTCTGCTAGAGGATTTCCTCAGAACTCATGACTTTCTTAGCAGTTGGGAAAAATTGAATTTTGGGGGATTGAAAAGGAGAAGAATGAGATGAGCTCTACACTCGCTGGGACTGGATGCCTTTGCTAATGGTCATCATCACCTAATTACCTTTGGGAAGACTGTGGAAAGAAGGTCAGTCCTAGCTGCAAGGGCTTCATATTTGTGAGTTAAAAAGGAAAGGTTTGGTTTTAAATGTCTTTCTGTAAATGACCACATAAATAGCCATAGGAATTTATAGCCCCACTTTCCCTGGGCCTGGCTTCTGTTACACAACGCCGCTTTGCTGGCATGCTTCAAGCTTAACCCACTTCTCACTCAAACTTGACTGCTGAGACTCTCCTGAAAGCTTGGTGATGAGGCACGGTTATAATTCTACCTTCTCATGGTGAGTAGGCCTTTCTGGTTAATCGTTAGAGAATTCACTGATCCCATTGCCACAGGCATGTCATGGTAACTTCAAGAGAAAGCCCTTGGTTTGAAAAATCTCATGTAGACTGATCCTCTAGCAGCTCTGGGCCTTTAACTGGATCAAACATTCTACTATGGATGGGTTGTTTGTCCTTTGTTCTGGAAGAGGACCATGACATCAGGATCATGTCATGACTTGTAGTGAATTGAATTTAAGTGAGGGAAGGCTGTGCAAGGTCACCGACCTCCCTCTCTCCTCCGGAGCCATCTGGGTCCAGTGACAAGATATATATCAAGATGACTAGAAATGGCCCCAGATGTTTTAAGGCAATTGGGGTTAAGTGACTTGCCCAGGGTCACACAGCTAGTATCTGAGGTGAGATTTGAACTCAGGTCCTCCCAACTTCAGGGCCAGTGCTTTATCCACTGCATCACCTAGGGATGAGGAGAATGAAGGAGACCCCAGGCTACACTATCCTTTCCTGAATTGCTTCTATCTGTCCATACTCTCCTATGCTGTGCTTGGCTATATCAATAAACCATTGAGAACCATTCTTGAACTGCTGTTCCAAATCACCTGAATGCCTCTGTATCTGCATGACAGTGGAGTTGAAAAAGCCAACTTCAGTACTATACCTGTATGTGGACATAGCCAAACAGGTGGTGGGCACCATGAGGGACCCCATAATGAGAGACCACAAACTAAGGCACATTTCAGAAATTTTAGGATCCTCTAACCATGGTGCAGAAGGAATCATTCCAAATTTATTTTGTGTTGTGAATTTGGCATTTGAGAAGCTACCTGGAATTTTGCTGCATGGACTTTGTGATGATTGTTTGCAACTGCATCCCATTCAATTTGCTAAGGACAGGCAGGGTGCTCCAGCACTTTAAAAAGTGCTTCTAAACTGTGATATTTCTCTCTCTCTCTCTCTCTCTCATCTGTCTTGTTTTCTCTCTGTCTCTATCTTACTCTGTGTCTCCCTTTCTCTCCCTCTTTTTCTCTCCCATTGTTCTCTCCATTCATCTTTCCCTCTTTATTCCTCTTTTTCTGTCTCTCTCTGTAGGTCTGTCTCTGTTTCCCTCCCTTCCACTGAGGGCTCCTGGAGAGCTCTAGCCTTAGGCACTCTCACCAAGCCTTGCAGAAATGGCTACTGCTTGCAGATGATGGGTATAGCACATGAGCTGGTGTAGAAGAGTACCAGATGTTGTGTCTTTCTTTTCTGCTTTTTGTCTTCTCATGAACAGAGGTTGACAATCCCAAGCTGAACCTTCCTAACCTTTGTAGCAGCCTCTTGATCTGTGAGGGCCAAAATTTGATATATGGAACGCTAATTGGGTGACTCGCCAGAATATTGGGGTCCCTGAAATATGAGGGACCTTTTAGGTTCACCCTCCCCTCTGAACTGCCCTTTTTAGATATTTCTCCCAGGCCAATAAGGAAGGAGCCTTTAAGTTTTAATTAACAAAAGGATCAGATTTTATTACTTGGGAATTAATTAAACAACAAAGGTGAAACTAATAAAAATCAAAGACAAGGGAATAGGAAAAAGAAATACAGATAAATACTCTTAACTCTAAACTTAGCCTATTCAATCCCCAGATCGTTTCCAATTAAGCTAATTCAAAGGAATTTAGGGTTTTCTGTAATTAACTCACCAACACTGGAAAGTCTACAGTTGCTCGCGCCACTGGAAGGGGAGAAGTCAGATAAAGAGAGAGAGAGAGAGCTCATGTACCCGAAGCACCTCCGCCTCCCTTTAGGGAGCATTCAATCTTTCCTTCCCCAAAAGGGGAGGTCCTTCAAAAGAAGCCTATGGAGAGTTCTCCTTCTGACCTCAGTAGCATACATAACTTCAGGGTGGTCCAGGTGTGGCCCCTCCCAGATGAGTCAGCTAAAACTCCAATAATAATTTTTACCACAAATAATTTTTACCACATTCCCCCCTTTTGTTTCTTTGGAAAACATATGGTTTGTCAATGAAACAGCCAAAAATAACAGAATATAATACCCTATGCTAGCAAACAATATGTTAATAACAATATAGAAAAGGGAGAGAGGAAAGTTTTGTCCAGAGGGGCGGTCCCTCATGAACTGGCACTTTGACACTCGCCTGCAGAGGGAGGGCCTCTGCAGAGAGTACATGTTACAAATGATGTATATAATAACAGAAGGAAAAAAAGAAAAACAAAACAAAACTGTTCATTTAAAGTCTCTGGGATCTTCTTTTTTTAATTTAATTTTTTTTTCTGATAAAAGTATTTTATTTTTTTCCAGTTACATGTAAAGATAGTTCTCAACTTTTGTTTATACAAGCTTTTCAATTTCAGATTTTTTTCCCTCCCTTCCCCCCCCCCCCCGCTGGGATATTGTCTTCTTGATGTAGTGGGATGTCATCAGGAAATCTGGACTCTGGTCTGGACTCTGGTTATCTCTGGACTTACTTCTTTAGCTGTTGAACTGCTGGATTTTTTTACTAATCCTTACCATAGCATTGTCAATGATCAAATTAAACAATGAGAGTTCTTCAAAATATAACTCATACTCAAACTCGATATATATATATCATATTACATTCCATTCCTCTCCTTTATATAATACAGGGTTGAGGTAGTTATGCAATCTATAACACTTCTTAACACCATGTGTCTGGATCAAAGCCAAATTTAGTAATGTGTTCATGACACCTGAAAATGTCATGGAAAGGTTACCATACAACATCTCATGGTTCTGAGACATCGGGCAATTTTGCTAGGACACAGGTGGATGGATTCTGACCATGCCATCAGACTGAGTGAAAGAAAAAGAAAACAAGTTAAGTTAAACTAGGTGCATGTGTTGGAGCTTCCATGACACCAGGCCATTTTAGGAGGGAGAGAGGAAGAAACTGGACTATGTGGTCTACATAGTCGCCATCCTAAGCAAACCATGGACTTACGTGTACCCGTCTTTCTTCCTGTTGCACATATATTCTCTCCAGGGCCTGCATCAAGTTCATTATAAGAGCAGTTAGTCTCTGAAATGATAAGTTTCCATAATTCATAAATCTCATATTAATTTCACCAAAGACAGTATGATGGTAAAAATGCATGTTATGGGGGAAGCTAGATGGTGCAGTGGTAAAGCACCGGCCCTGGATTCAGGAGTACCTGAGTTTAAATCTGGCTTCAGACACTTGACACTTACTAGCTGTGTGACCATGGGCAAGTCACTTAACCCTCATTACCCTGCTAAAAAATAAAAAATAAGCTTCTGGAACAGAGCACGCTGTCAGGCTGAATGGCTGGCCTGGGGGTGGGGGGTGGGGTAAGTGCAGGGGTACCAGTGGACTGGGGGGAAGGATTCAACTGTCCCACCTCAGTGGGCAACCAGGAAGAAATCCTGAGCAGCTGAAGGCCCAGGTTGGGGAAGGGAGCAGGCAGGCTCATAGGAAGCTGAGAACCACACCACAGAAAGCTTTGCTGGTTGGTTGCTTAGTAAGTAGGCCTGAGGTTATCTCCGGACCTGAGAACAGGCCAGGTGAGATTAAAACCTGCCCCACGTCAAACCAAAACACCTGGGACCCTCTGAAGCTGAGAACAGGAGTGGAGCCGAGAAGCAGCCCCCTATCCCTACCCCATTCCCCCCCCCCCCCCAGTGCAGAGTTTAAAATCAAATGAAAGCAAGGCCAGGCAGGCTGAAAAGAAGCCCAACCATCCCCCTGGCCCACGCTGTAGCTTGAACAGTGTGTCCTGAAAGCAGCACCACACTTTAAGAAGGAGTTAAAAGCCAAGAAATAGTAAGCCAGGATGAGTAGGCAGAGAAAGCAGAAGATCATCAAAAACTTCTTTGGGGATAAGGTAGACCACAATACAACCTCAGAAGAAGAAGATAATAACAGGGTCAAAGCCCCAACATCCAAAGCTTCCAAGAAAAATATGAACTGGTCTCAGGCCATGGAAGCTCTCAAAAGGGTAGGAGAAGTAGAAGATGTAGAGAAAAGGAGGAAAGAATGGAAAGGGAAATGAGAATGATGCAGGAGAGTCATGAGAAAAAAGTCAACAGTTTGAAAAGCCAAATAGAAAAGATTAAAAAACTGTCTGATGAAAATAACTGCCTAAGAATTAGGATTGAACAAATGGAAGCTAGTGACCTTACGAGAAACCAAGACACAGTAAAACAAATCCAATTGAATGAAAAAATAGAGGGCAATGTGAAATGTCTCCTTGGAAAAACAGCTGACCTGGAAAATAAATCTAGGAGAGATAATTTGAAAATCATTGGACTACCTGAAAACCACGACCAAAACAAAAGCTGAGATACCATCCTCCAAGAGATTGTGAGGGAAAATTGCCCTGATATTCTAGAAGCAGAAGCTAAAATAGAAATTGAAAGAATCTACCGATCACCTCCTGAAAGAGATCCCAAAAGGAAAACCTCCAGGAATATTATAGCCAAATTCCAGAACTCCCAGGTGAAGGAGAAAATACTGCAAGCAGATAGAAAAAAGGAATTCAAATACTGTGGAGCTCCAATAAGGATAAAGCAAGATCTAGTAGCCTCTACATTAAAGGACTGAAGGGCAAAGGAACTGGGACTACAGCCAAAAATCACGTACCCAGCAAAACTGAGTATAATCTTTCAGAGGCAAAAATGGGATTTCAATGAGAAAGAGGTCTTTCAAGCATTTGTGAACTGAATAGAAAATTTGACATTCAAATACAAGACTCTGGGGAAGCATAAAAAGGTAAACAGGAAAAAGACTCCATGAGGAATATTAAAAGATCAAACTGTTTACATTCCTACATGGGAAGATAATGCTTCAAAATCATAAGAACTATCTCAGTAAGAAACTCAGAGAAGACACAGGTCTGAACTGAATATGAAGGGATGATATCTGTAAAGCATTTATGTTTTGTTCTTTGTGGGCCATACAGGGTGGGGTGTCTTATGTCTGGGGCTGGATTTGGGCTTGGGGCCTCCCGGGTCCAGGGCTGGTGCTTTGTCCACTGTGCCACCTAACATCCATGATGACATCATTAAAATAGGGTTGAGGTGTAGGAGGAATAAACTGGGGGAGGGAGAAGGGGAGAGATGGTCTGAGGAGAGGTAGTTCACATGAAGGAAACAAGTAAAAAGCTTATGGAGGAGAGTAGAAGAGGGGGAAGGAGTTGGGGAGTGAGTGAACTTTAATATCATCAGAATTGGCTCAAAGAACGACTAACATACATACTCAAGTAGGTATAGTAATATATTTTTGACCTGAGGCAGGAGGGGAGGGAGAAAAGGGGAGGGGGCAAGAAGGGAAGGAGGAAAGGGCAAATTGGGGAAGAGAGCAGTAAAAAGCAAAACACTTTCAAGGAAGATGAAGATGTTCTGCATTACTGCACCAGTATGACATATTGAATTGCTTGATCTCATAGTGAGGGTTGAGGAGGGAGGGAGGAATAAAAATTTAGAACACAGAATTAGCTCAGGGACCCTGATGGAAACATTTAAATTTTTTTTTTCTTTTCCTCTTTGACAATTCCTTAATCTGAAGTTTGGGGGTTTTTTGACTATTTTCTTTCATAACTAGCTAATATGGGAATTTTTCCATGACTACTCATGTATAGCCCATTTTGAATTGTTTGAGTTCTTGTGGTGGAGGGTACGAATGGAGGGAAGAAGAGAAATTGAAACATAAAGTTTTTAAAAAATTGATGTTAGAATTTTGTTTTTACATATATTTTGGAAAATAAAATTCTATTCAGAGTAAAAAAAAATAAAATTAAAATGCATGTTATGCTGCATAACTGAGGATATACTTGGAACATATACAATAATTCCAAACCATACCCAGAGTATAATGACATATAAATGATAAATGAATGTAAATAACTGATAATATTAGACATTATTATATGATCTTCTTTGAGCAAGTAAACACATCATCTTGTACATGAATTCTCTATCTAGTATGGCAATAACAGATACTTAAAGTGATAATCAGTTTATCAAAAAGAAATAAAACTTCAATCAGCAAGACTCAATATTCAGTATGTTCATTGATAAATCAAGCAATAGGTTTCAATAACCCTTTTTTCCCTAAAACATAATTCCATAAACAAACTCATCAAATCCATTGTTCTTTCAAAAAAAATTGTGATAGCTTCTGAGGCCCAATGGCCCCACAGCATATACTTAAAATGTCTTTGAAAATTCACTTAGTTTACAAAATTGAGTTAAAAAGAAAGCAAAAGAAACAAAAGTCAAAACCAAAACAAGACCAAAAACAAAAACAAAAACAAAAAAGCAAAAGGTTTCCTAAACACCCTTTTGTGCTCATAAGAAAACTTAAGTATGTGGTGAAACTCCAGGCCTTTCCAATGCCTTTCAAAAACGAAACAAAACAAAACAAAAAAAACAGTTTCAAGGAACAAGGGTTAAGTAGGGGGAGGGGAAAGGGGTTGGGAGAGATTGAGGTAGGCCAGAAAACAAGGCCATGTGCTTCAGTGGTTTACCTGCAGAAGGAAAATCTTGTTAAAGTTAAATTATTATGCTGCTAGAGTTTGGGATATACCACATCATTTTAACTGGTTCCCCAAGTCTCTGCACGCCAAAGTGGCAGGGGTTTCTGAATTGTCATTCATTTTTCTAATGCTGTCGTAATGTTCTCTATGGTAGAAAATGTGGAGTTCTTTAGCATTGGCTTTGTTTGTACCTCGGATTTGCCATAGAGGCTTATTCAACTGATGAATGATCACATTCATCTGGTTATCCAGGGTCAGGTTTACTCACTAATATTGATCTAAAGGTTCCTGCATCTAACAGACAATCATAATACGTGTCCCCAATTTTGAGGGTCACATGAGGTTTGTTACTCTGGGGAGGTGAATGGACTGGTACAAGGGCATTTTAAAAATCTGGGTCTGGGAATATGTGGCTTTCAGTATCTATTTTCCATCCCTCCCCTTCGTCTCATCAATCCTGTACCTCACTCTTAGGGAATCCTTGGTTACTTTGATTCTGGTTCTGTCTTTCTGTACCTCTCTGATAGGGCCTACAGTTATTCTGATACTGTCTCTATGTATTCCCCTGAAAAGATCTATTTCCATTTTGATTTCACCTGTAATATGTCCTATCATTAATTTGGTCCTCACACATTATCCATTTAAATGCTCATCTCCAAATCCTATAGTCCCTCAATGAGTGTCCTTCTTTATCACAGTAACCACACATCTTAGTGCCCTTGTGTTGGCCCTTAGATGCCTGACCAGAAAGTGCTGGTGCCAGAATGCTCTGTTTAGGCGTACTCTCCTCATGTGAGTCAAAGACATAGGTGGCAAGTTCCTTAAGCCTATCTATACTCCAAGTTCTCCAGTCTGGACATTGTGTCAGAAAATATTTGCGGATTTCTGGCAACAAATTATGAACAAATATGTTAAGTACAATATAGGAATCTCTTAAATCTAAAGGATCCAGTCTGGTATATTGTCTAGTAGCCTCACAAAATCTGTCGTAAAACCTGTTAGGTCTTTCATTAGTCTCCTGATCTAGGTTTAAGAATTTCTGCCAGTTTTCGAGTTTTCTAGAGCAAGATTCCATTCCCTTCAGAAGTGTTTCCCTAGTGTCTTTTAATTCTTGGAATTGTTGGTCATCATTATAATTCCACTGTGCCACCTAGCTGTCTCCCTAGCTGCCCCCGAAAGGGGAGGTCCTTCAAAAACTGCCTATGAAGAGTTCTCCTTCTGACCTCAGTAGCATACGTAAGTTCAAGGTGGGCCAGGTGTGGCCCCTCCCAAATGAGTCAGCTAAAACTCCAATAATAATTTTTACCACAGGTCTATGATGTCAAGAGCATTTGGGTCCCTAAGTAGGGGCTAACTAGCAGCAGGAAGAATTTCCTGCATTGGATGGCAGAACTGCTGTTAGGAAGGGGAACCCCAAATCCTAGCATGATAGACCAGAATCCTTGGACTTGACTGCACCATTCTCATGGCAGTTCCGGACCTCATTGGCTATGGTGGATCAGCCAGGGGCAGTGAGACTCTGGCCTGCAGAACCTTGCCCCAGTATAGGAGACATAAGACACAGGACAACACAGGCTCATGGCAACCCTCTGCAGAGAAGGCCAGAGTCAAGCCTGACTTAAGGAGGAAGAATCAGGCCATGGAATTGGCAACCCCATGGTGCTCAGACCTCTGGCTCAACACAGGGTGGGTGGCAGAGCTCAGGTGCCGAGAGTGGCGGTTATCTTCTCTTGCCACTGAGGGTAACTGTTGACCCTGGAAGAGGGGGAAAACGGGCATACAAGCAGGCCTCATTGATGATGGATTGGGGGCCAGCAAGCACAGACATGGGTCCTAGTGGTTGTGGCCAACAGGCAGCCAACAGAGATAAGGGTCCCAACATTGGTAACTACCACTAAGAACTGAGATGCAGCTCTCAGTCACAGTAGACAGAAAACCAGATCCCTGCATCAGTGGCAGAAGAATTGGCACTGGCATGGGCCATGGCAAAAGGCAGGCCTATAGTAGCTTGTTGCTTAGTATAATGTTGAACTGATTGGCCTCATCACATTGCTGCCAGTGAACCACACACTGATCATAGTACATTCCTCTACAGGGAAGGCTTGGAGGACAAAAGGGAGGTATTTTGGGGAGATGACTTACTTTCTGGCCACAAGGAGTAAGTTAAAGTGTCTACTCAGCTCCTACAGAAGGAGCAGTCCCTCAGAAACCTCTCATGGAGCAAATATTTTGTATTCCACATCACCATAGGGCTCCCAGGGAGCAGGAAGTCCTGGCTGGTAGTGGGCAGAGAACACTTGAGGATCAATGACTATGCAGAAAGTGTTATCTTTACTGTGGCTCCAGTATTCCTAGTGCTGCTAATACTTAGGGTCACCTCTTAACTTTGAAAGATCTGCTATGAACTGAAAAAAAATTAGCATGAGGGGCAGCTAGGTGGCACAGTGGATAAAGCACCAGCCCTGGATTCAGGAGGACCTGAGTTCAAATCTGGCCTTAGATACTTGACACTAGCTGTGTGACCCTGGGCAAGTCACTTAACCCTCCTTGCCCCACAAAAAAAAAAAATTAGCATCACCCACCACATGTGCCTGATCATCTAGACCCAAGGCTCCCCTTTGGAAGCCTGAGGTTTCTGGTCTCTGTGTTCACACATAGTCATTCCTTCAGGGGACTGTAACATTGTTTTATTTTTGATAACGTTTTTATTTTTGCTTTTTTTCCCCTTCCATCTGTATCAGGCTTCTTGACCTGGTCAAGATTGACCAGTAACAACCATAAAGTCATTTTTTTTTGCAGGGCAATGGGGGTTAAGTGACTTGCCCAGGGTCACACAGCTAGTAAGTGTCTGAGGCTAGATTTGAACTCAGGTCCTCCTGAATCCAGGGCCGGTGCTTTATCCACTGTGCCACCTAGCTGCCCCAACCCTAAAGTCATGTAAGTGGTTGGAAGGTCTTCCAGAAGACCTTAAGGACCTAAGACCAAGGGGTGGAATGTAATGGGAGTAATATCCTAACCTCTCTCCCATGCAAGTTGGGCAAGTTTTTCCTTAAAATGTGGTGAAACTATATTCAAGGCTTGAGTCCCCTTCCTATATATATATAGGAGAGTAAAGGCTAAGGCTGCTGCCATGACTTCCTGGGTGCCTGAGTAGAAAATGGTCATGAGGAGGTCTAGGCACCCCCTGATGTGTGGTAGACCCTGATGGGCCAATAAGGCAAAGGAACTTTGTTGAGCTGAATCAACTCAGGATGTTCTTAATGCATATCCTTGTTTAATGTCCTTCTTTACTCAGCCATCTAGATAACTTTTCTTTTGTTCACTGTTGAATGACCTATTATTTTCTCCTTTTGTTCCACTATCAAACATAAACTATTGTGGGGCAGACCTGACTTAGGTGTACACCAGGACAGGACAGATGGACTAGCTGAGGACCCAAAGCCCCGGAGCCCTCAGAATAACCTCATCCCCCAGACCACCAAATTTGTTTCCAGACTTGTTCCCACAGCCATCACCTAGGAAAGCCAACCATTTGCCAACCCCATATGACCAATGGCAAAGTAAGCTCAAAGGCCTGGAACAGAGACAACTCCCCAGGGAGCAATCCACACCAACCATTCATGCTTCTACTTTACCTCACAAAGTCATCGTAAAGGGAAGCAACCTTGGTGGAAAGAGCCAACCTTGCCAACTGCCATCTATGGGATGGGAGAGCCAACCTAGCTGAAGCAGCAAGGCTTCCTGACGGAGAAGAAGGAAGAAGCCTCTGTTAAGACTACCCCCCCCAACTACTGTCCATATGCCAACAAGAGGTAGCTACCTCCTCAGCTAAAAGGCCCAGAAAATTCTCAATAGTCAACAAGGATTTATTCAGCTCTACGTGCCTTATACCGAGCTACGTTCTGAGGAAGTGAATACAAGCAAAAAGAAAAAGAACTTTTGCCCCTCACAGAGGTTACATTCTAATGGGAGAAGATAGCACCTAGATTTGAAAAGGAGAAGGTGGTACCCTCGTTGGGGTATGGTGACTAGGGCCCTTCCAGAAAATGGAGGAAGAAATAAGGAGAAGGGTCAGGAGATAGATACCAAAGTCCTTGGCACTGCCAAATGGTTTAACATCAGAAACATAGTTTTATTTATCAGTGAAATAACATCAAATGACATCAAAGAAGATACATTACCATTGACTTTACTGGTGTACCTTTAAGGACCATAGGACCCTTCCATCTGACTTGCCACTGAAACTTTCCATATCTGTTCTCTCCCCCATTAGTATGTGAGCTTCGGGGACAGCTAGGTGGCGTAGTGGATAAAGCACTGGCCCTGGATTCAGGAGGACCTGAGTTAAAATCTGGCCTCAGACACTTGACACTTACTAGCTGTGTGACCTTGGGCAAGTTACTTAACTCTCATTGCCCCCCCCCCAAAAAAAAAGAATGTGAGCTTCTTGGGAGCAAGGACTGTCTTTTCTATTTGTAACCCCAATACTTAGCACATTACTTTGTGCTAATACACACTTAATAAATGATTTATATTAATTAACTAAGTGGCACCTAGGTGGCACAGTGGATAGAATACAGTCCTGGAATCAGGAGAATCTGAATAGCCTTTAGCACTTGACCACTTACTAGCTGTGTGTTCCTGGGCAAGTCACTTAACCCCAATTGCCAGGCAAAAACAAAAACAAAAAAAAGATTTATGAACTAATTAATTAAAATTCATTTAGTCATTAGCAAGGGCAGGTCTGTCCTGGCCTCAGGTCAAATGTGAATTGTGAGGGGTTTTTTTGGTTTTGTTTTTTTGCAGAGCAATGAGGGTTAAGTGACTTGTCCAGGGTCACACAGCTAAGTAAATGTCAAGTGTCTGAGGCTGGATTTGAACTCAGGTCCTCCTGAATCCAGGGTTGGTGCTTTATCCACTGTGCCACCTAGCTGCCCCCGGATTGTGTTATTATCCTAGGGATAGCAGTAGGAAGAAAACAATTCTCTTCAAAATACCTATCATTTCTATCTCAGTAACTAGTTTCTCCTCGTTGGAGAGAACCGATAAATTTAATTATTTTACTTTGTCCCAAGTAATTTTCATACAACTATATCTTGGTGGACATATTAAGTCTGCTCTCCTCCTCTCCATTCCCCTTCAGTGTAAGGCTCTTTTGATTAAGATTCTAAGAAAATACATTTCTGGGGCAGCTAGATGGCGCAGTGGATAGAGCACTGGCCCCGGAGTCAGGAGTACCTGAGTTCAAATCCGGCCTCAGACACTTAACATGTACTAGCTGTGTGACCCTGGGCAAGTCACTTAACCCCAATTGCCTCACCAAAAAAAAAACAAAAACATTTCTACCAGCCTTTTTCATGGTGTACTTCATATCTGGTCAGAACCCTGTCATTTCTATTTTTTAAGCTGTGGTCCCCAAATCAAAATCCTATTGTCAGATACCATCTTCTCAACTAGCTTTTCACTTCCCAAATTTGCTATTATTTTGCTCCCTTTCTTTCAGTGAGTGGTCATGATAAAAATGCCACCTGTGTCCCTATCATTTCCAGTTTTTTGCTGTAGACTTTATTATCTTTGGCAATATTTTCTAGGTTGTTCTGGCACTATTGATTATGCCCACATATATCACAAGAAGTGAATATTAGTGACCCATTTAAAAAAAAAAACTTGTTTATTCATTTTAAACAAATACAAAACAAGAAAAGATATTTTAAAAAATTTCCATGTACACAGCAGAACATAAACACAGAATTCAATATAAAACAATATATTTGCATTTCAAACTCTCTCTTTTTTTGAAAACCTATGTTATAAATACTACACATTGTTTTCAAAGCTACCCAGCTATTCTGTGCTTCCTTCTAAGTTTTCTTTTGTTCTCTACTGTGCACTTTAAATTTTTTTCTCTTTCCCCACTCTGCTCTAGAGAGAAGGCAACAATCAAGCATGAATGCGTACATACACACACACACAAATATATATATATATATATATATATTTGTGTGTGTGTATGTACGCATTCATGTATATATATATATACACACACACACACACATATACATATATACATATACATAAATGTAAGATCATACTATACATCTTTCTATTTCTCAGTTCTTTTTCTGGAGGTAGATAACATCTTCCTTCACAGGTCCAAGTCTTTCCATGTTTTTCTAAAATGATCAAACTCATCATTTCTTATATCACAGCAGTATTCTATCACAGTCACATACCACAACTTATTTAACCTTTTCCCAATTGAAGGGCATCTATCATTTTAGCCAATCTGAGAGGTGTAATATGATAGCTCAAAGTTTTTTAAATTTACATTTCTCTAATCAGTACTGATTGAGTATTTTTTCATATGACTATATATAGTTTTTATTTCTTCATAAAAAGCTACCTGTTCATATCCTTTGACCATTTATCTTATTCTTATTGACAAAGTTCTTTACATATTTGAGAAATGAGACCTATGGAAATTCTTCCCTTCCCCACCCCCCCCCCATTTTTTTCTTTCCTTCTAATCTTGGCTGCACTGATTTTATTTGTACAGGAACTTCTTAATTTAATATAATTGAAATTATCCATTTTACACCTCACACTGTTCTCTCTTGTTTCTTCATATATTATTCTCTTATCTATGAATCTTCTAATTTTCTTATGATATCTCCCCTTAATATTTAGGTCATATAACTGGGCAGCTCGATGGTACAGTGGACAGAGCACTAACCTTGGAGTCAAGAGGTCCTGAGTTCAAATATTACCTTAGACATTTAGCTCTGTGACCCTGGGCAACCCCAATTGCATTAAAAACCATTGCGCGGGGGGGGGGGGCAGCTAGGTGGCACAGTGGATAAAGCACTGGCCCTGGATTCAGGAGGACCTGAGTTCAAATCCAGCCTCAGACACTTGACACTAGCTAGCTGTGTGATCCTGGGCAAGTCACTGCAAAAAAATTAAAAAATTAAAACCATCCAGGGCCATTTCCAGTCCTCCTGAGATATATCTTGCCACTGGATCCAGATGGCTCTGAGGAAAGAGTGAGGTTGTTGACCTTGCACAGCCCTCCCTTGCAAATCCAATTCACTGCAAGTAATGACATGACCCTGATGTCATGGTCCTCTTTGAAAATGAAGGACAAACAACAACAACATGTATCTATTTGTATCTTTTTTTGGTACATGGCTTAAGATAATTGGTGTATGCCCAATTTCTGCCAGACTGCTCTCGAGCTTTCCCAACAAATTTTTTTACCAATAATGAATTTTTATCTCCAAAACTTAAATCTTTACATCTGTCAAATACAAGTTTACTATAGTCTTTCACTACTATGCATTATATGCCTACTCTGTTCCACTGATCTACCTTTCTGTTTCTTAGCCAGTATTAGATAGTTTTGATATTTACTGCCTTATAATATAGTTTAAGGTTTGGTTCCAAAGGTTTGTCATGCCGAGGTGGGAGTAGGGATAAGCTCCCACTCTCTATAAAATGCTCCAACAGTGTGCGTCTCAAATAGCCTCTGACAACCAAAGCCCAACTCCTGGCCTTCTCATGGTGGAACTGTTTCCACTAACAGGAGACAGGGTGAAGGTGAGTCACTGGCACCTTAAAACCAGTCGCTTTAGGCAGGTGGGGCTCTTTAGCCTTGGCAGGCAACCCGCCTAGGGAAAGGAAACCCTGATTTTAAACCTCCTTTGCCTTGTGGCTATATCCATATATGGGAAAGGCTTCAGGAGTTAACCCCGAGGAAAAATCAGGAGTTGAAGTCCCTTAGGCAGTTGGATATTGGATATCACATCCCTCCGGCAACTCCTGCAGTGGCACTGGTGCCAAACTGTATTGGCTCTGCCTCTCCTTTGGATCCACCAATGTTGCAGAGAGGGAAAACCTGCTGAATGGGCAACAGCTTGTTTCCCATATTGATCTGCCCAGGCCAGAGCCCTGGAGAGGACACTCCAGCTACTCCTCATGGGGTAGATACAACATGGGATGCAGCAGTTACCAGTTATGAGTCACTCAGGAGCTGCAGCTCCTGTATCGGACTGCACAGCCACACTATGGCCTGTGGCTCTTCGAGGCGTTAATCCAAGGTTGTCTGAGACTGGTGGAGGCCTACTACTACTACTACTAAGGTGTGGTACCTGAATCTCCTTCCTTTACATTTTTTCCAGTGGTTTCTTTGAAATTCCTGACCTTTTGTTCTTCCAAATGAATTTTGTTATTGTTTTTTTCTAACTTAATAAAATAATTTTAAGTAATTTAATTGGGATGGCATTGAATAAATAGATTAGTTAGGTAAAATCGTAATTTTTATTATATTGGCTTTACCTACCCATGAACAATTACAGTTTTTCCAATTATTTAAATCTGACTTTATGTTCATATAGTTCCTGGATCTATTTTGGCAGGGATACACTCAGGAATTTTAAACTATCTAGAGTTATTTTAAATGGCCTAAAACAATAATGAATAAAATTGGTGATATATGGTGTAGTTTTCCTGTTTATCTTTTTAAATTAAATCTATTTTGCTTTAACTTTTTCTGAGATCATGATTGCTACCCCTGTTTTTTTACATCAGCTGAAGCATAATAAATCTTTTATAGCCCTTTATTTTAACTCTGTGTGTATCTCATTTTTTATTATGTTTCCTGTAAGCAACATGTGGTAAAACCCAGAAGTTTTAGCTGAATCATTTGAGAGCTGAGTGCATGCTACTGAAGTGGCTTTTGAAGGACTGCCCTTTTGGGGAGGAGACCGCGACAAATGGCTGTGCGCCTGCTGCTTCCCAGAGAGCTGGCCAAGCACGCCGTGTCCAAGGGCACCAACTTCTGGGACGGCAGTTTAAAAACTGAGGGTGGAACAGAAGTTCGGTCTCTCTGTCTGGTGTTTCAGCTTAGCTGTGGCGGTGCACGCTTTTGGTGTTCGATGCTGGTTCTTGGCCTGGCAGGCAGTTTGGGATTCGGTGAGTTTTATAAAAGAATATAGACTAAGTTTAGATCTAAGATTATTCATCTGTATTTCTACTTTCCTATTTCCCTAATTGGTATCATCTTTTGTTGTCTAATTAGTTCCCAAACAATAAAAACTAATCCCTCACTGATTAAAGCTCAGAGGCTTCTTTTTCTTAGTGGTCTGGGAGATATATATGGGAAAAGTTAAAAGGGGGAGTTTAATGCTTGTATATCCAATTTTAAATCTCACAAACATATTGTTGAATTCAGATTCTTAATCTATTCTGCTATCCATTTTCATCTTGTGGGTAGATTTAACCCATTCCCATTCAAAGTTATAATTACTTGTTGTATATTTCCATCTATCCTATTTTTCTAACTATCCTTCTTACCCTTTTTTCCCTATCCCTCCTCATATATGTAATTTATTTCCACTCACTACCTTGCCCTCTTATTGCTTAATCTACCCATCCCTCTAAAAGTCCCTTCCTTATCCTCTCCCCCCACCCTCCTAATTCTTAATCTATCCACCCTTCTAAAAGTCTCTCGCTTATCATATCCCTTGGCCCTCTTATTTCTTTAAAAATTTAGATGACTTTTATAACCTTCTAGGTGTATATGTTGTTCCCTTTTTAGCCCATTTCCCTTGAGAGTAAGGTTCCAGCACTATCAGCTCTCCACTTGCTTCTTCTTATCAGTTCTTCCTTTCACACCTCATTTGTATGATATAATTGCTCCTTTTTACCTCCTCCTACCCTGAGCTCAAGCCTTTCTTTCAAACTACCCAAGTCATGATCACAGTCATTAGAGTACTGATAACATTTTCACATATAAGAAGTAAAGTTTGATCTTATTGAGTTCCTCATAATTGGTCTTTAATGTTTACTTATATTTCTCCTGGATCTTATGTCAGATTTTCCATTAAGTTCTGGTTTTTTTCTCACAAATACCTGAAAGTCTTTCAGTTCATTAAATGTTAAGTATAAGTTCAGTTAAGTTCAGTATAATCCTGAACTTTTCTGGATAAGTTATCCTTGGTCACAACCCCAGCTCTTTTGCTCTACAAAATATAGTCTTCCAGGACCTACTATCCTTCAAAGGAGATGCTGTTGGATCTCGTGGGATCCTGATTATAGCTCTTAATTTTTTTTTTCTGCTTGCAATATTTTCTCCTTAATCTGGAAGCTTTGAAATTTGGCTATGATATTCCTCCTAGGAGTTTCCTGGTTTCCTAGTAAGTTTTCCTCCCAGGATCTCTTTCATGTGGGTGATTGGCGGATTTTTTTTCTATTTCTGCTTTACCATCTTTTTCTGGAACTTCAGGGCAGTTTTCGTTCATCATTTCTTATAATGTTGTTATCAAGATTCTTTTTTTGATTGAAGCTTTCAGGTAGTCCAACAATTCTTATGTTATCCCTCCTCAATCTGTTTTTCAGAACAATTGTTTTTCTAATGAGATGTTTCACATTGTCTTCTATTTTTTCATTTTTTCATTTTGTTTAATTTTTTTCTTGGTGTCTTATAATATTATTAGCTTCCCCTTGCCCAATTCTAGTTTTCTTTTTTTAAATCATAAAAGTATTTTATTATTTTCTAGTTACATGTAAAAATCATTTTCAACATTTGTTTTCATAAGATTTTTAGTTTTAAATTTTTCTCTCGGGGGCAGCTAGATGGTGCAGTGGTAAAACACTGGCCCTGGATTCAGGAGTACCTGAGTTCAAATCCGGCCTCAGACACTTGGCACTTACTAGCTGTGTGACCTTGGGCAAGTCACTTAACCCTCATTGCCCTGCAAAAAACAAAACAAACAAACAAACAAAATTTTTTTTTCTCTCACCCTCTCTTCCCTTTCCCCTCCCCAAGACATAAAGCAATCTGATATAGACTATATATGTACAATCATATTAAACACATTTCTGCATTAGTCATGTTGTGAAAGAAGAAGCAGAACAAAAGGGAAAAACCTCAAAAAAGAGGGGAAAAAAGCAACAAAAAAGTAAAACAGTATGGTTCAATCTGCATTCAGAATCCACAGTTCTTTTTTCTGGATATGGAGAACATTTTCCATCATGAGTTCTTTGGAATTGTCTTGGGTCATTGCATTGCTGTGAAGAGCCAAGTCTATCACAGTTGATCATCACACAATGTTACTGTTATTGTGTACAATGTTCTGTAATGATTGGAATGACGCCACCTGCTGGAGACTTACTGTAGAAGAGTTCTGCCCATGAAGCGAAGGTCTTTGAGGGCAAGACCAGGAGTCTTTTCTTTGGCGTCAGGAAGTGACGAGGGCTAGTGGGAGGAGGAAGGAAGAGACTGGCGCTTGCTCTCACTCTCTTTCCTTTGGACTCTGGTGGAGAGCGGAGCTAGAAATGTGCTCTCCCTTTAATAGATAGGAATCTAGGCCTTTCTCTCTCTCTTTACCAAATTCTTATTCTCCTTAATAAATGCTTAAAAGCCTAACTCTTGCTAAAGCTTATAATTTATTGGCGACCACTCATTAGATATTTTAGACAGTTTAGCTAGAATTTTAGTCCTTAACAGTTCTACTGGTTCTGCTCACTTCACTAAGCATCAGTTCACTTATGTCTTTCCAGGTTTTTCTGAAATCTGCCTGCTCATCATTTCTTACAGCACAGTAGTATTTCATATACTACAACTTTTTCAGCCACTCCCCAATTGATGGGCATTCCCTTATTTTGTTTTATTTTATTTTAGCAACTTCTTATTATAATCAGGTTCTAGTCCTGAGGTATGGAGAATGGTGCTCCAGGCATCAGGTCCTAGTTGTAACTTATTTTCTGAGCTCTGTCCAGGACCCCAACCTTGGGCACTCCTCTCTACCCCTAAGCTATGGCTAGGACCCCACAGCCACACTGACCAGCAGATGCTCTTGCTGCCTGTGGTCTCTCCAGTGACTGCCAACATCAGCTCTTCTCTTTGCCCTAAAACCAAAACCAGGGACTCTGCTCTTCTGCAAATGCCCACAACCAGCAGGGTCCCTGCCCCTCTGATTCTTCACTCATCAGGCCTCCTTCTTGCCCATAGCCACAGCCTGGTCTGTATCTTGTCCACACAGTTAGGCCTGGCTTCCTAAGACAACAGAGGGTCCTTTAATCTTCCCTAGCTTGACTGTCCCATCCCCATACTTTCTTGAGGTGGGAGTTCCTGAGACTGGGGCTGCATCTGGACCCCCACTGCCCCAGGGCTTGTTGTTTGTTGATTCAGCAGAGTCTGCCTGGAGGTGTTTGCACTTCACCCAGTCCAAACCACTGCCCCCAGAGGTTCAGTCTTTCCTGAAGTTCTCTCCTGTCTTAGGAGGACAACTGCTTTCCCCTGACTTATTTATTTCTGCTACTCTAGGTTCACTTTGAGGTAATGTTCTGCCTTTTTTTGTGGAGGAAATTTGGCAAGCCTAGAGATTTCTGACCTACTCCGCCTTCTTCCCCAGTTATTCATTTTGAAAAGTCAGGAGGTTCTCCATTTCATCTCAGATTCATTGCCAAAAAAAGAGTGTGCCTTAATTTTGTTAATGAGTTTACAGCAGTATCCCTCAGCGGGTAGTCATCAGCCACCACTATTCTTTCCTTATTTCTCTGACCTCTTATGTATGAACTCTCACCCAACAGCATGTGTGAGTCTGCTTTATTACATACACACGCGCGCACACACACACACACACACACACACACACACACACACACACACATCTCCAGGTATTCAATTCAATCTCTATTATATTCTTACACTTTCTAAACACAGGTCATATTTCTCTTCTATTCTTTAAAATCTTTTCCCTTCTTTCTTGAAGCCCGTGTGTTTGTGTGTGTGTGTGTGTGTGTGTGTGTGTGTGTGTGTGTGAAGGCCCTTTCAATTTCTAGCAGTAAGACAAGGTGACTCATTAAATGCATAGAGGAGTCATTTGAACATGGCTCAGTGAAAATCACGGCAATATTTCCCATCTTTCCGTACTTAGTGAGAGTCTCAGTCATTGACTTTCAAACTTCTTGGGGCTAATCATCACTCACCTCATCACTAACATCTTTGCAGGCTCTTTGGTAGCTCTTATCCACTTGACAGATATACAGTTTCTGGATCATAGAATACATGGAGAAGAGTAAGGTCTAAGAAGACTGGAAAGGTAGGAAGACCAGATTATAAAGAGTTTTAAAAGCCAAACAGGAATTTATATTTTATTCTAGAAGCAATAGGGAGCTATTGAAATTTTATTGAATAAAAGGGTGACATGGTCAAACCTGGACACAGCTGAATGGAACATGGATGGGAATGGGTAGAGAACAGAGTATTTCAATAGTCCAGGCATGAAATAATGAGGGCCTGGATCAAGGTGGTGGCAGTATCAGAGAAGGCAAAGGGGCAAATATGAGAGATGTTAACAAAGGTAGAATGGCAGGACATGGTAACTGATTAGATATGGGAGGGGTGGTGTGAGAGAGAGTAAGGAAGGAAGAAAAGAAACATTTATTAGGCATCTATTATGTGCCAGACACTGTGCTTCGTACTTTACAAATATTATCTTATTTGATCCTTACAAAAACTCTGAGAGATGGGGCTATGCTAACCCATTTTATGAGAACTAAGGCAGACAAAAGTTAAATGACTTCAGGGTCACATGTCTAATAAGTGTCTGAGATCAGATTTAAACTCAGGTCTTCCTGACTCCAGATTCAGCTCTCTAACCACTGCAACCTAGCTGCCTCTAGGAGTTTGAGATGACATCTGGGTTGTGATTACATCAATCATATGTAATCAGCCTGGGTTGTGAGTGGGAGGATGATGGTACCCTTAAAAGGACCAGGAAAGGTAGGAAGAAGGGAGAGTTTGGGGGAAGAAATTACTTCGGTTTTGCATGTGTTGAGTTTGAGATATCTATGAGATATCCATTTCATTTCAAGATGTCTGATGAGTAGTTAGAGAGGTGAAATCAGAGGTCAGAATTGGAGTTATGGCAGTATAAATAGATCCAAGAATGGGAGCTGATGAAATCATTAAGCAAAATGTTATAGAGGGAGAAGTGAAGAGGGACCAGGACAGAGCCCCAAAGGCACCAATAGACTTAGATGAGTATCCAGCAAAGGATTGTGAGAAGGAAGTCAGGCAACAAAGAGATGGGTCCAGACCCTATCCATATCTTCTTTTACTTTAACCTTTCCTTACAAATTAAATTACTTTCTCTTTTTCCTTGAGTCCTGCTTAATCTTTCTCCTCCCTCAACTTGAGCCCTTCTTCAAATTCTCCTCAAGTTCACCCAAATTTTTCTTTCCCAAACTCAACCTCTGACCTTCACAATTCCAAAGCCATAAAAATCATCTTCATGGGGGCAGCTAGGTGGTGCAATGGATAAAGCACTGGCCCTGGATTCAGGAGGACCTGAGTTCAAATCTGACCTCAGACACTTGACACTTACTAGCTGTGTGACCCTGGGCAAGTCACTTAACCCCCATTGCCCCCCACAAAAAAAATCACCTTCATAATTTTATTTTCCTTAATCAGTTCAAGTCTTTCTCGACTGTTTTCTGCCACATATCCTACTTCAATCAATAGGCATTTATTAAGTGCTTCTGAGGCACTCGGCTAAATACTAGGGACAAAGTCTTTTGGAGAGATAGGATGATTGACAGTGCTAAAAGCTGCATAGTATTCAAGAAGAATGAGGACTGAGGATTGAGATCACTGGTTATCTTGGATAACCTGGGCATGTTTGAAGGCAGCAGGAATGGAGGCAATAGATAAGGAGAAACCAGAAGGAAGAGGGAAAGATCGCAGGGGAGGTAGGGAAAGGGGATTGGAATCCAAAGTAGAAGTGGATTGTTAAGCCCCTCAGGGGTCTTAGTTAAGTTCCAGTTGGGGAGACTCCTACTATAAATTTCAAGGCACCAACTTTCTGGGTGCCCGTGACACATCTGCTTTGTTCTCTGTTTGACTAACCACTATCTGGTTAATTAACTACTTTGCTTTTCCAAGGAAAGAGTACATTTTAACTGACCCTAGCAAGTTGATCAACCATATTATTTCTCATGGTCAGAGTGTCCTCCTCATGGTCAGAGTGTCCCCAGCTGGACCCAGGCCTACTAGGCTGCCACTACAGAGGCCTCTTCAAAACATCTCTCTCACCTCCTATCTTATTAGTTTCAAAGTTATATCTGTTCTACCTTCATGACATCTCTTGAATATATTCCCAACCTATCTCCTTAAGCAAAGATGAGGCTGTCATCATCACCTCTTACCAGGATTATTGCCAAAGCCTAGTTTTTCACTCTGTTTTATCTCTTCCTTCTCCAGTCCATTTTCCATAAGGTTCCCAAATTGATATTCCTAAAGCCCTGGTCTGACCATGTTACTCCCTGGATTAAGAGGCTTCAGTGGCTCCTTCATTCACCTCCTGGTTCTGCTTCTGACTTTCTAGATTTTTCTACCATGCTCCAGCTTGCTGTTTCACCCTAGACTTTTTTCAGTGCAAGCACTTCACCCTGTAACATTCCTCTGCTACATTAAACTCCTACTGTTAGTGAGCTCTTTGGGGAAGGGGTTGTCTTCCATCTTGGGGAAGGGCCTATGTTTGCCAGTTTTCATTCCCCTCCTGGCTCTGCTTTTGACTTTTGGGTACTTTGACACCAGGCACTCAAGTATCCTTCCCCTCCTCCTGCTTTTTAGCTCCCTTTTGTATTATGTCTCTCTCTCTCTCTGCTCCACACCCTTCAATTGCATGAAAGATTTCTGAGGGTAGGGATTGCCTTTTTCTATCTTATATTTTTATCTCCAGCACTTAGTACAGTGGGAACATAGTAAGCACTTTAATAAATGCTTGTAGTCTGGCCTTGATTCCCTAGGACAGTACAAAATCTCCAATCTGGCCTTTAAAATACATTATAAAGATTTTGTATTTTCTCCTAGACGTGATAAGGAGTCACTGGGGGCAGTCACTGGGGGTGGTGCAGTGGATAAAGCACTGGCCTTGGATTCAGGAGGACCTGAGTTCAAATCTGGCCTCAGAAACTTGACACTTGCTAGCTGTGTGATCCTGGGCAAGTCACTTAACCCCAACTGCCCCGCCCCCCCCAATAAAATTAAAATTAAAAAAAATATAAGGAGTCACTGAAGATTTTTGAGGAGAGGAGTGACATGATCAGATTTGGCAGGATGTGAAGGAAATAGAATAGAGAAGAGAGAGAAGAATCAGGGTTTTCATCCATATCCTTCTTCCTGTATGTGTGTATACATCAGAGTTCTGATCTTGGTCCTCTTATTTCTATTCTCTCTGTGTCTCTGTCTCTGTCCCTGTCTCTGTCTCTATCTCTCTCCCCCTCTCATCTGTCTGTTTGCCTGTTTGGCTGGCTGTCTATCTGTCTCTCATCAATTCCCATAGCTTCAATTATTATTTCTGTGTAGATGATTCACAAATCTACCTCTCTAGCCCTTATCTCTCTCTCTGCTGAGTTCTAGTTCATCAGCTCCACCTAAATGCCCTAGAGGCTTCTCTTACTCAACTTGTCCAAAACAAAATTCACCACCTGTTCCCTTAAATCTATCCTACTTAATTTCTATATGGCACCGCCATTCTTCCAACTAGCCAGGTCCACAACCTAGGTGCCATCTTCAACTCATATCTCTCCCCACTCACCCTTCCTCTTAGCTTGTCAGTTGCCAAGTCTTGTGACTTACATTTCCACCACATCTCCTACACCCATCCCCTTCTTTCCACTGTGAGTTCAACCATCCTTGTTCAGGCCCTCATCACCTCTTTTCTGAATTATTGCAATAACATCCTAATCAATTCCCCTGAATCCATCCTTCAGATAATTGCCAAATACATATTCCCTTAGGATATATCCTAAGCATGGATCTGACCATGTCACTCCCCTGTACAAAGTTTCAGTGCCTCCCTGTTGCATCTTGGATAAAATACAATTTCTTTGCTTGACATTTAAAGTCCTTAATAGGGGCAGCTAGGTAGTGCAATGGATAAAGCACCGGCCCTGGAGTCAGGAGAACCTGAGTTCAAATCTGGCCTCAGACACTTGACACTTACTAGCTGTGAGACCCAGGGCAAGTCACTTAACCCTCATTGCTCCTCAAAAAATAAAAGAAAAGAAAAAAAAATAAAGTCCTTAATAATCTCCAGCTTCTCTTTCCAGGCTAATTATACTTTACTGTCCTTCAAATCCTCTATGTTCCAGCTAACCTGACATACTTGTTGCTGCCCATACATGTCATTCCATTCTATCTCCGATTTTTGTGCCCTTGCACAAATGCTTTTCCTCCTCACCTCCATTTCTTTGGACTTCTAAGTGCCTTCAAGGTTCTTGAAAAACACTTCCTACCAAAGACCTTTCCTTACTCCCCTGGTTGTTAATGTTCTCCCTTCACATAACTTACTTTGTGTATATTTGGTATTTATTTACTTCTCTGTGGTCTGGTTTGCTATCAGGGGAATAGCAACTTGAAGGCAGGTTGATTTTGCTTTTTTTGTATCCCCTGTGCCTAGTCCAGTGCATGACACATAATAAATGCTCATTTAATTGAATTGGAGCAGGAGGATCAATTAGGAGACTATTCAAGGGAAGAGGAGATGTGAGGAAGGCTTGAACAAAAGTAGTGGCTTTAGTGAGTGAAGAAAAGAAGGACCAAGTAAGGTTTTTGTGATAGAATCAACAATGCTTGACTGGGGGCAGCTAGGTGGCACAGTGGATAAAGCACTGGCCTTGGATTCAGGAGAACCTGAGTTCAAATCCGGCCTCAGACACTTGACACTTACTAGCCATGTGACCCTGGGCAAGTCACTTAACCCTCATTGCCCCCAAAACAAAACAAAACAAAAAACCAAAAACCAAAAAGCCAATAACAAAAAACCCACAATGGTTGACCAGCAAAATAGATGGGAAGAGGGTATGGGGTGACAGAGAAGAGAGAAACAAGAACTCTGGGATTTTAAACCTGTGTGTCTGGAAGAATGGCAGTGCCTTCAATGAAAATAGTGAAGTTTGGATAAGGGATGAGTTTGAGGACGAATTGATGCTTACAGGAAATCCAAGTGGAGAGAGATATCAACTCTTAAGTGTATGCTTAACATGTTATTAGTCAAGTGCTAAACATCCAGGTAAAACCCCGGCAGTCTACCCACATCTCTATATAATTGATATGTAGAACAAAATAATAATAGAACTAATAATAGCTAGCATTTGTCTTGTGCTTTAAGGCTTGCAAAGTGATGTGTATATTATCTCATTAGATTGAATTAGATTCTATTATTATCCTCCCTATCCCCCCCTTTTTTTTTTCAGATGATGAAACTGAGGCTGAGAAAAGCTAAATGACTTGCCCAAGGTCACATAGCTAGTGAGTATCTGAGGTAGGATTTGAACTCAGGTCTTACTGCCTTCTTGACCTCCTTCCTCCCCACTCCTAGAAAGAGCCCACCAAAGCATGGACACAGTATATCTATTACAGAAAATTAGCCATTACTTATATTTGGCCTTAAAGCTTATAAACAAAATCTATTTCTTTACAATGGGGTGGCATAATTGCTTTGTGTTCATGCTTCACTATGAGCTCATTTATAGATGAGGAAAGCTGCGCTGGAAGCTCAGAGGCTGCTTTCACACATGAAGGGCAGAGTGTTTGAATCAATGTTGATGACAGTTTCAGGAAGGCAGGGACTTGAGAGAATCCAGAAATTCCCTTTGCCAGTTTCTTCCAAAAGACTTTCCCTCATTCTTCGCCGCTCCATCTCCAAATGAAACACGTGTGAGAAGCGAAGTGACAGAAACAGCAATTTATAAAATTAACTTTCTTTCCAGCCATCACTCTAAGATCACAGAATGTTAACATTGGAAGGAATCTTAGAGATCAATGAATCCGGCTGCCTCATTTTTCACAGATGACGGCCTTTGGTCACAACCTGGGCAAATAAAAATGGAGACTTTTGCATTGGATCATGTGGCAGCGTCTCAGAGCAGACTCTAAACTAGATTCTCTTAGCAGTAACCTTTGTAGTTGCCTAGGGGCGGTCTCGGGACCTCTGCCACCCCACCCTTTTTTCACCATCCTTCCCCACACAAGGCTGAGTTGTTGTGGTCCAGTGCCTGCAGAGGGCGTGGAGGGGAAAGAAAGCACTGTAATTCTTTACTTTTACCTCACTGGAGCCAAGTTAAATTCCAGAGCACCACATACAGTGGAGATTTTTGTTTTCTTTATTACGTCCCTCGGTAGGGTGGTGGCAGAACTCAAAGGGAAGTCTGTTTTGGGGAGAAGTCAGCGTCTGCCTCTTTCCCAAACCAGCCTGATCAAATCCCAAGCAGCCGGTCCTTAGATAACACTGGCCCGAGAAACCTGAAACTGACTCATCAGCCACCTATGATCATTGTCTGGAAACTGAGACGTGTTGCTGAGATGCCACAGTGATTGAGTATTAAGTAGCACCACTGGGGTTTTCTCTCCAGGGTTTATAGCCTGGACCTCTGAACTCAGACAAAGAGAGTTTTTAGAAAGCCTGTCTGGGGCCTGAAGACTTGAGCCTTTCTGTGGCACTTTGCAAGTCTAGGCTTTGGGATCATTGTTCTTCCCAGGCAGTACTGGGCAGAAAACATAACCCCTCTCCTCCCCCTCCACTATCAGAGCTGTGTACAGTGTTCTCAGCAGTGAGCTGTGTTTAAGGCAAATGAGCATTAGCCCTACCCCCCCACCCAGGTAATCTCCTTGGGGGGGGCACGTTAGGACCCTTGTTTTTGTGTCTGTGTCTTCTATCACCTAGCACTTTGCCTCATGTGTATGTACTAAGTGCCTAATAAATTTTAGGTTGCATTTTATAAAGGGAGCAGACTTTGAAAAAGGTAGTCCCAAGAGTGTGGAGCAGGAAAGTTTTCTGTTATTACTCTCTTTCTTTCTTTCTTTTTCTTTTTCTTTCTTTCTTTCTTTCTTTTTGCAGGGCAATGAGGTTTATGTGACTTGCCCAGGGTCACACAGCTAGTAAGTGTCAAGTGTCTGAGGCTGGATTTGAACTCAGGTCCTCCTGAATCCAGGGCCCATGCTCTATCCACTGTACCACCTAGCTGCCCCTCTATTATTACTCTCAAATAATGCTTATTGGATGATACCTATTCTAGGTATTAGTAATATTTCATGTATTGCAGATTAGAGAGAAAATATGAGCTGTTGAGAAGACACATGTACACATATTTGTGTGTGTGTGTGTGTGTATCTTAGTTACAAAAGTCTTCCTCTGATTTATGGAAGAGGCTCTGAATTCTCAAGGTTATATCAACAGAGTACAAAGTACTAGCCCTTGCAGAAAGATACAGCCAGAAGGAATCTAAAAAACAATGAGTATAGTGAAGTCTGGAATGAAATAATGAATGAATGAATTCACTATGTGCCAAGTACTGTGCCAAGCACTGGGGATACAATTATAAAAGTGAGATGGTTCCTGACTTCAAAAAGCTTGTACTCTTAGAGAGGCGACAGCACATACTGGAAAGTGGTGCTCAAGGAAGGGTGCTTTGTTCTGGCGAGTTACAGAGATGTTGGGTGGAATGATAGGACAGCCGGTTGACACAATCGTGCCGGTGGCACTGTTGCTTAGATCGTAGTTTTAGCTTTCAGAGGCAGAGAAAGACAGGGCACATGCATCAGCAGAGAAGAAAATGGCCAGAGTAAAGATGAGAACGCATGGTTCCAGAAATATTCAGCGTTGGAACAAGAAACTGAAGACTGAGGGACACAGGTGACCTTTCCATCAGTTTGAAGACAAGAGCTTCAAAAGAACGAGGTAGGTTTGGAAAGGGAACAACTTCTCCGATGCATTAATGAGATTTTATTTTGTTGTTGTTTGGTAGTTCAGTCATGTCTTACTCTTTGTGATCCCATCCATGGATCATAGAAGGCCAGGCCCTTCTTTCTTCCACTATATCAAAGTCTGTCCAAATTCATGTTCATTGTTTCCATGACATCATCTATCCATCTCATTCTCTGCTGTTCCCTTTTCCTTTTGCCTTCAATCTTTCCCAACATCAGGGTCTTTTCCAATGAGTCCCATCTTCTCATTATGTAGCCAATGTATTTAAGCTTCAGCTTTAGTATCTGATCTTCCAGCGAAGAGCCTGAATTAATTTTTTTAACTATTGACTAATTTGATCTCCTTTCCGTCCAAATGATTCTCAAAAGTCTTGTCTAGCACTACAATTTGAAAGCATTAATTCTGTGGTGCTCAGCTTTCCTTATAGTCCAACTCTCACAGCCATACATTGCTACTGGATAAACCATAGCTTTGACCATAAGGACCTTTGTTGGCAAGGTGATGTCTCTGCTTTTTAGCATGCTATCCATATTTGCCATAGCTTTCCTTCCAAGGAGTAAGCATCTTTTAATTCCATGCCTGCAGTCACTATCTGTAGTGATCTTTGAGCGCAAGAATATAAAATCTGACACTGCTTCCATTTCTTCTCCCTCTATTTGCCAGGAAGTGGTGGGACCGATCATCAAGATCTTCATTTTTTATGTTAAACTTTAAGCTAGCTTTGACACTCTCCTCTTTCACCCTCATCAAGAGGCTTCTTAATTCCTCTTCACTTTCTGCCATCGGACTGGTATTAGTTGCATATTTGAGATTGTTGATATTTCTCCTGGCAACTTTAATTACATACAGCTCTTGATTCATCCAGCCTGGAATTTCTCCATGTAAATGAAATAAATTAGGTGACAATATTCAGCCTTTTCCAATCTTAAACTAATCAGTTGTTCCATGTTTGGTTCTAACTGTTGCTTCTTGGCATTCATACAAGTTTCTCAGGTGACAAGTAAGATGATCTGGTACTCCCATCTCTTTGAGGACTTGTCACATTTTGCTGTGATCCACACAGTCAATGAAGCAGAAGTAGATGTTTTTCTGGGACTCCCTTGCTTTCTCCATAATGCAAATGTTGGCAAATTGGTCTCTGGTTCTTCTGCCTCTTCAAAAACCAGCCTGCTCATGCTCTCCACATCCAGATAAAGAATTAGGGAGTATTAATGCAGATCGAAGCATACTACTTTCACCATTTTTGTTGTTGTTTTTTGTTTCTTCTTTCTTGTTCTGATTCTTCTCTCACAACATGACTAATGGGAAATATATTTAACATGATTGTACTATATATATAAAAAAAATCTAGCCTGCTCTGCTGGTAATTCTCAGTTCATATATTGCTGAAGTTTAGCTTGCAGAATCTTTTGTTTTTGTTTTTTGGTGAGACAGTTGGGGTTAAATGACTTGCCCAGGGTCACTCAGCTAGTAAGTGCCAAGTGTCTGAAGCCAGATTTGAACTCAGGTACTCCTGACTCCAGGGTCGGTGCTCTATCTACTGCCCCACCTAGCTGCCCCTAGCTTGCAGAATCTTAGGTATAACCTTGCTGGCATGTGAAATGAGCACAATTGTTTGGTAATTTGAACATTCCTTGGCTTTGCCCTTCCCTTCTTTAGGATTGGGACATAAACTGATCTTTTCCAATCCAGTGGCCACTATTGTGTCTTCCAAATTTGCTGGCATATTGAGTGCAGCACTCTAAGAACATCATCTTTTAGGCTTTTAAATAGCTCAGCTGGAATTCCATCATCTCTAGTAGCCTTATAATTAACAATGCTTCCTAAGACCCATGTGACTTCATTCTCCAGGATGTCTGGCTCTAGATCAATAACCACACCATTGTAGTTACTGGTGATGTTAAGATCTTTCTTATATAGTTCTTCTGTGTATTCTTGCTACCTCTTCTTAACTTCATCTGCTTTCTGTTAAATCCCTGCCATTTTGTCTTTTATCATACCCATTTTTTTTGTCTGAAAATGCAATTTGGGTTTCTGGGTCATGGCTTAAAATATAAGAATAAGGGGCTTAAGTAGCCAAGGGCAGGATTTGCCCAACATATACTAACAAATATAAGTTTGTCTGCTATCTTACTAATCTTGCAAAAGCTGTTCTTAATTTAATTAATTTTTTTTTTGGTGGGGCAGTGAGGGTTAAGTGACTTGCCCAGGGTCACACAGCTAGTGTCAAGTATCTGAGACTGAATTTGAACTCAGGCCTTCCTGAATCCAGGGCTGGTGTGTTATCCACTGCACCACTTAGCTACCCCACAAAACCTATTCTTCATCTTCACTATGACCTCCAATCCCTCAATCTCTCAATTCTTTCCCAGGCTATCACCCCTGCACTAATTACACTCTCTGTCCTTCCCCATCTTCACCCCTTGGTGAATCAATTCAGTCCTATTCAGTATTCTTCTCTTAAATTCCTTGCCCCCTCATCGTATCAGAGATCTTTCCCTGCCAAGCCTCAGCATTGAGGCTGGACCATCGGCTTTCTCTGCCCTAACATGAATTGCTGAATGAAATTGGAGAAAATCATGAAATCCTAATAATGGGGTGCACTGCTTATTGGTTAGATCATCTTAACTCGGCCCTCCCTGTGGCAAAGCAATCCTCTTACCCTTCCCTGATTGACTCACTAGCTCACTTACCACAGCAAATTCTTCCAACCCTTTCAACCTCCCAGGACTCCCCCTGGTTTCTATTCTGTCAAGCTGAAAATTTTGTCTCATACTTTATGGAAAAAGTTAAGCCATTTGTCCTGATCTCCCACTTCATGTCACTAGGATGCTTCCTACCATTTTCTCCTCCTTCACCACCATTTCACAAGAAGAGACGTCCCTTCTCTTTGCCAAGGCTAACCCCTCTCTACAAGCACAAGTTATCTCATTCCATCCTGTCAGCCAGTTGTCCTCTCCATCATCCCAATTCTTTCATTCATCTTTAATCTCTCCTTATCTACTGGCTGTTTCCCTACTACTTATAAACATGCCCATATCTCTCCAGTTCTCTAAAAAACTCCTCATTTTATCCATCCATCCCTGCTCCCTTTTCTAGCTAAACTCCTGGAGACGGCTATCTACAGCTCATCCCTCCACTCTATCACTCCCTTTTTAGCTCTCTGCAATCTGGCTTCTGACTTCATCACTCTATCGAAACTAATCTCTCCAAATTTACCAGTGAGCTCTCTCTGTCTCTGTGTGTGTGTGTGTCTCTCTCTCTGTCTCTCTCTTTGGCTACGTTTTTAAAAATGTAATTACATGGGAGCAGCTAGGTGGTGTAGTGGATAAAGCACCGGCCCTGGATTCAGGAGGACCTAACACTTACTAGCTGTGTGACCCTGGACAAGTCATTTAACCCTCATTGCCCTGCAAAAAAATAAAATATATAAAATAAAAATAAAATGTAATTACACTTTAAGTTCCAAGCTATCTCTCTCCCTTCCTACCCTGAAGCCCACCATTTGGACACAGATATATATATGTGTGTGTGTGTGTGTGTGTGTGTGTGTGTGTGTGTGTATATATGTGTGCGTGTATATATATATGTATATATATGTGCACACATATATGTATGTATATAAAACCATACTGTGCATACTTTTATTTTTCAGTCCTTTCTCTGGAGGTGGATAGTATTTTCCTTCATAGGTCCTTTGTAGTTGATGTGAATATTTAGAATACTCAGAATGGTTTAGTTGTTCACAGTTACTCTTCTAACAACATTGCCATTACTGTATCCAACATTCTCTTGGTTCTGCTCATTTCACTCTTCATTATTCCATGCAAATCTTTCCATGTTTTTCTAAAATCAACCTGTTCATCATTTCTTATAGCAAAATCTCATGCTACAATTTGTTGAGCCATTATCCAATCGATGGACATCCTCTCAACTTCCAGTTCTTTGCCAAGCTCTTAATCATCAAATCTAATGATCTGGTATCAGTCCTCATTCTTGACCTCTCTACAACCTCTGATGCTGTCGGTCATCCTCCTCTCCTTTAAATTCTCCTCTCTAGTTTCCTGTGACACTACTCTCTCCCGTGTCAGTTCCTATCTGTCTGACAGTTCATTTTCATCTCTTTCACTAGATCTTCATCTGGGTCATGCCCATTACCGGTATCTCCTCCAAAGCTCTGTCCTGGGCCCTCCTCTCTTCTCTTTTTATACTACTTCACCTGGTGATTCTGATGAGGGAAGCAACCCAAGGAGAAGGTATCAGGTACAGGCTCCCTGTGGTCTTTAGGATACGAAGGCAAGTCAGATGATAATACATCATCTTTAACTGTCATGAAGCCACATCTGTTTCTGATGTTAAACAATTTGATAGGGCTAAGGACTTTGATAGTGAGATCTTTCTTTTCCAAGAAGCGAGGGCTGCAGCCCCTGCCAGGTTGAGGAGCAGTCATCACTTCTTTGGATAAGAGCTCTGGAGGCTGATCTGGAAACAGGGCTGATGGTCTGGGGTAGTCCTGCCATTCCTAGGGCTCTCCCCAACTTGCCTAACAGTTAGTCAGTGGATGCTGTTGGTGGCGGTGGGGACGACAGATCCAGAAATTAACAGGAGGCAAAATACAATCAAATACCCAATACTAAAAGCTATGGTCTCACATATCAATCGGTTAGTATTTATTAAGCACCAACTATGTATCTGGTACTTGCCTAGGCATTTGAGATACAAAAACAGAAATAAGATAGTCCTTACTTTCAAGGACTTGGAAGGAGAGAGATAATGTGTACAGATATAAGTATACATATTAAATATATACAGAATAAATACAAGGTAATTTGGGGGGGCAGGGTGAAACACTAGCACCTAGAAGGTGGAGAGGTGGCATGTTGCTCTACATAAGTGCACAAAATAGAAGTAACAAGAAAGATGAGCAAAAAGAAGTACTGTTGACAGAAATATTGCTGAGATTTGGAGAGGTGGGACCTGTGACTAGAAAATGGATCAGGAAGGTTATACCTTACTCAAAAAGAAGAGAATCAGAAAAACTGTGTTGGGATGGGGAAGGAGGAAAGACTATTATTGCTTATTTATTTATTTATTTGGTGAGGCAATTGGGGTTAAGTGACTTGCCCAGGGTCACACAGCTAGTAGGTGTCAAGTGTCTGAAGCTGGGTTTGAACTCAGGTCCTCCTGAATCCAAGGCCAGTGCTCTATCCACTGCGCCACCTAGCTGCCCCCAACATTGTTTATTGTAAAGTAATACACATGAGAAAATCTTCTCCACATCCAGAAAAAAGAACTGTGAATTCTGAATGCAGATTGAACCATACTGTTTCTACTTTTTGGCTGTTTTTTTCTTCTTTTTTGAGGCTTTTCCCTTGTATTCTGATTCTTCTTTCACAATATGACTAATGCAGAAATATGTTTAATGTGATTATACATCTATAACTTATATCAGATTGCTTTCTGTCTTGGAGAGGGGGGAGGGAAGGGAAGGAAGGAGAAAATTTGAAACTAAAAATCTTGTGAAAACAAATGTTGAAAACTATCTTTACATGTAACTTAAAATAATAAAATACTTTTATGATAAAAAGTAATAACATATGAGGTATTCCCAGAACTAGAAATGGGAAACATGGCGAAGGGCATTTGTAAGATCAACATAGAGAGAAACAGGCAACCATGTCATCCCAGTATACTGTAGACCATCTGGGCAGAAAGAGGAATTAACTGAGGAGTTTGGGAAATGAATGAAAAATCTAGTACAGAGGCATGATATAGAATGAGAGGGGGTTTTAATTATACAAACAGGTGCTGGATAGAATTCTATCTCTTCCAAAAGCACTGTAGCTCATAATTTCTGGACTTGCCTTAATAATAATTTTGTTCTTCAAAATGTGAAAGACACAATGAAAGAATGTGCTCTTCTATACTTGATTCTTTTTCAAAAATTTTATTTAATTTGGAATTTATGGAATTAAATAAGCACTCCCACAACATAGCATAATAAAAAAAGGTTGTACATGAAACTGCAAAGCTATTATGTACAACTTTTTATTCCTTTTAAACATATAATAAAGTTATTATGTAAATTTATTTTTTCCTTTTTTTCTTCCCTCCCCTGCCCTGTCCTAGAGATGGCTACCACTAGACACAAATAGATATATAGATAAAATTCTATACATACTTGTATTTATCAGTTCTTTCTCTGAATGCAGTTAGTATCTTTCTTCATATGTCCTTTATTTTTAAGTTGTGTAATTTATAAAAATCAAAATGACTTAGTCTTTCAGAGTTGTTTTTAAAACAATATTGCTGTTACAGTATACAATGTTATCTTGGTTCTTCCCACTTTGCTCTTCACTATTTCATGTAAGTCTTTCTATGCCTTTCTAAGATCATTACGCTCATCATTTCTAATTTCACAGTAGTATTCCATCACAACCATATACCACAACTTCTTCAGTTATTCTTCAATTGATGGGGATCCATGCAATTTCCATTTCTTTCTCACCACAAAGAGAGCTGCTATAAACATCCCATTCACATTCAAAGTTATAATTATTATTTGTGAATTTCCCTCTATATTATTTTTACTCACTATTTTGTTTTTCAGCCTCTTTTTTACCCTGTTCCTGTTACCTTATCTTCTCCCCACTCTCTGACTCCCCACTCCCCATCTCATCATACCCCATCCCCTCCCAATCCACACACCCCTCCAAAAGTCTCTCTGCCATCCTCTCCCTCCACCTCTCCCACATACTTGATTCTTGCTATCTATCTAAATGGTTGTGGGAGGATCAATGATAGGAAGCTCAATGTAGAGAGTAAGGAGTAACCTCCTAGAAAATGTGAGGGGAGAGGGAGAAGAAACAAAACAGCATCTAACATTCTTGATGTTCAAAGGGTTCAAAGAAAAGATAGGTAAGATTCCATGACCTTAAATGCTATGAAGGAAGTCAGCTCAGAATATATGGCAGGGTTCAAGGATGATATTTTGAAGACGGAGAAAATAATTCCAATGAGGAGGTCAAGGGTGAGTTGTGTTTAAAGAAACTGTTTTGAATGCACTGACCAACTTAATTTTTAAAAAAAGACATGTTTAGAAGAGAGAAGCAAAGGTAGATATTGGAGGATGAATACAAAAGTGTGGCATGGTCCTTTAAGAAATGTCAGGAGAATTAAACCTCAGAATGATCTGAAGCAGACAAGGAAAGCTATGAAAAACAGAAATAATTTTGAAAAAAGATATATTAGTGAAAAGAAGGGGATCAAAGAAGAGTTAGAACTATGGTGAAATCAATCAGAGAGAAGATAGAACTACTTGGTTCTTATATTGTCTCTCTCTGTCAAAGAGGAGGGCAGAACAAAAATGATTAATAGGGGGTTGAAATCCAAGAGAAGGAGCAAGACAGAAGATTTAGCTACCTTTGATGAGTTCAAGTCACTGGACCAGGCAAATCATATTTCAGTGTACTGAAATCACTTTCAGATGTCATTACTGAGTCATTGGGAGAGGACTCATGGGACAGGAGGTCAAATATTAATCTAATATTTTAAAAAAGAGAAGAGGATGAAGTCTCTCAACTGTGGGAAGTAATCTTGACTCAGCCCAATATTAGGAAAAAATTCCTCACAGTTAGAGGTATCCAGAAATGGAATAGACTGCTCACTGGAGGTCTTCAAATTGAGGCTAAACAACAAATTATTGGGATTTAATAAAGGAGTTATTTTTCAGTTACTGGTTGGACTACATAAACTCTGATTCTGTGAATATTCTGGTTATGGCAATTCATCATCTACTAAGGAGTGGGAATCTGAGCATACTTGGGGTCCCCCAAGACCCTTTCAAAAGATTCAAGATGTCAAAACTACATTTATAATAATAAGATAAGATGATATTTGCCTATTAAAATACTCCTTCCTTTCCAACTACATATTTGTGTGAAATTGGATTTTCTTCACATAATTCAATGAAAGCAACATATCTTGACAAATTGAATGCAAAATAGATACAAGAATCCCCCTATCTTCTATTAAGCCAGATATCAAAGAGATTTAGAAAAAACATGCAAAATATTGTCAATCTTCCTATTTTTTTGTTTTGGAAAATGTAGTAGTTTTTTCATTAAACTTTTATTTATGTTAATACATAATGGGTTTGTTTTATTTCAATGAACTAATAGTTTTCAATTTTATCAATTTTAATTTTTAATATGGTAAATATTGATAGATATAACCCATGTAAACAAAAACTCTTTGCAGTTCTCAAAGAAATTTCAGAGAGTGATAATGAGATCCCTTTGTAAGTTTGAAAAATACTGTACTAAGGTTTTAATGGGTTACAATAATAATAGTAGCTAATATTTATATAGTGCCTTTAGGTTTGTGAAATGCTTTACACATATTTTCTCATTTGACCCTCATGACACCCTGTGAAGAAGGTGCTATTACTACCCCCATTTTATAGATGAGAAAAGTAGGGTTAGGAGAGGTTAAATTACTTGTCCAGCTTTACAGGACCTGATGCTGAGTGAGATGAGCAGAACTAGTAGAACATGGTACATAAACATGTTTTGTTTTGTTTTTTTGGATAGGAAAGGCTTTAAAAAAAATTAATTAATTATTTTTTTTTCCCGTTACATGTAAAGATAGTTCTCAACTTTTGTTTATACAAGCTTTCCCATTTCAGATTTTTCTCCCTCCCCCCTCCCCTGGACAGCAGGTAATCTGATATAGGTTATATATATACACATAATAACATTAATCCTATTTCTGCATTAGCCATGTTATAAGAGAAAAATCAGAGCAATGATGAAAAACCTCAAAATAGAAAAAACAACAGCACCAAAAACAAAAGAAATAGTATGGTTCATTCAGCATCTATACTCCACAGTTCTTTTTTTTTTCTTGGATTTGGAGATCCTCTTCTATCATGAGTTCCCTGGAACTCTTCTGTACCATTGCATTGGTGAGAAGAATATAACAGTAGATCAACACTCAGTGTTGATGATACTGTGTACAATGTTCTTCTGGTTCTGCTCATCTCACTCATCATCAGCCCATGCAATACCCTCCAGGTTTCTCTGAACTCCTCCTGCTCATCGTTTCTTACAGCACAATAGTATTCCATTGTATTCATATACCACTACTTGTCCAGCCATTCCCCAATTGATGGGCATCCCCTCAACTTCCAATTCCTTGCCACCGCATAAAGAGCAGCTATAAATATTTTTGTACATGTGGGTCCCTTTCCCCTCTCCATGATTTCTTTGGGAAAAAGACCCAAAAGGTACACAAACATCTTACACCTTATACTAAAATAAGGTCAAAATGGATACACGATTTAGACATAAGAGGTAATACCATAGGTAAATTAGGAGAGAAAGGAATAGTCTACCTATCAGATCTTTGGAAAGGAAAACAGTTCATGACCAAACAAGAGATAGAGTATATTATAAAATGCAAAATGGATGATTTTGATTACATTAAATTAAAAAATTTTTGTACAAACAGAAACAATGCATCCAAAATTAGAAGGGAGGCAGAAAGCTGGGAAACAATTTTTGTGGCCAGTACTTCTGATAAAGGCCTCATCTCTAAAATATATAGGTAACTAAATCAAATGTATAAGAATCCAAGTCATTCCCCAATTGAGAAATGGTCAAAGGATATGAACAGGCAATTTTCTGATGAAGAAACCAAAGCTATCTATTCCCATATGAAAAAATGCTCTAAATCTTTAATGATTAGAGAGATGCAAATTAAAACAACTCTGAGGTACCACCTGACACCTATCAGATTGGCTAAAATGGCAAAAAAAAGAAAATAATAAATGTTGGAGAAGCTGTGGGAAAATTGGAACACTAATGCATTGTTGGTGGAGCTGTGAACTGATCCAACCATTCTGGAGAGCAATTTGGAATTATGCCCAAAGGGTGATAAAGCTGTCCAAACCCTTTGAGCCAGCAATACAACTTTTGGGTCTTTTTCCCAAAGAAATCATGGAGAGGGGAAAGGGACCCACATGTACAAAAATATTTATAGCTGCTCTTTATGTGGTGGCAAGGAATTGGAAGTTGAGGGGATGCCCATCAATTGGGGAATGGCTGGACAAATTGTGGTATATGAATACAATGGAATACTATTGTGCTGTAAGAAATGATGAGCAGGAGGAGTTCAGAGAAACCTGGAGGGTGTTGCATGGGCTGATGATGAGTGAGATGAGCAGAACCAGAAGAACACTGTACACAGTATCATCAACACTGAGTGTTGATCTACTGTGATGGACTATATTCTTCTCACCAATGCAATGGTACAGAAGAGTTCCAGGGAACTCATGATAGAAGAGGATCTCCAAATCCAAGAAAAAAAAAAAAGAACTGTGGAGTATAGATGCTGAATGAACCATACTATTTCTTTTGTTTTTGGTGCTGTTGTTTTTTCTATTTTGAGGTTTTTCATCATTGCTCTGATTTTTCTCTTATAACATGGCTAATGCAGAAATAGGATTAATGTTATTATGTGTGTATATATATATATAACTTATATCAGATTACCTGCTGTCTAGGGGAGGGGTGAGGGAGGGGAGGGAGGGAGAAAAATCTGAAATTGGAAAGCATGTATAAACAAAAGTTGAGAACTATCTTTACATGTAACGGGAAAAATACTTTATTAATTAAAAAAAAAGAACATGGTACACAGTAACAGCAACATTGTGTGATGATCAGTTGTGATAGACTTGGCTCTTCTCAGCAGTGCAATGATCCAAAACAATTTCAAAGAACTATGATAGAAAATGTTCTCCAAATACAGAAAAAAGAACTGTGGATTCTGAATGCAGATTGAATCATACTGTTTCTACTTTTTGGCTGTTTTTTTTCTTGAGGTTTTCCCCTTGTGTTCTGATTCTTCTTTCACAATATGGTTAATGCAGAAATATGTTTAATGTGATTGTACATATATAACCTAGATCAGATTGCTTTCTGTCTTGGGTAGGGGGGAAGGGAAGGGAGGATGGGAGAAAAATTTGGAACTAAAAATCCTATGAAAACAAATGTTGAAAAATATCTTTATGTGTAACTGGAAAATAATAAAATATTTATGATTTTAAAAAATTACTTGTCCAGCATCCCATATATAGTAAATGACTGAAGTAGGATTCGAACAGAGGTCTTCCTGACTCCAAGTCCAGAACTCTATCTATATATCACTCCATTATGCTAGCTAGATGCCTTTGTATTTGTGGAAAGAGTGAATATGTGTGTATATGGGAGTTGGTCATTTGTTAGTTTATGAAAGATAGCAAGGTTCTAGTATATTATTCTAGGTATCTGATTATATATTTCTAGGAATTAATTGGGGGATAAAATTTTGTAATCTGTAGTGATATGTTGCACAGGTCCCACTGTTTTTTTGCACAATATGCAGTGATCAGTAAACTCTGTATCCTTAATTACTTTTCTGTAATATTTAGTGGGAATGACCTGATTCTGAGTAGCTATCATAGACAATTCTGTTTCTAGAAACAGATCCACATGGCTAAGTCATGTTTCTTTGTCAACATATTTTTTGTTGAATTAATGCAGATTTTCTATTTAGGGGGCCCTTTGATTCCATTCAGGATCTTAGCAGTTCGATAGGTTCATATTCCAAGATAAACCATTTTTTGTCACATTCAACCAATCTAATGTCACATGCCTGTTACTTGCCTTTATATTGTTCAAAAAGATTTCTGTAAGTTTTTAAATTGTTTGCATTATGCTCTAAGACTGATTATCAGTCCTCTTTCTCCTCTTTGGTGAAGGAGTGTTATTTTGTTAATATTACATGGGTTTTTGTTAGGATACTTTCCAAATCATTTCTCAATAACCATCAGAATCAGAACATTTGTTCTTCTATAGAGGACAGAGAACTGGCCTTGGAATCAGGAAAAGCTGAATTCAAGTCCTAACTCTGCAATTAATCATTAATATAGACTTAGAGCTGGAGGGGACCTTAGAAGCAATCTAGTCTAATTTTCATTTATAAATGAGTAAGCTGAGGTAAAGTGACTTGACTTGTTCAAGGTCCCAGAGTTAATAAGAGGAATTTAACACAGGTGTTCTTCCTCAAAATCCAGTGATCTTTTCCACTGTTCTACTACTTCCCCGTAGTAAGGTTAAAAATATTTTCATCTTCTCTGTATATTCACCTTGAAACCTTTCTCACAAACCTCTGGCTCATATACCCATCTAGTGTTACCCTCAGAAGAACCAGGTGGCAAAGAGCTGTAAATGATAAAGGACTTTATATTTTATCCTGAAAGTAGTAAGGAGTCACTGGATGATGGTTCAATTCTTTTCTTCAGTCCTCAGTAAGCATTCAGGTTAACAAAATGTGTAATAAAGGACAGGTTTTATTTAACTTGAAAGAAAATGCAAAACATTTATATCCAAGCTCATAAGTAGTCAGAACAACTTTCTTATCCTTTCTTTAAGTAATCTGACCACCTGCCCTTTTAGTACCTGCTCACTATAGTTTCTGTCTTCCGCAAGCATACAGAAAAGCAGGATGTCACTTTATTAAGCATTGAGGGAGTGTAATACATAATTTGTCCATTAGATGTCACTATGTGCAAACCACTGATCTACTGGTTCCATCAAGTTATTTTTGGTGGTTGGGCAAGAGATCCTCCTTAATGTGCATGTACAAAGTTCCCACCCTGCAAAATGATGTGGTCTCAAATATCTTAGCAAAGAAGAAAGCCTTGCTGACCAGGTTTGGAACTGTAGCCTGGTGGTTGATATAAAACATTATTAAAAATTATGAAAATTAGAGAAATGTCTATGGCTCTTCCCTCTACTTGGTATCTGGGAAATTACCTAGCTCAATCTTGACTTTCAATCAATCAATCAATCAGGATTTATTAAACACTTACGATGTACCCAAAATAGCTCCTGTCTAAAGGGGGCATTCTAATGGAGGAAACAACATGTATAAATCTGAATATGCAAGAATTAGTTATTTAGAAGGTATAACTGTAGAGGGCATAAGTAGCTTGTGGGATAAGGAAAGGCCATGTGGTGGCCTTTAGCTGCTTGAACTCAGTCTTAAAGGAAGTGAAGGATTCCAAGAGTAAGAGATTGAAAAAGATTGTATTCCAGGCATAAAGAATATCCAATGCAAGGGAAAGGAGATTAAAAAAAGTAAAAGATGGAGGAAAATACACAATTGAAGGTCCTAATTGTGAATGTGAATAGGATAAAATCACCTATAAAACAGAAGATAATAGCTGCATGGATTTGAAAGAATAATCCAACAATATGTTGTTTATAAGCAATGTGCTTGAAACATAAATATTTACACAAGGTTAAAATGAGAGGTTAAAAAAAAGGCAAGAGTAGCAATCATCATCTCAGATGAGGCAACAGCAAAAATTGTCTTGGTTAAAAGAGAGAAGCAGAGAAGTTACATTTATGTCAGGAGTTATCATAAACCATGAATTAAAACCAGTATTTAATATATATGTACTGATGATATAACATCTGTAACACCAGGTTTACAAGTGAAACTTATTTACCATTGCATATACTTATTAGGGATGACTAGGTCAATAAAATTTATAGTTATCAATCAAAGTTTACTATTAAACAGTATAAACAACAGGGCCTGTAGGAGCAAACCACTAATGTGTTTCCTAGAGGTCCCAGTGAACATGTTTTGTACTGGTGCTCATGATAAGAAGGTGCTCCCTCTCTATTCAGCTGGAAGTGTTTCTCCTTCTGTCCTCAAGTGAACACAGGATGCTCATATTTCCAAATGCAAAGAATACAAGAATCCTTGTGGAGACTTAAGGCCATGACCTCTGGTGAATTTTTGTGGTTCTGGCTAAGGGTGTTTACAAGTCACATCTAAGCTCTGATTGGTGATTGATTATCTAAACTTATGATGAAAGGACATTATCTTTTTTTTTTTAATTAATTAAATTTTTTTTGTGTGGGGCAATGAGGATTAAGTGACTTGCTCTTACTCTTGGAATCCTTCACTAATAAGTGTCAAGTGTCTGAGGCCAGATTTGAACTCAGGTCCTCCTGAAACAAGGGCTGGTGCTTTATCCACTGTGCCACTTAGCTGCCCCAGGACATTATCAATCAAAGTTTTAGTTTCCTAAACCACAGGGCAAGTAAGGGGCGCAGTGCAGCAAGGTGGTGCAGTGGACAGAGCACTGACCCTGAAGTTGGGACTTGAGTTCAATTCTCACCTCAAATACTTACTAGCTCTGTGACTTCGAGCAAGTCTTGCATTTGTGTGTGTGTGTGTGTTTTGCAGAGCAATGAGGATTAAGTGACTTGCCCAGGGTCACACAGCTAGTAAGTGTCAAGTGTCTGACGCCGGATTTGAACTCAGGTCCTTCTGAATCCAAGACTGGTACTTTATCCACTGTGCCACCTAGCTGCCCCCTTGGGCAAGTCTCTTAACCCTAATTACCTTAAACATTTGGGGCCACATTCAGTTGTCCTGATATACATACACATATACACATGCATACACATACATACATACATACATACATACATGAATATTGCCACTGGACCCAAGTGACTCTAGAGGAGAGAGTGAGGTTGGTGACTTTGCACAGTCTTCCCTCACTTAAATCCAATTCACTGCAAGTCATGAATGACATCACCTCCTGATGTCATGGTCCTCCTCAAGAATCAAGGACAAACAACAAGTGGCATAGTGTATAGAATGCCAGGCCTGAAGTCAGGAATATCTGAGTTCAAATGTATCCTCAGACACTTAACTAAAGGTGTGACCCTGGGCAAGTCATTTAACCCTGTTTGCCTTAGTTTCCTCCTCCATAAAATGAGCTGGAGAAGGAATTGGCAAACCACTCCAGTATCTTTGCCAAGAAAACTCCAAAAGGGGCAACAAAGAGTTAGATATGCCTGAAAAACACTAAACAACAACAATATGATGAAAAGAAATGATCAATCAAAATTTTAGTTTCCTAATGTCATTAGCAGGTGTTTTTCAGTGGTTACTCCATTTGGGACACATACTTCATTAATAGTTGTTTACAAGATTTGGGAGGACACATATATCATGGCCAAAGTTTACCACTCAATTCATTATCTCATGACAGAAAAAGAGCTTATATAAACAACTACTTAGTCACAAAATGGAAGCTTAAAACAAAAATGGAGTTGCTCATCCTAAATTCCTACTCCAACATCTAAATGTTTCAAGGAAAAGCTAAATGTGGAGAAATAGAAAAGTAAAACCACAATAATGGGGTTTCTCAATGTAGCACTTTCAGGTCTAGGCAAATCTAAGGAAGAAGTTATTCTAATCTGAAGATTTTAGAAAAGTTATATATGATGGGTCTCTGAAGATTAATTAATGAAAACTGAAAGGAATAAATGTGTTTCAGTTGTGTGTGTCACCTTTAACAAATATTGACCGTAGCTCATAAAAACTTTATAAATACAAAGAAGCTAAAATAGATCGCAATAAAAATGATTACAATGTGATAAAAATACCATTTAATAAAGAACAATTTAAGAAATTATTTAAAATGAATTAGACTGAGGGCAGCTAGGTGGCACAGTGGATAAAGCACCAGCCCTGGATTCAGGAGTACCTGAGTTCAAATCCGGCTTCAGACACTTGACACTTACTAGCTGTGTGACCCTGGGCAAGTCACTTAACCCCCATTGCCCCGCAAAAAAAAAAAAAATTAATTAGACTAAATAACTTAATCCTAAAGAATATGTGGGTTAAAGAACAAATTATAAGAATACTGAATAATTTCTTTAAAAATGACAATTAAAAAATGCCAGATTTAGGGGCAGCTAGGTGGCGCAGTGGATAGAGCACCGGCCCTGGAGTCAGGAGTACCTGAGTTCAAATCCGGCCTCAGACACTTAACACTTACTAGCTGTGTGACCCTGGGCAAGTCACTTAACCCCAATTGCCTCACTAAAACACACACACACACACACACACACACAAAATGCCAGATTTGTGAGATATTGCCAGACTATTCATTAGGTAGAAAACTTATATCTCTAAACATTTTCATTAATAAAAAAAATGAAAATAGAAAATGAATTGGGTCCTAGAAAACCAATACATTTTAAAACCTCATTTAAAAACAAACAAAAAAAGAAAATTCTGATAATCAAAGAAGAGATGAACAAAATTGAAAATAAAATAAAACCATTGGATTAACAAATAAAACTGGGAGCTGGTTTTAAAAAAATAAAGAAAGGAAAGAAACAAGTATTAATTAAGTACTTACCACATGGTAAGAACTGTGCTAAATTCTGAGGATACAAAAACAAGCAAAAAAAAAAAAAAAGGATAATCCCTGCTCTCAACGAGTTTGCTTTCCAATAAGAGAAGACAAAACAGAAAAGAGAGCTGAAAAGCTGAAGGGGATGTATGGGTGAGCCATGGAGATGTGGTTTTGAGGTCTGAAAAGTCAAGAACAAGATCCAGAGGGGAATAAAGGCTGTCCATGTGGATCCCTCCACAAAATGGAAGCCTAGGAAGAACTCATCAATTGCTGAGATATTCCAGGGTGAGAAGGAAGCTGGGAAGTTGTATGTTCCAGGGTAAGGAATCCCCAGACTCTAAAGGAAAATCCAGGCTAGGGTAGCAACAGTAGCATGCTTTTGAAGTCTGGAAAGGCAGGAACAGGTCTGAGGTGGGGATAGGAAGAGGTAAGACTAGACAAACAACTAGCTAATTTGATTTTTTTTCTGAAGAGAGAAAAACCAAATTGTCATTATAAAAAAAGGAGAATTCCCAACAAATGTAGAGGAAATGAAAGAAGTTATCAGAAATAATTCTGGTCACCTGTCTCCAACTAAAACTAATAAATGGAATAGATAACCATTTACAAAAATATAAAATGTCATGGTTAACAAAATAAGAAACAAAATTTAAATAATCTAATCACAGAAAAATAAATTGAACAAGTCATAAATGGCAGGTACATTTATGAATTAATTTTATTAAACACCCAAAGAAAAATTTATTCCTAAATTGTTTAAACTGATTTTTAAAATAGGAAAAGAAGGGGCAGCTAGGTGACACAGTGGATAGAGCACCGGCCTTGGAGTCAGGAGTACCTGAGTTCAAATCCAGCCTCGGACACTTAACACTTACTAGCTGTGTGACACTGGGCAAGTCACTTAACCCCAATTGCCTCACTTAAAAAAAAAAAAAGGAAAAGAAGGGATGCTACCACATTCTTTTCTTCCTCCTCCTCTTCCTTCTTCTACAATGTTTAGGCTTTATTTATTTATTTTCCCTTAATAGTATTTTTTTCCAAGTACATGTAAAGATAGTTTTCAGCATTCATTTTTGTAAGATTTTGAGTTCCAAACTTTTCTCCCTCCTTTCCTTACCTTTCCCCTCCCCAAGATGGCAAGTAATCTGATAATATGTTATATATGTACAATCATGTTAATTTACATGTTTTAAGGTGGATTTTTGTTTTTGTGTTTTTGGTGGGGCAATGAGGCTTAAGTGACTTGCCCAAGTTCACACAGCTAGCAAGTGTCTGAGGTCAAATTTGAACTCAGGTCCTCCTGAATCCAGGGCCAGTGCTTTATCCACTGTGCCACCTAGCTGCCCCTGTACAATCATGTTAAGCGTATTTCCACATTAGTAATGTTGTACTACATTCTTTCTATGATACTTAAAGAGGCAACTAGGTGGTGCAGTGGAGTGAGAAAGAACTGGAGTTAGGAACACAGGAGTTCAAATTGAACTTCTGATAATTAGCCATGTGACCTTGAACAAGTCACTTAACATCTGTTTACCTCAGTTTCCTCAACTGAAAAATTGAGATTAAAAAAAGCACCTACCTCCAGGGCTGTTGTGAGGATCAAATGAGATAATATCTATAAAGAGTTTAGTACAGTGTCTGACACACAGTAAATGTTATAAAAATGCTATTATTGTTGTTGTTACCAGGGAGAGTCAAAACATAGAAATAAAACTATAGACCAATATCCCTAATAAATATTGATGCAAAATTCTTAAATAAAAGCAAAAGAGGCTCCAGTAACAATTTTTATTTTATTTTATTTTTTTAAGTGAGGCAATTGGGGTTAAGTGACTTGTCTAGGGTCACACAGCTAGTAAGTGTTAAGTGTCTGATGCCAGATTTGAACTCAGGTCCTTCTGAATCCAGGGCCGGTGCTCTATCCACTGCGCCACTTAGCTGCCCCTAGTAACAATTTTTGAAAGACAATATACTATGATCAAGTTGGATTTATACCAGGAATTCAGGATTAATCCAGTTTTAGGAGAACTATAAACATAATAGACCATATTCATAACAAGGGGAAAAACTCATATGATTTTATCGATAGATGCAAAAAAAGCTTTTAACAAAATACATCTGTTACAGCTAAAAACAATGGGAAGCATAGGAATAAATCGACCTTTTCTTAATATGATAAGTATTATTGATCTAAAATCAAGAGCCAGCATTAAACATAATGGAGATAAACAGAGGTCAATCCAATAAAATCAGGGGTAAAACAAAGATGTCCATTACCCACACTTCTCTTTGATATAGTGTTAGAAATGTTAGCTATAATACAAGAAAAAGAAATCAAGAGAATATATATGGACAAATAGGAAACAAAATGATCACTTTTTTGCAGATGATATGATAGTTTATTTAGAGAAGTCTAGAGACTGAAATAAAAAATGAGAAACAAAGTAGTGGGATATAAAATAAATTCATATGAATTGCTAGCATCTCTACATATTACCAATAAAACAAAGCAAAAAGAAATAGAAAAATTCCATTTAAAATAAGCATAGAATATATAAAATAATTGGGAATATACTTATCAAAATACTGAACTATATGAGTATAACTACAAAAAAAAACTATGGAAGTAAAGACAGATTTGAATAATTAGAGAAATATTAACTTCTCATGGGTAGGCTGAACCAGTGGAATAAAAATGACAATGCTGCCTAAATTAATTTACTTTCCCAGTGCCATACCAATGTGAGGAAATTATTAATAACGTGGGTTTAGGGACTCCCAGAGGCCCCCCGCTGAGAGAGCCTGGCCTGACCTTTCTTAAGGCCAGCCCAGAGTCAGGAAGTTACCTCATTCAAAACCACACCCACCTGAAATCCTTGTATCCACCAGAGGATCTGTTCTCTGGGATCTGGCATCAGCACGACTGCACCAAACCACCCTCAAATCCAGTGAACCAATAGATTTGAATGATGCCAGCCAATTAGCTTTAAGCAGTATGTAAGGGCAGCTGCTCCCCCTTCCCTCAGAGAGCTTATGCTCACAGATCTCTCTCTTGTCCTGGGAACGCAGAAGAGAGCCACGTGGCCCAGTTTTTCTCTCCCCTAGATCATAGCTAGGCTTTCCTATCTTTCAGAGCCAAGTGTGCTCTCTTTACTAATATTTTATATGCTTTAATAAATGCTTAATGCCCCCAAACTGGTGCTGTAGCCTCTAATTTCTAAGTAATATATATATAGGATAAACCCAGCTACTAGGGTGACCACATATAGTTTTTGTTTGTTTGTTTGTTTGTTTGTTTTTGGTGGGGCAATGAGGGTTAAGTGACTTGCCCAGGGTCACACAGCTAGTAAGTGTCAAGTGTCTGAAGCCGGATTTGAACTCAGGTTCTCCTGAATCCAGGGCCAGTGCTTTATTCACTTCGTCACCTAGCTGCCTACACATATAGTTTTAAATGCCATATCAATCAAACTATCCAAGGATTATGTAATAGAGCTAGGGGAAAAAATTATCTGGAGGAACAAAAGGTCAAGAAATCTCATGGAAAATCATAAAAAAGTGAGATGGAAGAGGGGCCTAGAAGTGCTAACTTTCTACTATACTACAAAGCAATAATTATAGAAACAACATTTTAAATTTAGGGAAGTTATTCAGTGTAACAGACTAGGTACACAACAGTTAGAAACAAACGAACCTAGTAGCCTAGTGTTTAATAAAAGCCAAAGACCACAGTTAATAGGGTAATAACTCGGTATTGTATAAAAACTGATTGAAAAACTAGAAGGCAATCTGGTAGAAATGAACATTTAGATGAACACTTCATACCATACACCAAGGTAAGCTCCAAATGAATACATCACTTAAATACAAATGCTTATATTAGAAAGTAGAGCAGTAAGGAAGAAGTTACCTTTTGGATCTTTTGACAGGGGAAGAATTTGTGACCAGACAAGGGATAGACAGGATCACAGAAAATAAAATGGATGATTTTGATTACATCAAACTAAAAAAGTTTTTTATATAAACAAAACCAATGTAGGGGCAGCTAGGTGGCACAGTGGATAGAGCACTGGCCCTGGAGTCAGGAGTACCTGAGTTCAAATACGGCCTCAGACACTTAACACTTACTAGCTGTGTGACCCTGGGCAAGTCACTTAACCCCAATTGCCTCACTAAAAAAAAAACAAAAACAAACCAATGTAGCTAAAATCAGAAGGGATAGCTTTGTAGCAAGTTTTTATGCTAAAGGTCATATTTCCAAGATATATAAGGAAAGGATTCAATTTTACAAAAATAAGAGCTATTCTCCAGATTAATGGCCTAAAAATACAAACAGACAGTTTTTAAAGAAAAAAATCCATGCTGTCAACAAACATATGAAAAAATTCTGCAAATCGCCAATAATTAGAGAACTGCACATTATGGCAACTTTGAGGATCTACTTCAGATTTATCAGAATGACAAAACTGACAGACAAGGGAAATGACAAATATTGGAGGGTCTGGGGGCAAATAGGCACACTAATACACTATTAGTGACATTGTGAATGAATTGGTCCAGTCATTCTGAAAAGCAATTTGAAAGTTTGCCCCAAAATGTTACTAAAGTGAGCTGGCTATACCTCTACTAGACCTATATCCCAAAGAGATCAAAGAAAGGGGGAAAGGATTCATAGGTACATGAATATTTATAGCAGCTCTAATTTTAGTGGCAAACAATCAGAATCCAAGGGGATTCCCATCAATTTGGGAATGACTGGACAGATTATAGTACATGAATGTTGTTGTGGACAAAGAACTGAAGAGTTGTAAATTAACCCCAAACAATCCCACAATTTTAGCCAGGAATGCTGTAAGCAAACAAATTGTGATGCAGACCCGGGGTAAACATTTCTCTCAGGTGGATTCATCTGAAACTCAGGTATGGGCCCTTTGGGGAAGAGTATAAAAAGTGATTTTAAAAGAATATAAAAGTGATTTTTGAGACTTTTGTGGGAAGTTTATGAGATCCCAAGAAACCTCCTTGATGACTGCTTTTTTTTTTTTTTTTTTTTTGCAGGGCAATGGGGGTTAAGTGACTTGCCCAGGGTCACACAGCTAGTAAGTGTCAAGTGTCTGAGGCCGGATTTGAACTCATGAATCCAGGGCCAGTGCTTTATCCACTGCGCCACCTAGCTGCCCCTGATGACTGCTTTTTTTTTTTTTTTTTTTGCAGGCAATGGGGGTTAAGTGACTTGCCCAGGGTCACACAGCTAGTAAGTGTCAAGTGTCTGAGGCCGGATTTGAACTCAGGTACTCCTGAATCCAGGGCCGGTGCTTTAACCACTGCGCCATCTAGCTGCCCCCTGATGACTGCTTTTAAAAGGCTTCTTGCTAGAAATTTTTATTTGTTTTTATGTTCTGAACTGTTTTAAAATATCATTGAGAATTGCTTCTACCTGAGGGTCCTGAAATGATGATTTTAGTAAAAGGACTGCTTGTTTAAACCCTCTGGCTCTAAGTGGGCCATTATACCAGTTGCAGGATATATAAAAAAAATCATTTCAGTGAAGGTTGAGAAGGCTTATATGAACTGATGCAGAGTGAAGGAGAAAAATAAATGATACTATTACAATATTGTAAAAAACAAACAACTTTGAAAGAATTAAGAATTCTGATCAAAGTGATGACCAAGGGGATCTGAGGACCAGAAGACAGATGGTAAAGAAAACCATCCACCTCTTAACCAAGAGGAAATGGACTCAAGATTGTCAATGAAACATATATTTTTTAATATGGCCATTGTGGGAATTTGTTTCATTTATTATCTTTTCTTTTGGCTAGGAGGTAGGAAAGAAAAAATAAATGTTTGCTAATAAATTTTTTAAAATGAAATCCATTTATATATATATTTTAAATTAATAAAGTATTTTATTTTTTTCCGTTACATGTAAAGATAGTTCTCAACTTTTGTTTATATAAGCTTTACAATTTCAGATTTTTCTTCCTCCCTCCCCTCCCTCACCCCTCCCCTAGACAGCAGGTAATCTGATATAAGTTATATATATATGTATACGTATATATATATATATATGTATATATATACACATAATAACATTAATCCTATTTCTGCATTAGTCCTGTTATAGGAGAAAAAATCAGAGCAATGATGAAAAACCTCAAAATAGAAAAAAACAACAGCACCAAAAACAAAAGAAATAGTATGGTTCATTCAGCATCTATACTCCACAGTTCTTTTTTTTTTTTCCTTGGATTTGGAGATCCTCTTCTATCACGAGTTCCCTGGAACTCTTCTGTGCCATTGCATTGGTGAGAAGAATATAGTCCATCACAGTAGATCAACACTCAATGTTGATGATACTGTGTACAATGTTCTTCTGGTTCTGCTCATCTCACTCATCATCAGCTCACGCAAGACGCTCCAGGTTTCTCTAAACTCCTCCTGCTCATCATTTCTTACAGCACAATAGTATTCCATTGTATTCATATACCACAACTGGTCCAGCCATTCCCCAATTGATGGGCACCCCCTCAACTTCCAATTCCTTGCCACCACGTAAAGAGCAGCTATAAATATTTTTGTACATGTGGGTCCCTTTCCCCTTTCCATGATTTCTTTGGGAAAAAGACCCAAAAGTGGTATTGCTGGGTCAAAGGGTATGCACAGCTTTATTGCCCTTTGGTCATAATTCCAAATTGCTCTCCAGAATGGCTGGATCAGTTCACAGCTCCACCAACAATGGGAAATCCATTTATATTTTACTCTATATTTAAAACAGGCAATCAACCTTTTATATCTCCATAGTTTAGCATATTGAAAATGTATGGGAAAATTGTTTTTAGCATGTCTACAGAAACATTCTGCTTTACCACTTCTGAACCTTTTCCTGTAGTTGTGGAAAGGGAATAGAGTACCAGGGCTTAGCTCTCCATCGAGTTTTAGGACTGAGATTAGTGCTGGAAGATGGTCTCTCAGCTGCTGAGTTTTCAGAGGCTTATATCAGGGCTTTCTCTCAAAAGCAAAGAAGAGGCAAAATGGAAGGGCAAGACCTACCCACACAAAACTCTTGGAAATTCCCTGTCCTTCTGGTGGTGCAGCTGGACCTAGAATCAGAAAAACCTGTATTCAAGTCTGGCCTCAGATCTAGGGATATAACCCTGGCCAATTGCCTTAAAAACATCCAGGGGCATCTCCAGTCATCCTAATATATATCTTGCCACTGGACCCAGATGGCTCTGGAGGAGAGAGTAAGGTTGGTGATCTTGCACAGCCCTCCCTCACTTAAAAAATCCAATTCACTGCAAGTGATGACATTACCTGATGTCATGGTCCTCTTTGGATACTAAGGACAAACAACAAGTCACTTAACCTGTGTTTGCCTCAGTTTTCAAAATGGGGATGATAACAGCACCTACCTTGCAAGGTTGTTGTGAAAATCAAATGAGGAAAACACTTAACACAACACCTGGCACATAGTAGGTACTATATAAATGCTTCCTCTCTCCTTTTTTCCCTCCCCCAACTATCTTCCCCAAACTATCATGTCTCTAAACTCTGAGGCAAAATAAAAATTTTAGGGAAATGTGGGTATAGCAAGAGCACTGGTTACAATGAATTCAGGGTGTTTTTCAGAAATCTTAACACCCCATAGGAGCTCTATAAAACAGAAACTACTGTAGAGGAAGGTGTTGTACTACTATACTTAAGTGCCATTGATCATTCTTTCTTTTTTAGATCCCTGCAATTATCTGGGGCCAACCTTGTCTCATACAACCTATAGAATCATGGTATTTAGAGATGGTAGGGATGTTAGAGATAACTCAGTCTAATCTCATTATTAATAATAGCTAGGATTTATATAGTGCTTTAAGGTTTGCAAAGCACTTTACATATGTTCACTTATTTGATCCTCAACAATCCTATGAGGTAGATTCCTTTATTATATTCAGTTTACACTTGCCAAAACTGAGGGACGGATATATTGAGTGACTTGTCCAGGGTCACACAGCTAGTGTCTGAAACAGGATTTGAACTCATATCTACTTGACTCCAGGTTCTATAGTCTTTGTTACCTAGCCGTTCCTCTGTTTGTCATCACGATAAACGTTCATCATTTTGCAGCTGAGGGCCAGAGAGTGGATGATTTGTCCAGGGTCATATGGAAAGTAAGCAGCAGAACCAGAATTCAAACACAAATTTGATGAAAAATCCTGTGTTCTTTTCAAATACCAAATTGCCTCTCAAGTCAGGTAAACCCAGGGGCCTCCACTTGACCTTCCTTAAGAAGTTATAATGAATCATCTCTTATTTGGGGGGTAGCACCTTGTCTGTGTGTTCACCTTCTGTTTATACTGTCGTTACAACCTTGCTATGCCAGAGCCCAGAGCATTATAAACATCACAATGGGTATCATTTTTCCTTTCAGGCTCAGATGTGCAAGATGACCCTGTGAAGCATGACTCTGAGCAATTATCTGAAGCTAAAAGATCCAAGGGATCCAGAATCTAAGAAAAATCACCATAGCAATAGGCAGTCAAAACATCAAAGTAGCAAGGTATAGTGCCTACAAAAAAGTGGTCCCCCAATACTCTTTAACCACATGCTGCTATGCTAGGCTGAAAGCAACTGCGAGCTCCTTAATTAATTTGAGAAGGGGTTTACATTCCAAAGCCTAGAGGCATCCTTATTTTCAGCACTGAATGATCAACCGCAAATAAAGACTTGAAGAAAATAGTGTAAAGCCAGGAAATTGGAGGCTTACTTTAAGGGATATATGTTTCAACGCGCCCCCCCCCCCCATCCTGGGAAATAACTACTAGTACAAGAGAGACACATGGGACAAAAAGAGGGAGACAATTATGTCCCAAAGGCCAGGGTTGCAGAGATCTTTCATATGAGTCATTCTGCAGTGGTAATCATGATATATGTCACACTGAGTTAAGGGACTAAAGGAAGTACAAAACCAAAACTTTTCTGAAGAGGAACCATCGTGGTCTTTAGCTGTGGTTGGAGAAAACAATCTATAAGATTTCTTAATCTCCTAGTGCACAGTGATTTACTACATTATATTCTGTGCGATTTATTGCCCATACAATTCCTTTGGCATTTACACAATAGACATGTTGATAGTTATCATATATATATACTTTCTTTCCCCCAACTCGACCAAAAGCTTCTTGAGGACAGAAACTATGTTATATGCTCATTTGTGTTCCCAACAGTGCATTAAACACAGTAGTAGATGTTCAAAACATATTTTGATTGGTTGGTTAAATATAGATAGTCAAGCTTCAGGGTTAGAATTGGGTTATAGAGATATCACCTTTTTTTTTTTCATCCAAAACAACCATGAGGAAATGAGTCATTCTGAAATCAGGATCTGTTTATCTTGGTATCAGAAAAATTCTATGTATAGGAGCAATGGTCACTTCCCATTTGGCATGGCTAGACTTGCATAAGCTATTGATGTAGAAGCCTTTTTGCTTTGAAGATTAACTGAAAAAGTGTCTATCTTTGGAACTTTATGGGGCCATTTTCCTAATGAATTCAGGGGGATGTAAAGGAGATTCAAGGGCAACTGGATAACTATTTAAGTATTTGATAGGTTATCACGTGGAAGAAGAATTACACATTTTGTTTGACATTGTAGGGCAGAACTTATAGTTAAGCACTGGTTAGAATTTGTCAAATGACTTTTCAGCTCAATATAAGGAAAAACTTCCTAAGCATAAGGTGGATCCAAATCATCCATATGGGAAGGTAGTGAATGAGTTCTCTATCCTTGTTGTTGAGTTGTTTTCAGTCATGTCCAACCCCCATTTGGGGTTTTCTTGTCAAAGATACTGGATTGGTTTGACATTTCCTTCTCCAGCTCATTTTACAGAATGAAAACTGAGGCAAACAGAGTTGAGTGACTTGCCCAGGATCACACAGCTAGTAAGTGTCTGAGGCCAGATTTGAACTCAGGAAGATGAGTTTTCCTGACTCCAGTCTCTATCCACACTGTACCATCTAGGTGCCAAGAAGGTTCTTTCCACTAGAGGTTGTTAAATTGAGGTTGGATGACTGTTTCTCTTAAAAGTTGTAGAAGGCCAGGGAGCTAGGTGGTGTAGTGGATAGAGAACCAGCCCTGGAGTCAGGAGTACCTGAGTTCAAATCTGACCTCAGACACTTGACACTTACTAGCTGTGTGACCCTGGGCAAGTCATTTAATCCCAATTGTCTCCAAAAAAAAATTTTTTTTTTAAAGTTGTAGAAGGGAATTCCTAGATGACCTTTAACTAATTTCTAACTTCAAGATTTTGTGGATAAGTGCTTAGGATAATTTTCAGTGTTATTATTATCATCAACAAATATTTACTGAACCTACATTTTGTGTAGGGCACTTTGTTAAGTTCTGGGTATAAAACACAGTCCCATTATTTTAGGGATTTATAATTAGTCCTGTCCTACTCTTCATGACCCCATTTTGTGGGTTTTCTTAGCAAAGATACTGGAGTGGTTTGGCATTTCTTTCTCCAGCTCATTTTACAGAAGAGGAAACTGAGGCAAACAGGGTTGTGACTTACCCAGGGTCGCATGGCTAGTAATTATCTGAGGCTGGATTTGAACCCGAGAAGGTGAGTCTTCCTGATGCCAAGCCCAGTGCTCTATTTCTACACCTAGCCACCACTGCTACCACCTCTGAGGAGAATGGGCATAGGTCTAGAGTGATAAATGACTGTACAAAGTAGCACATGCTTAGCAACAAATGATGGGAGAAATAGGTACTGAGTTATAGGAGGCACAGCGGAATCACTGAATATTAGGGCAGGCAATCGGAGTTTCATGGAGAGAAAGAGGCTTGAGCAAGATTTGCAAGGAAAGAGGGAGGAGAGCATGGAGGTTCCTGAGTAAAGGTATGGACTACACAAAGCATATTCGGAGGAGAGGAAGTATATCCGTTTTCCTAGGGTAAAGTTTCATGCAGAGAAGAATACTGGAAGAAAATCTGGGAGAAAGTTATAAAGGAGCCAGTTTCTGCAGATCCTCGACTGCCAAGCTAAGGAATTTTTCAGTAAGGGTGACAATGCAGATCAGTGTTTCAGGAGGATTAACCTGGCAGTTGTGTATACGATAGAACAGAATGAAGGGAGGCAAGACTGGAGGGAGGTCAATTAGGAGACGATTGCAATAGTCAAGTGGGAAAGCCACTAGAGCCCGACTAGAGCAGTGGCAATGGGAATTCAAAGGGATGGATGCCAGAAACTATTACAAGTGCTCATTTGTGCTATTACAAGCACTTTCTTTGTATTCTCCATGCTCAGCACAGTCAGGTAATTTGTATGTTATTCACTTAATATAAAAGCCCAGAAATGTTTTGATCCCCCACTTTTCTGCCCAGTGCCCCAGGCTGCTCACCCTCACCCCCTTTAGGTCAGCACATAACGAGATCAGTGCACTAGGAGGTTGGGCAATAAGATTCTCATCTCCTCCACCACTTGTCCAATATAAAATTGGGCAAAATTACTTAATATTTCTTAGACTTAACTACATCATCTGTTTTTTAAAAAGGTATAATAATACCACAACCGACTGAAGGCGGGAGGGGGGGGTAACGGGGGGAGAGCTGGAACAGATGATCTCATGAGGTCTCCAGCTTTCAGATTCTTTCGCACCCTCCGACATCTGCCTCCCTTCTTTCCACCCCACAGGGAAAACTACTTGTTGGATTCCAGCTAGGAGACCTTGACTGCAAAACTGTGACCAACCTCGCGCGCCCCCTCTCCCCCACCCCTTGCCACCCGCCACAGTGTAAGTCTTCTTTGTGCAGCTCATTGACACCGCAACTTTTCTCCTCCTCCATCACCATTCCTCCATCCGCGGTCCAACTCCCTGGTCCTCCCATCAGTGGTTGCCAGAGAGTGACTTTATTTCTTTCCTCCCTCTGCAGAGCAACTTCTCGGGGGCGGAGCCCACCTGTGAACTCGGGCAGAGGCAGGGAGTGGTGCCAAAGGAGGGGGGGAGGGGAGGCGGGCAGGGGGCGGGACAGGTAGGGCGGGAGGTACTGGAAGAGAGGAAAGGGAAGGAATTGGGGGTGGTGGTTTGGAGAAGAGAGGAGGGCTAGCACCCGGGAAACCCTCCTTCGGGAGCCGTGTATGTTAGCGAGTTGGGGGGGGGGGGGGCGGAGAAGACGAGAGGGTGAGGAGAGCAGAGGACAAGCGGAGCGGAGCTTAAGGACAGTCGGGGGAGGAGCCGGCAAACTGCTCCAGGAGGGAGAACTAGCCCCAGGCGATCGGCCCTAGCCCAACCAAGCCGACCCCCAGAGCGCGGTCCCCGGCTAACGCCGGGAGCATGAGCTGGCGCCTCCCTGGAGAACTGCCGGGGGAGGCGGCCGTGGCGTCCTGAGAAGCTGGGCTGGGGCTCCGTGCGCTCGGGGCGCTGGGCCGGGCCCGGGGGCTGGGACTGGGTGGGAAGCAGTCCGCGCTGGCGGCGGCGGCTGCTGCTACGGCGCAGCGCCATGGGAAGCCCCCGGCCCGCGCTGCTTTTGCTCTTGCTGCGGCCAGTCAAGCTTCTGCGAAGGCGCTTCCGGCTGCTGCTGGCGCTCGCCCTGCTGTTCGTGGGGCTCTGGACTCTCTATCTGGAGCTGGTGGCATCGGGCGAGGCCAACGGGAACCCCCTGTATCGGAGTAAGTGGCTGCGGGGGTTGGGGCTGTATTTACGCGTGAGGGGAATGGGCTGGGAAAGTGTGCGCCTAGGTGGGAAGAAGGAGAGCGCTGACCCTTGTTCCTCTGGGGTGAGGAGAGAGGAGAGCAAGTGAGTGAGTGAGAGAGCTAATTCCTGCCCAGACCCAGCTTCCAACTCGTTTTCTTCCCTCAGGTATTTAGCCCCACCCCGGCGGTAGCTCAACCTTTTCTTCCCTTCTTTTCTCAAAGAGAATAGTCCTCGGGGGCCATGGGGCTAGAACTTGTGGATTCCAGTCTGGGGACTCAACCACTGATGATCCAGGTGGTTTTCAGGGTGTCTTCAGGTTCTTTGCTGCTTGCTGAATGAGGATAAAGCAACCCCACCCGCCTTGCAGGGATGCTGGGAAGAGTCTTGGGTACTTGCTCGGTGAAGGGCTTTCCTACTAGCTAAACGCTGGATCCACGCGATGACTTTGTAATTGTTGCTGTGATGCCCTCAGCTTGTCTCTATTGGTGCAGCTTGCTTTAGAACCGCGATGCCCAAACTTTCACGGCTCACACCTCCTCTTCTCATTTGACATTCTTCAATGTCAAGCCTCAGCCCCAGCTCCCGTCTATGTTGAACTTCAATTTGCCTTCCTGTTGTTGTTTTTTTAATTTAGGACTTCGAATTTTCCTTAACGAGATTCACATTTAAAGGTTAGGATTCTAGTTAGAATCTAGGCTTTATTACTCTCAACCAGCGTGACCTTGGGCAAGTCGCTTAATCTCTCTGGGTCTGTTTCCTCATCTATAAAATGAAGACATTGGACTAAATGATCTCTAAAGTCTCTCTTAAATATGTGATCCTATGACCTTACATATTCTGTTCCCACTCCTACCTCCCCTTGCTTTGAATACCGGTTTCCCATCACTTTACCACTGTACTCTTCCCCTTGCATTAGCATGGACTCCACTAACTAGTTGTAATTTCTTCTTCTACTCCTGACTGACTGGACAGTCACTTACTATTATCTTACTGCGTTTCCAGTTCTGTGAAGTGTCTCCTTCCTCTTTTGCCCCATAGGTATATTATCGGGTGTTCTTGTTGGTTTGTTGGTGAAATGAACATATTGAGGTCTTTAAAAAGGAAGGAGGGGGAAGCTAGACAGAGCATCTGCCCAGGAAACAGGAGGACCTGAATTCAACACTAACTAGCTGTGTGACCCTGGGCAAGTCACTTAACCCCCATTGCCTCCCCCCCCCCCAAGAAGGAAGAAAACCAGCATTTATTAAGTACCTACTATTTGCCAGGCACTATATTAAGCACTCTACAAACAATTTATTTAATCTTCACAACCCTGAAAGGTAGGTGCTATTATTAACCCCATTTTACAGTTGGGAAAACTGGGGCAGATAGGTTAAGTGACTTGCTCAGGGTCATGCAGCTTTTAAGTGTCTACATTCAGATTTGATCTCAGGTCTTCCTCATTTCAGGCTCAATGCTCTCTCCACCACAGCTCCTTTTTTGCAATGAGTCAAAGTATGTCTCAATAAGGCAATAAGTATTAAATACCTACTGTGTCAGGTACTGGGCTAAATCTTTGGGGATACCAAGATAAAAGCAAAACAGTCCCTGCCTTCAAGAAATTTATATTCTAGTGGGGGAGGTAATATATACATACACACATCAAATATAAGGTTCCTTGAAGGGGAGGACACTAGCATCTGGAGCTACCAACAATAGCTGACACTTGAATGGAGTTTTGAAGGTAACCAGGGATTCCAAGAAATGGTGTGGAGAGGCTTTCAGGTTTGGGGAACATTCAATGCAAAGGATTGGAAAAGGAGAGTTGTATAAGAATTGGGGAGTAGGTCAATATGATTGAAACACAGAGAATGTGGAAGGAAACAATCAGAAGGGGTCCATGTTCTGAACAGCTCAAAATGTAAGACGAGAACCTCTGGAGTTCTTTGTGTGGGGACCCTGTGTTATCCAGTAAACTCTAGAGGCTCCCTATAGACAGACCAGTGGTTTAGGAAAAACATTTTGGTGGCTGTGGGGAGGGAGGATGGATTGGAGTTGGGAAAGACTTGAGGTAGAGAGACCAATAGAGGGCCTTAACTGTTGGAGTAGAGAGAAAGGGACATATTCAAGAGATGTTGTGGAAGTAGAAATGACAAGATTTGGCAACTGATTGGTTACGTGGGTTGAGCAAGAGTAAGACTGACCTCTGGGTTGGAAGGATGGTGATTCCTCTGACAGTAATAAGGGAGTTTGGATAAGGGATAGATTTGGGAGGAAGGACAACGAGTTCATTTTTGGAAGTGTTGCATTTGAGATGCCTATAATATCTATAGGATATCAAGTTTGAAATGTTTATTAGGCAGTTCATGATATGGGATTAGAGCTCTGGAGAGAGACTAGGATTTAGGAATTATCTGCATAGCAATGGTAATTAAATCCCTGGGAGCTGATAAGGTCACTGGTGAGAGAATGTGGAAGGAAGTGTCATGTCTTTCATTAATGGGCATATCATAGATAATGAGTCAGTAAAGGAGAAAGGAATGAAAACCAAAAGACAAGCACTGTGTTCTATTCCCCATATACAAAATACAAGTGGTACAAATATAAGTGATCCAGTCCCTACCTTCAAGGAAGTTACATTCTATTGGAGTCATATAACATTCACAGATAATTAAAGATAGGATATATACAAAATAAGCATGAAATGTTGGGGGAAGGGTACCAGCAATTGGAAAATCTTGTTTGAGCACTTTCCTTAGAATTTGAGATAAGCTTTGAAGGAGGTTAAATGGAACAGAATCCGAACAACATGCACATGCAACCATGTATTGTGTAGATGATGAAAGTAATGAAAGCTGGAAAAGTACACTTGTTGAAGTGTACTTTGAGGTGTATTTTGGAAGAAATTTCATAGGAGAAAAGGATACAATCTTTTTAAGAATTTAACATTCTTTTTTACTTGTTTTTTTATTTTAAATTTTAAATTAATTTTTTTGGGGGCAGGGCAATAGGGGTTAAGTGACTTGCTCAGGGTCACACAGCTAGTGTCAAGTGTCTGGGGCTGGATTTGAACTCAGGTCCTCCTGAATCCAGGGCCAGTGCTCTATCCACTGTGCCACCTAGCTGCCCCCAGGTATTACTATCTTGCCAGAGTTACCATACATGTTAAAAATGAATTGTAGGGGGCAGCTAGGTGGCGCAGTGGATAGAGCACCGGCCCTGGATTCAGGAGGACCTGAGTTCAAATCCGGCCTCGGACACTTAACAATTACTAGCTGTGTGACCCTAGGCAAGTCACTTAACCCCAATTGCCTCACCAAAAAAAAAAAATGAATTGTAAATGAACATTTTTGCATTTGACAAATTGTTTCATTCTTTTTTTCTCTCTTCTGTTTTCTTTTTCTGTCTCTTCAAATGATCATTTCCATGTGTATTCCCCCCAGTAGAATGTAATCATTAGGGCAAGGACTGGCTTATACTGCCTTGCACATATTAGGTACTTAATAAATGTCCATTAGATATGATTGTTTGTGTGCCTGAATGTATGTTTTTGTTGATGGTAATGAGGTTTAGCACAACAATCACAACAATAATAATACCAACACAATCTGGACTAATGCTAAGATGTCTTAACAATATAGTTTGTCCTAAAAGTAATTCAGTTAGAGCAAAACCAATCTATGCCAAAAAAAATGACCAGAAAAAAATTAAACTTGACTTTTTTGGGGGGAGGGGGTGGTACTAGAAGGTATAGTGACAAGAAGGATGCAGACTCAAAGAATTTAGAATATTCCAGAATTCCGGCTTTGTTTCTTTTTCTTTTCTTTTCTTTTCTTTGTGGGGCAATGGGGGTTAAGTGACTTGCCCAGGGTCACACAGCTAGTAAGTGTCAAGTGTCTGAGACTGGATTTGAACTCAGGTCCTCCTGAATCCAGGGCCAGTGCTTTATCCATTGCATCACCTAGCTGCCCCCCTGGCTTTGTTTCTTACTATTTGTATGACCATGGAGCAGTCAAAGTCCTTGTACTTTGGTTTCCTTATTTATAAAGTGAAGGGCTTAGACTAGATGATTTCTAAGGTCCCTTCTAGATCTATCAATCTGAGCAAGTCTCATAACCTTTCTGGATGCTGATTTTATTTCCCAGAAGTTGGTTTGCACTCATCTTTAGTCACGCATTTGCTTTGTTTTGTTTTGTTTGTTTTTGTGAGGCAATTGGGGTTAAGTGACTTGCCTAGGGTCACACAGCTAGTAAGTGTCAAGTGTCTGAGGTCAAATTTGAACTCAGGTCCTCCTGAATCCAGGGCCAGTGCTCCATCTACTGCGCCACCTAGCTGCCCCCTCTCATAACCTTTCTGAGCCTCAGTCCCCACATCTGTAAAATGTGAGTAATAAACATGATCTACCTTACTGGAAGTCAAATGAGATAAAGTTTTTTTGTAAATCTTTAAGTCACTGTGTAAATGGATTCAGTTTTCATATGTTCCCTCCCTGACCCAAAAAAGGGAAGAAAATCATTCTTCAGTCTCCAAAGCATTAGTCAGGGTCTACACTTAACTGTGAAAAACAGAAATCTGGCTCTGGAGTAGAAAACCAAAATGTAGCGTCCCCAAGAAGAGTGAGTTTGCATGAGAAATGCTAAGTCAAGACACCAAAACAAAGAATTAAGTTTCACCCAGGGTGGTAAGGGAGGGAAATCGGTAGGGTAGAGGATAAGGGGAGGTGCTGCTATTCAGAAGTTTTTCTAACCTAGGTTTTCCCTACTCTGCCACTTTCATGAGGCCCGAAAAAGAGAGGTTCTATAGTAGTACTGGAGCCCAGAAACCAAAGTTGGGCACTGAGATGGAGGTACATTGTGGAGGTAGATGGTGTATAGATTTCAGACCTTTGGTGGACAGCTATAATTGGGACAGCTGAGTTTGTGATGGGGGGGTGAATGACTGACTAATGATTTGGAAATCTGAATACAATTGTATGGAAAGTTATTTGTCTTTCATTCTTAGGCAATTATTTTCGTCAGAGAGCTTTTCCATTTGGCTTTTCAGGCTGTTGCCTTTTTCCTATGTCTTTCCTGCATCACCCTCATTTCTTTTTGCATTTTTTCCTCTACCTCTCTAACTTTGTGTTCAAAGTCCTTTTTGAGCACCTCTATGGCCTGAGACCAATTCATATTTTTCTTGGAAGCTTTAGATCTAGGGGCCCTGATGTTGACATCTTCCTCTGAGGGTGTACCTCGATCTTCCTTGTCACTAAAGAAACTTTCTATGGTCCTCACCTTTCTCTGTCTGCTCATCTTGCCTTTCTTTCTTTCTTTTTAAAAATTTTTTTTATCTTGCCTTTCTTTTACTTGACTTTTAGCTCCAGGCTGCAACAACCCAAGTTTCAGGAGGCCCCAGGTGGTATGATTTAAGGAAGAGCAGGTTCTTCACATGTCTGGCCTGTTCCCTGGTCCATAGATGACCCCAGACCAACTTGTTAATCAACCAGCTTTGTGTACTGTGGTTGTCAGCTCCGAAGAGCCTGTGCCCCTCCCCTACCTGGGCCACTGCTACTCAAGCCTACCTCCTGGTTCCCATCAGGGGTGAAAAACCCAAGTTCCACCTCAGCACCAGCAGAGACCCCTGTAATCTCCCCGCTGCCAAGGGCTCATCCCTCTCACCAGATTGTGAGCTTAGTTCCAGACGACACTAACACTGCAGCTGATTCAGAGGCTCTGGGGGTCTCTTTCTCTGGTGAGGCCTTCCTGGGATTGGATCTATGTCAGCCTGACTGTGGGGTTGGGCTCCACTCCTGTCTCAGCACAGCAGCTCCCTCCTTCTGACCTTCCAAGCTGTCCTTTGTTGGAAAATGATTTCAGCACATTCTTCTGTGGATTCTGCTGCTCCAGGAATTGTCCTATGGCATTATTTGGATGTTTTTTGGAGCGATTGTGTAGTGAGTTCGAGAGCTCACTGCCTTTCCTCTGCCATCTTCATTTGTCCTTCATTCTTGAAGATGACCAATGACATCATGAGGGTGATGCCTTGACTTTCAAGTGAATTGGATTTAAGTGATAACAGAACTTTGCAAAATTGTCAGCTTGCTTCACTCTTTCCTCCAGAGTCATTGAAGTCCAGTGGCAAGACAAAAGTCAAGACAACGTAAAGTGGAACCTTAGGGAAGGTGAAGAGAGTGGTATTTGGGACCAGAAGGAAGAGTAGATCTTAGTGGCTAGAAGAAATTCTCAGGACATTATACCCCCATGTAAAAGAGCACTCTTTCCTTGTAGGGCTGCATTTGGAATAATACTTGGATCAGTTTTGGGCACCACGTTTTAAGAAGACATGCATCCAGCTGAGGGGGACACTATAAAGAATGAACTAAACAGGGTATAAAGCAGCAGCCCTGGATTCAGGAGGACCTGAGTTCAAATCTGGTCTCAGACACTTGACACTTTACTACTTGTGTGACTCTGGGCAAGTCACTTAACCCTCATTGCCCTGCCAAAAAAAAAAAAAAAAGAATGAACTAAAGATCACACTATATCAGGATTTTTTGGAAAACAAGATAAACAAAAAAACCTGTGACTTTTTAGACTAGAAAAGATAAGACATGGGTTGGGTTTAACTAGGTTCAAGTATTGAAGTGTCTTAATTAGACACTTTAAGAAGTAGACTTTAATCAGGGAAATGTAAATTAAGAGGACTACGATAACTACTTTATTGGAGGAACTGGGGAGAAATAGGCACCAACTATTATCTGCAGGTGGATCTTGAATTGGTATATTCTTTTTGGAAAATAATATGGCTACAAAACCAGTCACATGCTTTAACCCAGTGGTTCTACTTCTAGGATTACCCTAAAGATGTCATGCACAAAAGGAGCAGGAAAGGATTTGCCCATATAGACACACTATTTATTTTTTGTTTGTTTTTGCCACTTTAAATATTTTATTTTTTCCAAATAGATATAAAACTTTAAAAAATTTGGTTTTTAAAATTTTGAGTTCCAAATTCTCTGCCTCTTTCCCTTCTTTTCCCCATCATTGAGAAGGCAAGCAATTTCATATAGGTCATACATGTAGCAGCATTATTTATAAAAGCATAGTATATTGAATTTTTTTTTTTTTTGGCGGGGCAATGAGGGTTAAGTGACTTGCCCAGGGTCACACAGCTAGTGTCAAGTGTCTGAGGCTGGCTTTGAACTCAGGTCCTCCTGAATCCAGGGCTGGTGCTTTATCCACTGCACCACTTAGCTACCCCCTATAATAGAATAGTACAGTGGAATATTATTGCTTTATAAATAATGACAGATCTGAAGAATACACATGTAGTACCACCTCCGGGATTCCTCTCCAATTTTTTACAGGTTGGGTCCTCAGAGGGTGACTACTACCCCAGTTTCAAGGTACCAAACTCCTAAAACTACAGTTCATAAGCCTTCATGTTTCTGCTTACAATTAATAATCACCTAGCAAATTAAAAACAAACAAAACCAATTAACAGCAAAGGTTTTTTGTTTGTTCTTCCCATGACAATTTTTTTTAGTCTTTTTTTTTTTTTAAGTGAGGCAATTGGGGTTAAGTGACTTGCCCAGGGTCACACAGCTAGTAAGTGTTAAGTGTCTGAGGCTGGATTTGAACTCAGGTACTCCTGACTCCAGGGCCAGTGCTCTATCCACTGCGCCACCTAGCTGCCCCGGTTTTTTGTTTGTTCTTTTTGCTGAGGCTGTATAGTAAGAACAACTGCTACAGATACTCCCCTTATAATCCGAGGACACATTCTCCCACAATATCACAATTCCTAACATCAATGGGAAGAATGAGCACATACCTATACAGGTACTCGGATAGTGATGCACACATAGAGAGAGAACATGTAGTCAAGGCACTATAGGGAGCCCCACACCCTTTTCCTTCTTGTGCTGTGCTCAGTTGGCCCTCCCTGGAGAATGGGTCCTGATTTTTTAATGTTCTCGAGGAGTGTGGCCTGTCCCCAGTTTGCTAATAGCCTGATGTTCTCTAATTCCATCAAGGACAAGTTCTTTACGGTTCATAAAGGGGAAGCAATGTAAAACATGTGCATATACTCCACTGAAAACATTAAGATCATGTTTCTGTTACCTGCCCTTTGTGATTTCATCAACTGGTTTAGGGTATGAAGGGGTATGAAAATCAGGTGTTTGGGGGTGTCCTGACCAACTGTCCCCACTATCCACAGACATGAGAAGACAGGTGGATCTAATCAGTCACCACACATTATCCCAGTAGCTTACAGACCCTTCTAGTTCACATTTCTCCAAATTCTTTGTTCCTTCTGGCTTTTTATATGACTGCCCATTCCTTTATAGCTCTTGCCTATTCACTCTGGTATTAGCTTTTCAATCATTATACCTTATTTGGCAAGCAACTACTGGATCATGTCATTCAAGACCCACCCCAATCAGGTACCAATCAACTTGAATTTTTTTTTTCTTTTTAATTATGAACTTAATCAGCAACAAACATTTCAGTATACAAAGGAAAACAAGAGTTTTTTATATATGATACCATGAACTGTACAGATTGTTTTTTAAAAGTGTATATTAATATTGTGCTCTAAGAAATGACAAGCAGGATGATTTCAGAAAGGCCTGGAAAGACTTGTATGAACTGATGTATAGTGAAGAGAGCAGAACCAAGAGAACATTGTGTGGAGACAGCAATGTTGTTTGATGAAGAACTGTGAATGACTTAACTATTCTTAGCAATTTAGTGATCCAAGACAATCCCAAAGGATTAATGATGAAGCATACTATCTACCAACCAAGAAAGAATTGATATTGATTGAACACAGACTGAAGCATGCTATTTTTCACTTTCTTTCATTTTTTTCTTTTATTCAAGTTTTCGTATACAAAATGACTAATATGTCAATGTTTTACATAATCGTACATGTATAACCTATATCTGATTGCTTACCATCTCAGGGAGGGGTGAGGGGAGAGAGGGAAGGAGGGATAAAAATTGGAATCTGAAATTATAAATAAAAATGTTTATTACTTTTAAAAAAGCTAGGTGGCAAAGGAAAAAAGTGTATATTAAATGTTATAAGGTAGTAACAACATTGCCCTGTTTGTATTCCTTTCTGAACTTTTTGTTTTCTCCTTGTGCATTTTTAATGTTTTATTAATACTTTTTCATTTCTTATGTATCCCTGTGACTAACCACTAACTCACCCCACCCCCAGTAAATAAAAGCTCTTCTGTGTAACAAATAAATATAGTCAGGCAAAACAAAATCAACATGTTGCTTATGTCTGAAAATGTCTATCACATTCTAGACTTCTAGTTCAATAGTCTCCAGACATTTTTTGTGTTCTGTGTTTGGGTTTTTTTTTCTGTGTTTTTTTTTTTTTTGCAGGGCAATGAGGGTTAAATGACTTGCCCAGGGTCACACAGCTAGTAAGCGTCAAGTGTCTGAGGCTGGATTTGAACTCAGGTCCTACTGAATCCAAGACCAGTGCTTTATCTACTGCACCACTTAGCTGCCCCAGACATTTTTTTAAAATCACGCACCACTATCATTTAAAAAAAATTTAAGCATGTACTCCCAATATGTGCATTTATATTTATATGTATATTTACCTCTTTATAATTTATATGGATATACTACTATGCTAATAATTAGGTACATTATAAATCTTACCCCAAAGTAGAAATTAAAGGAGGAGGAGATTAAGATGAAATCATATTTAAAAGTCAACAGGGCGCAGTGGATAAAGCACCGGCCCTGGATTCAGGAGTACCTGAGTTCAAATCTGACCTCAGACACTTGACACTTACTAGCTGTGTGACCCTGGGCAAGTCACTTAACCTCCATTGCCCCGCCAAAAAAAAAAAGTAAACAGGGAGCCATAGGTGTTTGTTGAGTAGTGGAGTGATGAGGTCAGATCTAGTCTTTCAGAAAATCACTTTGGCAGCTCTGTGTAAGATGGATCAGATTGAAGAGAGCCTTTGGCAGGGAGAGTAATTGGAAGGCTAGTGCAACAATCCAGGTGAGAAGTGATTAGAGCTTGAACTAGGGTAGCCCCTGTGTGGGTGGAATGAAGGGGAGGGGTACAAGAGGTGTGATGGAGGGAGAAGGGGCAAGATTTGGCGACTGATTGGATGTGTGGAGTGTAAGAGTTGGACAGAGAAATTCAGAAGAGAAAGAAAATGTAATGAGATCCTAAATGCAGTCACGAGTCAGCTATACCTGTTCATCCTGTATTACTCACTTCGTACCACCCAAAATGAAGAAGGGGAGTGAAGGGTAGGGCTCTCACTCACTGGTCATGGCCCCTGATTACAGAGCCTGCCTACCAAGAGGCCCCTGCCAGAGTCATGAGTTTTTTTGGGGCTGGGCGAGGAGTGGATATGGGAGGATGGAATTTCTCCATCAGCACCTGTGGTATCACAGGTAAGCCATAATTGTCCTGTGGAGTCCTTTGGAGCTTATGCAGTAGAGTGGGGAGAAGGCTCTGTGGGAGAGTGTTGGGAACTAGGGTAGGTCCCCTAAGGACAAAAAGACCTTTCCTTGTGACTTGCTGCTGAAAGTATAAGACAACAAATGTATTATCTCCTCCATTAGAATGCAAGCTCTTTGAAAACCTGGACTGACTGTATTTACTTTCTATTTGTAACCCGAGCATTTAGCACAGTGATTAGCATGGAGTAAGGCTTAATAAGGAGTTTTTCATTCATTCATTCATTTCATTGATTCACTTCATTGACCAATCTACCTGTTCAGGCTTATCTTAACAGTCTTTATTTTCCCGTATTCTATGCTTTAATGAAACAGGACAAGTAAGCTTTTATTATTATTATTATTATTATTGTCAGGCAATGAGGGTTAAGTAACTTGCCCAAGGTCACACAGCTAGTTAAGTGTCAAGTGTCTGAGGCCAGATTTGAACTCAGATCCTCCTGAATCCTGGGCTGGTGCTTTATCCACTGCACCACATAGCTATACCCCCAAGTAAGCTTTTAATTGGGGCCCCTAGGTGATGCATTGGATAGGGTGCCAGGCCTGGAGTCAGGAAGATGCATCTTCCTTCATTCACATCTGGCCTCAGGCACTTAGTAGCTGTGTGACCCTGGCCAAGTCACTTAACCCTGTTTGCCTCAGTTTCCTCATCTATACAATGAGCTGAAGAAGAAAATGACAAACTACGCCAGTATCTTTGCCAAGAAAACCCCAAATAGGGTCACAGAGAGTGTGAAACAACTGAACGACAAGCTTTTTTTTTTTTTTTAAGTGAGGCAATTGGGGTTAAGTGACTTGCCGAGGGTCACACAGCTTGTAAGTGTTAAGTGTCTGAGGCCGGATTTGAACTCAGGTACTCCTGAATCCAGGACTGGTGCTCTATCCACTGTGCCACCTAGCTGCCCCCACGACAAGCTTTTAATAAATGTTAGTTCAGTGATTGTTTTTTTTCTCTGTTTCTTATTCTGACCTTTCCTGTTTTTGTACCTTTGGCCATTCTATTCCTGACATCTGGAATGGATTCCTTTTTCTCATTTCCGTTTGCTGAAATGACTCCTTTCATTCAAGATCTGACTCAATTAGTACCTCTTCCATGAAACCTTCTTTGAAACCTCTTGTAGTTGAAATTGATTGTTTGTTCTTTAAAGGTCTGGTAGCACTTTGCCTAGATTCCCTTCATATTCATCATATTTGACCTTGTATAACAGTTATTTTTATATACAACCTCTGTTGACCCCCATAGTCCCTTGTGAAAAAGGTCTCTGACAGATCTCATTATCACCAATACCTTATATGGTGTCCTACACATAACAGACCCTCAATAAATGTTTATTGAATAGAATCTGCTTGTCTCTTGTTTAAAAGAACTCCTCCTCCTCCTCTTCCTTCTCCTTTTCTTTTCCCAAGATCATTTTTAAGATTATGAAATGGAGGCCAAGAGAGTTCAAGTGATTTGCCCAAGATTGAGCAGATAATAGTCTTTTCCTACTCTTGCTTGGATCTAATCAGGTTAGCCAAAGAATTGACAAAGCATAGAATCCTACTCTGTAGGTATTTAACAGGGTACTCAAAGGTCTAATGCAGCCAGTATGGTCTAAGCTGCCTCAAATGTTTAGCGAAATTTTATATCTAATTAGCTAATATACATCAACTAGCAAGTTAGCAGTGAATTTTGTTTGTTGTTCAATGATCTTCAGTCACATCTGACTCTTTGTGATCCCATTTGGGTTTTTTGGTTTGGTTTGGTTTTTTTTGGCAAAGATACTCCAGTGATTTGTCATTTCCTTCTCCAGCTCATTTTACAGATAAGGAAACTGAGACAAATAGGGCTAAGTGCCTTGCCCAGGCTCACATAGCCAGTATGTGTCGGAAGCCAGATTTGAATTCAGGAAGATGAATCTGCTTGACTCCAGCCCCAACACTTTATCCACTCCACTACCTAGTTGCCCCATCCCTACCACTAATAGAATCCTCTCTTGTAATAAAGAAAGTAAAAGAAACCAACATATTGGCTCCTGCCATAAATAAGAGGTAAGACAGCTTTAGGATGAGAAGCTTCCAAGAATGATGTTCTATAAAACAATCAGGAAAAAAAATTATGATTAAACAAAGAGGGAGAAGCAGTCTGAAAAAAATATGTGGGCAATCCAACCATGACAGACTGAGGATAGAATTAAGGTCAGGGAATGGGGGATGAATTCAAAGAGGGGAATTTATTCAACACTTATCACTATATTCAGGGCACAGTTCTAGGGTTAAGAGATTAAAAAAAAAATGAAACAGTCCCTGTCTTCAAAGAGTTTACATTCTACAGTTATCCCTTACACATCGCAACTTTCGCTATATTACGGGTCAGCATAAGAAATGAAATGGGAGTATTTGGGGAGGAGAGAGTGGAAGCCACAGATGATGTGCAAAGCCCAGCAGATGACACAGAGCTTATGACCAAATACTTAACCCAAATTTTACAATAAGGTATGTAAACACCCCAGAAAATAAAAAGAAAAAATGTCAGACTTCCAAGGGAGAGCCAAAAAATTTGATGTGTTTTCCAGATCATGGGGTCGCCGTGTCCCTATCCCCCTCAATGTGGAAGGGATAACTGTACTAGGGGAATTTACATTTATGTAGAGCACTAGCAATTGGTGGGGGGAGGAGGTGTGAGGGAGGGCAAGAAAAGACTGGAGTAGTAGGTGGTGCCTGAGCTGTGCTTCTTCTTAGAGTCAGAGGCCCTTTGGAGCCTGGGAATGGGGAACCATCTGTGCAAAGGAGAGAGGCTGATGATAGAATGTCATGTGTGAGGGTTAGCTAACAGGCTAATTTAACTGAACTGGAGAATGCATGAAGGGGTGCTAATATAAAATGAAAATGGAAAGGTAGATGAGGGCCAGACTGGAGGGCTTAAGATGTCAGGCTGAGGATTTTACAATTTTATCCTGCTAAAGAAAAATTTTTGAATAGGGGAGTGAGACATGGTTTTAGGATTATTAATTTGCCAGCCTTGTGAAGAATAGATAGGAGAGGGGAGAGGCTGAAGCAGGGATGCCAATTAGGAGGCTATTGCAATAATCTAGGTGATGAGGGGCTAGATTGGTGTGTGCCTGTATGAGTGCAGGGAAGGGTCAGATGCAAGGGATGTTATTGAAGGAGAATCAGTGAGACTTGGCAAATGATTAGATAAGTTCAGTCAGGGAGAAGGAAGATTTGAGGATGTTTCCAAAGTTGTGAATCCGGCCAAATGGAAGAATGGTGGTGCCTTCAAGACAAATAGGGGTGTTTGGTGGGGAGATGAATGGTTGGAGAAATAGAATGAGTTTTGGACATGTTGAGTCTGAGATGGCTATGAGACATCCAGGTGGAAATGTGAGGCAAACAGTTGGTAATGTGGTTTGGTGTTCAGGTTAGAGATTAGGGCTGAGTATAAAGATTTGGGAGTCAGCTGTGCAGAGGTGATAATTGAACACATGATGATAAACAGATGGTGGAGAGAATTCATAACCACTCAACTCTTATTTTGTTTCTTTTTTCTTTGTCAAGAAGAATGCTATTCAGATTTTGTCTGCATCTTGAAAATGGGGATAATAATAGCATCTACCTCCCGGGGTTGTCAGGAGGTTAAAATGAGATATTTGCAAGGCATTTTGCAAACCTTGAATCACTCTATAAATGCTAGCTTCTCACATCTGAGGAATCATCTTTGACTCATCCCTCTCCCTTGCCCCCAATGTTGAATCCATTACCAAATGGGATTTACTCTGTTTCTTCCACGTCACTTATTTTTCTCCTTCCCGCCGCTCAAGAAGCCACCACCCTTCTTCAGGTCCTCATTAACTCTCATTTAGACTTGTTTTGTAATAGTTTTCCTGCCTCCACTTACTCCTTTCTGCAGTCCAGTCTTTATACAGCTGCCAAAATAATCGGGTCTGACTGTGTCATTCCCCTGTACAAAACCCCTTCAGTGGCTTCCTGTTGCTTCAGGGACAAAGCATATATTCCTTAGCCTGGCATTCAAGGTCCTACAGTATGACTTTGCAGCCTTATTTTCCACTCCTCATGCAGTGAGTTTCTCACCTCCCGGTAGGCACACATACCAATCCCCATGCCTCTAATGAACCAACTCCCTCCCCACACACCCCTTGGCCTTTCAGAATCCTTATCTTCCTCAAAGGATCAGCTCAGGTACGACTTCTCTGATCCTCTCAGCTTTCAGCACTCTCTCCCTCCTCAAATTTTCCTACAGCACTTAAAAAAAATCTTCCTTCTTTCCTTCCCTCCTTCCCTCCTTCTTCCCTTCCTTCCTTCCTTTCCTCCCCCTCCTTTCCTTCCTTCCCCCCTCCTTCCTTTCTTCTTTCCTTCCTTCTGCCCTTCCTCCCTCTGTCCTTTCCTCTTTTCCTCCTTTATTTTCTTCCTACCTATTTTACTTACCTATACATGCTGTGTCTCCGTAGTAGAATATATATTTTTGCCTTTTTATCTCAGGTGCTTTGGTAGGTGCTTATTAATGTCTGTTGAACTGAATTTGAGATCGTACAATCTCTGCATATCTAAGGAAAAACTGAAGCACCATAAAGTTGAAGTGGCTTATCCAAGGCCATGCATGTATTAGGCAGAAGATCCTGAATTCAAATTCAGAATGCTCTTTCTGATATTGCATACTTCCCTTCATGGGGCAACTAGGTGGCACAGTGGATAGAGCACTGGCTCTGAAGTTGGGAGGACCTGAATTCAAGTCTCATATAAATATATATATATATATTAAAAATATATATATATAAATATATATATAAAGAATTGGGTCCAGCTAGCACTTTTTCTTTCTTTTTTTTTGGTGAGGCAATTGGGGTTAAGTGACTTGTCCAGGGTCACACAGCTAGTAAATGTCAAGTATCTGAGACCAAATTTGAACTCAGGTCCTCCTGAATCCAGGGCCAGTGCTCTATCTGTTGCACTACCTACCTGCCCCCAGCTAGCACTTTTACAGGAGCTAATTAATGGCTTTGATTTCTACTGAGAGGACTCCTACTGTCAATGTCAGTGTTCCCGGCATCTTAGATAAGATTTTTCAGAATTGAATTCCCTGTGAAAATGAGGAGGTTGGGCTAGGTCATCTGTAAGCTTTCTAAGGTCTCTTCTAAGTTAAATATTCTATGATTCTGATTTTATTCCAGTTTGCCCTAGCAGCTCCTGACTGCCTGGTGTCCCAGGTCACCAGCAGCCTGGGTTCCATTCTAATGCATGCCTTAGGTACTAAAGAGCTCCTGCTTAGATCCTCTTACTAATCCTCTGATCTGCCCCCCCCCCCCCAACCTGGAAGCCAAGCACCAGTTCAAATGAGTGCAACCATTCATACACACATTCAGCTAGTGTGTGTGTACATGCGGAGTCTTCTCAATTTCTGGCTTCTCTCTCAGCTGAGTGAGAGAAGGCCTAATGGGGGAGGGGAGGCGGAGTAGAGAGTCCATACATAGTTTTGTCTTTTAAATTGTGGCAGAGAGACATGAAACCGGGCTAAGAGGTAATGAGGTGACCAAGAGGGAGAAACTAGGACACCTATTCATTGAGAGAGGTCTGCTGGTTTGCCTCCTTTTTTGAAATAGTGCCCAGAATATCTAGGCCTGGAGGAGAACATGGTGATCATTGTGCTAACACTGGATAAGGGTGGTGGCAGAGACTTTGGGAAGATTATATTGAGAACGTAGACCAGTGGTGATTAATTCCACAGTTGAGATTAGAAAGGAATTGTCCTCTTACTAGCTGTCTGACCTTGGGCAAGTCATTTAACCCTCATTGTCCTGCCCTGCCAAAAAAAAAGAAAAAAAAAGAAAGGAATTGTCCTAAAACCTCATGTCCTTTGGAAACTTAATCTGCTCTCTTTTTCTTTGGTGAGCCATGGTGGTTTTTAATTTTCAGTAAGCTGAGGCTGTGTAATAGAGTATGACCCAAGCATACCCAGCCTGGCTCTGTGCACATACCTACGATTGAACATCAATAATGGAGGAAACAGACTGGCTTTGGTTTGGGGCGACAGCAGTGGAAAGGCATATCTATATATTTGAGGCATAATAGGAGGAAGTTAGGTGGGACAGTGGATTAGAACCCCTGGCCTGGAGTCAGGAAGACCTGAGTTCTAATCCAGCCTGTTATTAGCTGTGTGACCCTAGGCAAGTCACTTAATTTCTATTTATTTCAGTTTCACTGTTTGTTGTGAAGATGAAATGAGATAATAATTGTAAAGTGCTTAGTACATGGTAAGAGTTGTAGAAATGTTCATTGTTATTAGCTTTGTATGCAACATGCAATGTATATGTACGTGCGTTTATTCTTCCAAAATCTACTTCTCAATCTACCTCACTATCTGTGTGCTGTATGGGGTGTTCAGGGAGGACTGGTACCTGTGGTATAAGGGCTCACTGAGCTGTTTCCTCGCTGCTCACCTATCTTTGATGTTCCCCAGCTCTCACCTGTGACTCTAAGAAACTGTAGCATGTGTAGTGGCCACACCTAGGTAAAACTATCTAGGCAGATGGGCTAAACCAGGCAGAGGGTAACCAACAGGCCTCAAACCTCTCCGTGAGTTAGGGGAGGTGTCTACCCCAAGCATGTGAAGACTTCCTCTAGCAGAATGGGCAGATGAGAATAATTTGTTCCAACAGCCATGAAGGCAGCTGAATGGGCACTATGAAGTGCTTAGAGCTTGGTCAGACATCGAAGATGCCAAGGTCATCTACTGAATCCCAGGCTGTCATCAGTCATCAGACATTTGTCTTGCTGCTGGACTTCAATGATTCTGGAGGAGAGAGAGAGGCTGATGACTTTGTACAACTCTACCTCCCTTAAATCCAATTTACTTGCAAGTCAAGACATCACCCCATGATGTCATTGGCCTTCTTCAAAATGAAGGATAAAGAATATTTATTTGCATCTAAATCTTTAATGTTCTCTTGGATCTTTCCTCTCCCTCCTTTCTCGAATGAGATGCGGAGTTCTATTGAATCTAATGCTCTGATTCTCTCTCATGTCTGCTCTGGCTCAACTGGACAGGTCAGTCTACCTCTACTCATGCCCACTTCCAATCATCTTTCATATAATTCACTGCCAGATTTATCTTCCTTATAGATCTCAACATGTCTTGCTTCTGTTCAATTCATTCACTGTTTCCCTGTTGTCTAATGAGTAGAGTTCAAATCCTTTTCTCTCTTCAGCCTACTCTAATCTCCACCAAGACTTGCTGTTACTTGCTGACACATCCCAAGCAGGCAGGGCACTTTCCTGCTTTTTTATTAATATTAATAATAATAGTGAGCATTTACATATGTATATATGTGTGCTGGGCACTATGCTCGGCACTTTACAAATGTTATCTCATTTGATCTTCACAAAAACCATTGAAAGTAGGTGCTGTTAGGGGCAGCTAAGTGGCGCAGTGAATAGAACACCAGCCCTGGATTCAGGAGGACCTGAGTTCAAATTTGCCCTCAGACACTTAACACTTACTAGCTGTGTGACTCTGGGCAAGTCACTTAACCCCAATTTCCTGAAAAAAAAAAAAGAAAGTAGGTGCTGTTATTACTCCCATTTTACAGATGAGGAAACTGAGGTTAAGTGACTTGCCCAGGGTCATACAGCTAATAAGTGTTAGGCTGGATTTGAACTCAGGTTTTCCTGACTCCAGGCCTGGCACTCCATGCACTATGATGCCTTTTTGCCTTTTCTCTTATCCACACAACTTGAACCACTGCTTCTTTCCTATCTTTCCTCTACCTCTCCCATCTGTTCAAGCCCTAGTAAAATATCATTTCTTCTTCTTTTGCTCTTCCCAATCATAATGGCTTTTTCCTCCTTGGATGTAGAAAAGCACTTTGGTTACTCCTTTGGTGTGATTCTGTTTTATTTTGTACAATAGTTATTTAAGTATGCATTCTATCCCACCACTAGACTGTCAGCTCTATGAGGGTAGGGAGTATCTTATTTAAACTTTGATTCTCATCCACATTGTTTTGTACAGAGGGGACTATTAATGAATATTAATTGCTTAATAAATGCTTGTGAACTTGACTTGATAGGATCATAGATTTAAAGGCAGAAGGGACCTCAAAGGCCACCTAATCCAGCTTTTTCATTTATAGATGAGGATCTATCCCCCAGTGAAGTAAAATGATTTGTGTAGGGTCACATGACCTAGTAAGTATTGAAGACCCATGTCTTCCTAATTCCAAATCCAGTGTCCTATTTACTACAGTTATCAAAATAGACATCTATATCTCATCTGTCTTTTACCCTGAAAGGTGTCCCCTGCCCCCAAGCTGGAATGGCAGGGTCTCCCTAATCACTGCTGTCCTTTCCTCTATGCTTTCATTCCCTCTGAATGTACTATATCCTGGGTGACCCTGGCTCTTTCCCCTGTGTTACCGCTCCCATCCTCTCTAACCAGTGAGCTTGAGTCAAAGATGATTCCTCAGATGTACTTCTTACCACCATGTGTCTGGATCAAAGCCAAATTTAGTATGTGTTCATGACACCTGAAAATCTCTCCTTTTGTTGCACATATATTCTCTCCAGGGCCTGCATTTAGTCTCTGAAATGATAAGTTTCCATACTTCCTAAATCTCATATTAATTTCACCAAAGACAATATGATGGTAAAAAATGCCTGCTATGCAGCATAACTACCTCAACCCTCTATTATATAAAGGAGGGAATGTAATGGAATTTATTAATTTGATCATTGACAATGCTATGCTAAGGTTTAGTAAAAAATCCAGCAATTCATTTTTTAAAAATTTAAAAATTTAAAATTTTTTTTTAATTTTGTGGGGCAATGGGGGTTAAGTGACTTGCCCAAGGTCACACAGTTAGTAAGGGTCAAGTGTCTGAGGCCGGATTTGAACTCAGGTACTCCTGAATCCAGGGCCGGGGCTTTATCCACTGCACCATCTAGCTGCCCCAAAATCCAGCAATTCAAACAGTTAAAGAAGAGAATCCAGCTTTCCAGACCAGAGTCCAGAACCCAGTTTTCCAGACCAGAATCCAGCTTCCTCTTGATGACATCTTACCACTTCAAGAAGACAAGAGAACTCAGAGACTTTATATGAACAGTTTTGTTTTGTTAGTTTTTGTTATCTCCTTCTGTTATTACATACCATCTGTAACATGTACTCTCTGCAGAGGCCCTCCCTCTGCAAGACCAATGTCAAAGCATCACGTTCATGAGGGACTGCCCCTCTGGACAAAACTTTTCTCTCTCCCTTTTTCTATATTGATATTAACATATTATTAGTTAGCATAGGATATTATTTTTGGCTGTTTCATTGAGCAAACTCATTCGTTTTTCAAATGAAACAAAGGGGGGAATGTGGTAAAAAATGGAAGTTTTAGCTGAATCATTTGAGAGTTGAACACATGCTACTGAAGCAGCTTTTGAAGGACCGCCTTTTTGGGGAGGAGACCTCGACGAACGGCTGTGTGCCTGATGCTCGGAGAGCTGGCCAAACACGCCGTGTCCGAGGGTGCCAACTTCTGGGACACCAGTTTAAAAACTGAGGGAGGAACAGAAGTTCTCTCTCTCTGGCTTTTTAAACTTAGCTGTGGTGGCGCACGTGTGTGCTGGTTCTCAGCCTAGTGGGCAGTTTGGGATTCAGTGAGTTTTATAAAGGAAAATAGTTATTATATTCTGTTATTTTTGACTGTTTCTTCAAGGAAACACCCCATTTCTTGAAGAAACAAAGCGGGGACTGTAACGATTGGCATGATACCACCTGCTGGAGATTTACTGTAGAAAAGCTCTGCCATGAGGTGAAGGTCTCTGAGGGCAAGACCATGCATCTTTTCTTTAGCATCAGGAAGTGACGTTTGCTTGTGGGAGGAAGAAGGGGGAGCCTGGTGCTCTGACTCACTCTCTTTCGTGTGGACTCTGATGGAAAATGGAGCTAGGAATGCTCTTTCCCTTTAATAGATAAAGGAATCTAGGTCTTTCTCTCTCTCTTTACCAAATTCTTATTCTCCTTAATAAATGCTTAAAAGTCTAACTCTTGCTAAAGCTTATAATTTATTGGCAACCACTCATTAGATATTTTAGACAGACTAGCTAGAATTTTAGCCTTAACAATACTACATACCTGTTACATTCAGCAGTCACATAAAGGGGCAGACTCTTCAACACCTCTGAGGGAGTTTTAATCCATTTTTTCTTTCTGACCACAGCTACATTGGTTGCCCCCTCTCAAATCCACTTACCTCTGGCAGCCTCACTGTTGGAACCTGCCACCTTTTAGATAATTTCCCACCAATCAGAATTCTCACTTGGTGAGGTCACCCTCTGCACCCAACAGGAGTGATATGGAAAATGAAGTCCTAAGGTGATGCTTACTCTGCAAAAAGGAAAATAATTTGTTGCCCTAAGATCAGCACATGAAATAGTACACAGGGAGAAGAGAAGAGAAGAGGGCCAAGAAGAAGGCTTTGGTGGCTGTGACCTGAATGAAGATATAGCAAAGGATAAGAAGCAATGAGGCGAGAAAGGGAGCCAGGAGAGCAGTGTCATAGAATGAGGAGGTAGTATCTGAAAGAAGAGGGGGGTCAACAGTGCCAAAGGCTTGTGGTAAAATAATGGAATTTGGCAGACGCTGGCTAGGGATGATTGGATATGGCCACACCTGGCCTGCCCTGAGTGATATGTGCTGCTGATATCAGCAGGGGAACCACTCTCCACAGGCAGTTTGAAGGACCTCCCTTTTGGGGGAGGGAGAGTAAACACTTGCTGAGGGGAGCTCTGTCTTTTCTAGTCGGTGAGCTTCCAGGAGTGGAGGAGAGAGAGGTTTTTCCTGGCAGTTTTGTCCTGTGGGCCTTGGCTGCACAGCTATCTCCTATTGAAACTATGGACCCCAGGTGGTGAGTTAATAAAATGAGCCTGGGTCTTTGAATTAGCTGAGCTGGAAGTGAGTTTGGGGATTGTATAGGCTTTTGTTCGAGTTAGGGGGATTATCCATTTTTCTCTTTCCCTATTCCCTTGTCCTTGACTTTATTAATTTCACCTTTGCTGTGTATTTTATTCCCATTAATAAAACCTGATTCATTTGTGGAAAAGAGTCTGTTAAGCTCCTTTCTTATTGGCCTGGGAGAAATAACTAAAAAGGCAGTTTGGAAGGGAGGAAGTTTTGGACCTAGAGGTCCCTCATTATTTTCTGAACCCCAATACCCAATGAACTCTCCACATATTAAATTTGGCTCCTACAGGCTGCAGAGAGATCAAGAATGCTGAGGATTGAGAAAAGGCCATGAGATCTGGCAATTAAGCCATCATTGGTGACTTCGAAGAGAGCAACTGGATGATGAATGAGGCAAAAAAGCCAGATTGCAGAGCTCTTAGAATTGAACCCTGGATGGTTTACCATACTTTCATCTCCTTTGTAATTCTTGAATCATTTACCCCAAAAGTCAGTCAGTGAGCATTGAATCCCTGCCACGTGTCCGTCAGGGTAGGGGAGGGGCTTGGAAAAACAGGACTGGCTTCCTGTTGGCAGTGCCTACAAAGGAGCTTATAGAAAAGGTAGCGACTGTGAATCAGACTTCTCTCAGTCACCCACACAGCACCCCAAATTTGGACATAGAATAGGTGCTCATTAAATGATTATTGCACAATAAAGGGGCAAGTAGGGATAGATAATAATATTGTACATTTCCAATTTTGAGTATCTATTTATATGTTATTTCACTTGATCCTTACAATTAGCCTGTGGAGTAGAAAGGGCAGGTATTATTTCCAGTTTATAGTGGAAATAATGTCTGTCTTTCACATTTCATAAAATCAGAGACTTGTAAAGGAACTTGATCTAACACTGTCATTATTATTATTATTATTATTTTTTAGTGAGGCAATTGGGGTTAAGTGACTTGCCCAGGGTCACATAGCTCGTAAGTGTCAAGTATCTGAGGCTGGATTTGAACTCAGGTCCTCCTGACTCCAGGGCCAGTGCTCTATCCACTGCACCACCTAGCTGCCCACTAAGTCATTATTTAAAGAGTGTTTTGTAATTGCTTTTATATAAATCTTGAGAGTGTCTTGGTACATTGACTTTCATATCTTTCTTTCTACATATATTTATGCATTTTGTAGTTATTTTGTTTTGTTTTTGTTTTTTAGTGAGGCAGTTGAGGTTAAGTGACTTGCCCAGGGTCACACAGCTAGTAAGTGTTAAGTGTCTGAGGCCGGATTTGAACTCAGGTATTCCTGACTCCAGGGCTGGTGCTCTATCCACTGCACCACCTAGCTGCCCCTATTTTGTAGTTATCTTGAATGTACTTCCTCTTCTATTATTTCTTTTCTTTTCTTTCTTTCTTTCTTTTTTTTTTTTTTGGTGGGACGAGGAGGGTTAAGTGACTTGCCCAGGGTCACACAGCTAGTAAGTGTCAAGTGTCTGAGTCTGGATTTGAACTCAGGTCCTCCTGAATCCAGGGCCGGTGCTTTATCCACTGTGCCACCTAGCCGCCCCTTGCCCTTTTGAGAATAAGGAAATGGGTATGAATGGCTGTGTTGTTCAGCTGTGTCAGTCGGTCCAACTCTTCATGAAGATTGAGCATTATCCCTTGGTGCCACTCGGCCTGATCTTTATGGACAGAGAGAGGGAAGGAGGAAACAAGTGTTTGTATAGCCCTATGCTAAATGCTTTTTACAAGTATTATTTCATTTGACCCTCACAAAAACCCTGTGTGCTATATGTGCATCTATCAATTATCAGGGACAAACCTTTCATTCTGAGATGGGAGAGTGGCATTTTGCCAGTTGGGGATGTGTTGAAGGCCCCTTGGATTAGGTGAGTACTCTGCCTGACACAGAGAGCCTCACTGGGCAGTAAGAACTTCCTTTGTCCTTAATTATTGAGATCATATGGTTCTGTGCCTAGCACGACACAGCATGACCACTCCTTCTGATGGTCACATTGACAATGGATTCATTCCTTTGTTGTTCTTATAATGTATCCAAACTACTGTTAGTTTAGGATATCTCTTATGGGTGTTGACATGCTCTACTAACAACCACGTGCAGCGAGAAGTATTGCCAAAGTCCCAAGTTGGTCCTGACCCCAAAGTGGGGAGAGCCTTCCATTGTTTAGTTCTCTGCTCTTCAGGCCCCAGATCATTTGACCAGACCTGGGGCCAAAAGCCCAGGAATCAGCATAGATGATCTTCTCTGTCCCATCCCTCAAGGCTTTCTCAAATGCATGTCAGGCATGCAGTCTGGAATTAAGCCAACTAAAAGGACTTGCCATGACTCCCCATTCCCTTGTGTAACCCTTGTTACAGGATTAGTGTCAGCTGAAGTCCAGTTGCATATGCTTGTCTAGTAGCAGATGCAGCTATCAGTAAACTAGGCAAAACGGTGTTCCCAAGGAGCTGCATCCTTAGAGGTAGAGGTCTGTTGGGACAATAGAGAAAGTAGGGTTCCAGGGTCTTGTGTGGAGGCCTTTGTCCCTGGTATAGTGCCTCCTTTTAGCAAAGGGCACCTAGGCTCATGCGATTTTTTAAATGTACATTTCCATTTCACGATAGAAGCCTCCTGTTCTCTATCTGTCTTGTTAGAGGGATCATTTTATACCAATCAACCCATAATAAACAACTACAGACAAAGGGTAATTGTATGGCCCTTGTCATCTGTTCAGGAGCAGCCAGGGCCCAGTAACAGGTGAGCAGCTGCTTTTCAAAAGGGGTGAAGCGAGTGGTTGCTTGGGGGAGTTTGGATCTTCAGAAGCCTAACAGTCCCTTATTCTGATTACCCCTCAAGGTCTGCCAACGTGTTGGGAGGGAAGGAGGAAATGAGCATTTATATAGCACCTACGACATGCCAAGCACTGTGCTAAATGCTTTTTACAAATATTATTTCATTTGATTTCACAAAAACCCTGTGATATATGTACTGTTATTAGCTTCTTTTATAGTTGAAACTGAGGCAAACAGGTTAAATGACTTGTCAAGGGTCACATAGCAAGGAAGTATTTGAGGCAAGATTTGAATCTAGTTCTTCCTGACTTCAGGCACAGTACTCCCTTGGGTCATTTGCTGCCTCCACAAGACCTCCGGACACATGGGCCTTGCAGGGTTATAAGGGCTCAAGGGGAGAAACTGCTGGACAACCTGCTTTACATCTTCTTGGGCTGTCGCCTGTTCTGGGCCCCATCTGAGAGACAGTAGGTGACTTGGTAAATGGGGCCCATCAGGATATGCAGGTAGGAAATGTGGGTTCTTGTAGAACCGGAAAGATCAATAAGTCTCTTAGATTGTGGAGAAGAGAGTGTTAGTAGCTTTTTCTGGGCTCTTCCTGGAATCCTCTGGGGTTTTCCCATTTACTGTTTTTCCCATATGAGTTAGTTTCATGGGATGTTAGTTCAGGTAATTCTCAGGATTTCCCATTGGCCTGCCCCATGGTAACATGCATAGAAGTTATTTAAAGGGCCTGCACAGATTCTGACTCCCAAGAGCCCTTGATTCCTCTTCTTCCATGGTCTGTTCTTTGTAGCTTTCCCTGAATGATCCAAATGACTTTAGAGGAGGTTTCAGGCTTGTGTGGGTCTGAAGGGCCCCTGGTACACTTGTGCTGAATTTCTTTGTATAATTTTACTACCCTGATGGGCTGACCATCAATTGCTTTCTTATGTTTCAGGAACCACAGTTAAAGCTCCTTCCAGGAGAGGGTATCATTGTCCTCTGTCCACCTAGCAGGGCAGAAGACTCTGTGACTTCCTTCATTCCCAGAATGCTTCTTCTCACTGAAAGTATTTGCCCAGGTTATGAGTATCCTGACCTCTTGCTGACATTTCTCTAATTGATCAGCTCATGCCTATGTAGTTGTGTGGTCAGTTGGTCAATTGGTCCAGAAACATTTATTAAGTGCTTACTATATGCCAGGCATTGTACAGGTACAAAGAAAGGCCAGAGACAATCCCTAATCTCAAGGAGCTCACAGTCTAATGGAATGAGAGAATTTTTCGTGAAATCTGAAGACATTCTGCTGGGGCAGATCTGATTATAACTGCAACTCATCAGACCTATTTCCTTTAGGAATGTCACATCTTTATGGAACCAGGGGGGAGTATCTTTCCATCTCAGGAACCCAAAAGGAGACAAAGGGTGGTCTCTGTCTGAAAGCTCCAATTAATTTAGTTGACTCTGGGAGCAGCTAGGTGGGGCAGTGGATAAAGCACCTGCCCTAGATTCAGGAGGACCTGAGTTCAAATCCAGCCTCAAACACTTGACACTTACTAGCTGTGTGACCCTGGGCAAGTCATTTAACCTTCATTGCCCTGGAAAAAAAAACACAAACAAAAACAAAATTTAGTTGATTCTGTAAAAGTTCCTTTGCATCAGTGAAAAACAAACTTTTTTCTAATTACATATAAAGATAGTTTTCAACTTTCATTTTTGTAAGATTTTGAGTTCCATTTTTTCTGCCTTGCTCCCTTCTCTCCTCCCTCCCCAAGACAACAAGCAATCAGATATAGTTTATACAGTACAATCATGTTGAACATATTTCCACATTAGTCATGTTGTGAGAGAAGAATCAGAACAAAAGGGAAAAACCACAAGAAAAAAAAAACCAACAGCAGCAAAAGTGAAAATAGTATGCTTAGATCTGCTTTCAGACTCCATAGTTCTTTTTCTGGATGTGGAGAGCATTTTCCATCATGAGTCTTTTGGAATTGTTTTGCTGAGAAAAGCTAAGTTCTATCAGTTGATCACACAATGTTGCTGTTATTGTGTACAATGTTCCTGGTTCTGCTCACTTCACTCAGCATCAGTTCATGTAAATCTTTTTTTCTGAAATCTGTCTGCTCATCATTTCTTCTAGCACAGTAGTATTCCATTGCATTTATATATCACAACTTGTTCAGCCATTTCCCAAGTGATTGGCATCCCCTCAATTTCCAATTCTTTGCCACCACCAAAAGAGCAGCTATAAATATTTTTGTATATGCTGGTCCTTTCCTCTTCTTTTTATGATCTCTTTGGGATATAGACCTAGTGCTGGTATTGCTTGGTCAAAGGATATGCACAGTTCTATAGCCCTTTGGGCATAGTTCCAAATTGCTCTCCAGAATGGTTGGATCAGTTCACAACTCCAATAACAATGCATTAGTGTTCCAATTGAAAAATAAACTTTGAGGGGGCAGCTAGGTAGCGCAGTGGATAAAGCACTGGCCCTGGATTCAGGAGAATCTGAGTTCAAATCTGGACTCAAACACTTGACACTTACTAGCTGTGTGACCCTGGGCAAGTCCCTTAACCCTCATTGTCCCACCAACAAAATAAAATTTAAAAAATAAACTTTGAAACAAATATTTGTGACATAAAGAGGGTTAATTTCATCATATAAGTTTATAGGAAGGGTAGATATGGAACGACCAAATATAAAAAGCCTCGTTTTGTAGAAATATTGGTGTTCTTTATGCCTATTTATACTGGGAGCATGTAACATGTAGGATGCTTTGGATGCTTTTGGTAGGCCATATGTGCTTTCTAAAAGGACATATCAGACCCATAAACTCCTATTAGGCCCTCAAATGACTGGGGCTATTTTGAAGATAAATAGTGACTGAGCCAGATAGATTTTGAACCCACTGCTAGGTTTTGAAAGAAGAAAATCTCAACTCCCTTTCATCTTCCTTTTGAGCAAGTCACTTAGGACTCTGCCAACATTCTTTTGGACTTCCAACAGGGGAGGCAGGGGATTTCTGCTCTCTTGTCTTCCCCAGAAGCAGCTATGGGGAGATGGGGGCTATACACTGGCAGTGATAACATATGCTTGCCTAAGTAACCTGAGATTGGATCCCAAGTGCCAGGGAACTGTTTTTTTTAATGCTTTTTTCCCCCTTGGGCACAAGTGACCAAACAATGATTCTGAGAAATGGACATTTATCTTTATAGAGGCTACTTCATGAGTTAAAGAGGTCTAAAGTTCTTAAATAGAGCGCTTTTTGCCCAGTGGAAAGTGCCTCTCACAGCTACACCTTTGTTAGAAGAGGGGATGATCACTATCAACAGAATGAGCTATGCTCTGGCTGGCCAGAAGACCTGGAACATATCACATCAGCCAAGCCCTGAAGCTAGAGGTGATGGATGGACAGTTGCTGTTGGGAATAAATCCAGCCAAATAAAGGAACAGCTTGGGAAGCTGTTCAGGAGATCAAGTAGTGTGGATGAGACTTTATGTCCAATGAGCTATGAACCAAACACGGTATGGATCAGCTCAGTTTAACAGTGGAAGGATCTGTTGAACCCAGGAGGGTGCTCTCATGGATAGTTCCTGAGACAGAAAGAAGACACTGAGGTCTACAGTTCTAGAGTTTTGAAATGCTCTGGCCACATGTGTTCACTTTATTCATGCTTTACCACCCTTGGACTTTTTGTATTTGCCTATTCTCCCCACAGACATTGTGTTTATTAGTAAGATATTACAGTAGGCAGAATGTTATGTAAATATTATATTTGCTTTGCATTTTTGGTATTTAGCATTTGATATTATTTATTAACAGTATTAGTGGCTGATTTGTTAATAGGGAGTGAGTGGAGGTTCATGTGTTATACTGTTGATGGGAATAGTCACCCACAAAGATACCCCTGGGACCCTAAGAGTTAGAGGAGTAGTCATGTTAACACTCCTCTGGGGAACCACCATGAACTGCTAAAGTGGGTGCACATGGGATGATTGAGCTAGCCCCAGCCCAAGGAGCGAGAGAGAGTCTAGAGAAACAGGGTCATTTCCATGTCTGGGCTACTTATGTATGTTATATTGCTTAAATTGATGTTAGAGCAGATTTATTACTTTGCAAACCTGTTGGTGGCAATGTCATGTCAAGAGAAAATTTCAATATAACTGATGAATTGTTAAAGTAAAAATGATATACTATGGATAAATTCTTGGAATCTTCCCAGACAGAACTGAACTGATGTCAGGATGAAACTCAGTTCTACACGTGACAGTTGAAAATGTGTTCCCTTGTGCAATTTGGATACGTTGCATGTTTCGCAGAAAATCACTTAAATCAAAAAATGAGTGAGGCACTTATAAGTGGTTTTAAAAGTTTGTTATAAGAATAATAAACTTCATTTAAAAGCTCTATCAAATATTATTGTGCTATAAGAAATGACAAACAGGACAATTTCAGAAAGGCCTGGAAAGACTTATATGAACTGATGAACCAGGAGAACACTGTGCACAGTGACAGCTATATTGTTCAGTGAAGAACTATGAATGATGTTGTCATATTCTCAGCAATACAATGATCCAAGACAATCCCAAAGGACTAATGATAAAGCATACTAGTTACCTCCAAAAGAAAGAACTGATATTGATTGAACACAGACTGAAGCATGCTATTTTTCACTTTCTTTCATTATTTCTTTCATTCAAGTTTTCTTATCCAAAATGACTAATGTGGTAATATTTTGCATAAATTGCACATGATTGTTTACCACCTCAGGGATGGGGTAGGGGAGGGAGGAAAGAAAGGATAGAATTTGGAACTCAAAACTTTAAATAAAAATGTTTAAGCTCCATCAACAGAACTCCTTCCAAATTATATGATGATATAGGGGCAGAGAATAGGGAAGTTTTATATGATTACGATTACATTGGCTTTCTTGTGCCAAAGTACTGTAAAGTATATTTGAATTAAGTGAGGGAATTGCTATTTTTCTTCAACAAATAAAGTTGGAACACATTCATTTTATGACAAGATTTTCGTATTTGGTGGACTAGAAATCATGTCCTGAGCACTTATTCCTTTCTTCTCTGGAGTTCCAGTCCTGGGGCCCTGCTGAGCTTACTGCCAAGTACCTCTTCAGACTCACTAATTCAGGTGGACCCCAGTCATACTTTTCTCTACTTTTAGATCATCTTCTCTATGGCTGCCTTGCCATGCACACATAAACCATTTGTCCCTCTGCCCCTGCTTTCTACTTTTGAAACCAAAATTGAATCAAAACTGTCATTACTCCTGAAAAGTCTGTCTATCCTATGGATGTTTTCACCAATGAAATGATAATCCAAACCAAAATACTCCTCCCTGGGATATATGTATTGTTTCTTCTTATTAGACTATAAGCTTTGTCATGTGTATTATCTCACTCTGTTAGAAGCTCCCTGTGGGCAGAGGCTGTCTTCATTTTGTTTCGGTATCCCAGGATTTAACACAGTGCTTGGTGCATATTAAGCATTTAATAAATGCTTTTTTATTCATTTATTCATACATACATAATACATATTTTTGAAAATTTGAGTATGCTAAATAAATTAATGCAAGATCTCCAAATTCATACTCTGACTCATAAAGATAGAATGGCTAAATTTATGAAAAAGTTAAATGTTGCATATTTATAAAATAATATTTTGATGTTTCTCAATTCATAAAAAGACCTGCTTTTTAGTTACTTGATTGTTCTACAGAAGCAATTTTGTGTTTTTTTGAAGACCTAGATATTTCTAAATATCTGTCTATGAGGAGCTCATTTTCCATGAGCAAGTATAATACATTTGGATTTATCCTGTCTGAATAAGAACGGATATATTAGACTTGTCTCCTATATTATAACCATCATTTGAATAATTTGAAAATCTTATTCTGTTTTGACTATAGGTGAATGTATAATTTTCTGATTTATCAAACCATATGGTAGAAATTTTACTACTATTTAATAACATCTAATTTGTGTGAGATGGGCTTTTCTACTGTTAACCATCATGATTACTAACTAAAAATTGAGCTGTAACAATATAATTAATAATAGCATGTTTCAAAAAACTTTGCACCAAAAAACAAGCCCTTTTATCACATTAATATTACTATTGTTTTATGTTATAAATATAAAATTATAAAGGATTTTATCAGCATATATCTATATTCTGTATTTTTAGTATTTACTAAATGCTTGATAAATGTATTCTATTTGTTACAAAATCATAATACTTAATTTTATTTGAACAAAATATGAGCTGAGAAAATTATTTGCTTATGTTATTTTATGGAAAGTACTGGGGGAGACATGCATCAGTTTTTTCCCCCTGGTAAATAAAAAAGTGGACAGTGTTACATAAAGTCTGGAAAGCTCTGGAGTAGATGACCTGAACTTGTTTCCAGCTTTAAGATTCTGTGTTTCCATGACTTCAGGGAGGTTGGTACTTGGAGCTAGGGGCACTGAGGGGACTAGTGTCTCATTAGAGCCTCTGGCTATAGAATGGGGGCAATAGCATTCCTTTCCATCCTGACTACAGATCATCTTCCACCACACAGACTTCCTCATCTTCACTCCCCTTCTCCTCTTCAGTGCTACTGGGCTCATCCACTGCTTGTCTCCGTGCCAGGCACCTACCACATAAACAGTGTGTGCCTGGTCTGGCAGGGTGGGTGGGATGGCATTGGCAGTGCTCTTTGGCCAGCTCCCCACCACAGGCTTCCTGACCAGACTAGCAGGGGCCAAACCTGGGGGACTAGAGGTAGGAATAGATGAGTCAGATTTGTAGGATTATAGCTCTGAGGAATTAGAAGAGGATCTTTAGTAGAAAATGCCAAGAAAGCAAGCTCCTTGTTTTCCCCATCGGTCTTAAATAGGGCCTAGGTACCCAAGGACCTGGGTCCTATTCTTTTTTTTTAATGGGTTATACATGTATGGTTATGTAAAACATTACCATATTTGTTATTTTGTACAAGAAAATTTGATTAAAAGAAAAAAATGAAAGAAAGTGAAAAATAGCATGCTTCAGTCTTTCTTTGGACGTAGATAGTATGTTTCATCAATAGTCCTTTGGGATTGTCTTGGATCATTGTATTGTTGAGAATAGTCAAGTCATTCACAATTCTTCATCAAACAATATTGCTGTCTCTGTGCACAATGTTCTCTTGGTTCTGCTCATTTCACTATATATCATTTCATACATGTCTTTCCAGGCCTTTCTGAAGTCATCCTGCTTGTCATTTCTTATAGCCCTATAATATTCCATCACCATCATATCTGGGTCCTATTCTTTTTTTAAAAAAAATTTTTTTTAAGCGGGACAATGGGGGTTAAGTGACTTGCCCAGGGTCACACAGCTAGTAAGTGTCAAGTGTCTGAGGTCAGATTTGAACTCAGGTACTCCTGAATGCAGGGCCGGTGCTTTATCCACTGCACCACCTAGCCGTCCCTGGGTCCTATTCTTAACCCTGGTACTTTCTTGTGTAGGTAGTCCCAGAATTCCCCTTTCTGCATCACATCAGCCAGCCAGATGATGGAAAACACACACACACACACACACACACACACACACACACTTCTCTTGTTCTCTCCTCTCCTTTCCTCTTCTCTTTCTTCCTTCTCTCTCCCTCTCTCCCCTTTCTTCCTCCCTCTCTCCCCTTCCTCTGTCTCTTCCTCCCTTTCTCCCCTTTCTCCCCTTCCTCTCTTTCTCTTTTTCTTCCCTCCCTCTTCCCTCTTTCCTTTCTTCTTCTTATCCTCTCTCCTGACAGAGGCACAACTGACCCCCCTTCTTCCCACTTCTGAACTTTCTCTTTGGCCTAGAAATTTTGGCAAGTCCTGGATCCCTGAACTACGTTGAACATGGTTTGAAGATGGGGCCTTTGTTGTTGCTCTTGTTTTAATCCTTACTCCCCATCTTCAGTGCCCCATGGCTGATGCTGTCTTCTTCCAGGACCAAGACTGCTCTAAAACAGCAGCTCCCCAGTCATTACTTCACCACAGGGCTTCTGTCTGCCAGTATAGTGGAATTGCCTGGGTGGAGAGCCGGAGGCTAATTTTAGATGGGGAGGCTCTCTGCCAACAGCCAGGCTGGTCCTGAACAGCTGGCCTGGCAAGGACAAGAGAGAAACAGCTGTAAATCTCCTTGTAACAATCCCTGGCTCACCTGCTCTGCTGTTTTGGAATAGGGTGACACCTCCCCCTCACCTCCCCATCTGCACCTGGGCTCAGAATCCTTTGCCCTCCAGGATTTCCAGGAAAGCCTGGGAAAAGAGTGGCTCCAGGTTGAGGTGGGGTTTTAAGCTGCATCTTCAGAAGCTCCTTAAATACACCCCTTCTTCCTTGTGAGTTACTCCCTTTCTTGACTGTATTTTTCAAGCCTTTAGTTAGCAACTTCAGCTGGAAGGGACTTTAGGGATCTTTTAGTCTGATACTAGGGAAATTCCTCATGAGAGGCCAAATTACTGCCCAGGGGTGGGTGGGGTGAGCCCAGGTCTTTACTCTCAGACTAGGGCCCTTTCCACTGTACAAAATTCCAGGAGCCAGGACGCTCTCCCCTCCCCTATATTTTTGTTTTGTTTTGTTTTGTTTTGTTTTGTTTTAGTGAGACAATTGGGGTTAAGTGACTTGCCCAGGGTCACACAGCTAGTAAGTGTTAAGTGACTGAGGCCGGATTTGAACTCAGGTACTCCTGACTCCAGGGCCGGTGCTCTATCCACTGCGCCACCTAGCTGCCCCCCTCCCCTATACTTTTGCTTTCCCTCATCAGTGGACATTTATTTGAAGTTTATCACACTAAATAGAGAGAATTCCAACTTTGAAATTTCAGGCTGCACTTTTTTCTGATTTGAACTGAGACATAAAGGTTGGGTATAGTAGCCCACAATTTCTGTATGTCCTTGGCAGAACAAAGAAATCAGCTGCTGCAGATGGCAGCTTGGGCCAGACATAGAGAAATTAGTCAGTAAGGAGAACATTAGACTGTGAACTCCTTGAGGACAGGGACCATCTTTTTTTTACCTCTTTTTAATATCCCCAGTGCTTAGCACAGTGCCTAACACACAGAAGACACATAACAAATATTTATTAATTGACTAAAGAACAAGATGGGAGGAAGGAGGCCAAAAAGAAGAAATAAGGAGGAAAGAAAGAGGGTGCCTATTGTTGGTAAGGTGAAGTTCGTCCCCATCCCCCTGCTCCAAGTCCAACTCTATGGCACCTGTTGTCTCCCATTCAATAAATATTTATTGAGTGCCTTAGGCACTCAAAAGATACAAAGAAGGATGAGACAGGTGCTACCCACAAAAAACCCCAACAACTACAGTCTAAAGAACTATACAAGTATATAAATAGCATAGATAAGTCCTTTCCTCAAACTTTCATTTCATTTCCCATTCTTTCCTTTAAAGCCCTCATTTCATTTATAACATAATTTTTAAAACTCATTTCATTCATTCCAGTAATTCTAGTGAAGCTTGTGGCAAAGCTCTGTTTTTGTTTAAGGTCTTGCTTTGTAGTCGTGGAGTTGTTTGTTGACTTCCTCTGGAGTTGTGTCTTGAGCATCCCTGGGTACATAATGTTCTTTTTTTTAACATTGGTGTTTTTTCTTTCGTATACTCATTTTCCAGCCTTATTTTCTGTATCAGGATTTTGTTTCAGGGTCAGAATCTGTGCATGTCTAGAGCGAATGGTGGGACCTTTTTTTGGTCCTGATCTATTTTTTGTCTTTGGTCCTGATGGTTTCTTCCCAGTACTGAGCATTGTGTTCTTCAAGAATCTCAGAAATGACTCAAGCCAGAAATCTATGCTAGCAAAAAACAAACAAAAAAGAAATCTATGCTAGGAGGCTTGATCATTACCCTCCTAATCTAAGTCAGAGAAAGGAGATAGGGGAGCTGGAATAGCTAGGGAAGGAAGTCTTCAGATTGGTAATAGGAATTGAGCTGAGTCTTCAAGGATAAGTAGGTTTTATGGAGATAGGATGGAGAGCGAGAGAAGGGGATATTTCAGGAGTGTATTTGAGGAGCAATGTGAGCAAAGGAAAAGGGACAAGAAGAGAATGGTGTGAAGAGCAGCACAGTGACGATACTAACTGAAGCAGAGGTTATTTCCTCTAGACAAAAGGGAGGGAGCAAGCAGACACCAGAGGCCGAGGTGGTCCCAAGAGCAACTAGTTTAGTAAGGGAAATAGCTGTGTAATAAATAAATAGGTGGTCAGCGAGGCATTGAAGGAGAGACCCCTTTCTGAGATCCCTTTCAGTGTCCTGAGGGTTCCCTTATCTTTCTGGGGTAAAAATAATTTTCCACCATTTTACAGATAGAAAAATCAAGGCACAAAGATGAAAAACAATTGATTGCAGGTCACAAGCTGGGAAGGTCAAAACTGGGAAAAGAAGGCTATGTTTCCTATCTATTGTTCTCCCAACTTAGTCATACTCATACACTTGGCAGAAAAAAAAACCAACCCCAAATAGTCAAATTGGAATGGCCAGATCTTGTGACAGTATTTTGAAATAGGTCTTTGAGGCTAAAAAATCTTATTTTCCTGTAATAGTCTAGGATACATGACACCTTGATTTATATATTTTAATTCTCCAGTACATGCATATGTATATTTTAATATTTATAAGCAGTTAGGTAGCACAATGGATAGAGCCCTAGGCCTGGAGTGAGAAGGACTCAAGTTCAAATCTGACCTCAGACATTTACTGTGTGACCCTGGGCAAAGCACTTTTGACCTCGGTTTGCATCAGTTTTATCATCTGTAAAATGGGGATTAATAATAGTACATACCTCTCACAGTCGTTATAAGTGACCAAATGAGATAATAATTGTAAAGTGCTTAGCACAGTGCCTGGCACATAGTAAGCACTATAGAAATGTTAGTTATTCTCCCAGACACCTCCATCTCTTTAAGTATGTGTTTATGAATCACACTATGCAGAAACCTAACATTTCAGAGCTATGTTATCTGAGATCATCCAGTTCACTCAGCTCATTTTATAAATGAGAGAAAAGGTTCAAAGAGGTAGCAGGTTTGACCAAGATCATGTGGCTAGTAGGTGACAAAGTCAGGTCTAGAGAATAAGTCTACTGCCTCATATTCTAATACTACAATGAACTGCCCCCAGCTACAGTTTAGAACCTACCTTCCTTTTTATTCTTCTCCTCATGATCCATCCTCTGAAGGTAGTTTGTTTTGCTTATGACTAATTATTCCCTGAATGTACCTTCTTTCAAATTCCTGCCCCCACCCCACCCCCAATTCCTAGTTGTTTAGTTTAATTTATTTCTATACCCAGTTCTTTGTGAATGAGTGTTCAATAATTCTTTGGTTCAAATGTAGCCCAATTGCTATATCTTCTTCTATATTTGATAGTCTTCTTAAACACCTTGATTATATAGGTTAATAATTTTGGTGCCCATCCACTCTCTTTCTCCTGTAGTGTATTCCCTTACATTTTTTTTTCTCTAAGAGGATAAAAACATGATAAAACTAACTGCAAGGTTCTATGTCTTATATACTCCCTTTAAGATGCTTGGAGAGGGGGCAGTTAGGTGGTACAGTGCATAGAGTACCAGCCCTGGATTTAGGAGGACCTGAGTTCAAATTTGACATCAGACACTTGACACTTAATAGCTGTGTGACCTTGGGCAAGTCACTTAATCCTCATTGTCCTAAAAAAAAAAAGCTTCTTGGAGAAATTGCAACTCTGTGGAGACCCTTGTTTCTTTTCCTTCTCTTAGAATGTAAAAACCTTCTCATTATGTAATCCCTTCCAATTATTCAAATATATTTATCTTCCTAAATTTCTCTGTACTTAAAAAATCTGTTGAGCTCTAATCCTTTCATCAGGAATGCTGGAAATCTTCTATTTCATTTAAGGCCCATTTTTTTATGTAGGATTATATTTAGTTTTGATGGATACATTATTCTTGATTTATAAGCCTTTATCTTTTGCCTTCTGGAATAGTGTATTCCAAACTTTAATTTCCTTTATGGCGGTAGACACCAGGTCCTGATCATGGTTTCTTGGTTGATGGGACTTGAACTCTTTCTTTCTGACTGTTAGTAGTATTGTTTTTGTCTCTGACATAGACGCTACAGATTTTGGCTATGGCAATTCTGGAGTTTTGATTTTGGGATTTCTTTTAGGAAGAGACTAGTGGATTCTTTCTATTTTTAATTTGCTCTCTGATTCTATTAGTTTTTGGAAAGGTTCATGATTTCTCTCTCTCTCTTTCTCTTGCAGGGCACTGAGGGTTAAGTGACTTGCCCAGGGTCACACATACTAAGTGTCAAGTGTCTGAGGCTGGATTTTAACTCAGGTCCTCCTGAATCCAGGGTCAGTGCTTTATCCACTGTGCCACCTGGATGCCCCCAATGTTCATGATTTCTTTTCTTTTCTTTTTTTTAGTTGAGGCAATTGGGGTTAAGTGACTCGCCCAGGGTCACACAGCTAGTAAGTGTTAAGTGTCTGAGGTCAGATTTGAACTCAGGTACTCCTGAATCCAGGGCTGGTGCTCTATCCATTGCGCCATCTAGCTGCCCTGTTCATGATTTCTTGAAACAAATTACCTAACTTTTTTTTTTTTTGGTTGAGGTTTTCAGGTATTCTGATAACTCTTAGATTCTCCCTCCTTGACCAGTTTGCTAGGTCAATTGTATTGATAGGAGATATTTTACATTTTCTTCTTATCACATGGAGTCTTTTATTACTATTTGGTCCAATTTAAGTTTTAGGGAATTTGTTACTTGAGCAAGCTGATTATTCTCTTTTACAATTTCCTCAAATATTCACTTCATTTTTTCCTCCAGAGCCCTCATTTCATTTTTTTTTTTGGTGGGGCAATGAGGGTTAAGTGACTTGCCCAGGGTCACACAACAACTAGTAAGTGTCAAGTGTCTGAGGCCGGATTTGAACTCAGGTCCTCCTGAATCCAGGGCCAGTGCTTTATCTACTGTGCCACCTAGCTGTCCCCCTCATTTCATTTGTAATGTCATTTAAAAAACTCATTTATTTCTTCCAAGAAGTCTATTAAAGCTGGTGGCAAAGATCTATTTTTGTTTGAAGCCTTGCTTGTAGTTGTGGAGTTGTTTTCTTCTGAAGTTGTGTCTTAGGCATCTCTGTCTCCATAATATTCTTTAATATAGATGGTTTTTTTCTTTTGTTTACTCATTTTCCAGCTTTACTTTCTGTGTTGGCATTTTGTTTCAGGGTTAGGCTCTATGCATGTCTGGAAAAAATGGCGTGACCTTTTTTTGGTCCTGATCTGTTTTGTCTTTGGTCCTGATGCTTTCTTTCCAGTACTAAGCACTATGTTTTTCAAGAACCTCACAAGTGACTCAAGCTAGCAAGCTATGCCAGGAGGCTTGATCATTGCCCTACCAGTCTAAGCCCTATAGGCTCCCAACCCTACTTCCCCCAGGCTGGGGTCAGAGCCACCAAACTGTTGACTTTAGGTGTCCATGCTCCCATCTCTGGCTCCTTCCTGCTTTATGCTTTAGAAGGCTTCCTTGTGCTTCATTCAGAGGCCAGACTTTTCTGGCTGGTTTACTTCCTGAATGCTTGCAGATTTTTGGCTGTCTCTTTACATGGCCCTTAGCTGGAAAAATGTATTTAGTGGAGTTTATCTTGGATTTCTTGGTGCTTTAGCTAGTGGCTAAAGTCTTCCAGACTACTTCATGGCTTTGGCAGGCATCCCTTTGGAGGGTAGCCTCTGCACACTGGGCAGTGACTACCGAGTAAGAGTCCTGCCCTTCCCCTCTTTTCATTTTGGATGGGACAGAATGAATTGAACAGAGTGAGAAGTTATGGATAGGTTATGACAGATTGCAAACATTATATTCTTTTCTTTCTTTCTTTCTTTCTTTCTTTCTTCCTTTCTTTCTTTCTTTCTTTCTTTCTTTCTTTCTTTCTTTCTTTCTTTCTTTCTTTCTTTCTTTCTTTTTTTTGTGAGGCAATTGGGGTTAAGTGACTTGCCTGGGGTCACACAACTAGTAAGTGTTAAGTATCTGAGGTCGGATTTGAACTCAGGTCTTCCTGAATCCAGGGCCGGTGCTCTATCCACTGCGCCACCTAGCTGTCATCTAGCTGCCCCTTTATATTATTTTCCCTTCCCAAACTCATCCCTCTTCCAAACTTCCCTATTTCTGTCTTCCTGTTAAGGGCATCACCATCCTTCCAGTCACCCCCAGCTCAAAACCTTGATGCCATCTTCAACTCCTCACTCACCCTAGCCCCTCATCTCTAATTAGCTGTCAGATCTTGTCATTTTTACCTCCACATTTCTAAAATATTCCTCTTCTCTACACACTTAGTCACCATCCTAGTCCATGTCCTCCATCCGTCTCATCTGGACCACCTGCTGTAGCCCCTAAGTAGCTCACCTTGCCTTGGATTTCTCCCCACTCTATTTTATCTTCTATGCTGCTGCCAAGATGATTTTCCTAAAGCACAGGTCTGATCGTGTCATTCCCCTATTCAATAAACTCCAGTTTCTCTGGCACAGTGGATCAAATGTTGGGGTCTTTAGTCAGGAAATCCTGAGTTTAAATCTGGCCTCAAACACTAACTAGCTGTGTGACCCAGGACCAATCACTTAACTTCTATCAGACTCAGTTTCCTCAACAGTTAAATGAGGATGATAATAATAGCACCTACCTCCCAGGATTGTTTTAAGAATCAAATGAGATAGGGACAGCTAGGTGGCGCAGTGGATAGAGTACCAGCCCTGGAGTCAGGAGGACCTGAGTTCAAATTCGGCCTCAGACACTTGACACTTACTACCTGTGTGACCCTGGGCAAGTCACTTAATCCCAATTGCCTCACCAAAAAAAAAAAAGCATCAAATAAAGTCATTTCTTTTAAAGCACTTTGCACAGTATCAGCACTACTAGGTATTTAATAAAGTGATTATTCTTTCCATTCTTCCATTCCCCACCTCTAGGACCAAATATTATTTCATCCTCTTTTAATTTCGAATTTTGTAAGTTTTGAATTGTACATAATTATTAGTTCATGACTTATGAACAAAAATATTAGAGGTACACATTTAAAAATTTTTTTTGACTGGTAGAGCTATACAATCAAAAGGTTCAGGACCGCTGTCACAGATAGTCATTAATTTAACATTTATTTGAAAAACATTTACTAAATACCAACTATGTGCAAAGCACTGTCATAGGCACTAGAGATACAAAGATAAATTATATATTGTTCCTGACTTCAAGGAATTTATGATGTAGTGAGGGGAGATAAGAAAAACACAGATAATGCATTGTGTAAACCATAACTTGTTGTTGTACAGTCATTTTTGTTTTGTTTTTTTTTGTGAGGCAATTGGGGTTAAGTGACTTGCCCAGGGTCACACAGCTAGTAAGTGTTAAGTGTCTGAGGCCGGATTTGAACTCAGGTACTCCTGAATCCAGGGCCAGTGCTCTATCCACTGCGCCATCTAGCTGCCCCAGTTGTTTTTTAGTTGTGTCCAACTCTTCATGACCTCATTTGGGGATTTCTTGGCAAAGATATGGGAGTGGTTTGCCATTTCCTTCTCCAGTTCATTTTACAGATGAGGAAACTGAGGTAAACAGGATTAAATGATCTGCCCAAGATAACATAGCTGAGAAGTGTCTGAGGCCAAATTTGAACTCAGGAAGATGAATCTTCTTGACTCTGTCCTGGTACTCTATCTACTGTGCCACCCAGCTGCCCCATGAAGCACAAAATACTATGTAAATGTCAGATAATAATAGAATGACAATAGTCATAACTCAAGCTTGTATATAAATAAATATTTATTTATACATTTATATATAAATAACATGAGGCTATATAAAAGTTTACAAAGCTTTCCCCTCGAAGCAACCATGTGAGTAAAAAAATGCTATGCATGCAGATAAGAAAGGAACTGCTTCCATCTCAGTAAAGGCTTTATGAAGGAGATGGCATTTGAGGTAGACTTTCAAGGGTGAATAGGACATAGGTGGGCACCATTGTCCAGTGGACAGAACCCTGGTTCTGGAATCCAGAGTGGCTAGTTGGGTTCACATCCCACTTCTGATGCTTATTCTGTGTGACCTGGAGAGGGTCACTTAACTTCTGTGGGCTCTGCATTGTCATATGTATAATGAAGAGGTTGGACTAGATGGCTTCTTAGATCTGTTAATGTCAAACAACAGCCAGAGATGGGGAGAGGGGGACTTTATCCATTAAGTAAAACAGAAAATTCCCCACCTGGAAACACCCCCTCACTTTGTCTCTTAATACTCATTCCAAAACACTCTTTCAATTGTAAGTTCTTGGGTTCTGTTCAAGGTACTAGAGAGAGGAATGGTGGCCGGAGATGCTTTCAAACTGGAGATCACTTTATTCCCTTAATGCTTTCCAAGCCACTTGTGTGACTTAGCACATGGGGACAGTACATGCCACACATTTTAAGAAACAGAAAGCTGAAACCTTTCCCCACAAAGGTCCATTCCTGTGGAAGCCAGAGCCCTCATCATGAGGGGTGAGAACTCTACATAGGAGGTTGCAGTCCAGGTGTGTCCCGCTCTTCTTTCTGGATTCTACCTTAGTAGGTAGCGAATTCCTTCAAAGTTAAAAAAAAAACTCCACACTCCAACTCTTCTCCTTCAAGCATGGCATGGCATCATGAGCTCTGGATCGATCGAGGATCACAGAAGTAGGACAGAATGACTTCAGAGGGCTTTCAATTCAAACTCCTCATTTTATAGAGGCCCAGGAAGGGTAGTGACACTGCCAGTATCACACAGGTGACCCCGAGAGAAGCAGAATTTGAACGGACTCCACAACCACTGCTTCATTCCCCATTCTGAATCAGGTGTTTGGGTAGCTGAGGTCCTTTCTGACTGGGAACCACCATGGGAAGAAAGGGACAGAGTGGGAGGGTTTGAGGGGTGTAAAGGTAGATGTGGGTGTGTTTGAGATGAGCCCTATGATTGGCTATATTTTCACACCCCTCTGATTGGTTTAACACATGCCCTGTGAAGTTAGACTTCAACTTCCGGCTTCCACTTTGGATAGCATTGTTTTATGAGACACTGAGCAAGAACCTTTTTTTTTCTTACTTCTATCTTCCTTCCCCAGAACAATGCTGTACATGGTAGCCATTCAATAAACGTCCATTGAATTGATTTGACCCAGAGGTTGAGTTGACACCAAAGCTTTGTTCCAGACTTTAAAATGTCTTCTTCATATACACTGCACACCAAATTTCTCACTTTCACCACCCCCTACACGTATACTCTCACCATTCTTCCTCTGCCCTATACTACAACTACCAAATAATAAACAGACTTCCATGTTCCACTTCTAGTCTTACATTCCACCTGATCCCCAAGTCCTTCTGCTTTCTCTTGGACCCATTAATACCTTTCTTGTGCCCCACAGTCCCTCCATAGGGAGATTACTTTTCACTCCTATCTGATCAGCTGAGTCTGACTAAGTATAGTGAAAACAGCCTTTGTGTTCCTTGCTGATGAGAGGTAGTTTTGAAAAAGATACTTTCACACAACCCATCCCCAATACCATTTGTAGCTCTGCTTGGTCCTCTCCTTATCCCATTGGCTCCTCATCTAAAGCCAAGGCTGAAGTCCAGGAAGGTATTTCAAGACTGGATTGGAGAGATATTGGGGAGGCTCTGAAAAGACTTTGATTATCATAACCTTCCCTGTTACGTACTTCCATGATGTAATTACTTTTACGGTCTAGTTTTTAATCTGCTCACTGGCTTTTCTTTTTCTCTGTTGTTTGTTTTAAAGTAGAGGCTCTCAAAAGGCAGTCTATTTGGGGGTGGGGATGGGGAAAGAGATTTTAAAAAATGTTTTTTGTTTTTTATATTATCAGAGTTTCCTCCAGTATCCTTCCTTCTTCCTCACCCTCCCAGGGAGCCTTGCTATATAACAAATAATATATTTAAAGAAAAAAAGAAAAAAGAGGAAGAAGAGAAAAAATTAGCATACTGATTAATACATAAAAAACCTCTAAAATATAGTGAATGTGCTATGCTCCAGAACACCCCTTCAAAGGATTGAGGTGGGTTTTTTTTTTCATAGCTCTCTTTTGAGGACTTGCTTACTCTTTGTAATTTTGCAACATTCAATTTGATTGTTCTGTGGGTTTTCAGTTCATTTACATTGTTGTAGTCATCATATATATTGTTTCCTCAGGAGGGCAATATTTGTAATTCTCTTTGTCACACTGTTGAACCACGGGTCTCTGAGTGGGTTGACAGAGGCACCAGAAAGAACAGAGTACAGCAGGCTTCTAGGAAAAAGAAGAGGAATCGTTATACAGAGAGAGGGGCTGGCTTGTAAAGGGTCTAAAAAGTCAAGACTCAAGAGTTTATATTTAATATTCTTTCAACAAACTCAGTACAGTTTAATTCACCAAATATTTATTAAGTACCCACTCTGTGCCAAGCACTGTGTTTGAAGCCAGGAACTATATGCGCCCAAGGAGCGTACACATTATTTTTCATATGATAGACGTGTAGTAAATGTTTGTCCAACGAATGTTGAATGAATGATTGTCTTTATCAGTGGTTTCCAAACTCTTTTTGATCCCTATAAGTTAAAAAAAAATGTTGACAAGAGGTATTTGTGACAGATAGGTGCCCCTCATCTTAACCTTGTGAGATGCTATTCTCTTTTTCATAAGAGAAAAAACTGGGGACTTGAAGGAATTCCGCAGTCAAGAAGAACTAATGGGAAAGAATCAGTCATGTTTAGGCTGGTCTGCATAGAGGAAACAACCTGGATATAAGCTCCTTTAGGGCAAGAACGATTTCTGTTTGCATGTAATAGGCACTTAATAAACACCTGTAGATTCACTGATTAACGGATGGGAAGTTGAGGTTAAGACAACCTCTACCCAGCAGAGAGGCCAGATTCCCATAATTCAATTCAAAAGATACCTGTAAGTGCTTTCTGCATTCAGACAACTATGCCAGGGACTGAGGCAGCAATCAGTGAGAACCAAGTTACCCTAGCCCAACCTCTTGGGATGTTACTGGTCTAATTCACTACCTGGACAGAATTTGTGTCTCCTGTGTGTCTAAGTCTTAGGGTAGAGGCCAAGGGGAGAAAGAGGACAAACATCCTGTTCGGCTTCAGTATAAGCCAGCCAGCCAGTGCTGCGATTGAATTTCTTCCCTAGAAAGGAGAGAACCAGTTTCATGGACTACTTTGTTAATCCAGCTCCTTTCCCTTTCCCCCCCTACCCCTGCCACCTCCTCAGTTGCATGAATACAGTTGGCTGGCCTTTCCAAGCCACCTGTTTGCAGGGCTTCCTGTAGCACTATGTTGTAGTCCCTTGAGTCACCATCCTGCCTTGATCTCCGGCCCGTTGCAGATGTCATTTCATTCCCTTCCTCCCCCCCTCCTTCCCCTAGCCACCGAACTCAATGTCCTGTAATTATACCCTCTGAGGCCTTTGGAGATTAAATGTGAAATCACAGTCCTGAGATTTCTGCTTCCAGCCCCTTCCAGAGCTCCAAACAACTAGAAGATGGGAATGATGGGTAGAGATAATTCTATGTTGTGAGAGAGAGAGAGAGAGAGAGAGAGAGAGAGAGAGAGAGAGAGAGAGAGATGATCCCATGAAAATAGGCAAGGAAGGGCAATGAGATACAAACAGGGATATATACCATAGGTATTATAATTCTCCCATTATACAAATGAGCAAACTGACTTTTTTTTTTTAGTGAGGCAATTGGGGTTAAGTGACTTGCCCAGGGCCACACAGCTAGTAAGTGTTAAGTGTCTGAGGTCGGATTTGAACTCAGGTCCTCCTGACTCCAGGGCCAGTGCTCTATCCACTACGCCACCTAGCCGCCCCAGCAAACTGACTTTTTAAGTCATTGGCCCAAGACACACAAAGATGAGACTGAAACGAAAACTGAAAAGGCATCCTAACTCCTAACTCTTTCCACTGTACCCTAATGCTTCCTCATAATCCTTAGAAGAATCTTAATTTAAAAATCTGTTGATTGATGGGAACAGAAAAAAAGGGGAAGCATTACTGTGCCCCTTTGTCGTTAATGTCCATTGGATTCAGTATATATGATGCTACTTTCAACCCTCCTACTACTTCTGTAGGCCTTCTCCTGCTAGCTTCCTTTCACCTTATTTGGGACAGTATGGTGTAGTATATGGAGTATTGATTTGGAATGAGGTTGTCCTGCTGGATTCCCTGGACCACTTCCTCCTGAAGCACAACTCCTGATGACCAAGGTAACTCTCTCACAGAGCTCCTAAGTCTCACGTCTTCATGGACTGGGTCTGCTCTCTGCTGTGTGCAGGGTCTTCTACTAGGCAAGTAGCTCTGCTGCAAAATATAATTGCTAGTGGTGGTAGGGAGGAGAGAAAAATCTCCTTCTCTCTTCTTCTTTCCCTCCATGTCCCCTACTTCATTCCCTTTCCTTCCTTCTCTCTCTTTTTTTTTGCAGGGCAATGATGGTTAAGTGACTTGCCCAGGGTCACACAGCTAGTAAGTGTCAAGTGTCTGAGGCTGGATTTGAACTCAGGTCCTCCTGAATCCAGAGCAGGTGCTTTATCCACTGCACCATCTAGCTGCCCCCTCCACTCCCTTTCAAGAGCTGGACTCTTCAATCCCTAGTCTTCTTGACTGTTAGAGTTCACACTCCTCAAAGTAGTCTCCAGCCTTGACACTTAATTTCTAGAGAGTATATCTTGCTTTTTAAAGGTATGACACCTAAAAGGTATATCACTAAAGCATAACAGATCCTTCAGCCAGTCAACTTTGAATTCCCTTAAGTTTGACTAAGCAACATCGTCATAGCTCTTAAAGGGTTAACAGAGTACAGACACTTCTCTGAAGACCTCTGTGCCTCCTTGACATAGTAGTGTTAGGAATTTCTGCACCCACTGCATTCCAAAAGGATACAGCGACATTGGACTTTTGATTCTAGTTTTCTTGTACGATAGAGACTTTGAAAGCAAGACTACTTGAGCTGATCTTAGTACAACTGAGTTTTTTCACTAATAATAATAACCCACTTTTTTGTGTGTTTTTTTGTGGGGTTGGGACTTGGTTTTTATTTTTTAAAAGCTTAATATTTTATTTTTTTCCAGTTACATGTAAAGATAGTTTTCAACATTTGTTTTTATAAAATTTTGAGTTCCAAATTTTTCTCCCTCCCCAAGACAGAAAGCACTCTGATATAGGTTATATATGTACAATCACATTAAACATATTTCTGCATTAGTCATATTGTGAAAGAAGAATCAGAACAAAAGAATAACCCACATTTGTACAGCTCTTTGAGGTTTCCTCATCATAACTCTCTGAGGATTACTGCCTGCATTTGAAAGGTGCCGAAACTGAGATTCAGATAGGGCAAAGTAAATATTAGTGCTTAGTATACCACCAAGGTCCAAATCTGGCACTCAATTACATATTATTAGCAACTAAGATTGCATTTCTGTCACCTGCTCCATACCTTCAATAATCTCATTAGATGTACTATGAGGAAATCACTTGATCAGGGCTTTCCTGATCAATCTCTGTGCCCTCTCCCTCCTTATATAAGTAAATACAACAAGATTTAAGGAGGAAGAGAGAACTAAGAATATCAGAAAAGTGGCAGCAGAACTGAAGGAAGCTAGTGATCCTAAGAGGTGGAATTTTATCCTAAGGAGATGGAATGCTATGTACAGGGAACAGCACTTTGTTTGGAATGGAGAGTATGTGAAGAAGAGTAAAATGAATTTCTGGAAAAGAAGATGGGTGATAGCTTTGTGGAGGACTTTAAATGTCAGGGTGAGGAACTGTATTTTGTTCTAGATGCTACAGAGAGCCACTGAAGATTTTTGAGCAGGGGAGTAACTTGACCCAATTTTTAGGAATATTAATCTGGCACTTGCCTGGAGATAGGTTGGAGAAGGAAAAAGTGGGGAAAGAATAACCAATTAGGAGGCTATTATAGTAATTCTGTTGAGATGTTATGAATGAATTGTGTTGTCTCCCTCTGGAAAGAAAGCAGACAAATGCAAGAAATGTGGTGGTGGGATTGACAAGACTTGGCAACTCCTCTGATATTGGAAGACAGGGAAAGGGACAGCTAGAAAATGATCTTCGAGGTCTCTTTCAGCACTAATGTTATTTGAATTTGTGGAGTCAGTAGAAGAGTGAGTCTTGAGCAGTTTTAAAAGGAGTGGAGAATGTTCCAGGTGGGACATTATGGGGTTATGGTATGGATTATAATCCTTTCTACTGCTTCTCATTCCCTATTCTCATTATAGTCTTATTCTCTTCTGCCTGTGGGCTCTTTCAGGGTCTAATTGAGTCATTGGACAAGGGAATATGGGCTATGACCTATTTCTTGTGCTATTGAGTAGCACTAGGAAAGGCTCTTAAATGTACACCATTTTTGGGGTGTGTGTGTGAGGCAACTGGGGTTAAGTGACTTGTCCAGGGTCACACAGCTAGTAAGTGTCAAGTGACTGAGGATGGATTTGAACTCAGGTCCTCTTGACTCCAGAGCTGGTGCTCTATCCACTGTGCCACCTAACTGCCCCAAATGTACACCACTTTAAACTAATAAAATTGGAATTCCTCCAGTATGTCAAAGAAGACACAGATAGAAAATGTGAGGTTTTAACCTATACTACAACCAAACTTAACAGATAAAGGGAAATCCTATATTGTAAAATTCAGGGAAATGAGATATCCAGCTTTACCCAGAAGCCCTCCCCTTCCACCTGCCACCAACAGCAAGTTGGGAGAAGGCAGTGCCCTTCTCTCCTCTCCTTCTCTCCTTCCCTCCTCTTTACTCCCACATCCAAAGATGGGGGACTATCTCTGTCATTCCTCTTCCACCCCTTGGACACTTCCATTCTTGACTTTGTGAAGAGCAAAGGAAATAGAGGAAAGAGAAGATGGACAAAGAATGAACTGGGAGATATGGGAGAGATAGGGGAAGAAAGGAAAGGAGACCAAGGAAAAGGAGGACAGATTTCAAAAAGGAGAAGGATGGAAAGGAACTGAGGAAAACTAAAAGTGTAGGTTGGGGGAGAAATTCCAAAAGAGGCTGTTCTTGGAGCCATAGGCCTCTAATATCCTTAAAATCTAACAGCAGCCGGAAGGCAGTGGCAATGATTATGGGCTTTATGGGGAGGAGGCAATTAAAGGGGCTGGTCCAGTCCCAATTATAAAATCATGGGCAATGGAAAGAGATGGGGGAGGGTGAAATCTGAGTGGCCGTACTTTGAGAAAAGCCTCCTATTTCACAAAGCCAGCTTTCACAAAGGGACCAGATTTCTTTTAGAGAGTACCCACAGTCTCCTAGAGTGCAGGTCCAGCCCAGGCTTGAGTCCTATCCAAACCAACATATTCTGCTTTGTGCTATGTATAGCATATTTGTGCTATGTAATGGTCACTGATTCGATGAATATACATACAGATATAAAACACATGACATAGTAGAGTTAGGAATTTCTGTACCCACATAATTTCAAAAGGAATACAGAGACTTTGAACTTTTGATTCTATTTTTCTTTTAGGATAGAAATTTTGTAAGCAAGACTACTTGAGTTCATCTTAGAACAGCTGAGTTTTTTCACTATTGCTGCTACCACTATTACTACTACTACCACCACCACCACCACCGCCCCACATTTGTACAGCTCTTTGCGGTTTCCTCACAACAATTCTGTGAGGATTACTGTCTGCAATTGAAAAGTGAAGAAACATTCAGAGAGGGCAAAATAAATTTTGGAGCTGAGGATACGAGCAAGCTTCAATTCTGGCACTCTTTGTATTACACATGATTATCAAACAAGATAACATTTTTTCCCAAACCTTAAAGTATTTTATATATGGTAGCTATTATTATTATTATTACCATTATTATTACTATACTATACTTCCTCTCTGAGTTGATAATAACTGGTTTCAATAGCACTTTAAGGTTTACAAGGTGCTTTCCTTATAACAACCCAATGAGGTTAATAGAACAAGTATAAGAACAAGTATAATAGAACAAGTCCCTATCTTGCAGGTGAGGAAACTGAACCTCAGAGAAATAAAATGCCATGTGGTATTTTAGGAGTAACCTGGTAGTCTAAAGAATAATGGCTTGGGAGCTAGAGGACCTGGGTTCTAATCATGATTCTCTTCCTCTTGATATGTACTTGGGTAAGTTATTTTACTTCTCAGCTTCCTCACCTGTAAAAGGGGAGGATCTGACTCAATGATCTCTAAAGACTGTTCTAATTTGAAATATATTATCTTGTGATTTGCCCAAGGTCACACAACTTAAGTCACTGTCGGAGCCTAGATTTGAACCCCTGTTTCCCAATTTCACCAGGATTCTTTACACCATACTGCCTTTCTCTGACAACTGGGAGAGTAGGAAGGCAGGGAATATTCTCCCAGCTTACACATGGGATGTATAAACAAATCAACAAGTTATGACAGCAAGCATTTATTAACTTCTTACCATGTGCCAAACACTGTGCTAAGATCTGATATTAAAAAGAGGGCGGGAGAGACCCTGTATTCAAGGACCTCACATCCTAAATGTGGAGACAATATGCCAACAACTTTTTACATATAATATATATGTATATATGTGTGTGTATATGTACGATAAATCATATTATACCATTTACCATGCATATGTGTATATATAGATATATATTTGTATAGAAACAAACTTTTACATATCCATATATACAAACATATATACAAATTGGTATATATACATATAAAAACACATATACATATATATATACAAATTGGTAGCTCTCATATATATATATATACACACACATATTTGTATATATATAAATTTGCATGTATACACACATACAGTTATACATTGGTAGATACTATAAATGTGTATATAGATATATACATATAAATTTGTTTATATACAAATCTGTATATGTATGTATGTATGTATAGATACGCACACATATACACAATGGAGAAGGAAATGGGAAATGATTCTAGTATCTTTGCCAAGAGAACCCCAAATGGGGTCATGAAGCATTGGATATGAGTGAAATGACTGGACAACAAATATATACACACATATATACATAGACACATATAAAATTGGTAGATAGCATATATGTGTCTATAGATATATGTACATGTTTGTATATATAAATGATATATACACAAACACATGTCTATATGTAAATGTATACATATGTATTTGTATATGAATAGAAATCTATACATACATAAAATTTGTCTATATATACCTATAAATTTATATATATACACAGATGTGTATATATAAAATATGCATATATAAATTTACACACATGGTACCTACCATGTTTGTGTATGTTTCTGTCTGTCTACCTACTATCCATCCATCTATCTATCTATCTATCTATCTATCTATCTATCTATCTATCTATCATCTATCTATCTATCTATCTATCTATCTATCTATCTATCTATCTATCTATCTATCTATCTATCATAGATTGGAGGTGATTTTAGAGGGTGGCATTGGGGGAATGGAGAGGGAATTGGGAAAGGCTTCTTAGAGAAGGTATGATTTGAGCTTAGTCCTGAAGGCAGCCCAGGGAAGCCAGGAGGTATAAAAGGGAGAACATTCTAGGGATGAATGATTTAGCCTCACCCAAGGTCTCACTTGCACTTGCTATGAAAGAACAAAGGCCTGGGACTCTTTTCTGCTGGGTGACCTGCTTTTGAGGTGGAAAGGTCTGTAGGTTCACCTCTGGACACGTTAATTCACCACCAAGAGGGCCTAGCCTAGACTCAGGTCATAGAATCAAAGTATTTTAGCTTAAGAAGGACCCTCTGTAGCCAATCCATCCCTGAAAAAGAATCCACACTATATTTGACTTCAGTTTTGATCATCTAGCCCAGGGCTTCTTAAACTTTTTCCATTTGAGACCCTGGGTATACAGGTATATAAAATAGGTATACATAACCTTTTACTGTTGCCCATTTTTCATGATCCCCACATTCATTTTCATGGCCCTATATGGGTTGGTTGAGACCTATAGTTTAAGAAGCTAGGATCTAGCCTGTGCTGGAGATATCTCCTTCCATGAAGGGGGTTCCCCTACCTCTCTCTATAATCTGCTGTACCATCACAACTCAAGGTCATGGGAAATGACATCAAGCTTAAATGTGCCTCTTTGTGACTCCCATCCATTTTGTCCTAGGGATGAGTAGGTGGTCAAACTAACCTCTGTAACGCTTCTCTTGACTATCTATCTGGCTCTGATAACTTCATCATTCCCCATTCACATACCTCACTTGCATGTATATATTTTTCCCCTCTGTCCCCCAAATTAGAATGTAAACTTCCTGCAGCTGAGTCAGGCCTTTTATCAGCCTATCCCTGGCCTCAGCACATAGTGAGCACTTTATACACATCACTGACTGAACAACAGAGTTCACCTCCTTTCCATTTTGTAGGAACCTGGGAACTTTTCGGTTTTTGGTGTCCTAACTGAAATTTCTAGCCCTGAGAGTCCTGGTTCAGTCACTGGAGAAAAGCAAAATAGGAAAAAGAGGACTGGTGGACAGGTCTCTACTCTGATGGCAGAATAAATGAACATGTTAGGTATTATTTATTGTTGGCACCAAGAACAGAGAACTGAGACATGGAAAGCTGAACACCTCGTTCTTCATTCATCAAGAGAAGGGCCAGCAGTGTCAGTGACTCTCAGGAAGGCCGCACAACAGTCTTTCTCTCTGGGTGTTCTTCCCTCACTCTCCCCCAGCCAAGCATTTTATTGCTACGGCTAGCTTCCCCAGAGACCAGGGCCATCTGGCACTCACTCTATACTGATTTAAAGCTGGAAGACTATGTTTCTAAGTCTGTCCTCACCCGTCCTTCTCCTCTAATCTCCCTGCCACTCCCTGGACAGAGAAGAAATGATTGCTTGGATAAATAGGAATTGACCCCTGGTGGGTTGAAATCCTAATTCAGTTTTTTGCCCCCTTCTCTTGCTATCTCTTCTCAGGTATCCTTGTTTCATTTTCAGAGATTTCTCACTGAATCCTGCTTCCCTCCCCTCCCTTCCTCCCACCCCCTACTCTATTTTCACTGGGCTGGGTGTCCCCAAGAATCTTGTTTCAAGATTGCCTGTGGCCAGGATTGTTATCTTCAGAGAGACTGAGGAGGTAAGTTCAGGCTTGAATAGATCTGCTTTCCAAATTGTCCTGCACCGGGATTTAGATTGGGAGATTTAACTCAGAGATAAGGGCCAGGGATTCTCACTCTTCTCTTGGGAGGAGCACAGACTTGATCAGTGATAACCTGAGAGCATTGCCTTTTGCAACCTAGTCCTATCTTGTTTCTGGTCTCTTTACTGGCATAGATTGAGTCAGTTAAGCATCAACTTGTATTGTCTGTAGGAATGTTAAAACTGGGCACAATCTTAGAAATCATCTCTTCTAGATAGTCCTTCTGCATAGCTGAAAAATGGGAACCTCTCTGAGGGGAAGTGACTCCCCCAAAGTCATACAGCTAGTGGTAATACACTGCATTTCAGTTGTGTCCAACTCTTCATGACCCCATTTGGGGTTTTCTTGGCAAAGATACTGGAGTGGTTTACCACCACTTTCTCCAGCTCATTTTACACAAACAGGGTTAAGTGACTCATCCAGGGTCACAGAGCTAGTAGTGTCTGAGGCTGGATTGAACTCAGGTCTTCCAGACTTCAGGACCTGCACTCTGTTCACTGCACCACTTAGCTACCCAAAAAATACTTCATCACTTCTCATTAAAACGAACCTTAATTGGTTTCTTGTGACTTTTTTTTCCTTCTCTCTAAATTCAGTAAAAAAAATTATTTGTTTTCTATCATCCCGTTCTTTTTCTCTAGCAACCCCCATTTAGAACAAATGAAAAGCAAAAGTCATCGCAAATATATCTATGTTTTCAATAGAAACAGCTTTCCATATTGACCTCATTTGTCTCATTCTGAGTACTGCAGCTCTGTCTCAGGAGGTGTACAACATGTGTCCGCATCAGTTCTCTAAAGAATTCTTTCTGATCTTTTCACCAGGAATGCTTGGAAGTCCTCTAATTCATTAAAGGTCAATCCCCCCCCCCCTCCCCAGCATCATACTCAGTTTTGCTGGGTAAGTTATTCTTGGCTGTCAAGCCTATATCCTTAGCCTCTTAGAGTATCATATTCCAAACTCTCCGCTTCTTTATAGTGTTGGATGCTAAATCATGTGTGATCCTGATTGTGCCTTCTTGGTTCTTGAATTCCTTCTTTATGGCTGCTTGAAGTATTTCTTTCTCTCTCTCTCTCTCTCTCTCTCCCCCCTCCCTCCCTCCCTCCCTTTCTCCCTCCCTCCCTCCCTTCCTCCCTCCCTTTCTACATAGACACTCTGGATTTGGGTTCCTGAAAGTTTTCATTTTGAAGTTTCTTTCAGGTGGTGACCAGTGGATTCTTTTTATTTCTGCTTAGAACCTCTGGTTCTAAGAGATCTGGCCAGTTTTCTTTTAAGTTTTCTTGAAATAGGATGGCTGAGCTTTTTTGTTTTGTTTTGTATGTTTTGTTTTTTTGTCATGGCATTCAAACAGTCCAATGATTATTATTTTTTTTTTTTTGCGGGGCAATGAGGGTTAAATGACTTGACCAGGGTCACACAGCTAGTACGTGTCAAGTGTCTGAGGCCAGATTTGAATTCAGGTCCTCCTGAATCCAGGGTCGGTGCTTTATCCACTGTTCCACCTAGCTGCCCACCAGTCCAATGATTCTTAAAAGTTTTTGTCCTTGATATGTTTTCCAGGTAACTTGTTTTTGTTATGAGATATCTTATTTTTTCTTCCTTATTTTTCATCTTTTAATTTTGTTTGAATATTTCTTGTTGCCTCATACAGTCACTGGCTTTTATTTGGTCCATGCTTATTTTTAGGGAGTCTGTTTCTTGGACAGTGTTTTGTACTCTTTGGACTAAACTGTTAATTCTCTTTCCAGTTCGTTCTTCTATACCTCTTACTTCTTTTCCAATTTTTTTTTCTCAAGTACTCTCATTTAATTTGTTTTTAAAAAATTTAAAAACACTTTTAAAAACTCTTGCTTCATCACTTCCAGGAATACTAGTTGAATTTTTGCCCAAGCTGTGTTTTCTGCTGAGGCTTTCCTTGTAGGTGTTTTGGAGCCATTCTCTTCTGGGTGTGTGTCTTGAGAGTCTCTTCCTTTTTTTGTATGCTTGTTCTTCTAACTTACTTCCGGACTTTAGATTTGATGTTAGGACTGGGCACCTCTGGAAGGAAGATCTGGACAGATCCTGTTGCTGTTTGGGGGGGGCGGTATTGAGTGTTGTGTTATCCCAAGATCTAAGGGGCAAGCTGGGGATCTATAAGCCTTTAGTGCTTTTAAAGTGGTCTGATCCAGGGCAGTTGGATTGCTGCTCCAGTGATCAGAGCTTTACAAGTTCCTGGCCTGGCTTTGGGTCTGAGCAAGAGTGGATCGCTGCTGGAAACAGCATGGAATGGCAGAATTGGAAGTTTCCCTTTGGTCTGGGTTCCTGAACTGGTTATTCCTCTGCACCCTAGACTAGATGCTGGAGATGACACTGTGGTCTATGACTGGGGTCTGAGCCACGCCACTGCTGCTTCTGGCTTCTGGACCTCCTTCTTTCTAGGTATAATGCTCAGGGCTTCCCTACTTTGGAATGTCACTGGGTTGTGGACAACAAAGCTGCCAATTAGCACTTCTCCCTGTCACAATGTCCTTGTAGAGGTTTCAGACCTCTTCTTGCCTTGATGGACAGCCTCTCCCTAGGCACTGGAATGCTTGTGTAATGTGTGTTCCTCTCCTGAACCCATCCCCAGTGACCTCTCTATATGTTGACATGCGCTGGGCTGGGCTGGAGAAAAGATTCATTGTGACTTTCTCTGGATTTTCCACTGGTGTATGTTCTAGATATATTTGGAGAAGTTTTCTGAAGGGGAGCTTGACTGTATTGCAGCCAACATTTTGTTTTCAACTTCTCAGTTCACTGAAACTCAACAGGCATTGGTTAAACATTTACTCTGTGCTAGGCTCTAACAATAAGAATAAAAGTAACTTCTCTATCCTCATGAGGCTTATATTCTGCTGTAGAGAAGCAACAGGTCTATTGATAAATAATTATACACATATATACATACACACACATGTATACACACGTAAAAGTATGGGATCAAGGCCACTTTCCAACTCTGAAGAAACCCATTAATACCTTGTAAGAGTTTAGATTTTCACCCAGCAATAGCACTACTAGGTCTATATCCCAAAGAGATCATAAAAAAGGGAAAAAGACCCACATGTACAAAAATATTTATAGTTTCTCTTTTTGTGGTGGCAAAGAACTGAAAATTGAGGGGATGCCCATCAATTGGGGAATGTCTAAACAAGTGGTGGTATATTGATGTAATGGAAAACTGTTGTGCTATAAGAAATGATGAGCAGGCAGATTTCAAAAAAACCTGGAAAGACTTACATGAACTGATGCTGAGTGAAGTGAGCAGAACCAGGAGACTATTGTATGCAGTAACAGCAGTATTGCAATGCTCAATTATGATAGAATTAGCTCCAAAAGACTCATGATGGAAAATGCTCTCCACATCCAGAAAAAGAACTATGGAGTCTAAATGCAGATTTTCACTTTTGTTGTTGTTTTTTTCTTGTGTTTTTCCTTTTTCTGATTCTTCTTTCACAACATGACTAATATGTAAATATGTTAACATGTTTGTACATATATACATATATTTTTTTAAACTTTTTTTTTAAAGTGAGGCAATTGGGGTTAAGTGACTTGCCCAGGGTCACACAGCTAGTAAGTGTTAAGTGTCTGAGGCCAGATTTGAACTCAGGTACACCTGACTCCAGGGCCAGTGCTCTATCCACTGCGCCACCTAGCTGCCCCTATACATATATTTTTAAAAAAGGAGTTTAGACTTTCTGAATGACCCATTTGTGGCTCATAAAGGGCATGAACTTTTAATTATAAATGAAAATCCCTCCCCCCCAACAATCAGAAGCTGTTAGTTTATAATTAGAGGAGCCAGCCCAGCTCATTCAAATGGAGATAGACCATAAATGAGTTCAGTCTGCAACTGGGACTCTGATCTGAAAATGGTAGGCTCTAGAGCTGAATCCTGATGGTCCTAAAGCATGAGTTCTGGTCATTTCCAAAAGTATATTGTAGTACCCTAGGGCAAGATGTCAGCTGAGCCTGAGGGTTGAGGAGATTCATTAGGGGACCCTGATGAATAGACTGGTGATGTTTCAGAACATATGTAACAGATGATAGAGATGAGATTTTTGTTACTTTCAGATTCCAAGTAGATTATTTTATACTTTTGTTTGAGATTGGGCTACTCTTCCATGATCATTTAGTCTTCTACCCAGCCACATTTCACCTCCCCTCAGATGGTCATACCCTGGATCTTGCCATCACCCACAGATGCACCTCTTCCATGTTCAGGAACACCAGAATTCCTTTATTTGATGATAATATGTTGTCATTCTACCTCTCCCTCCTCTCTTTTTGTCATTCCAAACCCTGTTCTTTGTCCTCACCATGACCTCTGATCCCTCTACCCCTTAGTCTTTTCCCAGGCCATCGCTCTTGCACTGGCTATAGTCTACTCCCTTCCCCTTCTAGAGACTTCTTCTCTAGAGTCCTATTGCCAATTTTGCCCTGCCAAAATTACTTCCACTACCCACTATCTTTGCTCCTACTTATGTGTTACTGAACAAAGCTGGAAAAAATCATGAAACCATACAGACTGGATCACTGCAATTTATATTTACCTAATACCTTTCACTGTGGCAAGGTAATCCTTTTACACTTCCTTAATTGACTCACTATCTCACCTCAGTGGCTTTTCCAAACCTTACATGCCTCCTCAAACCTCCATCTCCCTACTATGGGCACTTTCACTGGCTGTCCCAAATGCCTGAAATTCTCTTTCCTCATCTCTGTTTCCTGGATTTCCTTGCTTCCTTCTAGTCCCACCAGTTAAAATCCCACCTACAAGAAGGAAGACTTTCCTGACATCCCTTAATTTATGTTAGTCCCGTTACCTTTGATCATTATCTCTGATATATCCTGTCTACATCTTGTTTGTACATATTTGTTTGCACGTTATCCTCCTCATGCCTTTCTTTGCATCCCTAGTACTTAGCACAGTGCCTGGTGCATAGTAGGAGCTCAATCAATGCTTGTTGACTGACTCACTCACTCAAGGGGCTAATTTCAAGACTTAAGGGAGGGCAGCTAGGTGGTGCAGTGGATAGAGCACTGGCCCTGGATTCAGGAGGACCTGAGTTCAAATCCGGCCTCAGACATTTAACACTTACTAGCTGTGTGACCCTGGGCAAGTCACTTAACCCCAATTGCCTCACTAAAACAAACAAAAAAAGACTTAAGGGATATGTAAACTGTGGTGGCCCTGTCACAGTTTGTAAAAGAAACGTTTTAAAAAAAGTGTTTCCATTTTGTTTCTCTTTTAGGAGGTATGAAGAAGTTACATCATCGCTTTGATGGAATTCTGTGGGGCTAGTCATTGGATGACTTAAAGAATCACCCATGTCCCTGGTGGCCTTTAAAAAACAAGACTTATTCTTCAATGAGTCACCTTTAACAGTAGAAAAGAATTAGGCACGAAGAACCCAGCTCTTTAAAGGGGATTGTTCTTCACATTTACCCTTGCACTTCCTCCAAAGTATGGCTGGGGGTGGGAGGATTCCCGCTCTTGTTTTCCATTTGTCAGTGCCATCTTCTAGCTTATCAATTCCCCAGCAGAAAGTGAGAAGAGAGCAGGACCTGAGAGTCCAGCTCCAGACAAGAGTAGCCCATCAGAGATGGCCCAAGTGGAGCAGGATGAGGATAACTATGAAGAGAGAAAAGGCATCAGGGCCCTGCAATGCTGAAGGTGTGGCTTGCCTCAGCCATGTGTGTTCCCTACCAGTGTGCCTCCATGCTTACCTACCCTTTTTGAAGATACTATATGTATTTGATGGAGTTTTATGTGGGGAATGTGGTATAGATTGTTCTTACCATGTCATTTCAGCCAGTGCCTTTGCTTTAAGGTAATTGTGTCCTCTAGCTAATGTTTGAAGGGATACAGATCATCGGGAACTTTTTAGAAATAGTTTCAGGAATTCAGACACAGAAAGGACCTTTATTCTGTCCTCCTGGGACCCAATCTGTGAATTAGTCAACAGAAGGCACTACATTAAAATGTTTATAAATATTTTAATATAAATATTAACATGTTCATTTTGAACATGAGCAAAAGAAAAATACCCAAAAAATGATTATAATGTAACTCCGTTGGTTGCCTAAAGAAACCAATAATTTTATATTTATTTTAACAAGATACTAATGAAGAGGAAGAATGCAATTGTAGGGAGTTATGAATGTTTGTCTGGCCAGGAGTGGGAGGGCCAATTGTTGATTATGAGCCCCCTACCTCATTGTAGGCTAGGTTTGGATCTCTACCTGCTTTGGGAATCTACTACTACCTAGTGGAGGGAATGTTTATTCTGTCCTAGACTTTGTTGTCACATTGGAAATTTCCTTCATCACCTGGAAAGTGGGGGCAGGGCATTAATATGAAATCTCTTTCCCCAGTATCTTTTCAATCAGCTTTTCATTAAAGCAGAGAGCCCAGGTAAAAGAAAGTTACTACTGGTACTAAGGTTACTGGCTTATCAGCTATTCCTTCTTCTTCTTCTTCTTCTTTTGACAGGGCAATGAGGGTTAAGTGACTTGCCCAGGGTCACACAGCTAGTAAGTGTCAAGTATCTGAGGCCAGATTTGAACCCAGGTCTTCCTGAATCCAGGGCTGGTGCTTTATCCACTAGGCTACCTAGCTACACCCCCCCATCTATTTCTTCTATGTCATCCTTGGGCATAGGAGAGTGAACCTCTATTCTCAGCCCCTTTCAGATACTGAATCTGGAGGTCTCTTTTTCTTGAAATCCATTTAAATTTCTGGAAGAACAATCTGTTCTCTTCTGAGTCACCAAACTAAGAAAACAGTAAATCTTCAGTCTTCAATGACTAATGAGCACACAAATTCCAGGTTTCCACCACCAAGACCCTATTTAGGACCAGGTTTTCAGACACTAGACCTAATAAAGACCCAAGTATAAGCTCTACATAACTCTACATACAGGTTATATGTTACGAGTGTATATTATCCCTTATCATGAAAAAAAGGAAATGGTATCAGGTGTGGAGTCAGGTCTCCAGGGACTGAACCACCAGGTATTTGCTAACCTATATATATGCCCAACCCAAGCTCCCCATGACTCAATCCCTTCTTCAATGGTAACTGAGAGACTATAACCCTTTGTCATTCCAGGGTTCTAGGAAAAGGGTACTGCTGTAAAGTAGTACTCCCAGAACAGAGCTTGGAGAACAATTTACATAGTAATGGCCAGGCCCTAAAGACAAATAACTTTGAAAGACTTACCTCTGATCAGTTCGGTGATGACCATGATCCCAGAGGACCAATTATGGAACATACTACTGGCAAAGAGGTGCAGAATTAGGTGTACAATTTCAGACAAAGCCAGTGTAGGAATTTGTTTTGCTTGATTATGTGTATTTGTTTCAAAAAAAGAGTATTACTTCCCATCCCACATCTAACAAACTCTCACATTCTCACCAGATCCTTCTCTTTCAGAGACAAAAAACCCCCCTCCAAATCCCAAACCCCTGTCCCTGATACCACTCCTCAACCTCCCCTCCTCATTCACCTCAGCCTTGTACCCTCCCAGTCTGTCTTGCCCTCTGAATTCCCTGTTGTTAACAAACTTCTCTTCATCCTATCTCTCCTTCTTGCACTTTTTCCCATCTTCTTGCACTTATAGGATCCTTCTAGAAGACACTCTATGTCTGGCCACATTTACCAATACCAAGCAATCATTTCCTGGCCCAGCCCCCCTGGGTCAGGAGGGGCAGAAATACTCCTTGCTCTTCTCTGACATTTCCCATTTTTGCTGTGATCACTCATTGACCTTTCCTTGTTAAAAGTTCACTCCATCCATCTAGTTTGGATGGTTCTTGTAATTATCTACTGGCCTCCAGGTCATTTAACATTCTCTCTCCATGTTTTTTTAACCCCACTTCTTATCTTGTATTTAAGGATTTCAACATATACATCCATGACAACCTACTATATCTATCTCTTCAATTCTCATGAACTAAGGCCATATCTTAGATATCACCATCACCCATAAATTTGTGAACTCGAAAATTTCTGTTTCTGATCATAACTTATCTCTGTAGTGTTAGCTGGGAACAATACTCCAAACTGAAATAATTTAGAAAGACATTTATTTATTCAGTCATCCAGCAGAGAGGAGAGCTGAAAAAGGAGTGTCCCACTCCCCCAAGTGTCTGTAAATTACACATTATATAGGATGCAAACAAAGGCAAACAAAGCTAATTGACCAGCACAAAGGCAGTTTCCAGATAAGACATGTGGGTTGCTTGAGATGTATAGTGGCAGAAAACCACTTACATTTTAGTAAGATCTTTAGATCTGATTTTTTTTTTTTTTGTCAGCACAACCTAGGTCCTGAGTTAAGCATTAAATGAATCTGGTTTTTAAGCAACAGGTCTGGTTTCTCAGCCACACAGGGGGCTAGGTTCAAACAATGCAATAAGGTTTTCCCACAGTTTTCTCCTTTTTGGGCTTATAGTCCAACATTCCTATACTAGCAGAGGCACAATTATGGAAGCAGAAAGCTAGGTTAAGGTTCAAATAACCTGAATCAGTGGAGGCATCTCCTTCAGGACTCATCTTATCAAGAGCTTGATAGAATTTCTTTGAGGAGTGATGGGGACCAGATGGGTGACAACTCTTAGTCAGAGGGATGAAATTGGGTATGCATCAAGGTCTATAAGTCAGGAGATTTAGGCTTACACTGGGAAACAAGTGTACAATACAATACAGGGAGATTTCCCAGACATTGAAAGAACACATATGGCCATATGTAAAACAAAGAAGTTTTTTTTCTTCCTAAAACCTTATCTCCTGCTGAAAGTCTGAAGTGGGAGTAAGTCCCTGCTTACTGGGATGGAGAGTTTAGCATCAGATTACTCTATGAAAGCTGGGGGAGCTGTTTCAAGGATGAAATGTCATTACACCACTCTACACTCTTTGGCTATATTTTTTTTATAGCAGTTCTTAAGGCTGGCTGCATTCCCCCCATAGAAATCTTCCAAGGTAGCAGAATCTACAAACTACATTAGACACAACATAAGACAAAGATTTTCTTGAGAAACTCATACAGGATAGAGAGTGAAAAAAAGAGGGATTTCCTACTATTGGGGTATGAGTATTTTGACTAATACATGTATGAACTTCCCTCATTAAACTGGGGTTGTCCTAAGTGAATGAGTATAGGACTGATGTTAGGTAACCAGTCTGTCAGGGTCACTCAATCAACTAAACAGACAAAGGGTTCCCTACTAGCAAGTCACATGGTTCAACTGAAGGCCCTTGCATTTGCTGCTGTCAATATATATAGTCGGACTGGCTATCTGGTTTATTTTCTAATAGCCATGGGAGGATTAAGAGAAGTAGAGGAAGAGAAAGAAAAGGGAAAAGAGAAAAAAAAGAGAAATATCTGCCAAAGGATTGACCAAATTAATAAATGGCAGATCTTCATTGCCCCCAGAAATTGTGATTGATTAATCCAAGAGGACTATTTATTTTCTCATAAAGGTGGCTAGGCTACTTCTAACCCTCCCTGAGTACATAGATGTACAAAGTGGTACATAGCTCCCTAGCTTTCTGGACCCTCAGAGTCCTCAGTCCTAAAACTTAGGACACACTAAGTCCTCAGTCCAAGGCCGGGGTAACTACCAGGTTCAGGGGAACTACCCGAACCAGGGGGGAACATACCCAGTTCTTGCTCTACAGAATGATCCCATCTTGGTCAAATCCCTCTTCTCAGGTCAACTGTCAGAGATTCTTCTTACACCAATTGTTAGCTGAGAACAAAACCCAAAACTGAACTAATTTAGAAAGAAGTTTAAATTGTTCAGCAGAGGGGAAAGCCAAAAAAGAGGTAAGCCACTCCCCCCCAGGTGTCTGCAAGTTGCACATTATATAGGATTCAAACAAAGAAACATTATTACAATTAAACAGTAGCTGATTGGCCAGCACAGAGGCAGTTTTCAGATAAAACACATGAGTTGCTTGAGGTGTACAGCAGGAGAAAACATCTTACATTAGTCTTTGGATCTGAGTGGGTTTCTGGTCAGCACAGAAACTAAGTTCTGAGTTAAGCATTAAGCAAATCTGGTCTCAAAACAACAGGTTGGGGGGGCAGCTAGGTGGCACAGTGGATAGAGCACGGGCCCTGGATTCAGGAGGACCTGAGTTCAAATCCAGCCTCAAACAGTTTACACTTACTAGCTGTGTGACCCTGGGCAAGTCACTTAACCCCAATTGCCTCAGCAAAAAAAATTTAAAAAACCAAAAAACCCCCCCAAAAAACCCAGGTCTGGTTTCTTAGCCACACAGGGCTAGTTTCAAACAATGAAATACAGTTTTGCCACAGAAACTCTACCTCTAATTCCTCCTAAACCTCTTTTTTATTTTCACCACAGTCTCTAGTCTCTGCACCCCAACCTGTGCTCCCATTGCTCCTATTCTTATCCTACTTTTTTCCCTTCAAACTCTTGGTCGACTAAATTTAACTAAATACTCTTCCCTACCTCGAATCTCTTTCCCCCTTGTCCTATAGCCTCTTAAGCCCTGTCCAGCAATCTCCCTGGATTACCTTTACTATCCATTCCTTTCATGTGCTTCTGAACACTGCTAGAAAAAGTCACACAATCATGTTGACTGGATCCACTACAAATTAATGCTAATTTTAACTAAGCTGCCACTGCTGTATGGAGATCCTTATATTCCTCCCTGATTGAGTAATCTACAAGTTGACTTTGTTCATGTGCCAGTTTGCTTAGTCATTTCCCAATTGATGGGGATTGCCTTTGTTTCCAACAACTACATAAAGTTCTGCTATAAATATATTGGTGCATATGGGACCCCTTTCCTCCTCCTTCTTCTTCTCCTCCTCCTTCTCCTCCTCCTCCTCCTTCCTCTTCCCCTTCTCCTTCTTCTTAAGAAATAAAATAAGCATTTTCATAACAAAGTAGAATAGAAAAAAGAAGATGGCACATGAAACTGTAAATCCTTTAAATATACAACAAAGTTATCATGTAAATTAATTTTTTCCCCTCCTCTCTTTCCCCCTCCCCCCTATGGCTATCATTAGACAAAAATATATGTGTGTATGTATGTGTGTATATGTGTGTGTATATATGTATATGTATGTGTGTATGTATATGTCAGTTCTTTCTCTGGATGCAAACATCATCTTCTTTCATAAGACCTTTGCAGTTAATTTGGCTTTTATAAGAGTCAGAAAGACTTGGTTGCTCAAAGTTGTTCTTAAAACAATCTTGCTGTTACTGTATAGTGTTCTCTTGGTTCTGCTTATTTTGCTCTTCATTATTTCATGCATCTTTCCATGTTTTTCTAAAATAATTGAACTCATCATTTCTTATAGCAGAGTAGTATTCGATCATGAACATATGCCATAATTTATTTAGCCATTCCCCAGTTGATCATAAAAGACCTTTCTATCTTTGATTCCTTTAAAGTATATGCATCTCCCAGCTGCTGGTTCTCTTACCCTGATCCAATACTAGTAGGACACCAGGATCTTTTCTTTGCTCCCTTCAATTATAGATTATAGGATCATAGCTCTGGAGCTGGAAAGGACTTTTGAGGTCAAGCCCAACTCCCTTCTTTTACAGATGAGGAAACTGAGGCCCAGAAAGATCTAGTGACTTGACCAGAGTCATACATACATACATACATACATACATACATACATACATACATATTAAGCATCTAAGATAGAATTTAAATTTACATCTTCCTAACACCAAGACCAGTGCTGTATCCATTATACAACATTGTTTCTGGAGTGTCATGTATGAAAAATAGCAATGAGGCCAGTGCCACTGGATCACAGAGTACTTGAAGGGAAGTAAGGTGTAAGAAAACTGGAAAGGTTGGAAGAGAACAGTTTATGACGGGCTTTAAAGGCCAAACGGAGGATTTTACCAGAAGAGCAGGCTGATTTTCAAATAGGCAGAGGAACCCGAGACCAAATTGCCAACATTTGCTGGATTATGGAGAAAGCATGGGAGTCCCAGAAAAACGTCTACACTAAAGCCTTCAACTGTGTGGATCACAACAAAATGTGGCAAGTCCTCAAAGAGATAGGAGCACCAGATCATCTTACTTGTCTCCTGAGAAACTTGTATGAATGCCAAGAAACAACAGTTAGAAACAAACAATGAACAACTGGTTTAAAATTGGAAAAGGAGTATGACAAGGCTGTATATTATCACCTTATTTATTTAACTTATATGTGGAGTACATCATGAGAAATGCCAGGCTGGATGAATCAAGAGATGTAATTAAGGTTACCAGGGGAAATATCAACAATCTCAAATATGCAACCGATACTAGTCTGATGACAGAAAGTGAAGAGGAATTAAGAAGTCTCTCGATGAGGGTGAAAGAAGAGAGTATCAAAGCTGGTTTGAAGTTTAACATTAAAAAAATGAAGATCTTGGTAACTGGTTCACCACTTCCTGACAAATAGAAGGAGAAGAAATGGAAGCAGTGTCAGATTTTATATTCTTGGGTCAAAGATGACTGCAGAGGGTGGGCAACTGCAGGCATGGAATTAAAAGATGCTTGCTCCTTGGAAGGAAATCTATGGCAAATCTGGACAGCATACTAAAAAGCAGAGATATCACCTTGCCAACAAAGGTCCCGATGGTCAAAGCTATGGTTCTTCCAGTAGCAATGTATGGCGATGAGAGTTGGACTATGAAGAAATCTGAGCACTGCAGAATTGATGGTTCCGAATTGTGGTGCTGGAGAAGACTTTTGGGAGTCCCTTGGAAAGCAAGGAGATCAAATCACTTAAAGACATGAATTCATGCTATTCATTGGAAGATCAAATATTGAAGCTAAAGCTTAAATACTTTGACCACATAATGAGAAGATGGGACTCTTTGGAAAAGATGTTGATGTTTGGAAAGATTGAAGGCAAAAGAAAAAGAGAATGGTAGAAGATGAGATGATAGTCTCATAGAAACAATGAACATGAAGTTGGACAGATTTTATGGGATAGTAAAGGATAGAAGGGCCTGGTGTGCTATGCAATGGGTCACAAAGAGTTGGATAAAACTGAACAACTGAACAACAACAACAACCTGGAGGTAATAGAGAGCCCCTGGAGCTTATTAAGTAGAGAGGGGTGATATGGTCAGTCCTCAGCTTTGAGTATCAGTTTGACAACTGAGGGGAGGATAAACTGAAATGGGGAAAGACTTGAGGCTATGATAATAGCCCAGGCTTGAGATGATGAGGGCCTGCCCCAGGGTGGTGACAGTGCCAGGGGCAAGAATTGGGCATTTGTGAAAAAAAAAATTATCATAAGAGAGACAACAGGACTTGACAGTTGTCAAGTATGGCAGAAATCCTTGACTAAATCCTAGGTTAGTTCTCAATGAGAGGGTGGAGAGGGAGAGAAAATTTGGAACTAAAATTTTAAAATGAATGTTGAAAATTGTTTTTACGTGTAATTGGGGAGGAAATAAAACACTTAAAAAAAAAAAAGAGAGGGCCTAGGCTAGAACCTTTCTAAGTAAATTAGAAGTGGCTACATGCAGGAGGGAGGAACCACTCAGCTGGTTCTCAGCCAATATAATCCCATACCCAGATTTCCAGCATTTTTTTTTCCAAAACCATATGTTTACTCTAGAGGCACTGACTTTCATTATCACTTATCAGCCAGCACTAGCTGCCTGGAACATTGAAACAGAATGGATGGTTTTTGGAAAAATAAGTGAAAAATTACATACAGTGAGGCCAGTTGGCTCATTATAAAGAAAAACTTCACAATGATTAGAGCTACCTAAAAATGGGATGGGCTGTTTTAGGCAATAGTGGAAATGTTAAGGTGCAAACTGCATAACCACTTGTTGAAATCCAGAAGACCAAGTATAGATTGAGCTAATCACCTCCAAGATTCCTTCCAATTCTGTGAAATCTGGTTGTCTGCTGGGTAAATAGAACTAATCATTTTATTATTCAGTTGTTTCACTTGTGTCTGATTCTTCATGACCCCATTTTTGACATTTTCTTGGCAAAGATACCAGAGTGGTTTGCCATTTTCTTCTCCAACTTCTTTTACTCAGTTTCTTAACTGAGGCAAACAGTGTTAACTGTCTTGTCCAGGGTCACATAGCTAGAAAGTGTCTGAGGACAGATTTTTTGGACTCATGAAGATGAGTTTTCCTGATTCCAAGGCCAGTGCTCTATCCACTGTGCCACCTCGTTAGTTTGTTTCAAAGTATGACTCAGGGGCCATCTCCTGCATGAAGGAGATCTTTTCTCATCCCCCCCCCCCCGTTGGTGGTTTACTCTCCCCTAAATTGCTTTTCATATACTCTGTATTAATCTATCTGTGTATAGATTGTATCTGTTCAGTAGAATGCAAGATCTTTGAGGTCAGGGATCATTTTGTTGGTTTTTTTTTGCCTTGTATTCCTAGCACATGGTAGGTAAATGATTAATAAATGTTTATTGGGGGCAGGTAGGTGGCACAGTGCATAGAGTTCTGGAATTGGAGTCAGAAAGACTAATTTTTCTGAGTTCAAATCTGTCCTCAGAGACTGACTAGCTGTGTGACCCTGAGCAAGTCACTTAACCCTGGTTGCCTCAGTTTCCTCATCTATAAAATGAGCTGTAGAAGGAAATGGCAAATCACTCCAGGATCTCTGCCAAGAAAACCCCAAACGGAGTCACAAAGGGTTGGAAACGACTGAAACGATTGAACAACAACAAGCCATTTGCTCAAATAGCACAATACAACATAGAAATAAGTGTTTAGGAGACATATAAACAAAACACCGCAAATGCTGAGTAGGAGGAGATCATTTCCAGCTGGAAAGGATCAGAAAAAACTTAATGGAGGAAGATGGCAAGGGAACTGAGCTTTGAAGGTTGGATAGTATTTCAACAAGCAAATTGGAGGGGGGGGAGGCAGTTCATTCCAGAAATAAGATGTCCTGAGAACAGGACAAGGTCAGCTGGACAAGTCTGTAAAGTATATCAAAGAAGATAATAATATTTCAGGACCTCAAGGATCTAAAATTTCACTAGTGTGGGTACTTCCTTTACTCATTTAGAGTGAAATACCTCCGTGCTTCAGTAAATGGTTCATGAGTAGCCTTGACCAGAAAAACTAATCACCTCATAGCTAGCCCATATGGGCCTCTCCAAGTTTTGCTAGGCAGAGCCTTCTACTACTTTGTCTTCGACCTAATACTTGAACCTTTACATCTTGGTAGGACCTACCAAAGCTCCCTCTCCATTTTCATAGCCTGAAAGAACTGGAAGCTGGCCCTGAATTTAAGAAGACCTGAATTCAAATCCAGCCTCACATACTGACTAGCTAGTTGTGGCATTTCACCTCTATCTGTCTGTTTCCTCATCTATAAAACAGGGATTACAATGGCACCTGCCTCCCAGGGTCATTGCGGGGATCAAATAAGATATGATCTATAAAATGCTTTGCAATTTTTTTTTTTACAGGGCAGTGAGGGTTAAATGACTTGCCCAGGGTCATACAGCTAGTAAGTGTCAAGTGTCTGAGGCTGGATTTGAACTTAGGTCCTCCTGAATCCAGGGCCAGTGCTTTATCCACTGCGCCACCTAGCTGCCCCCATGCTTTGCAAATTTTAAAGCACTATATAAATGCTAACTATTATTATTATTATAAAACTCAAAACCCAGTCCCAAGGAAAATGTTTATACATACTTGGTCCATAATAATAACTCATATTTATATAGCACATTAAAAATCTGCAAAGTATTGTATATATTGTATCCCATTTGGATTTCCCAGCAACCCTGGGATGGAGGTACTTCAAGTATTATCATACATATTTTACAGATGAGAAAACTGGGGTTTGGAGAAGCTCATGCTCATACAATTAATGTCAGAGATGGTATTCAAACCCAGTTCTCTCCTCATTCTGAAGTGAAGTCCTTTCAAATCACTATACCATGCTGTAGGTCATTGACTCACCACATGCATGAAAGTAGAATTTTTGTGGAAAATGACTAATAATAGCATAAAAGATTTCATGCCCATTAACTCATTTGGTTCCCCCAGCAACCCTTGTGTTAGGCAGTGTAAATATTATTATTCTCATCAGACAGATGAGAAAACCGAAGCTTTCAAAGATGTGGTTTGTGACTTGTCCAATGGGATACCACTAATATATAACTTTGATGCTTACATCTTCTGACTTCAAGTCATAGCCATGCATAGATCATGGGCTGAGTATGCCCAGGTGTATACAACCAGCCTATGCCCACTGAGTACCTATACTTCAAATTTAGGTTTTTTCCCTTAGCCTGTATATAAGATAATGCTAGAAAGTTAGGTTGGGGTGGGATTATGAAGGATTTTGAATGCTAGGGCTTTAATGAATTTGAACTTTATTTGGTAGAAAAGGGGAATTTGGAATTTGAAAAGGATTAAAAGGAGTTAGTTCTTTGGGGTAACTTGCCAGTGAATTCCCTTTCCTCCAGATCAATCTAAGTGGCCCTTTCATGAACCATTAATCCTACCTATTTCCATTTTCCTTTCGGAGAACTTTTGTGTGGGCTATAATCATTATCATTACTGCATTTTTAAAAGTTTCATTTTTGGTCAATTATAATGTAGCTTCAGTTCTGAAGTGAGAAAATGTACTAAAACATGTCCCATTATTTGTGGCTTCTATTTTGGACCAGCCAGGGGAGAAAGAGGGTCCTAGAACTCTAGCCCAAGTGGAATCTTAAATATTCCATAATTATACAAGAGGTATAATAATTGACTCCTTCCAATTCATCCCACCCCAAGATATTCAGATGCAGAACAGACAGGCATTATTTTTGCTTGCAAATTCCCTTTCCAAAGCTGTGCTGTCTCTTCTTATTCTTCACTTTCTTTGCATAATGCATGGAATGAGAAATGTCTCAGAGTCAAAAGACTAGACTTGGCACTGGAATCTTGATACTTCCTAGCTATGTAACTCCATAATCATGAGACTTCTGAGAGTCTCAGTTTCCTCATCTATAAAACTGGGGTAATAATACTTTCAGTACCTACTTCAAGGGGTTTTGGGAAGAATAAATAAATTAATAAGTATGTATTAAGTGCTTCCTATGTGCCAGGTACTCTTCTAAAACCCAATAGTCCGTCCTCAAGGAGCTTACTTTCTACTAGGGGTAAATACCATGAGAAGTACTATGAATATAAAATACATTATATATGTGGTATATATTATATATATATGTATGTGTGTGGAGTGTGTGTATATATATATATATATATATACATGGGGTATATATGGGGCACATATATGGAATATATGGGTATATGCACACATATACACGTGTGTATATGTATATATATTGTAAAAATTTATTAACAAGCTAATCTTAATCTAGTCTGAAAAAATATAACTATGCTTATATGAAAAATTATAAGTATATGAACAGTTATATCTTTAGAAAAATTGTAAGTTGAGAAAAATTATAATTGGGCTGTAAGTCCCACTGCAGTCGCCATTCAAATGTAAAATATATTTTTATTAACTAGGCCTAATTTGGGGGGACTAATTTGTGGATGACTAATCTGGGGACCTTTTGACTGGCTGGCTATCTGACTGCTATTAATTTAATATGGGCCATTTATAAAATCTCCCCCACTCTGCTCTGCTCCCAAATTGCTAAGCAACAGATTAAGAAGCCTCTTAATTAAATAATCAAAGCAGAATTTATTTATAAAAATCAATGTAAAAGATAAGGGTTAAGAAATGCAAATTATACAACCTGTCTACTTTTAATATAATAAGGGCCTTTACCGCCTCTTGCCTTAGGGTATATACACGCTCAAGCTTTCTCCCACTTTCACTCCTTCACTCCAGCTTCCCTGTGCTTTTTTTTTCTTTCTTTTTTTTTTGGTGAGGCAATTGGGGTTAAGTGACTTGTCCAGGGTCACACAGCTAGTAAGTGTCAAGTGTCTGAGGTCGGACTTGAACTCAAGTCCTCCTGAATCCAGGGCCAGTGCTCTATCCACTGCGCCACCTAGCTGCCCCTTCCCTGTGCTTTCACTGCTCAGCTGCTTTCTTCTAACTCCAAGCCCCTTTCACTTTGTCGACCCCCCTGAAAAGCCCCTTAGTATCCTCACCTCTGTTGCCAACCCCCTGGCACCTCTAGTGTCCCTTTCTCACTGACCTCTCTGGCGTCTCTAGTCTTCTCTCTCTTTATACAACCTCAGTCTCCTTAGCGTCCTTGTTGCAGCCCCGCTTCTGTCTGTCCTCTTAATTTTCCGGCCTCCTTGCTTCCTCCTAGTCCTCTGGCATCCCCCCTTTCACTATCTCGCTTCCCTGTTCCTTCTCTCCCTAAAACCTTGGCACATGCCAAGCTAATCCACTGGCTGCACTAGGGCTCTGCCCAGCAGGGCTTGAGGGGCCTGTGCCCCGTGCTGTGCGCCTGGGACCTCCACACAGGCTATGCTAGGGCCTGGCAGGACAAGCCTGGGATCTCCAGGGCAGCTCCCCTCAGGGTGTAGGGAGCTGGGGCTCCCAGCCCCCCCCCCCCAGCTGTCTGACCTGGCATCCTGAAAAGCCAGAGCTTTTTTTTTGGCTCAGCTGAAGTGGAGGGGGAGGGGCATCAGCCCCTCACACAGAAAAAACCCTGAGGGCCTAAGGCTTTTTAATCTCAGCCCAAAGGCAGTGTCCCCAAATCAAAATAAGTTCCCACAATATGTATATGTTATATATATAATACACACACATATACACATACATACATATACATATATATATATATATATATATATGAAATAATGAGGGGTGAATAATAGCAGAAATCAGGAAAGACTATGTAGGAGGTGACATTTGAACTGAGCTTTAAAGGGAAGCAGGGAGGGTTTGTTTTTTGTTTTGTTTGTGTGTGTGTGTGTGTGTGTGTGTGTGTGTGTGTGTGTGTGTGTGTGAGGCAATTGGAGTTAAGTGACTTTCCCAGGGTCACACAGCTAATAAGTGTCTGAGACTGGATTTGAACTCAGGTCCTCCTGACTCCAGGGCCAGTGCTCTATCCACTGCGCCACCTAGCTGCCCCTGAAGCAGGGAGTTTAAGAGCAGAAGGATTATATGGGAGAGATGGAATCCTTGCTGTATCTGAGGGCAACAAGTCAATAAGCACTTACTAAGTTACTACTAGGGGGGCAGCTAGGTGGCACAGTGGATAGAGCACCGGCCCTGGAGTCAGGAGTACCTGAGTTCAAATCCGGCCTCAGACACTTAACACTTACTAGCTGTGTGACTCTGGGCAAGTCACTTAACCCCAATTGCCTCACCAAAAAAAAAAAAAAAGTTACTACTAGGGACCAGGTATTGTGCTAAGCTCTGGAATACAAAGAAAGGCAAAAAACGAATCCTTGTTCTCCAGGAGCTCCCAGTCTTATTGGGGGAAGGGTGATAGGGAAGACAAGATGCAAGCTTCTATGTGCAATTAAAACATCTTAGATAAATTGGAGATAGTATCAGAGGCATGGCACTGAGATTGATAGGCCTGGGAAAAGCCTCCTGAGGAAGATGAGACAGACTTTAGCTGACATTTGATAGAAGACAGAAGGGCCAGGAGATAGAGATGAAGCGGGAGAGAGTTGTAGGCATGGGGGACATCCAGTGAAAAATGCCTGGACTCAAGAGAAAGGGGCCCAGTGTTACTAGCTTCCAGAGTACATGGAAGAGAAGAAGTTGTAAGAAAAATGCCGTGTTTTGCATGATTGCTCATGAATAACCTATATCAAATTGCTCACTGTCTCAGGGAGTTGTGAGGTGAGGGAGGGCGGGAGAAAATTTGGAACAAAAAAATTTTTTAATTGCATGTTAAAAATTGTCTTTACATGTAATTGGTTAAAAAAACGAAAGAAAAAAGAGAAATGGCATGTAAATCAATACAGCTGTTATGTAGAATGTGTGAAAAGGAATAATGTGTAGTCTGCCTGGAAAGGCAGGCTGAAACCAGATTATGGAGGGGTTTGAATGCTTAGCAGAGGAGTTTGTAGCTTATTTTAGGGGCTAATACCTTTAAGCATTGTAGAGATGTAAACTATTTTTACACAGGTTCAGTATTAGTCTGTCCACTTCTTAAGCTTTCAGGCCAAAAAAGTGGTATCCATCATTTTTTTTGTGGACAAATGGGTACCAAAATAAATACTTCTGATGGGAGAAGGGAAGTTTTTGTCTTCCAAGCATCCATCCCTTTAATACTGCCTCTGTGAAATGAGAAGCATGGACTAAATGAACTCTCCAGTTCTCTCTGATTAGATCATTTGGGGATTCTCTTAGAATTCCTAGAAATTGTCCATTCACTTGCTGCTTATTGACTAGTTTGCCAAAAACGAACTTCCCTACAGCCTGCCAGCTATCTAGTAATCAAGAAAGGAGCAAAGTCTTGGATGACAGAATGAAGCAAGGGGATCCCACTATTTTCATATCCCTCCTTATTTACCTAGCACAAAAACTAGAAAGTCCCAGTGTAAATCATGTTTTAACCTACTACTGAAGTGATTTGTTTTCATCGTTGTTCAGTCCTGTCTGACTCTTCGTGACCCCATTTGGGGTTTTCTTTGCAGTTACTTGGAGTGGTTTGCCATTTCCTTCTCCAGCTACAGATGAGGAAACTGAAACAAATTGTAGACTCAGCACTCTATTCACTGAGTCACCTAGCTGTCCCCTAAAGTGATGCCCTTCGTTTCAGTGATGGCTAACTAGAATTCAGGTTTTAGTAATGGGAGAGATCCCTAGGGGCCTGGAGAGGACAGACTTGGGTGGGTGGCCTTGAATAGCCTTGAGACATTAGGAAGCCAATAGTTGCTGTTTTGGAATAAGGAGGCAAGAGGAAGTTTCTGATAGGGGAGGTGAAAGAACATCTGAGTATTTTGCATTAGTTTGCTTGAATCATGAGCTTTGGAGGCCTGCCTGGATATATGAAAATTGTAAATGAAAACATACCTTGGGGAGGGGCAGTAGTACAAAGTTAAAAGTTATACCTGGATTTCAATCTAATTTCCACTGTGTCACCTAGGGCAAGATGCTTCATATCCCTGGGCCTCAGTTTCCTTTTCTATAAAATGAAGCAGTTGAACAATAAAGTCCCTTCCAACTTTATATCCTATCCTGTGACTTATGAGAGTGGCTGGGTTTGTTTTTTTTTCCACAGAGAGTAAGGGAACCTAGGATGTCAAGGTAGTTTAGGTTTCCTCCTGTTGTCTAAAGCTTGGACTAGGGAAGGGCAGCTGAGAAAAATAAGGCTGGGGAGAGAGAGAGAGAGAGAGAGAGAGAGAGAGAGAGAGAGAGAGAGAGAGAGAGAGAGAGAGAGAGAGCACGCGTGCTGGCAACAATCTCCTTTTATGTGAAAGTCAGTCTCTTTTGTAAAATATTTTCCATGCACCATGCCCAAGGGTGCAATATGAGTCATTTAAGCTAATTGGTTTAATAAGTAAATGATCAGGGGGAGGGAAGGGTAGTGAGTACAAGAGGGAGGGAGAGAGATGGAATTCAATGGGAACCTGTTGTTAGTTCTCTCCAGAGAACTGTAGTAATTAAGCTAGGGGTGGGGGTGAAAAAAGAAAGGCCACGTGTAGGTACAGCTCCCATAATGGGGATGGGGAGAAGGATTGGCCTGGGGGTGGGAATGTCCAAAAGCCACTTGAGGGTTCTCAGTGCCCAGCATCTCATTTTTTAAATCCAATAACTACCTGTTTCCCCCCATTCACTATCACACAATTATGGCTAGCCTCCTATATTTAAAGAAAAAAAAAGATAATTACTCTTTCTCTTGCCTCCACTAAGGTGGTTCATCACTAATTCACAGATGAGTCAACTGAAGTCCAAAACTAAGAAAAATCACTCATCCTGAGTCATTAGATGATTGTGTGCTGCAGGGAGGGTCAGGTTAGTTTGTTCCAGCCAGTAGAAGAGCCACTAGAAAGACCTTGGAAAGCTCAGCCGATATAGACATTAAGGGGAGGATGGTACTGTGAAATGCTATCTTCCATCCTGTAAAATAAAATTTTCCCTTTGGAGGAAAGAGGAAAATGACTCACAAGTATAAAAATTTTTGTAGCCATCCTTTTTGTCTTTGGGCAAAGAACTGGAAGTCAAAGGATGCCCATCAACTGGAGAATGGCTGAACAAATTATGGTATATTAATTAATGGAATATTATGGTACTGTAAGAAATTAGGAACGGGCCAGTTTAGAGAAAATTGGGAAGACTTGTATGAACAGACACAGATTGAAGGGAGCAGAATCGAGAACAATTCATACAGCAACAATGATGTGAAGAAAAACAGCTCTGAAAGACTTAAGAACTGTGATCAATACAATAAACAACCAGGTCTACTGAGGGTCTGTAATGAAGTATGTTACTCTTCTGACAAGACAAGCTGTAGATTCAAGGTGCAGAATGAAACTTACATTTTTGGGCATGGCCAAGGTAGAATTCTTTTTGCTTGACTAGGTGACAAGGACTTCCCACCCCCCCCCCCCCACCTCTGCCCCCACACCCCTGGACAGTGGAACAGGAAGGTGAAAAAGAGGAAAAATAAATGCTTGTTAATTGAAAAAAATTAAAATATTGAAAAAACAACTTTGAGTACATGAATTTTCCCCTCATTTCAAGACAAGTAGCACATTTATTGGCACTACAAGTTGTTGTGGTGGTTGAATGAGGCCCAGGTTCCAAGTGCTACCTCTTACTAGTTGTGTGACCACAGTTAGTTGACATCAGTGGTGTGAAACCCAGATAGAAAAAGAGGTTACCATCCATAAAGATCCCTGTGGGCCTTGTACGGACTCAGAAAAATCACATATTAATATTATCCATGTTTCATGGTACTTTTATTTATTTTCTTATGTGCTCTCCAATTACATTTTAATTCTGACTTGGGCCACACTTGTGGAGTATTGTGGGCCACCCTGGTTTTCAATAACAAGAGCACTGGCTCTTGAGTCCTCAGACCTGGGTTCAAATCCTCTCACCTCTCTGAGCTTTGATTTCCTCATTTATAAAATGAGAGATTTGGACTAGATGTTTTCAAGGTCATCTAGGAGTGATCTTATGCCTTTTCAGAACCATTTGGCTTCTGTTTCTCCACTACCTAGCAGAATGACTTACACACAGTAATAAATGCTTGTTTTCATCATCTAGTAAACAGGGATAATCATATCGGCCCTCCCAGGTTTGTTTGGAATATTAACAGGAATAAAAGTTTAGAGATAGAGAGGACCTTAATCCTTCCATTTTATAGATGAAGATTTTGAGGTCTAGAGGGTCACATAAGACATGTGATAGAGCCAAGATTCAAACTCAAATTCCATGCTTTTTTCCATTCTACTCTGATACAAGGTGACATATCTATAAATACTTTAAGTGTAAAGAACTATGTGGAATGTAAAGTGGTGTAATTACCCAGCTGCAACCCATTCTTTAAGACTCATATCAGGTACCTCTTCCTTTGTGAAGCATTCCTTGACCACTTCTCTCTCCCTTTGCCAAACTCCTGCAAGCACTTGCCCAGTAACTGATCTTGTCATTTTTAACTGTCCCCCACATCTCCTGCATCCAATCCCTCTCTGGTCACACGCTCACCACCCTAATCTAGGCTCTCATCATCCCTCACCTGAACTATTTCAACCTCTTAAATGTTCTTCTTCAGTTTCTACCTTCTCTAATCCAACCCTCACATACCTGCCAAAAGTGTAAGTCTGAACATGATCCCCTGCCCAGGGATTTTCAGGTGTTCTCTATTGCCATTCCCAAATTTGTGTTTCCACCAGACTGGTCTACTTGCTATTCCCTGAATTAAGCATTTAATCTCCACCCCGACTCGCACCCCTCTATAAGCAGTGCCCTTTGTCTGCACTTCAGCATCACCTCCCCTTCTTAGAACCCTTCACTCCCTTCAAGGCTCAGCTCAGGTACAATGTCCTATGGGAAGTCTTTCCTGATTTCCCCTTAGATATCACTGTTCTGTCCCTCCTCAATTCAGATTGTATTTGCTTTTCTGGGTAAATGGTATATTACTTCTGCTCACCACCACCTCCCCCCCACTTCCCAATGAGAATGTGAGCTCCCAAATGTTTGTTTGTTTTTTTTTTACATTTCCAATACCTTGGACATCAGAGTTACTTTATATATGCTTGGTGAATTGAATAATTTACCTACTTCACAGGTTTATTGTGAGAACCAAATGAGAGAATATCTGTAAAAAAAGAAACCTTTAAAATATTCTTTAAAAGTTAGCTATTAGGGGCAGCTAGGTGGCGCAGTGGATAGAGCACTGGCCCTGGAGTCAGGAGTACCTGAGTTCAGGTCCAGCCTCAGACACTTAACACTTACTAGCTATGTGACCCTGGGCAAGTCACTTAACCCCAATTGCCTCACTAAAAAAAAAAAAAAAAGTTAGCTATTAGAAAGCTAGTTAGCTACTAGACAGTAAGTTCGATAAGGAGAGGGATTGTGTCTTATCTAAACTTTGTTTAATTTGTTAATTTCAATTCAATGTTTCTCCCCTAGTACCTAACACAGTGCACATAGTAGGCACTTTAGTGTATTGAATGAATTTTGTGTATGTAATAATAATAGCTAGCATTTATTTAGCATTTTAAGGTTTACAAAGCACTACATCTGTATATATGAGATCAAATTAGATTATATATGTATGTGCATGTGTATATATATGTATATGTATATATACAAGGAGATAATAGTATCTACCTCACAGAGTTATCAGGATCAAATTTCATATATATATAAAAATAAATATGCGCACATATAATACACATACACACACATATATATACACACATATAGATAGATAGATAGATAGATAGATAGATAGATAGATAGATAGATAGATGATTTGATGCTGATAACAACTCTGTGAAGTAGGTGCTACTCTTATCTCCACTTTACTATTGAGGAAACCAAGGGGCGGAGAAAGGTGACGGGACTTCCCCTCACATCCAGGAAGTGTCCAGAGTGGGCTTCAAATTCACTTCTTCCTGACTCTAAGCCCAACACTATCCACTTCATCAGCATGTGTTTCTTGTCATTCTAAGTGCATGGTAAATCCTTCAAAGACAGATTCTCATGTATATTTAAAAATACCTCCCATACCACCTCGTTCAGTGCTGAGAACATAACGGGTTTTCAGCAAACAGCTGTTGATTGATTGGCTCAGGGTACCCAAAGCTGCTACTGATTCTCCTATTCTGCCACAACTTTTCTCTTTAAAAATAAACAAGTTTCTGGGGCAGCTAGGTGGCGCAGTGGATAGAGCACCGGCCCTGGATTCAGGAGGACCTGAGTTCAAATCTGGCCTCAGATACTTAACACTTACTAGCTGTGTGACCCTGGGCAAGTCACTTAACCCCAATTGCCCCACCAAAAAAAACCAAACAAAAAACCCAAGTTTTATTGATATATTTATGTTTTTAAATATCAGAATAATTTTCTGATACAACATACACTCCAATCCCAGAACCTTCCTTTATCGTTCAAGTAGAACCATCTGTCGGGATCTGCCACATTTGTCAGTTGTAATCTACCATGCTCCCTTCCACCCCACTTCAATCTAGAGAGAAAGGTTCCATCATCTGCCCTCTTTGGCCTTTTATTTTATTCAATTTTGGGCTCGTTAAGTTGACCATGATGGGGGTGGCTAGGTGGCACAGTGGATAAAGCACTGTCCCTGGATTCAGGAGTACCTGAGTTCAAATCCGGCCTCAGACACTTGACACTTACTAGCTGTGTGACCCTGGACAAGACACTTAACCCCCATTGCCCGGCAAAAAAACCCCCAAAAAACCAAAACAAGTTGACCTTGATGGTTCTAATAAACAAGTCCAAGATATTTCCATTCTTAGATGGATTTGTAATCTCATTTACATTAAAAAAGCAAACAAAGAATGGTGCCCTGCAGCCTTTTTGAGGGACCCACGACCACATTGGGAGTATGGTAACTCCAGGGAAGTCAAACTCAGTACTTCAACTTGCTCTGTAGGTTTATTTGCATTTTATAACTGAGTCATTTGTGACCATTTCTTTGGAAACACAAAACCCACATTTCCACTGAAAACTGGAAGTGCTAAATGGTTAATCTTTTCCTCCAACTTTTGACAGGGTCAATGATTTCATCATAGTGGTTTAAATGGCATTCTTAATGCTCAAGTGAGCAGAAATACTTAGTTCTCTGGTCTGTTTCTCAGCTTCCTTCATGTATGACCCAGAAAGGGGTGGGGGGGGGGAGTCAGAATCAATGTGTAATTGAGGCAAAACTCATGTCTTAAACACTTCTTGGCATCTGGAATGGTGTAATATGGTGTCAGATACAGTAGGACACAGGGCCACAGTAGCAAGCATTGCACAAGCCTTTTCTTAGCCCCCTCTGTGTGGTCCCAGTCTCTTATGCGTTACTAGAGATCAATTTTGGCTTGTCTGTTTTGGGGTACCTTCTCTTTGATACTTTGCATTGCTCTTTTGGTTCTCCCTAAGTCTTTTATTATCTCTTCATTCACTTGATTTCCCTAAAGCCAAAGCAGGCAAATCAGAGTTTAAGTGACTGGAGTTTCTCAAATCCACGTAGACTGAAAATGAAGAGCAAGTCTGGTGTCTGCAGTGTCAATTATAATGCTGTGGATTTCTAATCTGAATTTTCTTTTGAATGCTGCGAGTTAGTCATTTTGTTATTATTTTTTCAATCTAACTTATCTTACTTGTTCTTCATGTTGGAGAAATTTAAGACATAATAGCAGGGATGGGGGACTTGGGGAAGCATAGGTAGGCCCCAGGAGACGCAGTTCAAATGCAGTTACAACAGTTCTTGGAAGGGGGTGGCTCAGCCTCTCTCTCTCTCTTTTTTTTTTTTTTTGGTGAGGCAATTGGGGTTAAGTGACTTGCCCAGGGTCACACAGCTTAGTAAGTGTCTGAGGCCGGATTTGAACTCAGGTACTCCTGAATCCAGGGCCGGTGCTTATCCACTGCGCCATCTAGCTGCCCCTGCTCAGCCTCTCTTAACCTCTTCAAGTCAATGATAATCTTCTCATTCTCTCTTTTCCCCAGCCTTCCCTTTAAAGACCACCAGGGGTGCTGGATTTGGAATGGGGGAAGACTTGCCCTCACCCTGGTCAAGGTTGTTAATTTCTATAGGCCTCAGTTTCCTCATGTGTAAAATAAGGGGGTTGGATCTGATAATCTCTAAGGTCCCTTCCACTCTTAAATCCTATGATTCCCTTAATGGTATGGGCCAGCAGAGAACCAATACAGGAAGGGAGAAGAAAGGGAAGAGAATAAACATTCACATGACACACATTGAACCAAATATTGAATATCGAACCAAAAGTTCAGTAGTAGGTGGGTAGGGGTAGAGGGAGAGAGAAATTTGAAACTGAAAATAAATTTTTTTAAAAAATTAAGGTGAGGGGCAGCTAGGTGGCACAGTGGATAGAGCACCAGCCCTGGAGTCAGGAGTACCTGAGTTCAAATCCAGCCTCAGACACTTAACACTTACTAGCTGTGTGACCCTGGGCAAGTCACTTAACCCCAATTGCCTCACTAAAAAAAAAAAAAAAATTAAGGTGAAAAAATAAATACTTACAAAATAAAATAAACGTTTGATAGGATTTTCCTAGAAATCCACCCTGTAAATTCCTGTCAATCCAGTTTTTTCCTTTGCTAGTTTCTAGTTCTAATTCATTTTCTTAGATTGGGTCTCTCCCTTTTAAGCTCTCCGCAAATTGTATTATCACTCAACTGAGATTACTTTTTCCACAGTTACCTCACCCAGCAGGTTACCTTGAATCTGCTTTGTATGTTTTGAATATATCTGTTGTACTTATTGCCTCTCCCAGTAGAATATAAGCTTGAAGCTTGAGGTTGGGGAGTGTTCTAATTTTTTCTTCATATCCCTGTCACCTAGTGCACTTCCTCAGACATCGCAGACACTTAATAAATGCTTGCCCGAGTGATTTATCAAAATTATTTGCAATAAAGATTTTTCTCAATAGTGTATTCTTATCTTTATTGATTTTATTTGTACAATAACTTCTATATTTTCATGTAAGTGAAATGATTTGTTTTCTCTTTTATGATCATCTCTTTCACTTGTTTATGGTTTTTCCCTAAACAAAGTATGTCTTTCCATTCTCTTCTATTCATTCATTCATTCATGCATGCATGCATGCATGCATCTACTCATCTATTTATTTATTCATTCATTCATTTATTTGTGTTTTGTCTTGTAGTCAATTAGGGTTAAGTGATTGGCCCAGGGTCACACAGGGTCACACAGTCTGAGGCTGGATTTGAATTCAGGTCCTCCTGACTCCAGGGCTTATTCTCTGTCCACCCTGCTACTTAGCTGACCCTCTTCTAATTATTTTAAAGACACTATCTTTTATATTTAGTTCTTATAGTCATTTGGAGTTTAATGTGGCTAGACCCTGTCTTACTTAGTCAATCCACATAGTACCAACCTCAACATCTCCAACAAAAAGGTGTCTAACTGATATTTTGTAATGATGATCATTGGAGAAGGGAATGACAAACCACTCCAGAATCTTTGTCAAGAAAACCCCATGGACAGTACTGGTGGGTTGTGATCCACAGGGTTGTGAAAAGTCAGACACAACTGAACTATGATGATGATGCTGGCCAATATGTCATCCTTACCCTGACAGCTAAGGAGACACTTGTTCTACCTACTGGCAGCTGGAATGCAGGGTCTGTTTCCTGTCTCACCTGTGGATCCCCACTGCCTGCCTACCACAATGTCTTGTGCATTATTAGGTAATTTTAGATGTATCCATGATCTCACGAGTATTTTAGAGGTCATAACATTGCAAGTCTTTCCCATCCTTTGCAGTTCTTATCCTTGTTATCATTTTGATCCACTCACCAATGGGGAGCCATTTCCTCAGTTTAAAAAAATACCTATTAATAGGTTGCCAGTGTAGTGTTCAGACTGTCTTTTCCTTTTCCTCAGGTTGTATTACTGGGTCCCTCAACCCCTTTTCAGACTACATGTGTCATTTGTGTTGTCTTTTACAATATTTCTGGGATACAAGTCATTATATATAATATGCAAAGGTGATTCAGAGTTGTAACAATTGGAATGATGCCACCTTCTGGAGACCTACTGTAGAAGAGTTCCACCCATGAAGCGAAGGTTTTTGAGGGCAAGACCAGGAGTCTTTTCTTTGGCGTCAGGAAGTGACGAGGGCTAGTGGGAGGAGGAAGGAAGAGACTGGCGCTCGGTCTCGCGCTCTTTCCTTTGGACTCTGGTGGAGAGCGGAGCTAGAAATGTGCTCTCCCTTTAATAGATAGGAATCTAGGCCTTTCTCTCTCTTTACCAAATTCTTATTCTCCTTAATAAATGCTTAAAAGTCTAACTCTTGCTAAAGCTTATAATTTATTGGCGACCACTCATTAGATATTTTAGACAGTTTAGCTAGAATTTTAGCCCTTAACAGATGGCAACCACGAAGGGATATGCCTGATGCCATGGACATCTCAATCCCATGCATCTGATTAAGTCTGACTCAGTTTCCTCCAATATGTTCGGTGGCATGGACATGTATTCCATCCACCTATTTTAAGCCTGGCATACTGCATGGACAGAATATATTGCTCAAGTGTGGGAATGCTCATATCCCATCATTTCTCTGTTCTTTTATGGTAACCCCCATAATTATCTCAGATGTCATGATAAATAACAGTGTTGAATTTGGCCTTGACATCTGTTACCAATTATATTAGATTTTTTAAATTTCTCATAATGGCATGAGGATGATTAGGCAGATGATGCAAAAAGTGATGAAACAAAGATAAAAATTATTTTTAATAATTAATATCGCAGCAATTGTCTTCTCAATTGCCCTCCTTAAGGGGGAACTATATTAATATTAATTTTAAAGAATGTTTCAATTTTTGTTTTATTATATGTTTCATGTGTAAAAACCAAGATTCTGAATTCCCTTAGACATGTTTTTGAGAACTTTCATTGTTTGATTTGATTATTGACAAAGCTATTTTAAAGTTGTATTAAGCTCAATTTTGTAGGAAATTTTCCTGGCTGATTACCAGCATCTACACATCAACCCCTGAAAAGACTTCCATTCCACGACTACACCTAGAGGACATCTGAAAAACTTTCAGAGACTTTAAATGAACAGTTTTGTTTTGTTTTTGTTGTTTTTTTTTCTCTTTTCTCTTTCTGTTATAATATACACCATCTGTAACATGTATTCTCTGCAGAGGCCCTCCCTTTGCAAGACCAATGTCAAAGTGTCGGTTCATGAGGACAAAAAAAATCATCCCTCTGGACAAAACTTTCCTCTCTCCCTTTTCTATATTGTTATTAACATATTGTTAGTTAGCATAGGTTATTATGTTCTGTTATTTTTGACTGTTTCATCAAGGAAACTTACCGTTTCTTGAGGAAACAAAGCGGGGAACTGTAACGATTGGAATGACGCCACCTGTTGGAGACCTACTGTAGAAGAGTTCCACCCATGAAGCGAAGGTTTTTGAGGGCAAGACCAGGAGTCTTTTCTTTGGCGTCAGGAAGTGACGCGGGCTAGTGGGAGGAGGAAGGAAGAGACTGGCGCTCGGTCTCGCGCTCTTTCCTTTGGACTCTGGTGGAGAGCGGAGCTAGAAATGTGCTCTCCCTTTAATAGAGTGAAGTAATCAGAGCCAAGCAAACAATATTCCTAGAAACTATAGCAATGTAAATGGAAAGGACGATTACACAGCACACCCCTTCCCCTGCAAAAGTAAATATAAAAAAATTATAAAGTTCAGATAAGACTCAGATGAAGAGATATGAGAAGAAACTCTGCCCCCCAAGCCACTCTTTTGTGGAGATGGGAGGTCCCCAGGTGTTACACACTGAACATTTTCAGACTTTTCCTAATGTGCTGATCAGTTGTGCTGACTTTTTTTTTCCTTTTTCCTTTCCAAAAAATGCTATTTATCATATGAGATGACTCCCTGGGAAGGGGAGAGGTAGGGTATAATGGGATTCTGTGGTGATATAAGAAACAGAAAATATCAATAAAAACATTAAAAATGTAATTGGGAAATAATTATCAAAACAAAATAGAATAGAATATTAAAAATATGCAAGGGCAGATGATGATAATAGGTGTAAGCAGCCTTGAATTCAGTGAGCAAATAATAAATGTTTGTTCAATTGAATTGAAATTATGTTTTGAGACAGCTTGGCGGTGCAGTGGACAAAGGAGCAGCCCTGGAGTCAAGAGGACCTGAGTTTAATCTGACCTCAGACACTTACTAGCTCTGTGACCCTGGGCAAGTCACTTAACACCAGTTGCCTCAAAAAAAATTGTTCCTTTTACTTCATTCTATTATCCCCATGAATGTAATATTATATAGTGAAAAGAGTATCAAAAAACCTGAATTCTAGTCCCAGCCTAAATGCTAAATTGTTATGTGATTTTTAAAAAGTAAATTAATCTGTCTTAATTTTCCTATAAGTAAAAAGGTGAGACTTCATATGTCTGTTATAGGCGATGATAGGATTTTGAAGTGAAAGTTACTTATTAGAGATTATTGAGTACAGTCCTTAAATTTTACAGGTATAGAAATGGAAACTCAGAGAGTCATGCCTTTCTGATGGGTCATTAGCTTATAAGTGTTGGAGCCAGGGTTGGTGATGCCTAAATAAAGCAATGTATGTGAAAATGTTATGAAAAGTATAAAGCATTAAAAAATACAAGGTGATGTTAATAAAATCTCTTATTAGTAATTTTTGTGAGTCAAGAGTATTAATAATGAAATTTCCCCATCGTGTAGGAGAGAAGACAGGACAACCTCTCAGGTTGCATCTGACTCCATTCTGAGATTCTATTTTTGTCGTTAGTCTCAGAACTAATTCTTATATCTCAAGTCTTTGTCATCACAGATTTTATTTTGCCATTAAAATGGCATCTTTTGGAAGTGTATAGCATGGTAGTCCCCAATTCCACTTTCTCTAACAATTATACTGATGTTACTGAGCTCCCTCTCCATGTACCTCCCTGCCTCAGGAACAAGTTGATACAACTTCAGTCTGGCTTCACCAAGTCACCTTCATTAGACTCCATAAATCCCAGTGGCTGGCGGATGACCAGATCTGATAACAATCCTATTTGTTTTCAAGTCTGATATACAAACATGATAAAAAGCAAGATGCTTGAATGTCTACATTTCTCCAAGAAGCATGGTACCTTGTGCATAGTACACATTTAAAAAATATTGTTGAGCTGCATTGAGAAGGCAGGAGAGGCTGCTGGATGTTTTCCTTAGATTCTAGTCATGCTGTGGCCCCTTATAGAATCCCAGGTCCTGAATAACATAGGGTTCTATCCTTTGTTTCACTGAACACTGCCCCTGCTTTCTTTGCTCTCTATTATACCCTATAGCTTCCCTAGGGAAGGGAATTCATAGCATTAGGTCAGTCTCAGTCAGTCAGCATTTATTTAGCACATACTATTTGCTTACTAGGAATTATGCTAAGTGCTAGGATAGGTCTCCAAAAGACTGGGTCTCTCTTCCCACTTTCTTGCTTTGGAAGGGGGTTGAAGGTGATTTCCCTCTCCTCTTCCTCTTCAACAACTCTTGAGGATTAGGGTTTATTGAGAAGGTTATGTTCAATGGCTGTACTCTCCCTTATTTTCCCTGAAGATAAGGGGCCAGTCTACTATAATGGGAAGGATATTAGAATAGGAATCATAGCTTCCAAGGATCAGAGATGTGAAGCTAGAAAGGATTCCAAAGGCCATCAAGTCCAACCCACTCATTTTCCACCTTACCAAGACCAACCACCCGAGCCATTGACTACTTTTCTGATTAGGATCAAATCTTAGTTTCATCACCTGCCAAATCAAGATAATCCCTCATAAGAATGTTGGGAGGAAAGTGCTTTGTAAACATTAAAGCATCATAGAAATATTTATTGTTATCATTACTCCTCCATAGGAATGGGAAAGGTTGAAGAGTGTTTAATTTTCTAGGGATGGCCCTTTCACACTAAAAAATATAGATGAACAATCTTATCAAGTAGAAAATTCAGATTTTAGAAAAGAAAAGCACCATGGATTACAACTGTTTAATACAGTGCAAGAGAAAACAAATAGTCAGGAGAAGGAATGAGAAAAAGGTAGAAAAGAGACTCAAAGTCTTACATTTTTACCCTTCTCTTCCTACCTCCTCAAGACCAGCTCCCAGAGGCTGGTGGAGGGACCACAGAAAGTCACTTTTGGAGAGGAAAGTGGAGGCCAGAAGAGTGTGACTGGTAAAGGTAGAGAATAAGAATATGGTGGTCATTTCAAGTTTCCCTATGGTAGTGTCCCACATGGTCATATCGTCTGAGTGACCTGGTCCAACTCTGGGGATTTTAGAGAACAGTGAAAAGGCATCAAGGGCTGGGTGAGGGGCATGACAATGATGAACCTTCAGAATGGAAAGGCTTGGTGGTCAGAAACACATTTTGTAGCATAGATAAACTAGAAATGAGATTGATAAAGATGGGGGGGGGGAAGATGACTGAAGAGGAAGAATGAACAATTGGAAAAAAATAACTGTTTCACAACAAAGGAAACCGAGTCAGAATCCCCTCAGGAAAGTGAAAATGTCACAACAAACTTGGCAAGGCCTCTTGAAACAACAATGGAGCAACTCCAAGAACTGGTTCATCAGAGCAATCAAATAATTTAGTGAAAATATTGAAGAAATAAAAGTTGGAAATTTGAGTCATGAAAGAAATTAATGTCTAATTAGAAACTAGTAGATTTAAAACAGAGGCAAAGACAGTCTCTATAACAGATTTTCTGAAATGAATGACAGAATTGTGACACAGAAATTCAGAGGGAGAAATGAAAACAATGGAAAATTAACAACATTAGAAATGTTGGCTCCACAAAACATTGGCTAGGCAGTTTCATCAAAGTTTAGTGGATATAAATTCTTATAATCCTCTTTGAGGCAATGTCAATAACCAGGTTGTTTTGAAAGTTATTACTCATTTCTTGATATGATTAATACCATGCATGTGGAAGGTCCTTAGGGCAAATCTGACCTGTCAGGTGAGTTACCTCCAAATACTCAAATCCTAGAGGGCAACTAGGTGGCATAGTGGATAGCGTGCTGGGCCTGAGTCAGGAAGACATGTCTTCCTCAATTAAAATCTGGCCTTAGACATTTACTAGCTGTGTGGCCCTGGGTAAGTCATTTAATCCTGTTTGCCTCATTTTCCTCATCTGTAAAATGAGTTGGAGAAGGAAATGGGAAACTACTCCAGTATCTTTGCCCAGAAAACCCCAAATGGCATCAATAAAGGATCAGATGGGACTGAAAAATTCAACCCATGTCAATCAAGGGGGGAATGTTTGGATGAATTACTTCATAGAATCATTTGAATGTTACAAGCAGAATATAGGTGCTGAGGGTTGACTATCACAAAACGGTTTATCTACACATACAATAATTTTTTTTATCATTTTCCCCCAAAGATAGTGCAAGTGTTTGTATCCAAAACTAGTGCTGCTCTTAGCTACAGTCCTTCTGTTTGACAAGACCAAGTATTTCCTAGCTGAGACAGTTTTTGGCCTTTGGGGCTTTTTATTATAGTGATAATTTTGTCTCAGTTAAATTTTTTTTTTCTTTTTCTTTTTTTTGCAGGGCAATGGGGGTTAATTAAGTGACTTGCCCAGGGTCACACAGCTAGTAAGTGTCAAGTGTCTGAGGCCGGATTTGAACTCAGGTCCTCCTGAATCCAGGGCCGGTGCTTTATCCACTGTGCCACCTAGCTGCCCCTCAGTTAAATTTTTATAGAAAATGGTGCTCATTTGTGTTTATGCATTTCCTTTATCCATTTTTCATTTGTAAATCGCAAAAGCTCTAAAAAATGTGTAGTGACATGCTTAAATTCTCATATTTGTTCCTTTTGCAAATACAATGTGGATTTCCATCTTTCCTGTTACAAGTCAACGGTCTAGCCCCATGCAGACTGATGATTTGTAAATGACTCCCACCTAGGTAACCTCTTGATTGTTAATATGTTGATATGTTAAAATATAGTTAAATATAGTCAAAATATAGTCAACTTCATTTTTTATTGTAATGTTCAGGTCTTGCCACGTTCATCACTTTTTCATTCCCTTTTGGAAGAAAGTACGTAGGTATGTGTGGTCTGTAAGCACTTGGCCTCAGTATTTTGCAAAATATTTCAGCCTATACATCTAGTTTTGGATTGAGGTTATTGAGTATAATCGTCATTATCATCATCATAACTAGTCACTATATACTTCTAAAGTTTACAAAGCACTTTACAAATACCATCTCATTTTGCTTTCACAACCCTGGGAGGTAGTTGTGCTATTGCCCCCTTTTAGAGATGAGGAAACTGAGGCAAACAGAGATTAAGTAATTTACCCAAAGTCACACAGCTATTAAATATATGGGACTGGAATTCAGGTCTTCCTGACTCCATCTACAATCCTATCTATTCAATTGTACATATGGTAACTTATTCTGGATTTTATGGAGCTGTTCACAGAATTTCTTGACAGATATTCTTCATCATGGTCTTTTTGCTTACGATTATCATAAGGTGAGATGACTAAGTGCCCTCTTTCTTTTGGCTCCCTGAGGAAACTAACTCTGCTATTTCCTTTATTTGCCTTTCAAGGAAACATTCTCTCATTTAACTTCAACTTCCTTATAACTTCTGACTTCCAAGGATAGTGAGAATGTCAACATTGATATGAATCAGATCCTCTAGTAGTGTATTGGCTCAGTCATTGGGCCAGTATCTCACATTTAGGTTACCAATAGTTAAATTGATGTTTATAAATGGTTTAATGACCGAGGGGATTTTTTTTTGGTTTGTTTTTTGGGTTTTTTTTTTTTGCATTTTCTTCTCCCTTTTCTGCCACTTTTTGGTATAGTGGAAAGAACACTGTATTCTAAGTCAAAGGACTTAGGTTTTACCTGTGTGGCCTTGATCAACCCAACATCTCAGGATCTTAGTTTTGTCATTTATAAAATGAAGGTTTTGGACTAGATCACAGCTTCTTAAACTGGGTATCGACCCCTTATGGGCTTACATAACTGAGTGTGGGGGTTGCGAAAAATTTGGGAACAGTAAAAGGTTATATATGTACATATATACCTGAGATTGTGTAAAAATTTCTTAGGTGAAAAGGGGTTTTGAGTGGTAAAAGTTTAAGAAGCTTAAGACTACATGACTCTAAGGTTCCTTCTGTTACAACTCGATGTCTATGATCTCTCTTATGACCTACTAGCCAATCTACTAGTGATGAACCTCTCTAGCTGGCTGGGCTGGTCTTTGGCTTTTCCATATTGTCACAGACTTTGAGAACTCGGGCTCCATTGGCATGGTCTTTGAGGATCCAAGGTCACCATCACACCACAGTGACACAACAGAGTAGCACTTGGTAGAGATCCACACCTGCAGTAGCTCTGGAATCCCTTCCCTTCTCTTTTTCACTGCTGACATCACTCTAGTACAGGTACTCTACTTACCATCTTATCTTCCTTGCCTATTAAAAAAAAATTCCCAATATGTTTTCTTGCTTCTATTTTCACCTCACTCCAAACTATCTTTCATGTTGTTGCTGGGCTTGTAATTTGGTCATTATCACTTCTCTGCTCCAAATCCTCTGGTAGCTCCCTATTGCTAAGTACAATTCAAACTCATCTGCCTGATGTTCACGGCCTTCCACAATCCAGTTTCACCTGGTTTCTCCAGACTTATTTTGTACCAGTTTAGCCACTTACCATTCCTATTCACATGTCACACTTTCCTACTTTATTTACTCCATTCCTGCCACTTAAAATGTCCCCCTTCCATCACTTCCTGTTGATTTCCTACCCATTGATTGGTTGTTGTCCCTCATTCTCAAAGAGGACCAAAGTGACATCAGTATCTTAAAGTCAAGTTACAGTTTGTCTGACTGGGTTTAATCAGACCAATACAAGCTCGGAAGGCTCTACTGCAGGTCAGGTACAAATAATAGTCCATGTGAACATTTGGGGAGGAGTCTCTAAATCTGTGCATCTTGTGCATCTTTTGAGTTATTTCTATTCTGCTTTGCTCATGGAGTACAGACCCTTCTCTGAGAAGGGCACACCATGCTGGATGGTCCTATGCCAGTGTCTCCCATGTTATGCAAGCAATTCTAGAGTTGTGGGGGGTTTTTTTTGTTTGTTTGGTTTTTTTGCAGGGCAGTGAGGGTTAAGTGACTTGCCCAGGGTCACATAGCTAGTGTCAAGTGTCTGAGGCCAGATTTGAACTCAGGTCCTCCTGAATCGAGGGCCAGTGCTTTATCCACTGTGCCACCTAGCTGCCCCAATTGCAGAGTTCTTAAGAGAGACCTTGAAAGTATCCTTGTATCCCTATTTCTGACCACCATGTGAGCGCTTGCCTTGTGTGAATTCTCCACAAAAATAGTCTTTTAGGCAAGTGTACGTTTGGCATTGGAACAACATGGCTAGCCCATTTAAGTTGTGCTCTCTACAGTAGAGTTTGAACACTTGGCAGTTCAGCTCAAGAAAGGACTTACTTCTTTCAGAAAGCCTCTTCTAATCCCCCAGTTGCTAATGCCACTACCTTCCCTCCTTGCCATTTAACACTTTGCTTGTTCCTTTCCATTGTACTTATCGTGTATTATTTTGTATTATGGTTATTTGTATATGTTTCATATTTCCCTACTAGACTATAAGCTCCATGATGGATGGGACAATGTTTTATCAAAATATTGTGTCTGGGGGGTGGCTAGGTGGCACAGGGGATAAATTACCGGCCCTGGATTCAAGAATACCTAAGTTCAAATCTGGCTTCAGACATTTGACACTTACTAGCTGTGTGACCCTGGGCAAGTCACTTAACACCCATTGCCCCGCCAAAAAAAAAAAATTGTGTCTGATTCAGTGTCCAGCCTCATAAATGTTTTTTGAAATTAGCTTCATGAAGGTATGGGGAATCATTATGGAATGAGAGCTATCTTTTAGATTCAGAGGAACTGGGTCTGTGATATTAGGCAAGTCATTTCCCTCTCTCTGGGGAGGCTAAGGTGGGAGAGAAGAGATCGGCCTCTCTCTTTTGGAGAGGCAGAGCTAATTCATACCCTGGCTGTTACCATCTGCCTTCATCCCTCCGGTATTTAACCTCATCATCACCTGGCTTTTCTTTTCTCTTTTGTTTGAAGAGAGTAGTCAGTGATCTACATGGACTAGAACTCATGGATTCCCTTCCTGGCATTCTGCCCTTTATGAACCAAGTGGGTTTTCCCTGGTTCTCTGCTGTGTGTCAGATGGGGAGATAACAGCTCTCTCTGCCTTACAGCTCTGCTTGGGTACTTGTGCTGGAAAGGACACTGGATCTCAGAGGCTGGATCCCCATTAAGGGCTTATTGCTGTTGTGGTGTCTTCAGCCTGTCTTTACTGGGGCAGGTCAGTTTAAAACTGTTTAGCCCAGGCTTGGGCTGTTCAGACCTCCTCTTCTCCCTTGACATTCAACATTGTCTAGCCCAGCCCCAGTTCCCTTCTGTGTTTGTCCTCAATTTGCTTTCCTGGTTTGTTTTGTTTTGTTTTTAATTCAGAACTTTAAATTTCCCCTAGCAAGATCTGAAGTAGGAAGAATTGAGTTCCTTCTTACCACCTGCATGACCTGGGGCAAAATCTCTGTGAATCTGTTTCTTGATCTGTAAAGTAAGGGACTTGTCCTAAATGACCTTTAAAGTCTCTTCTAGGTCTTAAATCTGTGATTCTATGTTTAAATCCTAACTTCCTTTCTCTTTGGCTTTAGTCATAATTAATTCTTCCCAATTTTATTCTTTTTACTTTTTCTTTTGTAATGTAACCTAAATAATAGTCATTACTTAAAAGAATGTACTTATATCTCCTATAAAATTAGGATTAGGGAATGAACAAATAACCCTCACTATGTGCTTTAAGCCACCAGGTGAATTCTTAGACTTTATGTCCTTAGAAATGAGCCAGGAATTGTTCATGGCCTCATCAATCAGTTTTTTTTTTTAAATATAAAAGTATTTTATTATTTTCCAGTTACATGTAGAGATAGTTTTCAACATTTGTTTTTTTTTTGGGGGGGCAGGGTAATGGGGGTTAAGTGACTTGCCCAGGGTCACACAGCTAGTAAGTGTCGAGTGTCTGAGGCCGGATTTGCACTCAGGTACTCCTAAATCCAGGGCTGGTGCTTTATCCACTGCACTACCTAGCCGCCCCCTCAACATTTGTTTTTATAAGATTTCTAGTTTCAAATTTTTTTCCCTCCCTTCCCTCCCCCCCTCCCCAAGACAGCTCATCAATCAGCTTATAAGTATAATGGTGACAATATGTTGTTGTTTGACCTTCATTCTCAAAGAGGATCATGGCATTGGGGTGATGTCATGACTTGCACTGAATTGGATTTAAGTGAGGGAGGGCTATGCGAGGTCACCAACCTCACTCTCTCCTCCAGAGCCATCTGGGTCCAGTGGCAAGATATATTTGTCAGGACAACTGGAAATGGCATTGGGATGGTTTTTTAAGGCAATTGGGGTTAAGTGACTTGCCCAGGGTCACACGTAGTAAGTATCTAAGGTCACATTTGAATTCAGGTTCTCCTAACTCCAGGGCCAGTGCTCTACTTTGCCACCTAGCTACCCAGTGGTGATACTATCTGAGAGAAAGGGTGGCTTAAGTGTGTGTTAGCGTGTATGTGTGTGGTGGTGTCTATGAGTAGAAATAAAGATGTGAATGAATAATGACATCAGCTCATAATGTGTGCAAAGCACTTTTCTCATAAGAAGCCTGTGAGACAAGCAGCATATAACAGAGAGGATACAATGCCTGACCAGGAATCTGGAGAGCAGAAGTTTTAATCCTGACCCAAGTACTTACTAGCTGTGTGACCCTGAGCAAATCATTTAACCTTCTCGGCTTCAGTTTCCTCATCTGTCATGGAGATAATAGTAAATAGTAGTAAGTACTTCCCAGGGTTGTGTTGAGGACCAAATGAGACAATGTAGGTAAATTGCTTTGTAAACCTTAAAATATTATATAAATGTCAGTTATTATTATTATCTTCATTATGCAGAAAAGGAAACAAGTTTAGAGAGGTTAGTTGACCATGGTCACAGAGGAAGTAAATATAGAAGCTATGCTGTGAACCCCAACTTCTCGACTCCAGCTGGATCTGTGGTGAGGCTGGACAGAGGTTGAGCACAATAGTTTCTTTAGTGGAATCAAATCCACAGTGATGTCACACACTGCAGGGAAAAATTGGGGAACATCCTTCTACAGAAATAATCAATTTATTTTGTTCTTACATCATCTTTATATCTAATATATGCCTTTCTTCCTCCTGCCATACGATGAACAGTTTCCTTATAACAAATAACTATTTTAAGAGGAAAAAGAAATAGTTCAAGCAAATTAACCGACACACAACTGACAGTGTGTATAGTGTTCCCTAAACACAGTCCTCTACCCCTACAAAAGGGAAGGAGTTACATTTTCTCTTTTCTTCTCTGGGGCCAAAGTCGGCCATTATAATTACAGTTTTTGTTGGGTTTCAGTTTGCTTTGAAATAACAATTACAGTTGTTATTTCTATATACTGTCTTGTAGCCATCTGCAATTTTGTTTACTTAGTTTTGCTTATTTCCCTTTGTAAGCCTTTCCCTGCTTCTTGCCATTATTTCTTCATATTTATTGTTCTTTTTTTTCTTTTTCTTTTCTTTTTTTTTTTTGTTTGCCGGGCAATGAGGAGGGTTAAGTGACTTGCCCAGGGTCACACAGCTAGTAAGTGTCAAGTGTCTGAGGCTGAATTTGAACTCAGGTCCTCCTGAATCCAGGGCCAGTGCTTTATCCACTGTGCCACCTACCTGCCCCTATATTTATTGTTCTTGTGGTACATAATATTTCATAACCTTCATATGCCACAGTTTGTTTAGCCCTTAATCAATGGGCATCATCTTTCTTTTTAGTTCTTTGCTATCACAGAAGGTGTTTCTTTGAATATTTTGATGTAAATGAGAATTTTCTTTAACCACCTTGGGGATGTGTAAGGTAATTGGATAAGATATTTTAGTCAGTTTATATATTTGTGTGTGTGCATGCACACACACATATATAATATTATATATATAATTGTAAATTATTTGAGGAATACTCTATTAATCTTCAGCTAGTCTGGTAGACTTTGATGGTTTCTCTCTTGTACTTTTTTCAGTGTGACTCTAGCATTTAGGACCTATGCTATAGAGTCCAAGGAATGATTGCTTTTGCATACCTGACCCTCCTGACCTGCCTTCAGTTCCTCTCCAGACTCTTTAGGACTGCTGTTCTTAACTTTATATTCTTCCCACCGTGGTGGTCTCATCTCTAAACAAGTTGTTTTCTGTCCTTCATTCTCTAAGAGGACCATGACATTGGAAGGTAATACCATGACTTGTGGTGAATTGGATTTAAGTAAGGAAGGGCTGTGCAAAGTTTCTTAACAGTATGGTATCATGGAAAGAACACTGAATTAGGGCATGAGTATAACCCTGGGCAAGATGTTTAACCTTGCTGATCCTATTTCTTCTGAGAATAATACATATCTCAAGGAGTGGTCATGAGGATCAAATGAAATGATGTATATGAAAATACTTTGGAAAAAAAGTATAAGGCATACAAACACAAAATGCTCTCATTAATCAACTGAACTAAGTATGGTAGGGTATTCTAGAGCCTTTGAAAAGCCAGCATCCATATGGAGAATGCAGACATGTGGGCCATGCTAATGATTCTTGAGATCTCACAGCTTTGTGATGACAGAATCTATCTCATTATTGCATTAGCTGTTATTTGAGATGTGGGTATCTGCAAATGTTATATCCATTGTGAAGGAGATTGGGCCCAACAGCTGGCATCCAGGGATATAAGGAGCCTTGAAGGAAAGAAACTTGTCTATATTCACCCTTTCATTTTTAATGCTAGTGATTTGTTTTTCTTCTCTCCCTTTTAAAAAATGAGACCAAATTTTAAAAATTAAATTAACCAATGATTTATCTATTTTATTGATTTTTTTCATCATACTAACTCCTATTTTTATTTATTAATTCAATTTTTTACATTCAGTTTTATTAATCTCATCTTTAATTTTTAGGATTTTTTTAATTATAAAAGAATTTTATTATTTTCCAGTTACATGTAGAGATAGTTTTCAACATTTGTTTTTATAAGATTTCTAGTTTCAAATTTTTCTCCCCCCACCCTGCTTCCCAAGACAGCAAGTAATATGATATAGGTTATATAATTTTTAGGATTTCTAATTTAGTTTTTAATTGGGGATTTTTAGCTTGTTCTTTTTCTAGTTTTTTAAAAAATTGCATACCCATAGGTTTTGATGTGTTGTCTCATTAGTGTCATTCGAAGCACTAGTTGTCCATGGCTTTATCAGCAAATGCTTTTTCTTCAAGTGCATTTCCAAAGCATTATATGGAATTCTTTCTTTCTTCTTTTTCTTTTTCTTTTTACTTTTACTCTTTTTCATTTCTTTCTCTTTTCTTGCTTCACAACTCTTTTCTCTCCCTTTCCCATGCCTTAGAAATGTAAATTGCTGTCTTCTTTTTGGCATACTCACTCTTCTTTCATATTTTTCTCCTCTTTCTGTCATGCTATCTTCTTCACTTTCCATTTAATGTCCTCCACTATTTGGCTACAGCCGATCATTCTAACATTATCTCCCACTACTCCCCTTTGTATGCTTTGGCTAAACTGTACTATTTTCTGCTCAACTCAAATCCCATCTCCTCCATAACGCCTTCCTACTGTTTCCTCACTTTACCTCTACCTCCTAAAGCAGGAAGAAGTAGGGTAATGGGCTTTAGAATTAGAAGAGACCTGGGCCAACCACTTCACCTACCAGGGTCTCAGTTTCCTCATGTGCAAAATGAAGCTGTTGGACTTCACTTTGCATCTGCTACCAGAAAACAACAACAACAACAACAAACTCTTACCTACCAAGGATAAGCTCATCACTTGCAATCTCACCACTTTGTTAACTCAAGCCTCCTTGAGGCTTCTCTCCCTTAAGTTTAGAGGGCTAGAGGGCGGAGTACCAAGCGCCTCCCAATGCCTTCTTTCCTGCCCTACCTGGTTTTAACTCCATGGGACAAGATGCCCTGGCTCAGGCACCCCCTGGTGTCCCTCTTCTCCCTTTCCCTTTCCTGCCTTCTTTTGTGTGTTGTTTTCCTCTTTAGACTATAAACTCCTTGAGGACAGGGACTGTCTTTCTTCTTACTAATTTTGTCCCTAGTGCTTAGCACAGTGCCTGGCACATAGTAGGCATTGAATAAATGTTGATTGGATTAGATGGCCTCTGAGGGCTATGATTCTCTGATCTAATCCAAATCTTTATTTAGAGGGGCCTGACACTAGCTGTGTGACCTTGGGCAAGTCACTTAACCCCAATTGCCTCACCCTAAAACAAAACAAACAAATCTTTATTTAATAGATGAGGAAACAGAGGCATAGTGATTCTATGACTTGCCCAGTATAATACAGGTAAGTAGCAACCCAGGTTTCCTTTTTCTTCTTTGAACTACAAAGCGCTTTGTTCTTCCATTAATGAATTTTTTTCTTCTAATTTGTATCATAATTGTGCTTTGTTGTTTTTGTTTAGATGTTTTCAGCCTGGCTGTTAGTGACCCCATTTGAAGTTTTCTTGGCAAAGGTGCTAGAGGAGTTTGCCATTTCCTTCTCTAGTTCTTTTTTTTTTTTTTTTGGTGAGGCAATGAGGGTTAAGTGACTTGCCCAGGTATCAAGTATCTGAGACCGAATTTGAACTCAGGTCCTCCTGAAACCAGGGCTGGTGCTTTATCCACTGTGCCACCTAGCTACCCCCCCCCCATTCTCTAGTTCATTTTATAGATGAGGAAACTGAGGCAAACAGGGCTAAATGACTTGCCTAGGGTCAGACAGCTAGTGAATGTCTTTGGCCAGCTTTGAACTCAGGTCTTCCTGACTTCAGGCTCAGCCCTCTATCCACTGCTCTTCTGGCTTGCTGCCCTATAATTACGCTTACATCAAATCAATCAACAAACATTTATTAAGTGCCTACTATGTGCCAGGAACTGGGGAAAACAAAGACAAAAATCAAACATTTCATGTCTTCAAGGAGCGTGTTTTCTTATCAGGGGAAGTGGAGGAGACAACATGTACACTAAAGATATATTCAAAATAAGTTTATAATTTGCAGGGAGGTGGACCCAGTTCCAGGGAGGATCAGAAAAAGCTTCAGGTGTTTTAACTGAGGAAACGGTGGATTCTTCGATTTGAAGAGAAACCAGAGTATTGGAAACAGTGGATTCTAAGAGAGAGAGAAGTGGGAAAAGACTCAATTTCAAGCACGGGGACGGCCAGTGTAAAGGGATAGAGAAGGGAAATGGCATGTTACATGTAAGACAAAGAGAAAAGGCCAGTCTTTCTGGACTATAGAATTTGGAAAGGGGATGTCTAACAAAGTTGAAAAGGTAGTTTGGACCAGGTTAAAGGGATTTTTGGGGGAGGCAATTGGGGTTAAGTGACTTGCCCAGGCTCACACAGCTAATAAGTGTCTGAGGTCAGATTTGAACTCAGGTCCTCCTGACCCCAGGGCTTGTGTTATATCCACTTCACCACCCAGAGTTTTAAAAGTCAAACAGATATTTATATTCGGTCCTAAAGACAATAGGGATCCATTAGCATTTATTGTTTAGGATAGTGAAAAGCCAGACCTTCTCTTTAGGAAAAATAATTTTAGTAGGATTATTGGAGTGGGGAGATTCTTGAGGCAGGAGACCAATTAGGATGCTCTTGTAATAGCTGAGGCAAAAGGGACACCCTGAATTAGAGTGGCAGTCATGTGAGGACAGTCAGTCAGTCAATAAACTATGAAGTAGGCACTGTGCAAAACAACAACAACAACAGCAAAAACCAAAAAAACAGTCCCTGCTCTCAAAGAGCTCACAGTCTATTGGGGAGACAACATGCAAATAACTGTGTGCAAACTGGTTATACACAGAATGAATGGGAAGTTATCAACAGTGGGAGGCACTAGAATTAAGAGGGGACTGGGAAAAACTTCCTGGAGGAGGTAGGATTTTAGCTGGGACTTGGAGGAACCTAGGGAAGACAGGAGGTGGAGATGAGCGGGGAGAGAGTTGCAGGCATGGGCCACAGCCAGGAAAATGGCTTGAGTTGGGAGATGAAACATCTTGTTCAAGGAACAGTAAGGAGGCCAATGTCACTGGTTGTGTGTGTGTGGGGGGGGGGGTGTAAGAAGACTGCAAAGGTGAGAGGGAACACCTTATGTAAGGCTTTGAATGCTGAACAGAAGATTTGATATTTCTCCCTGAGGTGATGAGGAGCCACTGGAGTTTACTGAAAGGGGCAGGGGGAGGGGAGGGAATGGTCAGAACTGAGCTTTGACAGTTGAATTAGAGAATGGAATGGACTGGGAAGAGACTTGTGGCAGGGAGATCCCCCAGGTTATTGCAATAGTCCGGGTGTGAGGAGATCGGGGCTTACACCTGGGTGGTGGCAGCATCAGAGGAGAGAAGAGGGCGTATATGATGGATGGGATGGATGGAAAAGATGTAGCGATAGAAAGGACAAGATTTGGCAATAGGGTACGTGGAGGTGATGCTGAGGTTACAATTCTGGGTGACTGGAAGGGTAGATATATCTTATTTCCTTTACTAGATTATAAATTCTATATGAGCAGGTGCTGTTTCTTATTCTTCTTTGTATTCCTTACACAACCCGGCACCGTGCCTTACACATAATATTCAATACATTTTTAATGAAGGAATATATCAGAGAATAGCATCACTAACAATTGTTTCACATACCACTTAGTGGAACCTGGGACACAGACTGCCTAACACATTGTGTTCTAAAAGGTCAGAGGTAGCTAGAAGCCAAGTGGACATTTATTTATGCTGCAAACTATTGGACTGATTTGTATTGGGGAGAAACTGGGCATGTTTTGTGACCTAGAAACTCTATTTAGTGGCCTGGTAGAAGGAGAATTTCCTTGGCCTGCCTCAGTCTAAAATTTAGTTAATTACCAACTGTGTTGCAGATTATATGCCAGGTGAGGTTTTTGTTGTTCGGTTGTGTCTGACTCTTCATGACCCCATTTGGGATTTTCTTGGTAAAGATACTGGAGTGATTTGCCATTTCCTTTGCCAGTTCATTTTACAGATGGGGAAACTGAGGCAAACTGGGTTAAGTGACTTGCCCAGGGTCACACTAGTAAGTGTCTGAGGCTGGATTTGAACTAGGATCTTCCTAACTCCAGGCCCAGCTCTCTATTCGCTGTGCCCATAGCTGTGGTAGAAGGCACTCTAGATATAGGGAATAGGTTGAACAAAGTGGTGGAGGCACGAGAATGCAGCATGCATTTGATGGTCATAGGGTTGTCAAGTTTGTTTAGAGCCTAGAGTGCCTGGAAGAAAATAATATGAAATAAATTTGTAAAGGCACGATGGTGCCAAGTTGGAAAGGGCTTTGGATTCCAGGCAGAGTGGAAACTTTACTCATTAGGTAATAGAAGCCTGTAAAGATTTTTGAGCAGAGAAGTGAATGAGCTGACCAGATCTAATTAATTCAATTCAAGTCAATAAACCATTACTGCTGTGACTACTGTATGTAGGTGCTGGAGAGACAAAGAAGGAAACCGTTCCTGCCATCCAGGAGTTTAGTCAGTCAACAAGCATTTATTAAGTGCCTACTGTGTGTCAGACACTATGCTAAGCTCTGGGGATACAAAGAAACTACAAAGCAGATAAAGTCTCTGCTCTCAAGGAGTTCACAATCTAATGGGGTGTAGAGTGAGCATGCATGCCTCTGTGTGTGTGTGTGTGTGTGTGTGTGTGTGTGTGTGCGCGCGTGCGCACAGGATCAATTGGAAATAACCAACAGAAGGAAAGAGCTAGCCTTACAGGGGGTCAGGAAAGGAAGAAAAAAAATATAGAAAGCTTTGTGAATTTTTGTGTCATTCTACTTATTATATGCCAAAATAATACACAGAACTTCCAAGAGGGAGAAAGTGTTAATAACTGGAGAATCAGAAAAGGCCTGGTTAGGGGGTAGTCCCTAGATAGAAATGGGGAAGTTTGGCAGAGGGATGGGTTTTGGGGGGAAAAAATAAGAGTTCCATTTTGGACATATTGAACTTGGAACGCTGAGGGATTGTCCAACTGTGATGTTGGGCTTGAGCCAATGCATAGAAAACAGTTTTTACATGAGGAAGATTATTCTGTCAGAGATAGGAGATAGGAAAGTTTGAGGGATGAGCTTGCTACCCATGAGGCTGGCCCTCTGGAGCAGGGTGGGGCAGCACCTCTGGGGGCTGGTCTTCTAGCAGTGTGTTCTATGCTCTGGCATTATTTGGAAACCACATAGGGAGGGGCCCCAGGCAGGCATAGAACCCTTCCTGTTCCGGCTACTTTGAAAACCATGGTATCCAGGTTCCCCCAAGGGTAGAGTCCAACTCTGTGTTGGGAGAAGCTGGCGCACTCTCTCTCTCTCTCTCTCTCTCTCTCTCTCTCTCTCTCTCTCTCTCTCTCTCTCTCTTTCTCTCTCTTTTTGATGTGGATCCCGATCATTAAGCCACTTATTCTCTCTTGCCTTAGGGCTGTGACCTGGCCGACTGGTTTGTCAACACTGAGTAGTGCACCCATAAATTAAGTAATCCCAGTTCACCCATGCCAAATGTGTATGGGCCCAGCAGTATTTAACACTTGGGTCCTCCCTCCCTGAGGTAGATACAACCTTGGCCCTCCAAAATCCTGAGTATAGATTACTTTCCCTTCAATCTACCGAGAAGCTGAAAAGATGCTGTGATGGTCTCTGCTTCTCAGAACCTCAATTTTCTTCATCTATGAAATGGACATCATAATCCTTGTATTACTCACTTCACAGGGATTCTTTTGAGGGAAGTATTATGTTGTGTAAGTGTGAAGTGTTGTGTAAGCTGTAATATTCTATCAATGTGAACTATTCTTCCTACTGGTACTTCCATAAGTGACTCAGAGAAAGCCATGAATCTGAATAGGTGGATGAATGAGGGTGGGTGTGAGTAAGGAAAGCTTCACAACTAAAAGTCAACATCAACCTTGGGGTAAGCTCTCTGATTTCTGGTGTGACCCGTGATAGGGGTGAAGGAGTTCACTCACAATTGAGAGTCAGACTCTGCAGGATTATCTCGAGCTAATTGTGTGGGTGGGAAGACAGAGAGACAGAAACAGAGACAGGGAGGGTAACTGTGGAAACTCATTTCTAGAACATGGCATTTTTATTGGTCGATTCTTGTATTTTGTTTAGGAGGTAGATTGTTCTCAGCCATAAAAAGATGAGGCAGCTGATGCTTAGGGAGGCATCATGATTTACTTAAAATTACATAAAGCAAGAAATCAGACAAGGACTCCCAGCCCCACCCTTCTTCCCCACCCTCATACACCCAGCATGGCTAATCTATCACCTAGTTACCCAAGCCTTTATACCTGGGGGCTGGGGGAGGGGGAGGGTAGGGATAAACTATTCCCATCTGATGTGACCAGTCATTCAGGGTGTGGAGTTTACTGTGTTCTTCTCCCCCCTCTTCTTTACCTAGAGCACCCCATTTCATTTACCCTAGAGCCAGCCTTGTTCCCCAGAAACATCCCTCCTATCCTGAGCTTGTTAGACCTGTTTCTAACAGTCAACCAACCAGTTAGTTATGGGTAGCAGAAGACACCCTCCCTAGGAAAGGAATACCTCTATACAAGGACTCACAAATGTGAAGGGGATTTTGATGTCTGTGAATCAAACTCTCAGGCCTGGCTCCCCAGCTGAGATGCCCATACCTGGTCATCAAAGCCCATGTCTGATTTTATCCTTGTGGAGGAAAAAAGGGGAATTGTTAGAGCTATAAATTTTACTTATTAACTAGATATAATCTAGTTCCTAGGCCTAATCCCACAACCTCTTCAGAAATTCATTTCACCTCAGATGAAATACCAGAATCTAAATAGTAGTGATAGTAATTATAATTATTAATAACCCCCTCAAAGCCCAACCTTTTGTGTTCTTGGGGGAAGTGGAGCATAAGGAGAGACAAAGGGAAAAGTAAAGGAAGGACAGCTAGAATGATGTATAGCTACTCTGTTGTCAAGGCTTGGCAGGAACCCAGAATCATGAACTGGGCTCTGGTGATACCACTGACTGGATTAGTACCTCATCCAACAATGAAAGTGCTCCTATAAATCTGAGATACCTTGAATTTTCTTCATTTTTTTCCCCAATCTTTTTTTGGGGGGAGGGGCATTGGGAGTTAAGTGACTTGCCCAAGGTCACAGAGCTAGTAAGTGTCAAGTGTCTGAGGCTGGATTTGAACTCAGGTCCTCCTGAATCTAGGGCCGGTGCTTTATCCACTGTGTCACCTAGCTGCCCCCCATTTTTTTTCAATCTTTTGACTTTTTTGTTTTACTATTTCTTAACTCTTGAAGTCAATTTCTATCTGGTCCTAAATTTCAGGGCAAGGTTTTGTACCTCTTATGCCAAATTATTAATTTTCTTTCTAATTCTTTCTTCCATACTTCTCATTTATTTTCCAATTTTTCCCTCTAGCACTTTCATTTTATTTATAAAAATATTTCAAACCCTTAAAAAAATTGCTTTATGTCTTCCAAAAACTTTAGAATCTACAGCCAAACTGTTTTTTTTTGTTTGTGTGTGTGTGTGTGTGTGTGTGTGTGTGTGTTTTGGGGGTTTTTTTTTTTTTGGTATTGCTGCTACATGTTTTGAAGTCATTCTCAAGTTTATGTCTTGAATGGTCTTGTCACTATAATAGCCTTTTATGGTAGGATTCTTTTTATGACTGGTCATTCTTTCAGACTACTTCCTGACTTCTGACTGTTTGCTGGGGCCACGCTCTGAGTACATCTGGAGGTGATGTCTAGGCTGGTCCTCCCCATGCTTTTTGAAGATATTGAGTGTTATGTTACTCCAGCTGCTCCCAGGGATAGCTCAGGCTGGGGACCTGCAAGCTTTCACTGCTCCCAGAGTGGTTTGATATAGTGCTTTGCTACTTTGGACTGAGCACTGTAAGTTCCTGACCTGGGTTTGGGTCTGAGCAACAGGCACATGGGATTGCCCCCTTTGGAGTTTTAGTAGACTGCTACTGGACTCAGTCACTATTCACCACCGGGGAGACGGCTATTTCAAAGAGACAGAACTATAGGCTTCTCTTTGGTCTGGGATTTCTACCCTAGTTATTCCTCTGCAGGCTCCAGACTGGGCTCATTGCTCTCCTGTTGGGGTCAGAGCCACATAAGCACAGTGTCCTTAGTACACTAAGGACATGCAGACAATCCTTACCCAAGAATGTACCCCTAGGTACAGGTGTACTACTCAGTCTGCCTTGATCTGTGACCCAGCACTGAATAGTAAATAACAAACTGACAGCTGGTACCAGTTCTTGAACCCTGCCTGAGGTCACAATGCCTTGAGACATCATCTTACCCCTCAGTCCTCTTTTAGTACCAGGGCACCAGACCATTCTGTTGCTTTCCCAGTCAGATCCTGTTCTCAGTGACCACAGACCTCTGTGACTGACTCTCTATGCCAACCTGGGCCAGAAAAGGGATTTGGTGTGCTTTCCCCCTGCATGTCCTTATCAGCATTCAGTCTGGTGCATTTTCCAGATGTTTGGGGAGTTTTGTGAGAAGTAGCTTGCTGTATATCTTGCTACTCTGCCATCTTAACTACAACTCATATAATTCCTTTTTTTAATAAAAGTATTTTATTATTTTGCAGTTACACGTAAGGATAGTTTTCAACATTTGTTTTCATAGAATTTTTAATTCCAAATTTTTCTCCCACCCACCCTCTCTCCCCTCCATCCTCCCCAAGACAGAAAGTAATCTGATATTGTTTATATATGTACAATCACATTAAACATTTCTGCATTAGTCATATTGTGAAAGAAGAATCAGAGCACCAGGGAAAAACTTCAAAAAAGAAGGGAAAAAACCCAGCCCAATAGTAAAAACAGTATGGTTCAATCTGTATTCATAATCCACAGCTCTTTTTTTCTGGATGTTGAGAACATTCTCTATCATGAGTTCTTTGAAATTGTTTTGGATCATTGCACTGCTGAGAGGAGCCAAGTCTATCTCCATTGTTCATCACACTATGTTGCTGTTACTGTGTACAATGTTCTCCTAGTTCTGCTCATCTCACTCAGCATCAGTTCGTGTAAGTCCTTCCAGGTTTCTCTGAACTCCTCCTGCTCACTGTTTCTTATACAACTTATATAATTCTAAGAAATAAACGAGGCTAACTCTATTTGAAACAGTCTAGATCACCTTGATTCAGAAGACAGTAGAAAGGATAGCACATGTTTAATACATCATAACAAATCAGAAATACCAATACTTAAGAGGCTTAGTGGAGAGTTTGTTTTGCACTGAGGAAAAACTAGGTTGAAGACCTACATCTGCCATATTTTGCCAGTATGACCTTGAGATGACTTCATCGAATTTCTTCAAGTCTCAGGCAACTCTGTAAGACTATAAACTACAGGAAAGGTGCCATCGTGTGTGTGTGTGTGTGTGTGTGTGTGTGTGTGTGTGTGTATGTGTGTAGAATGGAGGTCCTTACTAGGAACTTCCTACACAGATGAACATCAATCTAATCTGATAAACATTTGTTAAGTGTCTACTCTGTATCAGGCACTCTACCAAGTGCTGTGATACAAAAAGAGGCAAAAGGTGTTCCCTGGCCTCAAGGATCTTACAATATAATGGGGGAGACAACATGCAAATAAATATATACAAAGAAGCTATGTATAGGATAAGTAGGAAATAATTAACAGAGGGAAGACACTAGAACTAAGAGAGGTTGAGAAAGGCTTCCTGTAAAAGATGGAATTTTAGTTGGGACTTAAAGGAAACTAGGGCAGGTAGGTAACACAGTTGATAGAATGCTGGGCCTGCAATCAGGAAGACTCGTCTTTCTGAGTTCAAAGGTGGCCTCAGATACTTACTAGCTGTGTGACCATGGGCAAGTCACTTAACCCTGTTTACCTCAGTTTTGTCATCTGTAAAATGAGCTGGAGAAGGAAATGGCAAACCACTCCAGTGTCTATGCCAAGAAGAGTTAAACAACTGAAAAAATTACTGAACAACAACAAAAAAAGGAAGCTAGGGAGTTAAGTATGTAGAATTGAGGAGGAAGAACATTCTAGTCATGGGGGACAACTGGCCTTGGATGGAAGAGGACACAGCAGAGAATAAGGTGTAAGAAGACTGCATCCAGTCCCCTCTCCCTGCAAAAAGAAATACAAATGCCCTACCTATCAGAAAATCAGTGTCATTAATCTGTCCCTCCCACTACCAAATCTAGCATTTTTTTTTAAAAAAGAAAGCCTTCATAGATGCATAGTTCAGGCAAACAAATTCCCCCATTTGCCATTTCCAAAAATGTATGCTGCTTAGTGTATTTTAAATTCATCATTTCTCTGAGTAGCATATTTTATTTTCATCCCTTTGGACTGCTGGTTTATTACTGCCTTGATCAGAATCTTAAATCTTCCAAAGTTGTTTTCTTTATAATAATGTTATCATTGTATAAAATTGTTCTCCTAGTTCTTGCACTTGATTCAGTCCTAGTTGACAGGGTTCTTCCTAGTTTCCTGTGAAACCCTCCATTTTATTATTTCTTATGGTACAATACTATTCCATTCCATTTGTATACCACAATTTGGTCATTCCTCAGTTTCCAATTTTTGACTGCTACAAGAAAGAGCTGCTAGAAATATTTTGGTACATATAGATCTTTTCCCTCTTTTTAAAAAATTTCTTTGGGATATACTTATTTCACCTTGCTTAGCAGATCATATATAATATATATGTACATATGTGTATATATGTTTGTGTGTGTGTTATCAAAAGATGAGAACAGTAGCTAATTCTCCAAATATACAAATTGTACCATTCAACAATCTAGAAACACAATGAAAACAATATATTGCCTAAGGATTAAAAAGGTTGTGCCCAAAACTCTTAGAGATGTGGGAGCAACTTATTATTCAGTAACTATTGAACACAGTGTCTGAAAGTGTTCATAATATTTAGGAACAAATGACATAAGATAGGTAAAGCACTTTGTAAGCCTTAAAATCTCTATATAAATGTTAGCTATTAGCTATTGTTATTATTTATGTTTGCTTTTTGTTAATTACTACAAAGTCTTAGATTCATGTTACATTTGAAAATTAAGGCAAACTGGGGCGGCTAGATGGAGCAGTGGATAGAGCACGGGCCCTGGAGTCAGGAGTACCTGAGTGCAAATCCGGCCTCAGACACTTAACACTTACTAGCTGTGTGACCCTGGGCAAGTCACTTAACCCCAATTGCCTCACTAAAAAAAAAAAAGAAAAAAAAGAGAAAAAAGAAAATTAAGGCAAACTGAGAGACAAAGTTCTAAGTGTGATCAATTTATTAGTTAGGCTAGCAGTAACCAGTAAATTGGGCCAGTGGATTCTCTTAATGACCAAAGACCTTGAGTGAGGGCTGACAGGGTCTTTTATAACAATTAGTAAGATGACAACAAAATCTCAAGCAATAGGGGCAGCAATGGATAAAGCACTAGCCCTGGATTCAGGTGGACCTGAATTCAAATGTGGCCTCAAGACACTTGACACTTATTAGCTGTGTGACCTTAGAGAAGTCACTTAACTCTCATTGCCCAACGCAAAAAAAAAAAAAGGTTCCCCCCCCCCAAAAAAAAATCTCAAGCAACATAGCTGCATGTTCTTCTGATTGGCTATCAGATGACATAGTCAGAATTGAGATCACATCATTTGGATCTCCCCTTCTGCAATCCTCTTAACTGAAGCCAAGAAATGTGCTTTGAGTCACAAGGCAAAGGTTCTCAAGTAATGGAAGAAGTCTTCTGGTGATGTTACGATAGTTTAAATTGTTGAAATTTGACCTTTTGGATTAATCAAGTTTCTTAGGAAAATGAGTGACGTGTGGGGTTACAAAGGTGGAGGTACAAGACAAAAGTTTGACCTTTAGACAAGTTTCTCTGGGAGGTGGGTGAAGTTTACTAGGAAAAGGACAAAGGAGATGAACATGAAATCTAGCTTGACTAAGCTTTAAAAATAGAATTAAAATCAATTTTCAGTTTTACACTTAGCTCTGGACTCATGGCTTATTCATGTACTGAACATATATAGAATAGCCCCAGATTTCATGATATATGCAGATTATGCAAGGAAATAATGGAAACCAATGTATCATTGAAGGCTATAAAATTTTAACATGTATTGGATAACTAGCAAGACATGACCTGGTGGCTAGAATTATATATTAGAAGTTTACAGCATTTCATCAACCAATCCTCATGCCACAAATTTGTAACTCAAAATATCCTGTATGACTTAATGTACAATACTAAAGTACTAGTATTCTAGTATAGTACCAGAGTAAGTTTGATCCAAGATCAAATTGTGGCCTACAATGGGCCAGACATAAAATTGATCCAGAACAATTTAAGAACATCTAATAGATGTCACTACACCAAATACCTAGAATCTTCAAGCTACGTGAAATAAAATGCTTTCTCAAAAGAGAACTAAGAGAATATATCAAAAGAATATACAAATAGGATGAGGTCCCTGTTGTCCTATCTACTATCGGAATTGTAACAAGGATGCTTTTTGTGAGCATTCAGGGAATGAGCTTATGTTATGATACTTTTATTCAACTACCAAAAGCACTTATTTTGGGTAGTATTACATTGAATATAAAAGAATAATAAGAGGATAATGGATTATCCTGGCTTCGTTTCTATCTAAACTTCATTGAAATTAGGCTAATTTTTCTTTAAAAGATATTAAAAGTATAATCAAAATTTGATTGTCTCAGGGGACTAAAGGCTCAAACTATTGACACCAGGATGTTGTCTGAGAATGAAATAGTCACAAGGACTACTTGTGTTCTCTAATGCTTGGCTGATGGAAAATAATGGGCATTTGAATCAAGGAAGCTTTACCTGGCTGAATCAACCCAAGGTGTCCTCAATGCCTACTCTTGAATATTCTTTCCCTGCTATGGCTACATAAATCTTCTGTAAACTCATCTCTTAGTATTTCATCTATTTGTTGTTGTTCAGTCATTCGTGATGTCCAACTCTTTGATCTTGTATGGGGTTTTCTTTGCAAATGTACTGGAGGGTTTGGCAGTTCTTTCTTCCTTACAGGCCTACTGTTCTAGTCACTGAGCCATCTAGCTGCCTCTATTGAATATTCATTCTACTGAACATAAAACAACCAGGAACTGTCCTGAGGCATGCCCAGTCCAACATACCCATAAGAGAAATTCCCCAATTGATAAATGGTCTTTGGTGGGGGGAGGGGCAATGAGGGTTAAGTGACTTGCCCAGGGTCACACAGCTAGTATGTGTCAAGTATCTGAGGCTGGATTTGAATTCAGGTCCTTCTGAATCCAGGGCCAGTGCTTTATCCACTGCTGCCACATAGTTGCTCCTGATAGATGGTCTTGAGGAGATGATCAGGCAGTTCTCAAGGGAGGAAACCCAGGCTATCTCTAGCTATCTGAAAAAATGCTTGAAATCACTAATAATTAGAGAAATGCAAATTCTAAGGTTCTACCTCAAACCCATCAGGTTAGTAAAGATAATTTTAAAAAAGAAAATGACAAATGTTGGTGTGTTTGTGGGAAAATAGGCACATTGATATATTGCTGGTGCAGCTATCAAAGGGTTGTAACGATTGGAATAACGCCACCTGCTGGAGACTTACTGTAGAAGAGTTCTGCCCATGAAGCGAAGGTCTTTGAGGGCAAGACCAGGAGTCTTTTCTTTGGCATCAGGAAGTGACGCGGACTAGTGGGAGGAGGAAGGAAGAGACTGGCACTCGGTCTCGGGCTCTTTCCTCTGGACTCGGGTGGAGAGCGGAGCTAGAAATGTGCTCTCCCTTTAATAGATAGGAATCTAGGCCTTTCTCTCTCTTTACCAAATTCTTATTCTCCTTAATAAATGCTTAAAAGTCTAACTCTTGCTAAAGCTTATAATTTATTGGCGACCACTCATTAAATATTTTAGACAGACTAGCTAGAATTTTAACCCTTAACAGGGTGGATCCATTCAGGAAAGCAATTTGGAATTAGGCACAAATATTACACCTATACCCCCAAAGAGATCACAGAAAGAGGAAAAGGTCCTATATGCACAAAACTATTTATAGCAGCTCTATTGGTGGTGGCAAAAAAAACTGGAAATCAAGGGGATGCCTATCAATTGGGGAATGGCTAAACAAATTATAGTATATACAGAATACTATCAGGCTGTAAGAAATGAGGGGCTAGTTTCAAAGACACATGGAAGGACTGTTATAAACTGATAGAGAGTGAAGTGAGAAGAACCAGAAGATCAATTTATACTATAATACTGATATTATAGTATTTTGAGAATTAAGAACTATGATCAACTGATGATCTACCATAATTCCAGAGGATTGATAAAGTAGAATGTTATGCACCTCACGACAGAGTTAATGGATCAATATGAGAATATATTTTTCTTGACTATACTTACAGGGGTTCTCCTTTCCTTCCTTCTTCCCTTCTTCCTTTGATTCCTCCTTTCCTTCCTTCCTCCCTTCCTCCCTTTCTTCCTGTGATTAGGGAAAGGTGGGAGGAGAAAAAAGGGGAAATTTTTTTTCATAAATTAAATAATAAACTTTAAGAAAAGATGGGAAGAAAATAATGATGATAATTCACATTTATGGTACAAAGGTCATTATTCCCAACAGACTTGTGGCCTGAACTAAAACATGATTGGGAAATATTTGACAAAACAAATAAAAATATAATTAAACACAGATAATGTTAATATGTGGTTTTCTAAGTCAGTATTTAGACTGCAGGGAGCCTTAGGTACAGTTAGTTTAGTGGCCTGTTTGCATTTGACACCACTGGTGTCATGATCAATAAGAAAAATAAAGCTCAAAAAGATAGGAATTAAGTTGCCCAATATTATATGGTTTGGAGATTTTAGAGGGGGGATTATGTTAGTGTCTTTCTTTATCAAATATTATACTTAATTTTTGTGTGTATATGTTTCTAGCTTGTGTCTTCTGTGGTGCATATATGTGTGTATAGTTAAGTGTGTGTATAAATATGTGCGGAGGAGGTATATCTGTCTATTTTTTTTGCGAGGCAATTGGGGTTAAGTGACTTGCCCAGGGTCACACAGCTAGTAAGTTTCAAGTGTCTGAAGTCAGATTTGAACTCAGGTACTCCTGTATCCACTGCACCACCTAGCTGCCCCAGTATATCTGTTATTCCTTGAATGTGTTGCTCATTGACAGTTACCAGAGATCAAGGGCGAAGTTTTTCAGCTAGGTGGCACAGTGAATAGAAAACTGGACCTGTAGTCAGAAAGACCTTCGTTCCAACCTCTGATATTTGCTAGCTGTGTGACCCTGGGCAAGTCACTTAACTTCTTTTTGCCTCAGTTTCCTCATCTGTAAAAAGGAGACAGTAATAGCATCGGGGCTCCTAAGATTGTTATGAGGATAAAATGGTACAATATTTGTTGTGTTTTGCAAGCCTTAAAATGCTCAATAAACTCAATCTTATTGTTATCTATGTGCTATGTACAAGTGGAATCTTAATGGAAACTCTTTGATGAGGGCAACATAGCATGGTGGAACAGATCTGGGACTTGGGAATCAGAAGACTTGGGTTTGGATCCTGGCTGGACCACTTACTAGCTTGTGACTTTGACAACTCTTTCATCTTCTGCTAACCTTAGTTTCCTTATCTATGGAGAAATGGGAATGGTAATAACTTGACTGGCTTCCTCAGAGGATGGTTGAGATCTCACTTACACTAGAAATTCTCCCTTGACTCTCACAACCTGAGAAGAAGATGGGGAACTTGAGTATCTGCATTTCCTAATAGATGAGGTAACAGTTTCAGAGAGGTTTGAGTAACTTACCCAAGGGCACACAGCCAGTTAGTGGCAAAGCTAGGATCAAACCCAAGTCTTTTGACTCCCAAGTCCCAAAGCCCTTTCCACTATATCATGTTGTCTCCATCAAATAGTTGGATTTATATAAATGTTAATTGGTATGATAATAATAACTGGCATTTGTATGATCCTTTAAGGCTTGCTGAGTACTGAGTACAGACTATCAGACTTACAACAGCTCCATGAGGTCAGTTCTATATTATTATCGCCATTGTAAAATGAGGAAGCTGGAGCCTTGAGAGGATAGGCCCTCATGACTTTGCCAGTAAGTAGCAAAGACAGAATGCAAACGCAGCTTTCTGCAGAATTCACTTTAAAATGGTCTCCACCAGCCCATCACACTCCTTCTCATGATGATGGTGGTGATGGAGACCTGCGACAGTTCCCAAGTGCTCATCCTCACCTCTAATGAAGACATGCAGAAGCTCTCTCCAGAAAGGAAGTCATTGGGTCATTTCCCTTGGCATCTGCAGGTTACCAGCACTTTTGTATAGGAAGAAGGAGCAATTCTGGCTGCTTAGTGAGCTCTAGTTATTCCCCTACCTTGTTGTAAAAGCCCCAAGTTAATGTCTCAGTGTGTCTTTTATGTTTAGAGAGAAGTGTCTACATGAACTCTGTGTGTGTGTGTGTGTATGTACCTAGTAGTCATTTCAAGTTTGTTTTCTCAGTTCCTCCTGCCTCTGAGGCTTAACTTCTTGCTTTCCCTGGGATAGATCTTGTGTCCTGGAGCCAAGATCCTGAAGGGTAGCTTCCAGATGTCTCCCAGCAGCTGGCTTCCTGATTTCCCATCTCCCAGCAGCTTATAAATGTGTTTGATAAACAGCAAACCCTGGCCCACCCACTCTGCACCTCCCTCAGCTCTAGACCCATCCAACTGGGCAGGATTGATTCTGAACAGTGGAGATGCTGACATCTCCTTGCTTTTCCTAAGGTGCAACCGAGGTGTTGAATGAAGTGGAGAGAGCTCTTTTTGGGAAGCTTAAAATGAGAAGGGGAATTACCTGGCTCTCTGTCATTACCTTCCCTTCTCTGCTTTTGACAACAATCATCTTTCTGGAGATATTTTTAGGGCAGAAAGAGAGAAATCCATTTTCATCACACTTGGTCCTCCTCTCTCCTGCTTACGAAAGTCAGTGTGTGTCAGTGGGAGGCAGATTCATGTCCAGTCACTGCTACTGATGGACAGTTTGATCTCAGATAAGTTGGTCAGCCTCCTTGTACCACAGTTTCATCACTTATTAAGCCCCTTCTATTATCCACAAGGTACCAGGGACACAAAGACTGAAACAAAACAGTCCCTGCCTTCAAAGACCTTTCATTCTACTGGAAGGAAACAACTCATACTCTGCTAAGTAAATACACAATGTAGATATAAAAAATAAATACAAAGGCGTTTCAGGAATCGGGGTGTACTAACAACTGAGTGATAAGGTAACAAGTAGGAGGTGGTACTCGATTTGAACCTCAAAAGGAGCTAGGAATTCCAAGAGGGGGAGGTGAGAAAAGTGTGCATTCCAGGCCCTGGGGACAACATAATGCAAAAACACAGAGGAGGAAGATGTGTGAAGAACAGAAAATGGGACACTTTGGCTGGAAGGTAAAGTGTCATGAGGCAGAATCAGAAGCTATCAGCCTGGAATGATAGGCTAGTGCCTGGGCTTCAAATGCATTTGTATTTTATCCTAAATACAGTAGGGAGCTGCTGAAACTTCTTGAGCAGAAATGTCTAATACATGGGCCAAAGGCCTCCACACTCCCTGTAGCCCATATAAAATGGAAGAGAAAATGAAAATACAATTTTTCTTGTTGTTCGGTCGTTTCAGTCGTTATCTAACTCTTCGTGACCCATTGGGGGTTTTCTTGGCTAAGATACTGAAGTGATTTGCCATTTCCTTCTCCAGCTCATTTTATAGATGAGGAAACTGAAGCAATCAGGGATGAGAGACTGGTTCAGGGTCACACAGCTAATAAATGTCTAAGGCCAGATTTGAACTCAGGAAGAGGAGTCTTCCTGACTCCAGGCCTGGCACTCTAGGAAAAAAAATACAATAGAAAATAGATAATGCTAACAAGTGGTTTTCTGAGTCAGCATGCGGCCTTGTGGAATCCCTGTGTATGGTTTAGTGGCTCTTGTTTCTATTTTGAGTTTGACACCACTGATCTAGGTCAGAAGAGCTACCTGTTCTTTAGGAGTATCATTTTGGCAGCTGTATGGAAGCCCATTTGGAGAAAAGGAGAGATTAGAGTCAGAAAGACCAATTAGGCTGTTATTTGAGGAGTCTGGGTGAGAGGTGATAAGGGCTTGAACTGGAGTGGTTTTATTGTGAGTGGAGAGAAGGGGAATTGCAGATGTAGAATTGATGCGATTTGGCAGCTCTTAGGAATAGGAGGTGAATGAAAGTGAAGAGTTGAGGGGGGACTCAATAATTATAAATCTATAGTTGGGTGATTGGCAGAATGGTGGCACCTTTGACAGAAACACGGAAGTTAAGAGGAGGGGTGGGATTAAAGGGGGGTGGTGGTAATGAATTGTTTTCAACATTTGAAGAGGTCTGACCTGGGGAGGTAGAAGGAATCATTTCCTCAGGGTTTTTCCCCAGCACTTTGCAGAATGGGAATTTAGTTTTGAGATTCTACTGACCCATCTCGTCTTTCTGCTCCACAGGATATAGCAGTTGGAGAGAACTGGCCAAGGCTCTGGCTAATAGAAACATTCCTGCTGTGCATCCAGATCTCAAGTTCTATCATCCCCAGAGGCAGGATTCCAAGGTAAATACAAATGTTAGCCTGGGTCTCCTATCCTCAGAGAGTTAATATCTCTTCCCTGGTCCATATATCTTCCCTTTGTCATCATTCCTCCAACCTATGGGGAGACCTGCACCAAGAGGTGCACTTTCCTTCGGTAGAAGAGTGAAGGAAGCAAGCATGGACCCTGGAAACTTTGGCATCAGGAACATTTCCCAGCCTCATTGAGGGAGGCTGGTCAAGCCTGTCCCCTGTTCACCCTGAAGCTCCTAAATAGAGCTGGTTCTCTGAGGGTCACTATATCTTTCTTAACAGAAAGAGGGCCAGATTTGAAGTCAGAAGATCTAGATTTGAATCCTGGCTCTACCACTTGCTAATTGTGTGGCCTTGGTTAAATTGGGGGATGAGAAGGAGAGGGGGAAGGGAGGGGAGAGAGAGAGAGAGAGAGAGAGAGAGAGAGAGAGAGAGAGAGAGAGAGAGAGAGAGAGAGAGAGAGAGAGAGAAGAGGGAAAGAAAGAAACAGAGAAGAGGGAAAGGGGAAGAGAGAAAAGAGAGAGAAACGAAGAGAGGAGAGGGAAAGGGGGAAGAGAGAAAAGAAAGAGAGAAGAGAGAAAGGAGAGAGAGAATTTATTAAAAGCATTTGCTGCTTGCCAAGCAAGGTGCTAAGTGCTTGAAATACAAATACATGCAAAGACAGTCACTAGTAACAGGGATTTGGTTTTTCTTACTTTTTCAGTGGGATGGGGAGGGGAAATAGGAGGGAGAAAAGTCTGGTTTTTGTTTGAAAAGACAAGAAAATTTAATTAAAAAACAAACAAACAAACAACAACAACAAAAGACAAGCCCTGCCCTCAAGGAAGGGGTGGGGAGCAGCTCATAAAGACAGCACCAAAAGGCTATCTGGAAGAGAGGACAGGTCCAATCAAGGAAAGAAGGTGGGAGAAGTCAGGTAGGGAGTCATGGACTGGGATGGCTTTGAAATGAGCATGACTGGCATGGACCTTTCCTTAAAGGAGGCTCCAGGAAGGAACTCCCTAAATGGAGGAGGAGCTCATGGGGCAAATGTCTTGTCAACACGAGAAGATTGCTGGGGCAGAGGTGAAGTAACCTGGAAAGACATAGGCTGGGCTAGATTTGAAGAACTTAACCTCTTTGGGGCAGCTCTAGGTGGTTTAGTGTTTAGAGTCCCAGGCCTAGAGTCTGGAAGACTCTTCCTGAGTTCAAATCCAGCCTCAGACACTTACTATGTGACCCTGGGCAAATCACTTAACTCTCTTTGCCTCAATTTCCTCATCTGCACGATGAGCTGGAGAAGGAAATGGCCAACCACTCCAGTATCTTTGCCAAGAAAATCCCAAATGGGGGCACAGAGAGTCAGACACAGCTGAAGTGACTGAACAACAACAACCACCTCTCTGGGACTCACTTTCCTCATTTTTAAAATGAAGGACTTAGATTAAATGATTCATGGAGCTCCTGCAGGCTTTAATTCTTTGATCTATCAGAGGAAAAAAAGGTAAAGTGGAGTAGAAAAAACAATTGACTCTTCTCTCTGACACAGGAAGGATATTGACAGACTAGGGTGCAGACAGAATTGTGTGATCAGCATGGTAAGTGGGTTGGAAGCCATGTCATATGAAGACTAGTTAAGGGAATTGGTATGGTTAGTTTAGAGAAGAATTTTAAATCTTATCGAGTCCTTGGGTTTTTTTGTTTTTTCATCTTTGTACCTCCAGTGCCTAGCACAGTGCCTAATACATAGTCTTCAAGTATCTGAAGGCCATACTGTGGAAGAAACATTAAACTTCTTCTCTCTGGCCTGAGGGCAGAACTAAGGATAATGGGTAGAAGATGCAGAGAAATATGTAAGGAGCTTTATGTAAGGAAAAAATTCTTGACAATTAGAGTTGTTGAAAAGTGAAATAGGTGCTGGTGAGTTTCCTGTTGCTCAGTCTTCAAGCTGAGAATGAGTGACAGGGAGGTAGCTGAGGAGATTCCTGTTCAATCCTGAGTTGGACTAAAATGCCTCTAGGTCTCTTCCAACTTTGAAATTCTCTAATTCTAGATTGAGGAAGAAGGGGAATGTAGGAAATGGGATGATATTTAGTTTCTCTTCAGGGAGATCAGCTCTTAATTGGAGAAGCTAAATATGAACCTAGGATTATTTTATCCAAGATGGTATGTGCATAAAAGAGTTGCGAACCAGGCTGCAATCAGAGTGATTTTTGTCATGGGCCTTAATATATTTTTTTTTAATTTTTTTTTTTTTTGGTGAGGCAATTGGGGTTAAGTGACTTGCCCAAGGTCACACAGCAAGTAAGTGTCAAGTGTCTGAGGTCGGATTTGAACTCAGGTACTCCTGACTCCAGGGCCGGTGCTCTATCTACTGCGCCACCTAGCTGCCCCCATGGGCCTTAATATTGAGAATTCTGTGAGGTCAGGAACTATATCACCTTCTACATCCCATCAGAATGTCTCTAATTTGGGCACTTATCTGTTCATTCGAATCACTGGCTGCAATAAAGCATGACCCTGAAGCTTACAGCTTTAATCATCAACTTCTTCCAAATCCTGCTTTTTTTCTCACAGCCCTTTCCCCCTCTTGCCCCATTTTGGTCACACTCACTGTTTTCCTTTTGGTTTTGTTCTCTGCTGTGATGCTGCTTGGTGGCACAGGTCCAAGAGCCAGACAGAGGTGGGCTCAGGAGTGAGACCTATCAGCAATGGAACAAGCCTGTTCCCTGGATCTCAGAGGTGGGACACTCATTATGATGCCTGAACTTTCCTATTTGCTTTCTGTTCTTTTAAAAATACTTTTAGGGCAGAGAACTAAGGCAGAAAATGTTTCCTAAGGGTTTCTGCATCATACAAATTTAGGATTTTAGAGCTTGAAGGGACCTTAATTCAGCCCTTTCATTTTGTAGAAGCCATGACTACTCATAGGAGTGAAGTGATGACTTCTGCCATGTCACACTTCAGTCGGAAGTTCGAACCCAGTTCTGAACCCAAATCCAAATGCTCTTTCTACCATACCACACCCCGGTGGATGAGTTATTTTGTTATTGAGAATTTTAATCACTAGGGATAGAGATTATCATTGAATTTTCCTCCAATAGGCTTGAGTAGTAGAAAATATATCACCATTTTACAGAGAGGGAATGGAGAGGTGAAAGTCTTGTCCAGGACCACACAGTACCTTTGAAATGACAACTTTGACCTTGATGGGGTCTTTGTGTCCCCTATCTCTGATCAGCCTTGCCCCACTACTGGGGAGTACAGCAGTGTTGTTTTTAAGATGCTATTATTTTAAGTTTTTGTTCCCAGATTCACAATTCCTCCAAACCCTATTGAATATGACATACTAAAATCTAATAGCTACAAGTTTTTCCTCAGGGAATCACTGGACACACAGAAAAGACCCTAGAAGTACACAGTGAATTTGCATATGAACATGAAAATGTGATGTCACTCAACTGTCTACAAATATTTCTGTGGGTTCACTGGGTGGGTGTTCCCTTTAGCTGTTTAGATCACAGTGCATCCACATCTTCTCCTCCTATGGACTGTTGGCCATGTCCTCTAATAGTCGCCACAGAGGGTCCTCCCAGTGTGGTGTAGGCCTTCCTTTCTGCCTTGTGCAGACGCCAAGGCAGTCCTCAAGCTCTCCATCTGTTGTTCCTTACGCTAAATCCTAGCCCACCTCCTTTTCTGATCACACATTTCCTAGATAATATCATTTATGCTACTTTGGGCACATCTTCGGGTAATGTTTTCCAGGCTACCATATGCTTCTCTGTTGCGATTTTTGTGTCATCCGCTATTTTGATTCTTTAGAGATTACAGTGATTCCTAATCATGTTATATTACTGGGATGTGCCTTGAATTTAATTTACTGAATACTTGGAAACAGATTTGTATTAAAAATATTTCAGAGAACAATTTGGAATTATTGAAAGTACTATGCAGTGTTGTAAATGTAAAATGTAATTTGTCAGATCTCTTTCTCCTGTGGAATTTCATTCTCCTTCTGCAGTGCCGCACATACTTGTATGCATATACATACAACACACATGTTTATATACACGTGAGTCCATGTTTATGGAGAACATGCATAATGTGCATGCATGTTTTGTGAAGATATAAACATGCACACATATTTCTTGGTGTGCATATACCTGTATTATGTGTGTGGTGTGTCAATGACAAGTACCTGTATATAAAAGTGTGTATGTTTATACAGTGTCCCAAAAGTCTGAGCACAATTACACACAAACACACACATTCTCTCTCTCTCACACACACACACACACACACACACACTTCCTCAGTAGATTCGCTAGAATTTATATAGTTGGGACAATCACATTCTTCATCTACTTGCTCTTTATGTTCTATGTATATGTTTGGATTGAATTTTTTTTTGCATGGTTAATGGGTCTCATTAACTAAGCTTCCTTTTATTCTTTGATTTGATATGGTTAGCTCACTGTTATACACAAACAGGAGCATTATCATCCTCTTATAGTAAAAATAAAAATAGCTAACATTTGTTGTTATTCAGTTGTTTTAGTTGTGTATGGCTCTTTGTGACCCCTTTTGGGGTTTTCTTGGCAAAGATGATTGGAGAAGTTTGCCATTTCCTTCTCCAGTTCATTTTACAGATAAGGAAACTGAGGCAAACAAGGTTAAGTGACTTAGGTAGGGTCACACAGCTAGTAAGTATCTGAAGCTGGATTTGAACTGAGGAAGAGAAGTCTTCCTGATTTCAGTTCTAGTATTCTATCCACTGCACCACCTAGCTACTCAGAGCTAACATTTACCTGGCACTTGAAGGTTTGCAAAGTATTTTACACATATTATCTCATTTGATCTTTGCAACAGCCCTGGTATTCTTATTTCCATTTTACACATGAGGAAACTGAGATGAGAAAAGTACAATGATTACCAAGATAGTCCAATGTTGGTCTTTCTGACTCCAACAGCATGCACTCCTCTTTGCTTTTTCCATATGGACTACACAAGTGCAATACATTCTCTATAACTGTGACAAACAAACACTTTTAGCTTACATGCATTTCCTTATTTTATTCCTTACTTGATATTGATTGTACAGCAAAGTTATCTCTGTTGTATTTATCAAGATTTTTTTTTCATAATCTTAACATATGCATGAAAGATATCTTCTTGGAAGAGAGTTTTAAGGCTGTATTTTGTTCCAGAGCCAAATTGGTTTTATAATCTGCTAATACTAAACACAACGGGATCTTGTATTCTCTATAATTTTCAAGCAAGTGTGGACTTTTTATAGGATAATCAAACTAACTTCTATAAACTTTTTACCTTTTTATATCTTAAAAAAAACCCTATGTAATATGTAACCTCCTTTTGTTACAGTTACTTGTTTCTTTTTTCTTTCTTTTTTTAAAAAATAATATTTGGCACTGATTTCACAAGATTTTGGCATTCTTTAATTTTTCCTCATGAAATTACACTTTTATTGCATTGGCTATTAAATATATCTTTGAACAGTGGGATTCTAAGCCAATAAACATTTTTTTTTTGAGTGGGGCAATGAGGGTTAAGTGACTTGCCCAGGGTCACACAGCTACTAAGTGTCAAGTGTCTGAGGCCGGATTTAAACTCAGGTCCTCCTGAATCCAGGGCTGGTGCTTTATCTACTGTGCCACCTAGCTGCCTCAGCCAATAAACATTTAATAATGAATTATGAGGGCTGGTAGATAGAGCTCCGGGCCAGGAGTCAGAAAAGACCTGAGTTCAAATTTGACCTCAAACACTTAACTAGCTATATGACCCTGTGCAAGTCTCTTAACCCTGTTTGCCTCAGTTTCCTCATCTGTAAAATGAGCTGAAGAAGGAAATGGTAAACCATTCCTGTATCTTTGCCAAGAAAACATGGCTGAAATGACTAAACAACAATTAACAAATAAATGATGGATGGATGGATGCAGAAAAATATCCACTAAATAACTTCTATACATCTAGTACTTGTCCTGTGCTGGAGATATAAATACAAAATAGAGACAGCCCCTGCCTTTAAGGTGCTTACATTCTAATGGGAGAGTCAACATATACAGCACATAGAAAGGACTCAAAGTCCCTTATTCATTATTTTATTAATTTACTCATTTATGTGTGTATATCTAGTATATACATATATATACATGTAGCATCATATATGTAGGTATATACACAAACCACAACATGAAAACACCTAGAGAAAAGCCTACAGCACATTGGGAGTATTGTGTGTGTATGTATATGTGCTTGTATGCATGTGATCTATGTATGTATATACGTGTGTGCATATATGTGTGTATACACACATATATACAAGCACACATATACCTTTGTACTAACTTGATAGACTCCTTGTGATCTATTTTTCCTTTTTCAATTTGATTTTTTAATTCAAAATTCTATTTTCTTTCCTTTCCACCCCCAAGTGAGAAAAAAAGACAAAACCCTTTTGATAAATACACATAGTGAAACAAAATATGACCAGTGTGTGAATTTTTTCTGCTTGACCATGAATATTTATTACAAGAGTATTTCTTTTTGTTCTTGTTGTTCAAGTGGAAAATGGGAATAAAATAATGGATTTTTGGTCATTAAAAAAATTAAATTTTTAAAAAGAACATCAAAAAATATTTTCGTAGATGTAGGTCCTTTTCCTCTTTCTTTGATCTCGGGGTAGAGTAGTAGTAGAGTAGTATTGTGTCAAAAGCTATGCACAGCTTAGAGACTTTAAGGGCATAGTTCTGAATTGCTTTCTAGAATAATTGGAGCAATTCACAGCTCTGCCAAAAATGAATTAATATCTCTATTTTCCCGCAAGCCTATCCAACATTTGTTATTTTCATTTTTTGGGTCAACTTTGCCAATCTGATGAGTGGGAAGTAGGATTTCAGAGTTGCTTTAATTTGTATTTGTTTAATTATTATTGATTTAAAATATTTTTAACATGGATTCTCATATGTTTGATTTCTTCCTCTGAAAATTGCCTGCTCATCTTTTGACCATCTATCTTTTCTTTTCTTTTCGTGGGGAAATGAGGGTTAAGTGACTTGCCAAGGGTCACACAGCTAGTAAGTGTCAAGTGTCTGAGTCCGGATTTGAACTCAGGTCCTCCTGAATCCAGGGCCAGTGCTTTATCCATTACGCCACCTAGCTGCCCCTTTTGACCATTTATCAATTGGGGAATCGCTCTTATTCTGACACCTTGAATCTGTTTCTTATATGTCTTTATAAATGAGGCTTTTATAAAAGAAACTTTCTGCAAGGATATTTTCCTAGTTTATTTCTTAGTCACATTTATTTTTATTTGTGCAAAAACTTTTACATTTTATGTAATCAGAATTGTCCTCTCTATCCCTTGTTTGATTGTGAACTCAACCCCTATCCATTATCTGAAAGATAATTTCTTCCTTGTACCTCTAATTTTTTTTATAATGTCATCCATTAGATGTAAATCACATATCCATTTAGAACTTATCTTGGTATATGGTATGAGATGTTGATTTCTAGTTTCTGTTAGCTTTCCAGTTTTCCCAGAAGTTTTTGTCAAATAGTGATTTTTTTCTTCTTTTTCAGTTAATGAAATCCACCTCTCCTTGCCCATTGAAAGAGAAAGAAAACAAATTTGAATAGTCATGCAAAACAAATTACTACAATGGCCACATCCAAAAATGTATGGACTCTGAGTACATGTGGTTGCTTCTGTATCTTGCATGCCTGATTTCTTCCACTGTCCATTTCTAAACGAATTTACTAAATTAAGTAAAAAATTATTTCGATGATTATTGTTTTATGATATAATTTGAGATTTGCTACTGTTAGGTCATCTTTCCCCACCCCATTCCCTTTTTTCATTATTTCCTTTGAGATTCTTGGCCTTTTGTGCCTCCAGATGAATTTCATTACCATTTTTTTCTAGATTTATAACATAATCCTTAGGTGGTTTGATTGGTGAAGCACTGAATAATTAAACTAATTTAGGTAATATCATTTGTTTTATATTAGTTTGTTCTAGCTATGAGCGATTATTTCTCCAATTACTTAGGTCTGTCTTTATTTCTGTAAAGAGCATTTTAGGTAGTTCTCATTTGTGTCTTGGTAGGTAGACTCCCAAGTATTTTATACATTTTGTAGTGATTTTAAATTTGTCTCTTTCTGCTGAGTTTTGTGGATAATGTACAGAAATATTGAGAATTTATGGGGATTTATTTTATATCCTGCAACTTTACCAGAACTAGTGTTTCGGTTAGTATTAACTTCCTAGGCTTCTCTAAGTAAACCATCACATCATCTGCAAAAAGTGATCATTTTGTTTATTTTTTGCCTGTGATTATTATCTTGACTTCCTTTTCTTGTTTTATTACTGTAGCCAGCATTTCTAGCACTATACTGAAGAGTGCTCCATCTTACCTTAGTCAGACTACCCCTGAAATGTGATATCCACATCTGGACACCACATTTTAACACTGGCAAATGAGAGAATGTTGTGAAGAATGTGATCAGGATGATGAGGGGACTTGCTCCTTGGTCCAGCTAAACTGGCTTACTTGTTCCTCACAGATCCTTATCTGTCTCTTTTATCTCTATATCTGCACAGTCCATCTCCTGTGCCTGGAATGCATTCCTTCACCCCCACCTTGTAGAATGCCTTACCTTGTTCAGAGTAAGCTAAAGCACCACCTCCTACATGAAGCCCCTCCTAATTTTCTCCAGCTTCCTCCCCTACTTGCCAAAATTACCTCCAATGTACTTATATATGTATACATTGTTCCTTTTAATAGAATGTAAGCTTTTTGAGAGCAGGGAGTGTTTGGGTTTAGGGTTTTTTGTTTTTTGTTTTTTTTGTTTTTTTGCCTTTCTGTGCCCAGCCCTAGCATAAGGTGTAGCACATAGGAGATACTTATAAACACTTCATGGGTGATTGCTTGACTGTATGTGAAATGATTGAAATAATGAAGAATGCTCAGCCTGAAGGTATTTTTTAGAAGGAGGTTCCTCAGCAGATAGCATATTTAGTGATGATAAAGGAATTCAAATAGGCTTGGTGACCACTCATTGGAGATTATCAGAAGGGATTATTCTTCAGGTATATCTTAGACTAGACCCTTTGGTCTTAGACCTTTTGGTCTTTGCTTCTTCTTCTTCTTTTTTTTTTTTTTGAAAGACCAAAGCTTCTTAAACTGTGGGCTGTGACCCCACATGGGGTTGTATAACTGAATGTGGGAGTTTCAAAGAAGTTGGCAGCAGTAAAAGGTTATGCATACCTATTTTATATACCTATATATATATATATATATAGGTATATAGGTCGTGTAAAAAATTTTTTGAGTGAAAAGAGGTCACAAGTGAAAAAAGTTTAAGAAGCCCTGGACTAGACAACCTCTAAGGTCTCCTCAGGTTTCCTGTAGGATTCTTTGATTGATTTACTCCCTAGCTTGGTAGGCTTGAAATCATTTATAGAACTTAGATCATATTGTCTCATTACATGCCTGTTGCAGATTGACTTATTCATTCTGAGAAGTTGTCTCTGTTAACTTTCTTTCTTTCTTTCTCTTTCTTTCTTTCTTTCTTTCTTTCTTTCTTTCTTTCTTTCTTTCTTTCTTTCTTTCTTTCTTTCTTTCTTTCTTTCTTTCTTTCTTCCTTCCGTCCTTCCTTCCTTCCTTCCTTCCTTCCTTCCTTCCTTCCTTCCTTCCTTCCTTCCTTCCTTCCTTCCTTCCTTTCTTTCTTTCTTTCGGTGAGGCACTTGGGGTTAAGTGACTTGCCTAAGGTCACACAGCTAGTAAGTGTTAAGTGTCTGAGGCCAAATTTGAACTCAGGTCTTCCTGAATCCAGGGCCAGGGCTTTATCCATTGTGCCACCTGGCTGCCCGAGTTTCTGAATTTTTTTCTGTTGTCGTCTGCTGGCCTTTGCATGTCATCTGCAGCTTCCACAAAACTCCCCCCAAATTCCCATTTAATTTCTCATGCTGACCCACGATATATCAAAACTATGATGGGGAAAGTCATGATGTGGAAGGGATAACTGGAATTAACATTCAAATAAGTGTTTGCTGCCTTGCTCCATTTGTGTTGTAGTTTTAGTAGTAAATTATTACATTCATCTGAAAAAAGTGAGGTAGGACAGAAGTTTCGAAAGGGAACAACAGTGTCTTTCCTTTAGCTACTTCCCTCCCCATGTCTAGACCAAAGAGTGTGTTGGAATCAGCTCCGACTAGAGCTGACTGTTAAATTTTCATTTACACCTTGGCATCTAAAAATTAAAACTAAATTTATTGTTTTGTTGATCGTCTATACTTTAAAAAGTGACAAAGTGTTAATAATGCAAATTTATTTTATAAGTGTCCTGTGGTCACTTCACCCTGCCCCATGCAGAGAGTCGGGTGTTAAACATTTGCTTGTCTCATTTGACTCTAGACCTCCATGGCAGAGTTGGTTTTCAGATGCCAGCCATGAATGTCAAGATACAGGGTGTTAGAGGGGAAGGTACAAGAGCTAGACTGGGGGATCTTAACCTTTATTTTGCAGAGGACACCTTTGGCAGGCTTTACCTGTGGGCCTCTTCTCAGAGTAATGTTTTAAAATACAGAAAATAAAATACATAGAATCACAATTGTATTGAAATAGTTATCAAAATATTTTTTGAAAAATTCACAGACCCCACATTAAGAATGTCAAAAGAGGGCTAGCTCGGTGGCTCAGTGGATAAAACACTGGCCCTGGATTCAGGAGGACCTGAGTTCAAATCCAGTGTCAGACACTTGACACTTACTAGCTGTGTGACCCTGGGCAAGTCACTTAACCCTCATTGCCCCACCCAAAAAAAATGTCAGAAGAGGGACACCTGTTTCTCTTCAAGTTATCAGGGAGAATTAAAGGGTCCTAATCAGAAGAGAAGAAATATTTCAAAGGGAAAATATAGAGAAAAGATCTCAAAGGTGTGTTTTTTAAAATTCTAAATGTGGGTTCTAATCAGTCCCCCCAGTTTTGGGGGGAAACTGACTAAAATCACTGATAAACAAGTTTAGGTTTTTTAAGGGTTTATTGAAAGATAGTAAAAGAAAGAGAAAGATTGAAAGCAGATTTCCTATAACCTGGCAATCCTTGCCTTCCTAAACCTACCACTTCTGAAGTTCTCTGCCACCATGCTGATGTCTTGCACCAAAAGAGGAAGAAGACTCTCCCCAGTGTCCACTTCCTGCTTCATGTTCCTCTCCCAGAAATGGAAAGTTCTCAAGCTGATTGGCTAGTGTCATTCAAATTCATTGGTTCACTGGACCCGAAGGTGGTCTCGATGTAAAGTTCAAAGTTTTTAGCTTAAGTACCAGCCAGATGTGCTTACAATCTAGTAATCTCCTATCACATTCCATTATCTGGACACATCCCCCCCTTTGTTTCTTCAAGGAACAGGGTGTTCCTTGATGAAACACACCCCATGCTACCAAACAATATGTAAATAACAAGATAGGAAAAGAAGGAAGAGGAAATTTTGTCCAGAGGGGCAGTCCCTTGTGAACCTCTTTGACACTGACTTGCAGAAAGGGAAGATGGGAATTTTAATCTGGATCAACTGGTTGAAGGGTGGAATAACAGAATAATAAATATGTAATAGGCATGAGACTCTTCTCCCTTAGGGGGAGTTGCACTCTTCTAGGATTATATAGAATCAGAGAGGGTAGAGACCTTAGAAGTAAATATTCCCTCCTTTTACAGATAAGGAAATTTAGGTCCAGGGAAGGGAGTTTCTTGTGTACCTACAGCTTGTATACCCAAGAAAAGAAGAGGCTGTTCAGTCAGGGTCAGAGGAAGAAGAGCTGAATAGAGGTGGTTGGTGGCTACATGATAAGTGATTCTGGGAGGACTGTTTGTCAGTCTAACATTGATAATAGAAAAGTTTGTTGATTATTCCCAACCTTGATAAGCCTGAAGACTACTCTATCTACTTCACTTATGGTTATTTAAATGGGGACACGAGTCTATGATTTTTTTTTTGTTCCTGCTAAAGATGCACTTTGTGCTAGAAAGGATGGTGTAGTAGAAAGAGCCTTGGGTTTGTCCTGGGTTCAGGGACCTGTTCTGAACCATCATCACTCTCATCATCATAGCTAGCATTTATATAACACCTACTATGTTCCAGGAACTGTGCTAAATGCCTCCCCCGCTTATAAATATTATCTCATTTGATCCTCACAACAATCTTAGGATGTAGGTTTTATTATTATCCCCATTTTTCAGTTGAAGAAACTGAGGCACTGACAGGGTCACACTGCTAGTAAGTGACTGAAGCCACCTTTGAACTCAGGTCTCTCACTGTACCACCAGCTGCCTTGTCAGCTAGTTTACCATTGCCATATTGGTTCCCCCATTCTGATCCTCAGTTTCCTCATTTATTAAATGGGGATGGATGGGGTAACTGGCACTCCTTCCTTCACCAAATGGTTTTGAGGAAAGCCAACCTTGAAGCAGTCTATTAAAACAGTTGAATGATTGGAGGGGTCAGTGCTATTTCCTAGGTCCTTGTTCCCTTTTCTATATAATGGGTAGAACCATGCCCCTACTTTCCTTCCTATCCCCTGTCAGAAATCCATGCTGGTTTGGCAATGTTCTTCACCCCTTTCCAGATAAATGCTGTGCAATGCTGAATAATACAGATCAGAAATGGAGTAGGGAGAGAAGCTTGTCAGACCCAGAAATGGAGAAGGCTGTTAGTTCAAGGACTCACAAGTAGTCAGTTATGGTCCATTTCTAGGGCTAGTCAGACCTTGATAGAGTTCTAAGCATGGCACTACCCAGATACTAATAATCCCTGGGATGGTGTCCTTTCTCGAAATGCGGAAAACAGAAATTCCTGTAGACTCAAGTCACATCTTTCTACCTTCTCCTCCTCCCCCCCCCCCAGGCTACCGCTTCTGCTGCTTCCCCCAGTATTTCTGTCTCCCCTTGGAAGGAGCCAGCCCCCTACTCCAAATAACAACTATTCAGTCCACGGTAGTTATGTCTTACCTGTGAGCCAGACCGAATTCTCTGGGTAGTAGTCCCTTGGTGGAGCTCAGGAAGTGTGTGGGTTCAGGGAGCAATGCCCTTAAAGTCACCCTGGGAGAAGAATGGGTGTTGGGGTGGGTGTTGGGAAGGGAAGGCAGTTCAGCAGGAAGGAGCGATGAAGCCACTTGGAGGAGATGGTGGAATCTTGTAGACTTGGCTTAGGGAACTTCTGAGACATAGCACAATGTCCCCATTCTTCCTCTCTTTGGAGTCTCCCAGCCAATTGCTCCCCCCCTCTCCAACCCCTCATCCTGACCCACCCTGCCCCTCACTTGCATTCCCTGGATAATGACGTCTTCTAAAGGCTCAACATTCTCCTGTTGACCAGACTCAGAAACTCAGATCCAGTATTTCTGAGTTGTGTGCGACTCTGAACAAATCACTTCACTTGTCTGAAACTCAGTGTCCTCATCCATAAAATGGGGTAATAAGGCCAACATGAGACATTTCCAGAGCCAACAGTAGCCTATTCATGTGCCTGGAGCAAACAGAACAAAAAAGCACTCTCAACCTAGTTTCTTTCAAAGACAAATTCAGTTGAGGGCCAGGTGTCAACAGAACAAGGACCCTGGAACTCGGGCACTGGTAGGCCGAAGCCTAGGGATATTGAGGGGTGGCATTATTATGAGTGTGATGGAGCTCACCTGGGTTACGGCACCTGGTGTGTGTGGGGGGAAGGGTGGGAGCCAGAGCTATCTGATAGCTTCCTATTTTAACTTATTATTCAGGCCAACCATGTGCTGACCTCAGCCCCATCTTTGCTGCTGAAGGAGCATAAGCTCTAGCTCTCCTACCCTACTTACGGCTTTGCCCACAGCCCAGGGTTGTTTGAGCCATGCTTTGCAAACCTCAAAGCACAGGATAAATGGGAGCTTAGGAAGGATTTGTGGAAGGGCAGGAACAAGGATTATATACAGGATGAAAAGGCACAGACCGGGCCAGATCTGCAATGGTGGCTGGAGCGCCCTTCAGAGGGAAGTCATGAACTACTGAAGCAGGGGTTCTGAACCTCTTTTTTTATAGGAAAAAAATGGTTTTGTACATGATGTAAAACATTATAAACTCAAGACAACTCATAGACAAAAACTCCCACAGCTATCACCCATCTCTGCAAAAAGTTTCTATGAACATCTGTCCAGTCAAAACCGCTGTGCTTTCCCTTGAACCTCTTTTCTGTCATGGACCCCTTTGGCTAGTGCCACACCAAGGCCCCCTTCTCAGAAGAATGTTTTATAATGCATAGGATTACAAAGAAAATCAACAATATAATATAAAAATATAATTTTTCAATATAGAAAACATTTCAGCTATGTTGAAACCAATTATATTGAAACAATTATATCAAAATTTAAAAAAAACTACAAGAAATTCAGATTCCAGGGTAAGAACCATTGAACTTTTAGTACTGAAATACCCAGAAGTACTGAAGTCACAGAAGAGTCAGTGTCTCTTGCTTGTGTTATTTCTTGTGGGGCGGAGCCAAGTTGGTCAGTTGTGGTACTCAGTAGCCCTCTAACTTCTCTTTGTCATCCACACCTAAGAGTGCGCCCTCCCTCCCTGTCCCCCTCCCTCCCTTGTACCCCCTTGCCTCCCTTCCTCATGCCCCCTTCCTCCCCCATCTTCCCTCTCTCCTAACCCTGGCATCTTTCAGTGCTACAGGCTTTGTGCCCCTTACTTCTATCTGGGGCTCTGATCTCAGCTGCCTCCACTACTTTCCTCTGCTCAAGAAATCAAAACAAAGCTCTTGTGGAGGTTATCCTGGGTGATTTACATATCACATGAGTCTGGCAGGTAGGTAAGGGGTGAAGCCTGTTTTTATCTCTTATCTGAATCCCTACCACCCCCAGTCTGGAGATCAGGCTCAGGTGGGAGTAAGGAGCTCGGGATAGTGTAAACTGAAACTCTTTGTCAGGGGGCCACTTAGAACCAGGCTTTCCCTGTCCCTCCTCCTCCCCCACAAGCCCTCCCACTGGCTGGAAGAATGTGGTTATATGATCCAAGCATCGTCAGTCCCTGAGGAGTATCCTCCTAATGGCACCCTCACTCCAGGCCCTATCTGTCCGTCAGGCAGCAGGTCTGATCCCCAGGGGAGAGAGGAAGGAGCCATAGTCTCTCTGCCTGTTTCCTCTATGTTTGTCCCTCTGCCCAGGGAAGCTGAAGTTTTCCCACATCCATCTGGGCAGATCTGAGTAGGAAAGACAGAGATGGAGGCACAGGGAGAGAATCAGTAGAGGGGGTTGGGAGCAGATGCTTTTGTGATGTGGTTTGCTCCCCTCCCCCCACCCCACCCCAATCATGAGGTCTCCAGATTCCTCCTTGCAGAATTTTCCCAGCTGCTTCCCATAGTAGTGAGTGGGGAGCATGAAGACCAGGATGGATAAGGTTTCCCCAACAGACAGCTGTGGTGCTCTGTTCGTGGGGCAGCAGGAGGAGGGAGGGAAGAAAAGATCAGCAACTTCACTGGAAGCCAGCTTGGCTTTCCTTCCTGGATTTCCTCCTCCCAGGTCTTCTTAGGCCTTCTGCTGTCAGTGATACCATTCTCACCGGCCCACTGCCCCAGGGAGCTCAGGGCAGATGATTTTTCTGGTGACAGAGCCCAAGTGTCAGGCATAGCCCTCCATAGTGGCCCAGAATATGGATATGGATGCTGGGAAGGAGCTATTCCCAAAGGTGGCGGAAGCATGGCAAAGCAGTCACTTCCCACTGGCTGCCTTGACCCAATGCGCTGTAGAGGTGGCCTGCCTTCCTGCCCGCCAGCTGGCTGAATGTCCTGAGGTAGACATGGGACTACCTCTCAGAGCTGTAGAGGTGGGGCATTATGGGGAGCACCTCCCCTCCCCCTCCCTTGTTCACCCTCCCTTGCTCCTTACAGTTCGAGGGCCGTGCCAACTTGCATGTCTTTGAAGATTGGTGTGGAAGCTCCATCCAGCAGCTCAGAAGGAATCTTCACTTCCCACTCTACCCTCATGTGAGTGCCAGCCTCAGCCTGCCCTGCCCTCCTGTTTCTGTCCTCTGTTCTCCCTGGCATTTGGCTGCTCCTACCTTCTGCCTGCTATGACCCCCTTCAAGGTTAACATGAAACCCCCTACCCCACCCCCACTACTACCACCACCACTTCTCCCCTGAGCGTTTCCTTCTCTTTCAGACCATTCTTTCTTCTGCGCCATGGATTCCTCTAACTCCTACATTCAGTGGCACCTCCAATCCTTTCAGTTCCCTTTCCCATTTCTTGGTTTAATTTTTTTCTTTTATTATTATGAACTCAGCATCAGCAATCTTGAACATTTCCATATGCAAAGAAAAGAAAAAGAGAATTTCATATGAAACCATGGATCTCTATTATATACAGCTTGCTTTTCTTTTTTAAAGCACATGACAAAGTCAACAGATTATTTCCAAAGCTTCCCTCCTTGTCCCTGTCTCCCTCTGAACTTCCTTCTCTTCTGTTCATGTTTTTTTGGTTTTTGTTTGTTTGCAGGGCAATGAGGGTTAAGTGACTTACCCAGGGTCACACAGCTAGTAAGTGTCCAGTGTCAGATTTGAACTCAGGTACTCCTGAATCCAGGGCTGGTGCTTTATCCGCCACGCTACCTAGCTGTCCCCTTCTGTTCATTTTTTAAATGTTTCACTGATGCTTTTTCTTCTTTCTTCTTTTTCTTAAACTTCACTAGCTCTGCCCTCTTCTCCCCCCACTAAATAATCTCCCCAAAGTCCTTCCTTGGAACAAATAAGCGCACTCTCTTTCCTTTCCTTAATGACTCATACCCTTCCTCATCATTCCTCTCTCCCCTTCTGCCACCCCTACCCAAGTACAACTTGCTGCTCTTCTAACCCTTATTCTTTTCCCTCAGCAAACCATCCTTTCCTCTCTGTCCCCCTCTTCCCAACCTCACTAGGTCCCAGGGAACCATCTTCTTCCCATTTCCCTAGGCTGTAAGACCACAAGCATTTATTCATTCCCCGATCGTTGCCTTCTCTCCTAGCACACACTAACAGTCTCGTAAAGAGATCAAATACACCAAGAGAGTAGAAGGGAGTGGTAGAATATTTCAGTTCTCACCAGACTCTTTGCCTGATTTATTTTTTGGCATGGAGCATGTGGACCTGATTTATCATATGAGATGAATATTCATCCTGAAAAAAATAATAAATGCTAATAATCCTAGGATTATTAGTTCAATTGCCATAAACTTTTTCCTTCTCTTTACTCTCTTCTTGTTCTCACTCCTCACATCTCTCATGCTTCCAATAGTGTCCAGTTCTGGTTATTAATTTCCTTCCCCACCTCTGATCTTCTTAGACTCGAACCACAATAAGGAAGTTGGCCGTATCTCCCAAGTGGACCAACTATGGGCTCCGGATCTTTGGCTACCTGCACCCTTTCACTGATGGTGAGACCAGATTCTGTGAGCCACTCCCCCTTTTGCCTCTGAACACAGGGTTTTCCTTTTTTCCCAGAGGCCCAACAGAAATATCCCCAAAATGGAATTGGGAAATAAAGCAGCCCCAGGCTGGTTAAACCCTCAGGGATACAGCAAGGGTCAGCTGAAGCTGTAATTGGCCTCTGACCCTAAGGATCTTTGTCCAAGTTGTCCCCTCCATCCTTATAGTGACCTCCTATGAGACAAGAGAGGAGCTAGAACAAGTCTAAGAGGCAAGCTAAGTCACAAAGTAAGAAAGGAACTTGGGCTTTCATATTACATCAAATATCACAGGCCTCCTGCCTAGTAGCCTGATGTCCCAGTCCCCATTCCCCTGACACTTTCCAGGCTTTGTAGCTTCAGACCTCTTGTCTGACTCCTAGGAGATCGCCATGACAACCTGGAGTACAGTTACCCCTTTGGGATCGGCTGGCCCCAAGGGTAGGCTGTTGCTCAGAAAAGAGCTAGGAGAGTTTGTCCCTTGATCTTGCAATCTCTTCCTTCTCTTCAACCCCCCACCTCAACTTTCCCTGCAGGAGATGTCGAGTTTGCCATTGCTGCAGATGACAACGCTGAGTTCTGGCTAAGTTCCAGTGACCAGATCTCAGGCCTCCAGCTGATGGCTAGTGTGGGCAAGGTATGGGTCTTCTCATCTCCAGGGGTCCCCCCTTTGGTTCTGAGCAACCAGAAGTCCACCTCCATTCTTGTATCATCACCACTAATGTCACTCTTTCCATCAAAGCTTAGTGGAGAGACCAGAATGATTCTAATACCTCCGCTACATGCAACCATTGTACATGGTCTGCTAGCATTGATCAAGCTATGTGCCAGGCACTTGTGCCAAAGACAAAAAAAGATAACTAGTCCCCGCTTTCAAGGGGTTCACATGTTTAATGTGGGGAGACCACATGCAAATGATTGTACAAACAAGATAGATACGGGATAAATTGAAGCAGTCTCAGGGCAAGGCATTAAGATGAAGGAAGACTGGGAAAGGCTTCTTGCAGAAGGTAGGACTTTAGCTGAGACTCAAAGGAAGCCAGGGAGGGTTGGGGGTAAAGATGAAGAGGGAAGGAGTTCTAAGCATAGATGGGGGTAACCTGAGGCACAAGAGGGGCTAAGACTGAGAGTCAAAGTGTCCTAGAGCTGGGCAGTGACTTCAGATGAATTCTTCAGCAACAATAAGAGTATCATATATTTATTTTATGCCCCACACTGCCTGTTGCTAGTCACATAGTGCCTCAATAAATCTCAATGAATGCTCAATAAATCTTTCTCAGTTGATGGACTGCTTAGCTCACCTAGGAAAAGCTGGTTTGTTTCATGTCAGAGGCAAGCCTACTTTTGATTTATAATTAAACCTCTCTCTTCCTTAAACTCCTTCCTCTCCTTCTTTCCCCTTCTTCCTTTACTCCTTCCATTCTCCTCTCCTCTGACTTTCCTCATATATTCTCCTATCTCTTCCCCATCTCTTTCCTTTCCTCATTTTCTCACTTTCTTCATTTCCTTGCGCTTCTCCCACCCCAACTCTAGACAGGAAAGGAATGGACTGCCCCTGGAGAGTTTGGAAAATTCCGAAGTCAAATTTCCAAGCCAGTGAGGTGAGTGTGCCATCTCTCCCCTCCCCCTCCCTAAAGTTCAGTTTGAGGATCTGAATCTCCAAGTCTTCCCTATGCCAGAGATTCCAAACTCTTCAGCAATATCATGTAACATTCAAAGAAAGGAACCTTAGAAATCATCTTGTCCAGTATCTTCATTTTATAGGTGAGGAAAGTACGGCCTCAAAAGATGAAATGACAGGGAATTCATGGTAGTGTTGCATTCCCTAATCTTCAGGACAGTGCTCCTTCCCCTACACCCGTGTGAGGCTCATTGTCTAATAACCACTTATCTCAGACTCAACAATATCTGTGTTCATATGGTCTTTAATGTACAGCCTACATTGGCCACATCAACTTTAGGGAGCTTTTGAGCTACCGCATGACCTTGCAGTATTCCCTGGATTGGAAAAAAGGGAGAGTGAAGTTGTATTGCCAGCCCTTTTGAACTGAAATAACTTTTGCACTGTGAGGAAATTACTGGAAGAGGGTCCTTTGTTAGAATGGCCCCGGAGTGCCTCCTGGTGGCCAACTCTGAATTTCTGCAGCCAAGATAATTTATTTAAAGGGTATGTCAGAAGAATCCTCCAGGATCACAGGACTTAGAAGTAGAAGGGACCCTAGACGTTTTCTAGTCCAACAAAGACTCCCTTGAGAAGGAAACAGATCTCAGGGAAATCCACTGCAGAACCAACAGGAGCTTGGGCATGGTGTAGTGGGAAAAGTTGGGTTTATCATGGAGATAGTTGGGGGATCAGAGAGATGCCTTGTCAGCATTTCTTTCCTGCTCTCTCCTTCTCACCCAGCTTGTCGGCTTCTAGAAGGTATTACTTTGAGGTGCTTCACAAACAGAATGACCAAGGAACAGATCATGTGGAAGTGGCAGTGAGTAACCCTGCTATGATACCCCCTCTCCATCAAAGCTTACTGTTAACTATATTACTAATATATATATAAAACTAGATTATAATATGCTAAATTATACTATATATTATATTATACTATTATATCACTATTAGAATTAACTATAGTAATAGTTATTAATAAGTTACTAGTTACTCATTAGTTACTTTCTAGTTATAACTCACTGGTTACTAGTAGTAACTTAATAATTACTTCTAGTAGTAACTTGATTTAATGTTCTTTTTGAGGGAACAGAAGGAGAGCTCAGGCACTTTGCTGCTTCCTCTCCGCCATCTTTCTAGTAGTAACTTAATAGTGACTTCTAATAATAACTTAATAGTTACTTCTAGTAATAACTTTGGTTTTGGGGTTTTTTTTTTGGTTGTTTTGTGGGGCAATGAGGGTTAAGTGACTTGCCCAGGGTCACACAGCTAGTAAGTGTCAAGTGTCTGAAGCTGGATTTGAACTCAGGTCCTCCTGAATCCAGGGCTAGTGCTTTATCCACTGCGCCACCTAGATGCCCCCTAGTAATAACTTAATAGTTACTTCCAGCAATAACTTAATAGTTATTTATAGTAACAACTTAATAGTTACTTATAGTAACAACTTAATAGTTACCTATAGTAATAACTTAATAGTTACTTACTAGTAACAGAAACAGTAATACCTTTTGGCTTTCCAGCTATGTCTCATACCTAGTTCACCTTCAACCTTTCACATCCATTTTTTGTTTTTATTCCAGTGGCGACTGAATGACCCTGGGGCCAAGTTCACAGTCATCGACTCTCCATCATTGTCCCTCTTCACAGGTAAGTTGGCTGGTGGACCGGAGTTGGCTCACCCAGGAAATCTGGCTATGATCTTGATCTTGGCTGGGCTTTTTTTGGGAGGAGGAGGGGAGAAGAGAAAAGAGAAGCCACTGGGGGCAGGGGCAGATGCTAACTAAGGCAGTAGAAGAAACAAAGAGGTACTTTGTGGCAGGTTTCAGGGATTTTTCTTGAGCATGGGAGAAGGGAACTCCTGGGAGTGCTTAAAAGTAGTGAGTTTAAAGAACTGGAGCCAGACTGACCTAGACAGAGGCAGGGGTGGGGCAAGGTTATAGAGCACGGATTCTTAACCTGGGGTCCATAAACTCATTATTTTTTTTAATTGATAGCTGTATTTCACATAGTTTCCTTTGCAATCCTGTGTATTTTTTTATGCTTTAACAACATTATTCTGAGGAGGGTCCATAGGCTTCACCAGGCTGCCAGTAGAGTCTAAGACACACAAAAAGGGTTAAGAGCCTCTGTTCATTGAGTCATAACATTTTCTCTTTGTAAAGGCCTCAGAAACCATCTAATCCAATTCCCTTATTTTCCAGATGATGAATCTTAGAAGAGCTATAGCCAAAGAAGAAAACAGTTAATCATTTGTTTTAAACATCTAGTAGATGAACTGTTGCTCACTGTGATTTTGGTTGTCGAAGGCAAAAATGCGTCTTTAGATCCCATTAATGGAGCTCTTCTTTGGTTCTAAAAATTAAAGAATGGTGAGCCCAGAAGGTAGAGAGAGGAGAAAAGCAATCCTCTGAGGCTAAGGATAGGACTTAGTCAAAACAAGAGAAGGAACAGATGAAAACAGAAGTCAGAATGAAAGAACTAGAGGGAGAAGGGAATGGACAGAGCAGTAAGGCCCCTTAGATCTTGGGAGAAGGAACAGCTGAGACTAGAGACATATTGCAGAGAGGAAGCTGATAACTTAGAAGATGGGAACCCTTTTGAAGGGTTTGAAGAGAAGCTCTTCTGAAGTCCTTTGGAACCCAAGATCTTGACCCTCATCTGAATATTCATTATATATAGACAATGAGAGGAACACGCTCTATGGTGAACCCTGTTTAGAGCTCACAATCTCCCCTCACCCACACTGACCTTTCTCTCCCTGGGCCCAGATGAGACACTGCTCAAAATGGATGAGGTGGCCCACATCCCACAGACAGTGGCCAGCCATACAAACCCTCTGGATCCCCTACCCACAGATCAGGAGCATCCTGCTGACATGCTGAGGCCTGATCCCCGGGATACCCTATACCGAAGTAAGACCTTAAACCATGCCTTGGCCTCCCTGGGCATATCCCTGGACAGATAGTATTAAAGGAGATCTAGAGAATCATGCCTTGCTCCCTATCTCTGGGCTTTGAATGGGGGACAGCTCCTTCTCCAGGGAACCTATAAGAGGGGAGGATGGGCAGGTGGCACAGTGATATATTGTGAAGAGATAAGTCCCTAGCTGCCAATTTTTAACCTAAGTACCCCCGAAATGATGGAGGAAAGTCTTTCATTGGACAGAGCCTTGTTCTAGGGATTATTGTCTAATGTGCCCATTTTATGCCACCCTGGTAGAGCAGTACCAGGATTGACATGATGGCCCCCCCCCCCAGCAATGGCACTGAGCCATTTATTCCAAACTCCCACCAACCTCTGTATCCTCTTTCTTTTCCTCCCATCAGTGCCTTTGATACCCAAATCTCAACTCCGCCGGGTCCTACCGGATTGCCAATATAAACCCAGCTACCTAGTGAATGGCTTCCCCCTACAGCGCTACCAGGGACTCCAGTTTGTAAGTCTTATCCTGGGAAGGTTTGGGGGAAATGGGTGTGGACAGATGGGGTCTTTGAGACATTCTCTCCTCTCTCCCTGTGTCATCCCTGGCAGCCGGAAATTCAACAAATCAAGTGCCTTCCATATAGAGTCCTCTGTGCTAAATTCTGGGGGTTCAAAGGTGAAAAATGAATCAATCACCCAAGTTCCTGTCTTCTCGGAACTTCCAGCCTAATATTTTGAAGCACCTGTATTCCAAACTTGTCTTTTTCACCCAAGTAGGTGAGCTGGCAGGACCTGTGAAAAGAGTCCTCCTTTCCTGGGGAGTCATTTACCACCATGAATGATGAAGAAGGCTTTTCCCAGGGCCTCCCAAGTCCACTGATAACAAGAGCAGGTTTACCTTGTCAAACCTGGGCACCAGGAATCAATCAGCCAGCAATGATGTATTCTGCTAGAACTCTATTTCCCAAACTTAATTTTGTCATAGGACATTGTGGGACTTGGAACATATTGCCAGCACCTGCCTATAAATTCCGCTTTGGGATGGGGTAAAATATTCTCAGGCTAAAGGAGAGGGGAGAATTGTGGAGCATAGTCAAGGAAATTATACTTGTGTTCATATTTGTACAAATGTGACCTGGCAGAGGTAGAGCACTACTTTTTTAACCCAAACCTTTGGGTGTTAGGGAGTAAGGGAGATGTAGCCAGGATGTTCCTATACAGCAGAAGGCAAGGTTAATGTTTAGGGTTACAGATGGTGGAACTAAGAGAGACAAAAGATAGGACCTAAAGCTCAAGTCTGATTGAACCTAGCATCACAGATAGACATAAGGGGAAATGAGCTCTAAGGTCCACCTTCCTTCCTGGGGAAGCAACAGGCTATTCAACCAGAAAACGATTTTTCATTCTGCCAAATTTGCTGTTTTGTGGGTACTGGTAAATTTTTAAACCTAGCCTTGTATGGCTGAGCCCCACCATCCAACTTCTCCTGAATTTCCTTTATTATTATTATTATTATTATTATTATTTTTGCAGGGCATTTGGGGTTAAGTGACTTGCCCAGGGTCACACAGCTAGTAAGTGTTAAGTGTCTGAGGCCGGGTTTGAACTCAGGTCCTCCGGAATCCAGGGCCGGTGCTCTATCCACTGCGCCACCTAGCTGCCCCCTGAATTTCCTTTAGCTGGAAGGTACCTGTGCTTGTCCTCATTACCTTCCAAAGCAACTCTGGACTCTATCCAGTGCTAGAAAATAAGAGGGAAGTGCCTCACATGATGAACATTCTTTTAAAGACTTCATTTTATATTTAGCATTTTAGAGGGGAAAATACATAAGCATCAACATTTTCTCAAGAAAACCCAATTTATTACTATTGTGTTGTAAGAAATGATGAAAGGGATGGTTTCAGAAAAACCTGGAAGAACTTGCATGAACTGGTACAAAGTGAGATAAGCAGAATTGGATGGAACAATTTATAGAGGAAAAACGATGTCATAAAGACAAATAACTTTGAAAGACAGGCGTTCCAATCAACACAACAACCAACTACAAATCTAGAGGACTTGTGATGAAATATGCTACCTACTTCCTGATAAAGAGATGATGAACTCAGAGTGCAGACTGATACATTTTTGGGGGGTCAGGGCCAATTCAAGAATTTGTTTTGCTCAACTCTATACATGTTTATAATAATGATTTTGTATTTCTTATTTTCTCAATAGAAGTGAAGGGCAGGTGGAAGAAAGAAAATGCAGACCTGAAAATTAAAATAAAATTGATTTAGAAGAATAGAAGACCCAGTTCACATTGCATGGAGTAGAGAGGCTGTGCAGAACACAGTTGGGACAATTATGATTTAGAGTGTGGGCAAGGTGTATTAAGCAAAAGTCTATCCCCTTGGGTGGGCCTAATTGTTGATGTTCAGTTCTTTCATTCATGTCTGACTCTTCATGACCCCATTTGGGGTTTTCTTGGCAAAGATACTGAATTGGTTTGCCATTTTCCTTTTCTAGCTCATTTTACAGTTGAGGAAATTGAGACAAACAGGGTTAAGTAATGGCTAGTAAGTGTCTGAGGCTGGATTTGAACTCGGGAAGATGAGTCTTCCTGATTCCAGGACAGGCACTCCATCCACTGTACTACCCAGCTACCCAAGGCCTAAAACAGAAGGGGGAAAAAGAGCATAGGTTCTATCCTCAAGGAGGATGAAGTTTAACAGGCGAGTCACAATACACAGATGTAAGATTGACCAGAATATGTCCAGCCTTATGGAATGATTTCAAGAGGGATTAGGAATGGTGCTAGCAGGCAGACTGGAGAATGGATGGCTGTGTTATCAAGCAGGGGAAGGAGGTGGTGAGAAAGAAGGTTGTTTCAGGAATATGAGAGAGTTTAAGCAAGTCTTGGAGGCAGGAGAAGGATGAAGGAGGCTAAACCCAGGGAGGGAAGTTGGCTGTCACAGATATTTGTGAACTGGGATAAATAAAGTAGAGGTGGGGGGTGGGGAGTAGGGGATGAAAGCAGTCAGGCCAAGGGGGATTGAAAGTTTACATTTGCTCCCTATTAGGCATAAGGAATAAAGTGATCTAAGCAGCAGACACAGTCCATTTAGAGACCACGGTTGCTCCTTCTTTCTCTTCCATCCTGTGCAGACTGAGGCCAGATCCTGACGAACACTGAGGGGAAGGTGTTCAGCTTTAGATGGATGATTTGTCTTCTCTCTCTTCCTCTTCCCCCAGGTTCATCTGTCTTTTGTTTACCCAAATGACTACACCAGATTGAGTCACATGGAGACACATAACAAATGTTTCTATCAGGAAAACTCATACTACTTGGACAAGTAAGTAACACTAGCCTGGGCCATAGAGGTGACTTCCCTCCATTTCTTGGAGTCTTGCCAAAAGCCATGGATGGATCAATGTGGTCTGAAGGGATAGAATAGAGTCTCTTCAATCCAGAGGATCCTTTGATTCTGGAAATCCCACTGCCCCAAGAGTGACTGAGAAAAGGAAAAAAACCCCGGGTTACAATACTTTCTCATGGTAAAACACAAGAATATAGTACAGGTCTGAGAGAGCCTTGCACTTCTTCCCTCATCCAGGGATTTGCTGTCATCTCTTTTGCCAAGGTGCTTTTTTCTCTTTGTGTAGGTTTGGCTTTCAGAAATACATCAAAATTGACCAACTGGGCAGACAGAGTCCAGAGCTCAAAGAGAGACTAGAGCAACCAGGTAAGGAATTCTAGACTGAGACCTCCATAGCTGTGGTCTCCTTTGAGTTTCCAGCGAGGAGTTCTCATTGAGTCTAATATAAAATCTTGTAGATTTTAATGTAAGCTTCTTGAGGCCAGGGTCTATTTTGTATCCTTAGTGACTAGCATAGTCCTGCCTGGCATGTAGTAGAGGTTTAATGAATGCTTGTTGATTGATTCTAAAAGTTTAATAGATTGTTAAAACTTGGAAGGGTCCACAAAAATTCACTTTATCTAACCCCTTTATCTTATAGGTGAAGAGACTGAGGCTCAGAGAGGGTGAAGCCACTTGTCCAAGGTCACGTAGATAGCTAAGTAGGGCATCAGAACTTGAACCTAAGTTTTCTGATTTCATGCTCAATACTCTCCCCTCTACCCTGTGCCTTCCTCACCCATAGGCAGAGTAGGAGAGGAAAGAGCTGTGCAAAGATCCTTTAGCATTCAATTAATCTGTCAAACGGCACTGATTATGCTGTTGATGTCTGGCACTGAGCTAGGCGGGGGCTGCCTAAAGGGAGCAGAATAGGTATTGTTCCTCTCTAATGCACAAAGCCGTGCAGCCCCAGAATCCATATTAGAAGACAGCAGTAGAAACCTTCCGGGCAGAGGTGGGGTGTGGCTGGATGGTGTTTTCTATTCCCTCCTGGTTCTCTGTTTGACATTGACTACCTCTCCATGGCTACTTGTAGGTTTTGAGGAGGACCTTCCCAATGAGTCCCAGTATGGAGATCAGGGTGCAGAATTCCCCACCCCCACTGACCAGGGCCCTGGGATCTTAGAAGATGAGGGCAACCCTACTTCCGTCCCCAGTCAGGATGCCACCGACTATCACCTCAGGAGCCGGCGGAGGCTCCTAGCCACGCAGGAGAGGAGCTCATCGGTAGCCCAGCCAGAAAAGAGAAACAAAGCTGCCTCTGCAGTGAGGACAAGTGACACCCCACTCCAGAACTCCAGAAAGAGGAGCAAGCAAGAGCCCGGCCTTAAGCATGTCCAAGGATCATCTCGTTCCAGTCAGCACCCCATGGAGCACTTGGCAGGGACCTCCCCTCAGTTGAAGAGGTCCAGGCTAGGAGGGAGGCACCACAGGCAGACCTTGGATCAATCTCAGTGGCTGAATCAGGTTCAGTCGTATATTGTGGAACAGAGAAAGGCTGATGGAGGAGAGCCAGAGGCCCCTAGGAGACTTCAGCAGGGGGAGGAGGTGGTGGTGGCTGAAGATGAGGAAAGGCGGATAGAAGGGGAAGAAGAGGAGGATGAAGAGGAAGAGGAGGAGGAGGACTTAGGGGAGGCGTTTGAATATGTCCCTCTATTTGACCCTGCGGTGAACTGGAATCAGACCTTCAGCGCCCGAAATGTGGACTTCCAGACCCTGAGGACTGATTGGATTGACTTAAATTGCAACACATCAGGGAACCTTTTGTTGCGGGAGAGAGAAGCTTTAGAGGTTACACATGTATTTCTGAAGAAGCTGAACCAGAAGACAAGGGGGTAAGGTTAAAGGTTCTTGTGTGGGGTGGGAACGTGGTCAGAGGGAAGGGCAGAGAAAGGCTCTCGACTCCAACTGAACATCTGACCTCAATCCCCTCAGGTGACTGATTACTCCTGGCATGTGAGAGTTAATGGTATTGACTCTCTAGCCCCTCTCAATTAAAGTGTACTGAGTGCTTTTTCAGGGTGTGTGGCCGGGTGTAGGTGCTCTAATGGTAGCTATGGATTCTAAGAATTGTAGCTGCCTAGAGGACTAACCAGGAGGCCTAGGGGATACAGCCCTGGGCTTAGCATCAGGAAGATTCCAAATCTGGCTTCAGACCCTTACTAGCTGTGTGACCCTGGGCAAGTCTCTTAACTCCTGTTTGCCTCAGTTTCCTCATCTGTAAAATGAAGATAATAATTGCACCTGTCTCCCAAAGTTGTTCTGAGGATTGAATGAGATAATAATTGTGAAGCACTTAGCACATAGTAAGTACTATTATCATTATCATACTTATAATGAAGGAACAAAGCTTTATCACCAAGTAGCCATGTGCTCTGGTCGTCAATCACTTCATCTTCCTGAGCCTCATTTACACATTTACCAATTGTATTTGCATTTTATAAAATGTATTTGCATTTTAATTTTTTGTATTTTACAAAATTTATTTGTGCATTTATAAATCATAACAAAGTAAGATGGTTGGACTAGATCATCTCTGAGGTCTCTCCAGACTGGACAAAACAGGATACACTCACTCATTCAGTGTGCTAGCCTTTTAAAATTTGCACAGAGAGTATTTCCTGTCAATCATGGAAAACTATTTAGAGAAAAACCTGCCTGTCTAGAGCTTTTTAGTTTCATAGCTCAGGAATTAATAAATGATACTAAATTAGTTTAGATCTTTCAATGGTTTGATAAGCAACGAAGGGTAGTAAAAAAAAATCAATCGACTCAGGAGACCTGTTAGGCTTTGTCACCTAACAGGAATGTGACCCTGGATAAGTCACTTAAATTGTTTGAGCCTCAGTTTCCTCATCTGTCAAATGGAGTAATCATATTTACATGGCCTATCCACCATGGTTATTGTGAGCAAAGTACTTTTGAGCCCTGCAAAGTGCCATGTAAATGCGAGTTATTATTTGAAGCTGACTTTTGAGATCTCTGACCCCATAAGCAGAATGTGGAGGGATGGAACAGTAGGGAAAAGGAAACTGAAGCCATTCCCCCCCATCCTACCTTAGGCGGTACCAGCTACATCGTGTTGTAAACATAGAGAAGCGCCAGGACCGGCTCAGAGGAAGCCGCTACCTATTGGAGCTGGAACTTCTGGAGAAAGGTGGTCAGCTAGTGCGGCTCTCAGAGTATGTGCTGTCGAGGGACTGGCGAGGGGTTAGTGTGGGTGGTGGCAAAGAGCCCGAAGAACACAACTTACGTGGCATGGTCTTGGGCCACCAGCGCCAGCGGCACCTGCTAAATAGCCAAGCCAAAGAACCTGAACTGTGCTGGCCCATCGGCTTCTCCTGGAACCATCGGGCTGTTGTCCACTTTATTGTGCCTGGTGAGTCACACAACAGAGGGGAGGGCATTTTAGTGGAGCAGGGGTTTTAGAACAGAGTGGGATAACATAACCAATCATAACTGGCCAAAGGAGATATTGTGAGGTGAGGTGGGAGACAGTGGTGGGAGGCATGTTGGATGTATGGATTGGATGTTGAAATGGTGCAGTGGATAGAGTGCTGGGCCTGGAGTCAGGAAGAACTGAGTTCAATTCTGGCCTTGGATATATACTAACTGTGTGACCCTGGGCAAGTCACTTAAGCCTGTTTACCTCAGTTTCCTCATTTGTAAAATGAGCTGGAGAAGAAAATGGCAAACCACTCTAGGGTCTCTGCCAAGAAAACCCCAATGAGGTCACAGAGAGTCAGACACAAATGAAATAACTGAACGATTGTCTTATAAATAATAAAAGCATAATAAAAATTAAGTGACAGAAATATGAAAACATAGAGTTGTGGTTAGAATACATAATGTGATTATACTAGGATGGACAAGAAGACATGGTTATGGTGTCATCTCAAGGCATAATACTACCCAAGCAGTTCTCATGTGGACATGTTCAGTGGATATAAAGGAGGCCAAAAAAAGTACACATTACCACGGTTGGGGGTGAGAGAGACTCTTTGGCCCCATGTCATGTATAGAGTTCACATGAGCCATGGTAGAAGCAGAGGGTTGTATAGGGCCTGTGGGATTTGTGATTGACTAACATCTATCTTTTTTCCTCTGCCTGTCCCTCATCCCTTGGCAGTGAAGAACCAGGCTCGATGGGTTCAGCAGTTTATCAATGACATGGAGAAGCTGTCCCAGGTGACTGGTGATCCCTATTTCAACATCATTATCACTGACTACAGCAGTGAGGACATGGATGTAGAGATGGCCCTTAAGAGATCCAGTCTTCGAAGGTGAGATGGTAACATGCTGGCCACTGGGAGGGTCTGGGTGTTTGCTTTTCCTAAGACCCCCAAGTAAATTGTTGGAGGAAAAGCTGGCAGGTAAATCCATTTATCCTGTCCTCTGCTCTAGGGCTATTTCCTTCTTTTGTAAGTCTAACCTCAGAGCCCCTTAACCCTGACCCAAGGCTCCCCACCATACTGTCTTATTCCTGCTTGGCTCCTATGGGGAACTTCTATCCCCAGAATCTAGGACTCAGGATGCTGTCTAATCTCTCTTCCCTGCAGCTACCAGTATATGAAGTTGACTGGGAACTTTGAGCGCTCAGCCGGGCTTCAGGCTGGTGTGGATCTGGTGAAGGTAAAGGGGTTGAAAAGAATTTAGTCTTGAACTAGGGAAAGAGAAGGGTGGGGTTAGTACTGGTCCCTTCAAGCATATAAAGCTGACAGTGTCACCAGTGAAAGGGCATGGGAGCATTCTCTCAGGCTTAGTAAGGTGGGCCTGCCTCAGGAAAAAACTGGGTTCCCAGGAGATAGCCTAAATTTCATTTAGTTCATTTGCTCCTAGAAACTCTATTTGGTGGAAGACATGACACAATTCTGAATGTGTCCACTTGTTTTAAATTGGTTGGCAGCTCTGGGGAATTACATGATGTTGTATTAGAAAGAGATCTGAACAAAACTAAAGGAAGGAGGAGACAAGGGGTGCTGGAGCCAGTTCAAATTGTTAAATTTCCATTATAAGCATTCATACTTCAGAAATCGGCAAACATTACAAATCAGGGCTTGATTTATTATTGTTTTGTTGAGTGTCTAGAATCTAAACTTAAGAAATCGATAGAGAAAATGTTATTGATGAAGATTAAGCGTTAGTGTGTTGTACGTAGATTTCAGCCCCCACCCCACTTGGAAGTGGATTGGTGCATTGTTAAACATTTACCAGCACACCCCTGGAAGGAGAGATACTTCCTTGCCCGGGCAAGCTGACCTGATCCTCCCTGCATCTATCTCCAGGACCCACACAGCATTATCTTCCTGTGTGATCTACATATACACTTTCCACCTGGAGTCATTGATGTCATACGGAAGCACTGTGTGGAGGGCAAGATGGCTTTTGCTCCCATGGTGATGAGGCTGCAGTGTGGGGCCACGCCTCAGTGGCCAGAGGGTAAGTACTGAGCCTGGTGGAAGAGAACTCCCTGGGCATTCTCTCTCAGCAAGTCATATTTCTTTACCTGGAACTCTACCACTGATACCTAGCTGGGGTCTCTGACCCCTTGCTCCACAACAGTAAACTGCAGGGTTGGATATGTGTACTGAAAGCAACAACAATGGAATCAAGCAACCACTGTAAGACTACACTCCTAGCTACCATTGTCATAGTTAAACCACCATCTTAGCTCCAGTTCTACTCTACCATGGAGGGAATCCAGGAAAACTATCAGCAGTCCAACAGCCTGTGAAGTTCTAAAAGCCTAGGATTTGCCCCTGTTTCACAGAATTCCAGAAATCAATTCAATTCAATAAGTAAATACTAACTATACGTAAGGCATTGTGCTAAACACAATAGATACAAAGACAAAAAGGGAAAAGAGCTCCTGCTTACTTTATGTTGGAGGATATAGCTTGGAAACCTAACACAAGACAATTAGAGGGATCAGGAGAGTCTTCTGTAGGAGGGGACATCTGATCTAAGCCTTGAAGGAGCTAAGAATTTGAAGCAGCAAGGAGATGGCTGTGAATATCATAGGGAAGGGTGGCCAAGGCAAAGACTTGGGGGCAAAAGATGGAATGCTAGGAAGCAGCTAAGTGGTGTAGTGGATAAAGCACTGACCCTTGAGTCAGGAGCACCTGAATTCAAATCCAGCCTCAGACACTTGACACTTACTAGCTGTGTGACCCTGGGCAAGTCACTTAACCCTCATTGCCCCACCCAAAAAAAAAAAAAGATGGAATGCTGAATTCTGAGCATGGCAGAAAGGCCCATTTGGCTTGCAGTAGACAAGTGTGAAGGGAAATAGCATGAAATAAGTGTGTTGAGGCTGTCTGGAAGCAGAGGAGTCTCAGATTCAGGAGGGATCCCAAATACACCTAGGTTAACCTGCCCCTGAATAGGAATCTTTTTTACAACCTCCCTGACAAGTGGTCATCCAGCCTGTACTTGAAAACTCCCAGTGACAGGGAACTCATTACTGATCAGAGCATCATATTTCACTTTAGTAGGGCTCTTTTAGAAACTTTTTCCTTATCTAAATTCTGTTTCTCTTCAGCTTCCAACTATAACTTTTGGTTCTGTCTTCTAGGTGACATAGTGGATAGAGCACTGGACCTGAGTTCAAATCCTGCCTCAGACATTTACTAGTTGTGTGACTCTGGGCAAGTCACTTAACTGCTATTTGCCTTGGTTTCCTCATCTGTTAAATATAGATAATAATAACACCTAGGTGGCCTGGAATCAGGAATACCTGAGTTCAAATCCAGCCTCAGACACTAGCTGTGTGTTCCTGGGCAAGTCACTTTAACCCTGTTTACCTCAGTTTCCTATGGGATTTATTTTATTATTATTATTTTTTTTTTTTTGCGGGGCAATGAGGGTTAAGTGACTTGCCCAGAGTTACACAGCTAGTAAGTGTCAAGTGTCTGAGGCTGGATTTGAACCCAGGTCCTCCTGAATCCAGGGCCAGTGTTTTATCCACTGTAGCACCTAGCTGCCTCTTACCTCAGTTTCCTCATTGGTAAAATGATCTGGAGAAGGAAATGGCAAACCACTCCAGTATCTTTGCCAAGGAAACCCCAAATGGGGTCATAAAGAATTGGACATGACTAAAAAATGACTGAACAACAGCAAGAACACCTAGTTCCCAGAGTTGTTATGATAATAAAATGAGATGACATTTGCAAAATGCTCATGAACCTTAAGGTACTACCTAAATGCTAGTTATTATTCATCATTGTTATTATCACTATGACAAGCAAAACCAGACCAACCCTTATTCACATGTTAGTTTTTCCATTACTTTTAGAATCTACTATATTCGCTCTAAGTCTTTTCTCCATGCTAAACAATATCAGTTCCTTCGATTGGCATTCTTATGTCATACCTTGTCCCCTCATTACCTTTTGGATGTGTTTGTCAATGTATTTCCTAAAATAATGTCTCTAGAAGTGACTCCACACTCCTGATAATGTATCCCAAGATTGAACTAGCTTGTTTTAGCTGCTAGGTCTTGCTGTTGGGCTTTCAGTACACTAAAATCTCAAGTTTTGTTCATACACATTATTGTCTAGCTGAGCTTCCTGCTCCCCTCTTTTCTTCTCCGGGAGGCTTGCACTTCAGCTCTCATCAGTCCTTTAGAAAGAACCTGCTTTAGTCTTGCCTGAAGTTGCCAAGTCAGCTGTGGTCATCTGTCCCTCTTGGATCTGATTTGTAACAAGAAATACATTTGCACATTTCCCATGAGTTATCCTTGATTGGCAGGTAGCCTTAGGCAAGAGGAAGGGCTTTTTGTTTTTCCCGACCCCTCAGAATGATCTGAGAGACCATCCTCAGATGGTAGGGTGACATCTAAAGAGTGAGATAAGGAAAAAGCTTTGGCTGAAGTGATTGATTAAACCTCAGAGGATATGAACCAGAAAGATAGTTAAAAATCATACCAGGACTACTATAGCCTTATTCCTTCAAGAAGAATCCTGGAGCATCAACCCAGGAGCTGCCCTCACTTCTTGAAACTGTAGATGGGAAGACCTCCCTTTCACCATCATAAGCACAATTCTCTTGATAAGAGGAGCTGAATATCACCCTTGCCTCCCTGTCTGCCCTCAGGTTACTGGGAAGTGAATGGATTTGGCCTTCTGGGCATCTACAAGTCAGACCTGGACAAGATTGGAGGCATGAATACCAAGGAATTCCGAGACCGCTGGGGAGGAGAGGACTGGGAGCTTCTGGACAGGTGATTTGGGAGGAGGGTAGGAACCTCAGGGAGGGGATAAGAAGCCACTGCTGGGGCTCTGTTCCTAGAAAGGAAGCTCTGGAAAGGGGACAGGAAGGGCTTAACAGAAGAAATGATGCCTAAGCTATCTCATTAGGCTCTAAATGCTCGGTCAGTCAACAAGGATTTATTCAGCACCTAGATGCAAAGTCAAAAATGACTTAGTCCCTGCCCTCAAGGAACTTGCAATCTATCAGGAATGACAACATGTATAGATTAATGCACATAAAATATGTAAAAGGTAAAAAAAAAGAAATCGGGATGGGGGAATCAAAATAGGCTTCATTATAGGTGGTGCTTAAGTGAAGTTTTGAAGGAAACAGATTTTTTTTTTTTGGGTGGGGCAATGAGGGTTAAGTGACTTGCTCAGGGTCACTTAGCTAGTAAGTGTCAAGTGTCTGAGGCTGGATTTAAACTCAGGTCCTCCTGAATCCAGGGCCGGTGCTTTATCTACTGTGCCACCTAGCTGCCCATGAAGGAAACAGATTCTAAGAAATGGAGGTGAAGTGGGAGTATGTTCCAATATGGAGAAAGGAGCAAAGGCTCAAAGATGAGACATGACTAATTTGACTGCCCCAAAGAGTGTGGGAAAGGGAGAAATACAATAAAGTTGGCAAGATAAGTTGGGGCTAGACTTTGAATGGCTTTAAATGTAGAGCTTGCATTAGATCTAAGAGGAAATAGTGGTTTATTGGAGTTTTTGTTGTAGGGAAATGCTATGGTCAGGTCTGCTTAAGGAAAATTACTTCAGGGGGCAGCTAGGTGGCACAGTGGATAAAGCACCAGACCTGGATTCAGGAGGACCTAAGTTCAAATTCGACCTCATTCACTTGACACTTATTAGCTGTGTGACCCTGGGCAAGTCACTTAACCCTCATTGCCCCACAGCAAAACACACACACACACACACACACACACAATTACTTCAGCACCTTTTTATAGGATGGATTGAGGGGTGAGAGAATTGAGGCTATTTCAGTAGTCCAGGGGAGAGGTGATGAGGGCCTGGAGTGGTGACCATGAGAGTGAAGAGAAGGATGGAGGAGACATTGTAATATGGTGGTAGAAATGGACAAAATTGAATGACTGCCTAAGTGCTGTGAGGAAGAGTGAGGAGCAAAGGCTAACGTCAAGCTTGTGAACTGGGGTAATGAGAATAATGGTAGTGTTCTAGACAGAAGTAAAGAAGTTGGAAGGGGGATTAATAAATGTAATGAGTTCAATTTTTGTTATGTTGTGTTTGAAATGCTTATGAGACATCCACTTTGAAACATCTATAAATGGTTTGAAATGTTAAAGTGGTAACAGGTAAGTTAGTGCTGGACGTATAGATTTGGGAGCCCTCTACATAGAGATTAGAGTTAAGCCCAGGGGCCCAATGAGGTCAACAAGTGAGAGGGTATAGGAAGAAAAATTAGAAGTGCTATAGGGTACTACACAATTAGAGACTTTAAATGCCTGATTAATGAGCCAGGGAGACTGAGGAGAGATCAAGCAGGTAAGAGGAGATTCTAGAGAACCATGTCATAAAAACCCAGAGACAGAAGATTATGTGGGAGAAAACGATGATCAATAATATCAAATGCATCAGAGAAGTCAAGAAGGTTAAGGATAGAGAATAAGGTCACCAATTTGGCAATGAAGAAATCAGAGGTAACTCTAAAGAGATCAGTTCCAGGTTGAGTGATGAGGTGAGAAGCCAAATGAAGGGCATTGAGAAGTGAGTAGTAAGAAGAGAGATAGTGCAGATGAGGGGGAGACGGGTTTTTTTAGGGTTTTGAGTGAGAAAGGGAGGAGAGTTATAGGATGATAGTGTGAGGGTCTTTTCAAGCTGAGGAGACCAGGTCAGTTTTTGTAGGTTGTGGTAGATAGGGAGATAAGGAAGGTTAGGGAGAATGGGGATGACTTTGGGAACAATCTGCTTGTGAAGACTGGAGGGCAGGTGTACATCTTCATTTGCCTCGGCAGAGGAAAGTTTCAGCTCTTCATCAGGGACTGGAGTAAAAGGAGAGAGAATAAGGGAAGATATTAAGGAGTTTTGAGATATAGAGGAGAAGATAAAAGAGGAATCTCATGGTGAATGGTCTCTGTTTTCTCAGTAAAGTATGAGGTTCTCAGCTGAGAGAAGGGAGAGGGTATGACACAAGGGGCTTAAGGAGAGAAGCAATGATGTGGAACAACCAGGCTAACCATAGTCAGTCAATAAGCATATAAGTGCCTGCTATGTACCAGATACTGTGCTAAATGCTCAGGATACAAAGAAGGGGAAAAGATAGTAGCTGCTCTTGAGGAGCTCACAATCTAATGGAGGAGACACCATGCAAATAGCTACATACATATAAGTTATATGGGGAGTTAGCTGGTGAGGTACATAGGGCACAGAGTCTGGAGTTAGGAAGACGAGTTCAAATCTGACCTCAGACCCTTACTAGCTGTGTGACCCTGGGCAAGTCATTTAACACTGTTTGCCTCAGTTTCCTCATCTGCAAAATGAGCTGGAAAACCACTCCTGTATCTTTGCTAAGATAACCCCAAATGGGGTCATGAAGAGTTGGACTGAATAACAACAATAAAAAACAAGTTTATATACAGGATAAATAGGAAATCGTGAATAGAGAGAAAACAGAATTAAGGCTGGGAAAAGCTTTACATAGAAAGTAGGATTTTAGTTGAGACTTGAAAGGAAGCCAGGGAGGTCAGTTGTTGGAGCAGGCATGGGGGACAGCTGAGAGATGGAGCATCTTGTTCTTGGAACAGCCAGGAGGCCAGTGTCACTGGATCAAAGAATATGTGTGGGGAAGTAAGGTGTAGGAAGGTAGGAGGGGGCTAGTTACTGAAGGGCTTTGTTTTTTTGTTTGTTTTTTGTTTTTTGTGGGGCAGTGGGGGTTAAGTGACTTGCCCAGGGTCACACAGCTAGTAAGTAAGTGTCAAGTGTCTGAGGCCAGATTTGAACTCAGGGCCGGCACTTTATCCACTGCGCCACCTAGCTGCCCCAGTAGTGAAGGGCTTTGAATGCCAAGTAGCATTTTGTATTTGATCCTGGAGGCGATAGGGACCCACTGTAAAGGGTAAAGGGTAAAGAATAAAGGGTAGAATAAAAGGTAAGGGGGGCAGGTAGGTGGTACAGTGGATAGAGCACCGGCCCTGGATTTAGGAGGACCTGAGTTCAAATTCGGCCTCAGATGCTTAACAATCACTAGCTGTGTGACCCTGGGCAAGTCACTTAACCCCAATTGCCTCACCAAAAAAAAAAAAAAAGAATAAAGGGTAGGGGTGACAGATCTGTGCTTGAGGCTGACAAACCCGCCAGCAGGCAATTGTGATAACCCAGGTGTGAGGTAATGAGGACCTGCACCTGAGTGGTGGCAGTGTCCAAGGGGAGAGGGCTTATTGGAGGGTTGTTGAAAAGGTGAAACTGACAGTCCTTGGCAACAGCTTGGACAGGGATACTGAGAGAGAGAGTGAGACATTAAGAATGATGCCCAAGTCTCTACTATTTATCCTGCAGAGAAGTAGATTGTCAGTTTTCTTTTCATGTGTATATTATCTCTTCTACTAAACTTTGGGTGTACACTTTATCCCTCTAAGCTCTTTATATTCTCTAAAATCATTTTGGGCCTATAGGCATTCAATGTGTTTTCTGATTGCTTGGTTGGAGAAGTAAACAGTCCCTGCTTTCACTGCAGACTCTCTAGTTAATTGTACTGCATCATATGCAAGAGAGTATAAAACTCTCGTTTGGGGGACATAAAAGTAAATGCGGTAAAAGTAAATGCGGTAGGAGGACAAAGAATTGAAAGAGACGTTAAAACTAGAGGGAAGCCAAGGAAGGGTTCCTGCAGAAGGGTAAGACTTGTACTAGGCCTTGAGAGAAATGAGAGCATTCCAGCTTGAGGAAAACCAAGGGCATGCAAGTAAAAGTGATGACAATGTGTTGAGATAGTGAAGGAACTGGTCTGATGGAGTCAAGAGAACATGTAAGGGCCACCATGATCTCATGGAGAGTCTTGAATGCCAAATCTAGACAATTCATACTTGATATTAGATTGTAAACTCCTTGAGAGCAGGGACTATTTTTTGCCCTTTTTTGGTACAGAGCCTGGTGCATAGTAGGCACTTAATAAATGTTTATTGACTGACTAAATGACTGGCATGGTAGGAAATAAGGAGCCACTGATGGTTTTTGAGTAGAGGAATAACCTGATGAAAGCATTATACAAGGTATCCCCAAAATATTAGTTTAGTTTTAAGCTTTAGTGCAGCGCTCTAAGATTTCTGGGACACCCTATAGAAAATACCATTGCTTCACACTTGTTTGAGAGAGCAGAAGGTGATGCATCTCTTCCTGCCTATGACCAGTTTGTTGCCTTTCTCTTGGGCCCAGGGACGCTTCTAAGGCTTATTGAAATATGGATGCCATCTGGTTCCAACACAAAACAGCAGGGCAGGCACATGCACACACCCCTAGCCCTGATAATTGAGGACAGGAAGGAGAAAGGAGGAAGTAGTGCAGGCACTCCAAACTGGGATGTAGATGGAGGTAGAACCAGGAAATGTAGAGATGGAGACATGAAGCTTGTCTGCCAGATCTTGACTGCTGGGCTACTTATCTTTTCAAAATTTAGTCAAATTCTATACCATCTTTCTTTTTCCTTTCCTTTCCTCTCCTCTCCTCTCCTCTCTTTCTCTCTTGTTTTTTTTTTTTTTTCAGGGCAATGAGGGTTAAGTGACTTGCCCAGGGTCACATAGCTAGTAAGTGTCAAATGTCTGAGACTGGATTTGAATTCAGGTCCTCCTGAATCCAGGGCCGGTGCTTTATCCACTGTGCCACCTAGCTGCCCCCTTCTATGCTATCTTTTATATAGATTTAGGGACTAGACCTGCGATTTCATTGACATAAGAATTTCCAGATGAGGAAACTCCCATTGTTAGTGTAGTGTAGATGCTAGTGCATCTTTTCCACCACTTAGAGTCTTGGAAAGTTGTCTAGAACACTGAGATGTTAAATGACTTGCCTGGCATCACATAGATAGTAGGTGTTAGAGGCAGGATCTGAACCCCTTCTTCCTGGCTTCAAGGCCAGTTTTCTGCCCCTCCATTATATCAGCTCTATTCTAGGCACAGTGGGGCATACAGACTCCCCCTTCCTGTGGCCAGAGGGGTATCCAGAGGGTGAGATTGGTTAGGGTAAGCCCAGGACAGAGGGAAGGGTTAGAAAAGGCCAGTAAGGGTGACCCTAAGCATCTCCAGTGAGCTTAGTGTCCTCCATCTGTCCCGTTGCCCTCTGGAAGATGGGTTGGAGCTGAGAGATGGAGGGTCTTGTTCTTGGAACAGCCAGGAGGCCAGCATCACTGGATCAAAGAATACATGTGGGGAAGTAAACCTCATTGTGAATGGGGACATCTTCTTAAGGACCCCAAGATCTTCCCCATATCTCCTTGCCACTTATGTTGGCTTATCCTGTTTCTTTGTTCCTCAGAATTCTACAGGCTGGCCTAGAAGTGGAACGTCTCTCCCTTAGGAATTTCTTCCATCGATACCACTCCAAGCGGGGCATGTGGAACCGTCGCCAATTGAACATGCCATGATGTCAGAAGGGTGCCCAGCCAGAACTGACTGATTCCTGCCTCCTGACCTGCAGCTCTTCCACTCCTGCCCACCACTCAAGGGGAAATACGAACAAACAGGAGGAGCAAGCCAGCACCCCCTCCCACCCTACCCAACACTGTTGAGAGCCATCTCCCCACCTATGGACCTGAGCGTGGGGTCTGAATAGGTGGCAGTGTTGTAATCTCCCCCCCTTCCTTTAGCCTTTTGGGCACCCAAAAGGAAGGATTTCTAAGAGGAGGGGTTGTGGAGGGTGGTGGGGTCCAGGCCTAGGTGGCAGAGGTGGAATACCTCATCAGGAAATGGAAAGGCGGCAAGGGAAGGAGCAGTCTGTTCACCCGATGAGAAGCCTTCTACTACCAGTTGGCCCTTTGTAGGGAGCACAGACCATGGAACATAATTTTTTTTTAAGAGAAAGTCTATCCGTTTGTGGTAGAGGGGTGGGAGGTAGTATTGAATCTTTCCACCATCCCCTCCCAACCAACACAGACTGGGAATCCTCGGTTTCTCAAGAAGAGGGGAAAACAACTTCCTAGGGGGATGAGATTGTGGATTTGGGAAACATTCTGAGCTGTGGATCTCTGACCCTCTGCTATGTCATGTTATTTCCCTCCCATCCCTTCCCCAAAAGCTATCTTGTGATCAAGGTTGAAACCTTGTTGAACACACTCCAAAAGTCAAGCCTTCTCAAGAAGGGGACCCTTCCCCACCACCAACCCATGTCCCCATCCTTCATGCCTCCCACAAAAAGACAGAAAGCAAGTGCTTCCAGTCACCTGACTTGGCCATCAACAGCAGGGTATTACCCTCATCCAGCCAGAGAAGTTCAGCTCAGGCTGGCCAGAGCACAGGGCTGAAATCCCCATCCTACCACTCCTTTGGGGCCAGTAACCAATATGGAAACTACAAGGAGTAGGCTTTGAAGAGAAAGTGCGGCACCTGTTAAGGAGTTCCAAGCCCATCCCAACTTCCCACCCTCATTGCCAGCTTTATAGACTATTTTCTGCAGATTAGAGGAATGGAGAGCCTCTTCAGCTACACTCTGTAGGGAAGGCTAGTGGGAGGGCAGCAGGAAAAGGGACCTGCTGATCTATAAATAAGAACAGGGAGGGGTTCAGGTACTGTTTGTTCCTCCCCAGCCTTGGGCACCTGGAAAAGGAAAGGATCATTCTGAATTAGCAGGAGCTTCTGGGGCCCCGGGTGGAAGGAGCAGGAAGGGAGGAAGCTCCTCTCCAGCGTAAAGAGAGGAGAACCAGGCAGAGCATCATTAGGGATATGCTACCTCTGCCTGCTGTTCCTCACTTGATCATTACATATGAATCTTGCACTAATCCCCAGGCTATCTCTGTGACTGGGGATTCTCCTGCTGCTGCATTCACCAATGGTGCATTTGACACTGAGTCTCAGTACTCCAGTGTCTGTCTAGGTATGTGAAAAAAGAAAAAAAGAAGGAAGCCCCCGGGGTCAATGGGGAGGGGATCATAGGGAAATGAACCAGGGTCCAAGGTCTCAGCCTAGAGCTGAACTCTATCCTCAGTCAGACCTGCTGCCTTCTGAACAGAGCCAGTGACAGCACAGAGAAGAGAGAGGAGAGTTGGGCTTGTCCATGTGTAATGTCCATTTGCTCTCAGAGTAGCTGAGAACTTCTTTGGAAGGTCTGAAATAGGCTTTGACTGGAAAAAGGCAGATTGGAAATCGCTCTCCTGGTTCATCTCGTTCAGATTACCAGAGCCCCCGCCCCGACCTCTCAGCACCCCAATTTCCTTCCCTGGACCTTGAACCTAAGTGCCTCGTCTTTGACTTCTGTACTGTTACCTCTATACCATCTGCCTTAAGGAGGAGAGGCCTCCTAGGCCTCTGTTCTATAACAGAAAGAGTGGGTTGGGGAGAGAAAGGGTTAAATACAGCATCTTCTTAGAAAAATCCAAGACTTATGTTTTCTTGTTACTATCCACAGAGGGAGCGTTTGGGAGGAGGGGAATCTCTGCCTCTGCCTCACGTCTATCAGTCATGTCTCACATCCACCAATGGCTATGTCAAGGATACCAGTGCTACCCTCATGTGTAATAATGTATTAAGTGCTCACTGTGCGAGACTCTAGGTTCCACAGGGTTATAAAAGGAGAAGGAATGGTCCCTCCCCTCAGAGAGCTAATAGAATGACATAATGGAAAAATCAGTAAACTTGTAGTCCAGTGTTCTTGTTCCAATACCGTCTAAGCTATATGACTGACTACAAGCAAGTCACGCATAACCTCTCTGAGTCTCAGTTTCCACACCTATAAAATGCAATAATAAGTATGCAAAAGGCTAGTAAGTTCAATTCCAGGCTCTGCCACTTACTGCCCTTGTTATCACAGGTTCAGATGTTCCATTTCCTCTTTTTTTTGTTGTTTTGTTTTTGCAGGGCAATTGGGGGTTGTAACTTGCCCAGGGTCACACAGCTAGTAAGTGTCAAGTATCTGAGGTCATATTTGAACTCAGGTCCTCCTGAATCCAGGGCCGGTGGTTTATCCACTGCGCCAGCTAGCTGCCCCCCATTTCCTCATTAAAAAAAAAAATTGTTATTTGGTTGGGCAATGAGGGTTAAGTGACTTGTCCAAGGTCACACAGCTAGTTAAGTGTCAAGTGTCTGAGGCCAGATTTGAACTCAGGTCTTCCTGAATCCAGGGCCAGTGCTCTAACCACTGTGCCACCTAGCTGCCCCCCCCCCAATTTCCTCATTTATAAAATGAGGGGGTTGGACTAGATGACCTTTGAACTTGATAGTATAAAATCACCTTTCAGGCCTGAAATTCTGTGTAAATGTGAGATCAATATTATTACCATTATTATTACATATGAACATTGAGCCTCTCACTTGAAAGCTTCAGTCTAGAAGCTTTGGGTTCAAGTTGAATTTCTAGCTCAGTGAGCTTGTGCAAATCACACCCTCTCTGTAAAACGAGGGGGTTGGCCTGGTTGACCTTTCTGGCACCTTCCAACTCTCACAGTTTGCAGGTTCACTTTTCTGGTTTGCTTGGCTAACGTGAAAATCAATTTGCATTCTCTGAGTATGTCTTGGCAGCTGTGTGGGGAAACTGGAAGGAAGATGGTGTGCTTTGGGGAAAAAGCCAAACTTTGATTAAAATTTTGCTATGGTAATCCACAAAACGGATAATGCATCCATGAATGATCAAAAGTTGACAGTGCCTGAAATCAAGTAGAAGGCTGCCCAAGCAGGGAAGGAAAAGCTTTTTGACAGGGAGCCCTAAGGAAAAAGGGTGATTTAAATGGTTCTCTGAGTCAAAGTCCCAGGTATGTTCCCTTCCAGAGCTGGATGGTCCAACTGAAGTGGCCTCAGACTGCCCTCCTGGATGGCATGCACAATTGGCCGTGTGGTTTGATGGAAAGAGTCAGATTCTGCCTCTGACCTAATATCTACATGCGTGTGACTTCAAACGAGTTCCTAAAATCCCCTAAGCTTCAGTGTTCTCATCTGTAAAATGAGGGGGTTGGACCAGATGATCTATGAGGTCCCTTCTAGTTCTAAATCTATGAACTTGGGAACTGAAAATTGTAAAGGATGACACCTATTGGTTTAGCAGATTACTTTGGAGTTAGAGATGGCTCTTTTCTCTTGAGAGAGGGGAGGAAGGGGTGTGGAATAGGGAAAGGGAAATGGTTGACTTGGAGCTAGTGAGCTCAGACTCATGCACCTTGTCGGGTTTGGGGGCACAGTACCAGAAAGGTTGACAGTCCCCACTCTGGGCACAAGGCATCCACAGCCACCAATATAGAATGTACTTAGACCAAAAGAACCACAGACTTTAGTATTTTAATTTGTATTGGGGACTAACACTACCACGTTGGGAGCCTTCCCCAGTGCTATGGAGAAGACCCACTGAGTTGGGCAAAGGTGGGCAGGGGTCCTCAGTACTGGCAGAAGGAAAGGAAGCAGGAGTTCCACAGCCCTCACCTGTAGGGGAAGCAAAGAGAGATGTGAACTGGGGATGGGGTGAGGTGGCATGGAAAAGCTTTTTACTTCCACCATTCCCTTCACCATAGGGGCTGACCACTCCTAAGCAGGAGAAAAACTTAAGTCTAGGAGAGAACAAGTGTCTCTCCCTGACCACTAAATAGCAAGTCTAAGAGTAGGCAAAGGGAAGTTTCCTTCATTCCTAATCCCTGCAAATCACCCCCCAAACCCTCCTCTCATCCTCTGTTGCTGCTCCCCTTCACAGTGTGACCTAACCCTCCCCCATCTCCTTATCTGGGCCCTTTCCCAAGCCTCTTGGTGACTGGGCTCTTTTGTATTGCAAAATTCCCACCCTTCCACCCCCACTCCAGCCTCCCAGAGGCCAGGGAGCAGACTGTGCGTGCTTGAAGAGTGTCCTTCCATCCTTGATCCTCACCTAGGCCCCAGGCTGGATTCAGTAGGGCCTGGGTGTGGGCCAGGGTTGCCCCATCTTCTGCACCCCAAAAGCCGTGATGAAAATGTTGATGATGACCGTTATGAAGACCATAACCATGGTTGTGTTGTTGAGCTGGCCCAGCCGCTGTTGCTTTGACACCTCATTCAAATTCATTCGGGCTGTAGAAGATTGGAAAGAGGAGTGGGTGGAGGTGTCAGAGCCGGAGGCCATGGATGGGCATCTCTCCTAAAACCTCACAAGCTGGAAACCATAGACTGGAGCCCTAGGTGTGCCAGTGTAGATGAGCTGCATAAGCCAGAAGGCTGAAATTCCTCCTTTCCCCCATGGGCCAGTATTTGGGGCTTCTATAAGAACAGCTGTAATGATACTTTACATTTGCATAGTACTTTGTAATGATAGAGGATTTTTTTGGGGGGCAAGGCAATGAGGGTTAAGTGACTTGCCCAGGGTCACACAGCTGGTAAGTGTCAAGTGTCTGAGGCCGAATTTGAACTCAGGTCCTCCTGAATCCAGGGCCAGTGCTTTATCCACTGCACCACCTAGCTGCCCCAATAATAGAGCTTTAAGGTTTGCAAAGTGTATTCTCTTGAGGGTATTATCTTACCGGATCACAACAAAGCCTTGGCTAGACAGCAGGACATGGCAACAGAATTGCCCACCACCAGTTGACTTCAAGAAGAGAGCCTGACAGAAGACTGAAGGTTAGATAAGTGGAGGGGCAAGGGGAATGTTTCAGGGTTGTGCTGAGCTTGAACAATGTCTTTTTGACATTGCAAAGTTACTGCACTTCACTGGAGGTAGGTTGATACCCCTTTTTCCAAGAGCAGGTAAAAGAAACTAGGGAAAGCCCCAACACCAGCCTCCGTCCGCTTCTTTCCTTTCCTCAATCAGGAAGAATAAAATGTTACTTTAAAAACTGAAGGACTGCAAGACTCAAGAGAAGTTTAAAAAGGTAAATAGGGGGGAAAAAGTTATTCAATAACGTTAAACTATTTATATCCCCTACACGGGAAGATAATACTTATAACTCTTGAGAACTGTATATCTACTTAGGCAGACAGAAGGAATATACACAGAGGGTATAAATATAAATTGTCTTTGATGTGATGATATAAAGAAAATTAAGGAGTGTAAAAAAGGAGTTTATGGGGAGAAGAGGAAAGGGGAGGTGGAATGGGATTAATCACATCATATGAAGAGGTGCAAAAAAACCTATTACAATAGAGGGAAAGAAGGGAGGGATGAGCATTGTTTCAACCTTACTCTCATCAGATTTGGTTCAATGAGGGAATAACATACGTTCATTTGGATAAAGAAATTTAGCTTATTCTTTAGGAAAGTAAAAGGGTAAGGGGAAAAGGGGGGACACTGATAGAAGGGAGGGCAGAAGCAGGGGAGAAAAGGGTAAAGAAAAGGGAGGGGGACTGATAAAAGGGAGGGCAGATTGGGGGAGTCAGGGGTAAGAAGCAAAACATTGGTGAGGAGGAATAGGGTGAAAGAAGGGGGGGGAAGTACAAAGGGGGTAGATACAATGGAGGGAAATAAAAACTGAAGGACTTCAAACTGAAAACAATGTAGGACAATTCAAGTTAGGGGAAAAAATGCAAGGAAGCTATCAGGTAGAAGAGAGATTGGCTCTATTTGGCTCTTAAGTGAAGAATTAGGAGCAAAGGGTGGAAGTTTTAGGGGAGTACGTTTAGGCTAAACAGCAGAGAAAAACAGCCTATTAGTTAACCAAAGGTGGAATTGTCTGTGTTGGGAAGTAGTATGTTCCCCCTTGGTAAATATCCTCGAGCAACCCTTAGATACTAGGTGCAACAAGGAGCAGCTCTTTCAGTATCCTTGGTTCTGGGGGGTGGGGCAGCTAGGTTGTGAAGTGTATTGAGCACTGTCCCTGAAGTTGGGAGGACTTGAGTTCAAATCTCACCTCAGACACTTACTGTGTGACCCTGAGCAAGTAACTTAACCCCAATTGCCTTAAAACATCCAGGGGCCATTTCCAGTTGTCCTGCTGTTTATCTTGCCACTGGACCCAGATGGCTTTGGAGGAGAGAGTGAGGTTGGTGACTGCATAGCCCTCCCTCGCTTAAATCCAATTCAGTGCAAGTCATGGTCCTCTTCGAGAACAAAGGACAAACAACAACAACAACAAAAACAATTCTTGACTCCTCACCAGTTATGATGAGGAGGATCCCAATGACCACCTGCAAGAGGAGAGAGATGCTGAGCAGGGTGACCAGGATTGTGTAGTAGGGGGAAGATGGTTCTTGTTCCAGAACAGCCTTCAGTCGAGTGGCATTGGACATGAAGAGGGCCACATCCAGCATGCTCTCCGAAACACTCTTCTTTGTGGCGTAATGATTAAAATTGATGGGCAGCTCCCTCCTGGGGCTGGGATTCCTGGGCTACACAGAAGAAGAAGCAAAGTTAAGTAGGAAAGCCCAGGATTCAGTGCAGCAGAAAAAGCCTTGGATTGGGAGTTAGGAGATGTGATGATTAAAAATGTGAGACATAGTTTCTGGGTTGTTTAATCATTTTATCAATAGGCTATTAGTCAAAGGAGGGTTGTCTCTCTCTGACGCAAGACCCCTAATGGTGGTGGGGTCACAGTTTACATGTCCTTCTCTTGTTGGTGGTCCGTTACATAGTAATCAAATCCAATTGGTTGACATGATTGGAGGTGGGTTATGAAGTCTTCAGATATGTGACTTAGGTTGCTCAAATCTTGGTCAAAAAGACATCAGAGAAAGAATGTAGATCCCACCCAAGCTGATCTGACCACAATAGTTTCCACCTATGTGTGGGTTGATGCAGGCTAAATCTTGTCAGTAAAGTCCTTCAGAAAGAACCTGAAGGATTTTTTTTCATAACAGTATTTTATTATTTTCCAGTTACATGTAGAGATAGTTTTCAACATTTGTTTTTATAAGATTTCTAGTTTTAGATTTTTCTCCTTCCCTCCCTTCCCTCCCCCCTCCCCAAGACAGCAAGCAGAACCTGAAGGATTTAGAAAGAAGAGGAAAGAGGAAGAAGAAGGGGAGACCACTAAATCCCCCAGGATTACAGGAAGATATAATTATTAATAATTATTTTTCACAATGACCTGAGTTCTAATCTAAGCTCTGCAGCTACTTTGTTGTGGGGTCTCAGAAGGATCCTATTACCCACTCTCCACACATTAGTTTTCCCATCTCTAAAGTGAAGAGTTTGAACTCTAGTTATCTCTTCCACACAGGGTCCCCCACAATCTGGAAAATCCATGTAAAATTTTTTAGCCTTCCCTTCATACCAGAGAAGAAGTCTAAATTATTATGGTATTAAAAGAGAAAATATTTTGGTATTATATAGTACTATACATATACTTTATGCATTTCTGAGTTTCTAAACTTCTTCTGTGTTGTCTGCTGGCCTTCATGTGTGGTTTCTGCAAAACTCCCCCCAAATGCCTATTTAATTTCTTATGCCTACCTGCAATATATCAGGACCTCAGTGGGGAAAGTTGTGATGTGGAAGGGATAACTATATAGTTTCTGGTGCTGCTTCTCACTTTAATACTATGAATTCTAACACTATGAGTCTCTGACTAGTGTTTTAGAAAATGCTCTTTCTCCCTTACACATACAACCTGTGAAATGATCACTCCACTTCTGGCCTCTCTGCTCGGTCTCGACTTGTAGGTTTCTACTCCTTTCTCTGATTGAGACACTTTCCCACAGTAATGGGGGGAGGGGGCAGAATTTGTCATATAAAAATCAGTTGAAGGAACTGGGAATGTTCAGGTTACAGAAGAGATTTGTCAGGAGGGAAAGACATGATAGCTGGCTTCGAATATTTAAAGAGTTCTTAATGTGGAAGAAGGGATTAGATTTGTTTAGCCATGGAGGGCAGAACTAGAAGAACAATGGGTGGAAATTGCAGGAAGATAGATATCAGTTCAATATAAGGAAAAACTTCCTAATAGTTAGAACTATGTAAAAATGAACTGCCTCAGGAGGTACAGAATTCCTTGACAACAAAGGTCTTCAAATGCAGGCTGGGTAATTGTTATTTGTTGGGGCTCTTGTAGAATGGATTCATTATGGGGCAGCTAGGTGGTGCAGTGGATAGAGCACCGGCCCTGGAGTCAGGAGGACCTGAGTTCAAATGTGGCCTCAGACACTTAACACTTACTAGCTGTGTGACCCTGGGCAAGTCACTTAACCCCAATTGCCTCACCAAAAACAAAACAAAACAAAAGAATGGATTCATTATTTGGGTAGAGGTAGGACTAGATAACCTGTGGGTCCCCTTCTAACTCTCACACTTGTGCACAACCTATACATGAATCTATTTGAATACAAGTATGCTTACCTGCACACATGTAGAAAGGTTTTCACATATGTGCCTATGAATGTACAATTTCCAACTCCTCTCCCCCAAAAAACCCCACATGAAAAACATACATGGATTTGCATGTAAGTCTCCAAACGTAGGCTACTTTACCTGCTCCCAGTCTACAGTGAATAGCAGCCAGCGTGGAGTGGCAAGACAAAGGCTGGGCATGAGACCCTAGGCCCCAGAAGAAGGCTAGAAGTTTTAGGAAGAAGATAACCAAAAGGCTAAAGCTGAAGGACTAAAAGAGCACTTAATTTCATTTCTCATCCTCGATGCTAAAGACCCAAAAGCACAAAGTTATCAGGGTTCCAGCAATAGGAAGAACTACCTTCACCTACAGGTTTCTTATTAATAATAACAATAATAAATCGCTAACATTTATATAGCATTTAATATAGCCAGACACTGTGTTAAGTGCTTCATAATTATTATCTCATTTGATCCTCACAACCCTGGGAGGCAGGTTATTATCCCCTTTTTACAGATGAGGAAATTGAGGCAAACAGAAGTTAAGTGACTTGTACTGGGTCACAGCTTGTAAGTGTCTGAGGCCAGATTTGAATTCAGATCTTCCTAACTTCAGGCCCAGAGCGATATCCACAGTGCCACCTAGCTGCCCCTTAACACTTGCTTCTTCTTGCCAGTATATACCCACCACATGAATCCTCTCTTAAGGACTATGCTGCTGAGACTGAAGAAAATCCATGAGTTGCTGGAATACATTGGAGGAAAATGGGAACCCTATCTCAAAATCTGAAGAATCTCTGGGATGCTTTCATCTTAGCCTAATTAAGAGTAATACAGATATAGATGGTAAAGGGAGGACACTAGATCACTACTGCTCACATTGCTTGATGATCCTTCTAGGTCAGGACCCTCAGCGAGGGCCCTATCCAGTTGGATAGAGTTGAAAATGTAATATACGTCTAACATCTGGCTGATCTACCCCAACCTCCTTTTAAAGATAGGGAAACTGAGGCCCAATGAAGAAAAGTGATTTTCACAACTTAAAACAGCTAGCAAAAAGCAGGCTCAAGATTTGAACAAAAGCCCTCCAACTTCATTACACTGTATGGGAGGGAAAGATGGGGCCAAAGATGACTACAAGGCTTTGAGACAGGAGCTTAGAAATGATAGTAGATCCCCACAGACTAGAGTCATTGCCCACTTATGAGGACCATTTTTGCATTGGCCATGCTATGTCTTAGAGTATAACTTTTTCTTGACACGGTTAATTCTTTGATGTGAATTGGAATTGATTAGTTAAATAATGTGGTTCAAGGCCAGGCAACCACAGCGTTTTTGAGCATTCTTGGCCTCAGCCTTTACAAAGGAGACACAGTGGCATGAATGGAGAGGGAAACTGAATGAAAAGCTTGAAATGTGGACAGAAAGAGTACGGTCACTGAAGGGAAGCCTGTATGGCTTCTATAAACCAAGGAACGATGTGGCCCTATACCACTGGATTGAAGCAAAGCATTTGGAGCAATTTCTTGACCAATCATCCTGGAGCCAATAGAAAAGTTAATAATATCAATAGCTCACATTTATATAGCACTTTAATGTTTGTCAAGAACTTTACACATGTTTTCTCATTTGATCCTTTCAATAACCCTCGTGAGGTAGATGTTATTATTATGACTATTTTACAGATGAAGAAACTGAGGCATAACCCAGTAAGTAACTTACTTGAGATCACACAGCTAGAAAGAGGCTAAGGTGGTATCCCAACCCAAGTCTTCCTGACTTCAAGGTCAGTATCTGTCCATTCTTCTGCTCTGCTTCTCTCATATTCAGTTCCTGAACCAAGAAGGAGTCAGAGCTATGGGGCAGCAAAGGACAGAGACATTAAACAGACCTTGTCCTTTACTGATGGTGTGAATGATGGGAATTTTACAGGTCTGGAGAAGGGGTAGACTTGTCAGAAGTTCTGTAGCTCTCTGAGAGGTGGGGCTCACCAAAGGCCTGAGTTACTTGACTCTAATAACTCTGAATTCCTGTCTCCTGCATAGGGGGCTCCTTTTAGGGCAGTATGTCTTAAATGTCTTGTGCTCCTAGGAAGGTGGGGATTATTGAAGAGAAAAGACTAGTTGTCTTGAATGTTTATGTGTCTGATGCCTATATTTTTTTATTGGATTAAATATAACCTGTCTTATATTTGATATCTTTGACACCTAAATGCTTGCGTGGGAACTGAGAGCACTTTTTCTTCTGCTGTAAAGAAAAACTCATCACCAGGTATAGTGTAGCTTTCAGAACTTAAAATCATGAGGTATATGGAATACTCACCAAGAGAGTAGGGTCATCTGTGACGATACTAAGCTCAGCAATCAGGAAGTTTAGTTTTAAAACACACATGCTAGAGCCTGAAGGTACTAATTAGCTAGAAACATATCTGCTCTTGGTTCTAGAGTTTTATTCTAAGTCTTAGAGCCAGAGACTGAGAATCTCCTGCTCCAGATGAGAGACCTCAGCAGCCAAGCTTTCTTTGAAGGATGCAAGACAGTTCAATCAATAAGAGTGAAAAAATCTGAAAAGATGTCATTTCTATCACTGTTTGTGCTGATGCTAGATGTCTGGTTGAGGGACTGCTGCTTTTCTAAAAGACCTGTAAAAAAAAAAAGTCTCTAAAATCCCACACTTCTAATGAGGAAGAGCTAGTCTAATAGTCAAGTGCTCCAGCTGGAACCATAAAATTTCCAGGCTCTACACCCAATGATCAGTGGGGCTGGTCCTGGCAGTGTCCACCAGACACTATGCATCCAGGAGAATAGGAGCCAAGGGAGCAACATCCAGTAGAGACCACAAGGGATCACGTTCAGCAGAACAAGTGCAATGATGCAACCAGACCACCTCAGCTTTCAATAGTCAGTCAGAGAATGCAGTTCAGTGATAGAGGCATATAACTTGAATCTCTACACGTGTTGTTGCCACACACATTCCTTATTTGTGTCTACTCTTCCTACTGATAGTATGTATCGTTGAGGGAAAGTGTTCCCCCGAGTTTATGGGGGAAAATGTTTTCTTTTATTATTGTCATTTCATTAAGTGTCTTGCTTCTAATTAACCTTGTACTCTGGCTGACATGGGAAGGTAGTTACATTGATGGGGCCTTATAGGCTGTTAGTTTCCTCCAAGGCACAGCTTAGTTGCCATCTCCTAGGAATCTTTTCTAGATCCTCCCACCTCTGATTGTTACTTTTCTTGAAATTTTGGTGGATGCAAACCCACGGCATTCCTTAAATCTGGGGTACCCTCCCTCCAGGGGACCTACACTACAAACTGCAAGACTCTGACACTGAATATAAAATGGGGACAAAAATATCACCTACCGGATAGAGCACCGGCCCTGGGTTCAGGAGGACCTGAGTTCAAATCCAGCCTCAGACACTTAACACTTACTAGCTGTGTGACCCTGGGCAAGTCACTTAACCCCAATTGCCTCACACACACACACAAAAATCACCTACCACACAGGGCTGTTGTGATGACCGAATGAGAGAACATGTGTAAACTGCTCCCCTCTCCCTTCAAAAATGTGTCACTGAGTTGAACAATTACCGCCCTCCTTTTAAGTTCTTTTCATTTCTAACCTTCAACCCCATCCCTGAAGCCCACTCGACTGTTAGTTGCCTCATCTGGCTTGCTGTCTCCTGGTACCTTCACTAGAAAAGGTATAAACAGCCCTGACACGTGTCTAAAGGAGTAGGTGGTCCCAGGAGGAAGCCCTGACGATAGGCAGGAAGGCAGCTGGGCCTGGAGACTGGATTAGCGCAAGCAGTGAAGGCCCCCAAGGATCTTGTCACATTTGGGATAGCTCTGGGGAGAAGGGAGTGAAAGGAAGGAATGATTCACTTGGATTCTGATATGAACCTCCCTCCCTTGTTGCAGCAGTCTCCTAGGAGTATCAGTATTTCATACGTGTTAAGCTTGGGCTCTAGAGGACCATCAGGTAACTTGTCCCAGGGGGCCACTTCACCCATTTTCCTGAAGGGGAAGCAGCAGTGACTTGAAGCCCAAGGCCCTGTGCTTAGTGACTTGGCATCCTGCAGATCTGCCTTTATGGCATTTATTCTACCCTTCCTTCCAACTTTCCTTTACTAAGCACTTTGGAGAACTTTACAGGACTGAGAGAAAACACGAACCCTGCAAAGTTAGAACACATTTACAGCTAACAAAATTACCAGTATCTAGGGTCAAATAGAAACGAGCAAGTGGGCCTAATGGAAATTGGGAGGATTTTCAAAGAAATTAAATACCATCTACCTCTTCCTTCCATTTCTCTTACTATTTTTTCATAGGACTTGGGTTTAAGGAACTTTAATTTTTGCAGAGAAAGTTTCACCTCAAAGATATCAAACTTTTCCTAGGCAGAGAATGTTTGAGGGAGGAGGTGGGTTTTGATCCTCTGAGGATGAGAATTCTCTGCCTTTCCTTCCCATGTCTTAGGGACTCCAACCATTCATTTTATGACTCAGGAGTATAACTATCATTTTGGATGATAGAACTGACTACCAAAAAGCTTGATCAAATGATGCAATAAAAGAAGAAATTGATGAGAGATAAATGTTGGGTCTCACGGGTGGATTTAGAACACCAACTGTACAAGTATAAGCTGCATCTAGACAACATTCATGTGAGGAAAAAAAAAGCCTGGGGAGTTCAGTATGCCACAGTACAAGTCAACAGAACAGTAGGGCATGGCAGTCAGAGGAACAAATACAACTCTAAGTTGAGTTGACAGAAGCATAGTGTCCAGAATAAGAGAGATGATAGTTCCACAATATTCAGACTTTTGTATTGTGCTCACATTTTAGGGAGGACACTGACAAACTGCAGCACATCCAGAATGGGGAGATGAAAATTTTGAGAGGACAAGAAACTGTGACATACAAACCTACCCCTCCTTTAAAACATACTTATTTCTGTTGGGGATATCACTATCCTTCTGAAGCTTGAAACCTTAGAGTCATCCTTGGCTTGTCCCTCTCTCCCCACATCCTAGCATTTGCCAACTCTCTACATTCATTTCAGCCCTAGTTCAAATCCTCAGTGTTTCTCACCTAGACTATTACCATGACCTCACGGTTTTCCCCCTCTTTCCAGGGTCTTACTTCTATCCATCCTCCATGTAGCTGCCAAATTGACATTCCTAAAATACAGAACTAACCATGTTATGCCCCTCCTCAAAAATCATCAGGGGTTCCCAATGGATAAAATACAAAATTTTCAGCTGAGAATTTTTTTGCTTTCTTTTTCTTTTTGTTTGTTTGTTTACAGGGCAATGAGGGTTAAGTGACTTGCCCAGGGTCACACAGCAAGTAAGTGTCAAGTGTCTGAGGTCAGATTTGAACTCAGGTCCTTCTGAATCTAGGGCTGGTGCTTTATCTACTGTACCACCTAGCTACCACCTAGCTGCCCCCTCAGCCTAGAATTTAAAGCCATCTTTAATATCGCTTTCACCTATCTTTCCGGTCTTGTTTCTCCATTGTCATCAGACTGGTCTGTTGGCCATTCCATCTCCTACCTCGATCTACCTCCATTTTCTACTTTGCAGGAGGGGTCGCCATGTTTGAAATGCTTGCCCTCCTCTCCTCTGCCTCTTAAAGCTTTAATTTCCTTTCAGGCACAGCCCAGTTGCCAGCTCCTATGAATCCTTTCCAGGAACTCCCACCACCAGTTCTCAGTTCTCTTTGAAATTACTTTGTACATCTCTTTATAGAGTTCTCTAATTCCTTATGTGCATACATGTTCTATCTCCCCCAGGAGAATGTAAGCTACTTGAAGACAAATTGTCTGTCTTTGTATCTTCAGTTTAACACAGTGCCCTGTCCATAGGAGGCTTAATTAATGTTTGTTGGCCTTCATTCCATTGAATCAGCTAAAAGAATTGAGGATGTTTTTAGTCTGAGGGAGAGAAGATGTAAAATATTTATCTTTGAATATTTGAAGGACTGTCATGTTGAAGAAAAATTAGATTTTTTTTTTTTCTGTTTGGTCCCGGAAAACAGAATAAAGGAACAACAGGTAGAAACTTCAGAAAGGCAGATTTAGGCTCAGTGGAAGAAAACAACCCAACAACTTCCTAACAGTAATCCATAACCCTTTATTCTTCACTTCCTTGTATTCTATCCCTTAGCAGGTCTTGTTAATTTTACTTCCTCCACATCTCTCCATTCGAACCACAACCACCCTGCTCCACACCCTCATCATCTGCTACCTGGACTGTGGCAGCCTCCTCTTAGTCAATCTCCTTGAATCCATTCTCCCTAATCCATCCACATGGCTTCAGAATCGCTATTCCTAAACCACAGGTATGAAAACACCATTCCTCTGTTCAAGAAGCTTCAGGTATTCCCCACTGCTTTTGAGTGAAAATATGACTTCCTTGGTTTGGCATTTAAAGCCTTTCAGAATCTGGCTTTAGCTTGTCTTTCAAATCGATTACATACTATTCCTTGGATCTCTGTGCTACAACAAAATGGGCCTGTTTGCTGTGACCCTTACATAACACGTCATGGGCTGCCTCTGTATTTTTTAACTAGCTATATCTCTCTATGTCTGGAATATTCTTTCTCTTTACTTCTGTCTCTTGGAATCCATGGCTTTTCTCAAGATTCAGACCAAGGAGCCCTTCTTCTTCCAGAAGTCTTTCTCATTTCCCCATATTTTTAGTGCTCCCCCACCCCCATTACTATGATTTTATTTTTTTATTTGAAAAAAAAATGTATGCAGGGGCAGCTAGGTGGCACAGTGGATAAAGCACCAGCCCTGGATTCAGGAGGATCTGAGTTCAAATCTGGCCTCAGACACTTGACACTTACTAACTGTGTGACCCTGGGCAAGTCACTTAACCCCCATTGCCCCACAAAAAAAAAATGTATGCAATATGTACTTAACTGTTTATATTCTTGGGGGGGGGCAGGGCAATGAGGACTAAGTGACTTGCCCAGGGTCACACAGCTAGTGAGTGTCAAGTGTCTGAGGCCAAATTTGAACTCAGGTCCTCCTGAATCCAGGGCTGGTGCTTTATCTACTGCGCCACCCTTTGTACTTAACTGTTAACATGTTTTATCTATCTCCCTAATAGAATGTAAGTTCCTTAAGATCTGGGATTATTTTATTTTTTAATTTGCATCTCTAGCACCATGCCTGACACAAAGTAGATTAGAGATTAATTGATGATAACAACTGTGCAATGGGGGGATAGAATGCTTCATAAGATGGTTAAGTTCCCAATTACTGATCTTTAAAGAAAGGCTGGATATGTTATCTGCGGGAAATGATCAGGCAAATAGACTTTATGACCTCTAGTTTTTCTTCCAGTTCTGATATATGATGAGTCTTCAACATCTCTATCTAGAGAGATAAATACAGTATTTAAAAAAAATAAATACAGTATTTAGAAAGGGCTGAACTTGGGATTTTGTTTGGTATAGGAAATTTCCACTAAGAAAATGGTCAACATCTGCTGTCTGAAACTTATAGTCTTAGAGAGATGACTGGGGTATTGAGAGGGTCACAAAGTAAATGTTAGAGGTAGGAATAGAATGGAGGACTTTCTGAACTAAGTCTGGTTCTCTGTTCACTAGACCACAGTGCCTCTTATGATTCTTATAATAATGATATTTACATATGGTTTAAAAGTCACATGTTATCTCCCTTAATTCTTATTTTATTTTATTTTTTGGTGATCTCCCTTAATTATTATTATTATTTTTTTTTTTAGTGAGGCAATTGGGGTTAAGTGACTTGCCCAGGGTCACACAGCTAGTAAGTGTTAAGTGTCTGAGGCTGGATTTGAACTCAGGTACTCCTGACTCCAGGGCCAGTGCTCTATCCACTGTGCCACCTAGCTGCCCCGATCTCCCTTAATTCTTACAAGAACCCTATGAAGTAGGTAGTTTATATGTTATTATCACCATTTTGCAGATGAGGAAACTGTTTCTGAGAGGTACCCTGGCCAGATTTTCTCCAAGGATTCCATTTCCCGAGTCTCTACTGATCCTAGTGACAGTTCTTCTGTTGTTCCACAAGAGGGCAGCTTCAGCATAGAGTCTAGTCCCAGTCTAGCGGTCACTGTTTTAGGATTGTAGGGAGAATAGACTGGATTATTCTTGTGCCCAGGAATCAACTTGCAGGAACAGGAGCTCCGCAAAAACAAGATTCTTCAAGGACCCAGTAGCAGCAGAAAGTTGAGTTCCTAGGTGTGGTTGGGCTGACATGAAGCACACAGTGTCCAATGTGATTTCAGATGTATACAGAGACAAACCAGTATGGACCTGTGTGCGTGTGTGCCCTTGGTGTTTGTGCTGAGATCATGGCATTCGGAGCTCTAGAGGCAACTTTAGAGAACATCGAACCCAAGTGTTCTCACCTTTGGGTCTGCGAATTTGTTTTTAACATTTTGATCATTGTATTTCAATATAATTGGTTTCCTTTGCAATCCTATGTATTTAAAAACACTATTCTGAGGAATCCATAGGCTTCACCAGATTGCCAAAGGGGTGGATGACAAAAAAGGTTAAGAATCCTTGGTCTAGTCCCTCTCTCATTTAGAAATGAGGAAACTGAGGCCAAGCGGGCTCCGGGTGACTTGTGCAAAATCACACAGAGCTGGGAAGTGAACACAGGTACCATGATTCCAGATCTGATTCTGGGAGCCAAACACAGGAATAAATCTCAGCTTGAGGGATTAAGGTTAAATATCTTGTTAGGCAAGACCCTAACATAAGTGACAAAGAAAAGGTTCTTCTCTTGGGGTCTGTTCTGAAGGGGTGAGGCAATTCAGCTTTAGTCATGATTCATAGTCTTCCTCCACCCAGTATTCTTTCTTCTAGAAAGGCACTATGTTTTCTAGATTATACTTAGTCATTGCCTCTGTGCAGAGAGAACTTTAGGACTAGGCAGAGATGGTAGCTGTCTAGATGGCAACATAAAGAATTATAGACCTCATTTGAGCTTTTGTTGGCAAGGATACTGGAGTGGTTTGCCATTTCCTTCTCCAGCTCATTTTTTACAGATGAGGAAACTGAGACAAACAGGCCTAAGTGACTTGCCCAAGGTCATATAGCTAGTAAGTGTCTGAGGCCAGATTTAAATTCAGGAATATGAGTCTTCCTGACTTGAGGCCTGGTACTCTTCTTGGGTTAGGTGATAAGAATCAACAAACATGAAGACTGTTTTAGATATATTCTCTTGTCCTTTTGCTAAAAGGACATAGGTGACCAAAGGTTGATAGTTGGGATTTTTGAAGATTATATTGGCTGATCCAGGAAGAGCTAGTTGCTCACAATGATAAAAGAGGAAACCAAAATCTCTCTCTCTCTCAGTCTGCCTGTCTCTGTCTCTCTTTCTATGTGTGTCTCTGTCTGTCTCTGTCTCTGTCTTTGTCTCTCTCTGTCTCTGTCTCTCTGTCTGTCTCTCTCTCTCTCTCCACCCCCCCCACCTCCCTCCCCTCCTCAGCAGCACATCTCTCATAGGAAGGGGCCCAGTTACATGGCAGTCCTTCAATCTATAAATACTTCTATACAAAAAAATATGGTTACCTGAACTATCTGTTGCTAACACTCTTTTGTGCTTAACCATTGCTTAACCACTTTCAAGCAACATGCTTGTGGTTTGCATGTTTATGTTTGCTTGCTTTATTTTTAAAATTGTGTGTGTGTGTGTGTGTGTGTGTGTGTGTGTGTGTGTGAGGCGATTGGGGTTGTGACTTGCCCAGGGTCACACAGCTAATAAGTGTCAAGTGTCTGAGGTCGTATTTGAACTCAGGTCCTCCTGAATCCAGGGCCAGTGCTCTATCCACTGCGCCACCTAGCTGCCCCTGCCTTCTTTATTAAAATTAAATTTAACATTTTTTTTTTAAATCAAAGAGATATGAGGACCTTGGAGCAGAGCTGGGCATCTTAACCTTTTGTCATGGATCCCTGGGCCCCTTTGGGAGTTGGTGAATGCTATGGACCCCTTCTCAAAATAATGTTTTTAAATGCATAAAATAAAATCTATTGGATTATAAAGGAGATAAATTATATTGAAAATACACTAAACAACAATAATACTTTTAAAAAGTTCATGGACCTCAGGCAAGCACTCCTGGATCAGATGATGTTTAAGGTCCCTTCCAACTTGATGTTGTATATTCTAGGTCATGTTCTCATCTCTCTGGGATAGTTTATTCGCAGTCTTGCCTAAAAGCAGAGAGAGGGATGAGATGACTTTTGGAGGTTTCTTTCGGTCTAAGGACCATTATCTGATGAATTCCCTCAGCCCTAAAGATGTTCTCATTTTATGGAGCAGCTCCTGGGATTAAAGTTAGCTATCTGGAACAGGCTTGGAGCCAGGAAGACCTGTTGAGTTCAAATCCTGCCTCAGATACTAACTGTGTGACCCTGGGCAAATCATTTAAGTTCTCTGCCTCAGTTTCCTCATCTATAAAATGGGGATAATAACAGCACCAACCTCCCAGGGTTGTTGTGAGGATCAAATGAGATCATATTTGTAAAGTATTTAGCAGGGTGTCTGACACAGTGGGTTTTATATAAATGTTAGCTGTATATAAATCAGGATTAAAGGATGAGAATGGGACTAAAAACAGAAAAGAGCTGGAGGAAGAACTAATGCCGTGTATTATTCCTTTCAAGTTGTCCTCACTCAGACTCCCTAAGCCCCAGTGGTGGAGGAACTAGTCCTTGAAGGTGGGGCCTTGGCAGGGAAAGGCACAAAACCTCCCAGAATGTGGCCTGGATGGGGAGCTCGGCCTCCTTGAATGAGTCATGGAAGTTTCACATGACCTCAAAAGCTTTCCCTCCCTTGGCTGCCCTGCCTATACCTTTCCTCTCTCCAACTGCCACTGTGTTTACATCACAGATTCCTATCTGTAAGGGAACTGGGAAGGCTGTCATATCCTCCTGTCTTTTTTCACAAACAAAGAAACTTGAGGTTCAGTGACTTGCCCAAAGCCACTCTGGTAGTAAGCAGAAGAATCAGGATTTGAACTCAGGTGTCTGGATCCCATTGCATCATGGGAAGAAGGATTCCTAGTGTTCTGCCATCCAGATCCAAATCTGGCTCATAAGGGCAGTGCTCCCCATACTTCCCATCTCCCCTCTAGCCCTGTGGCCCTTTTCATCTGAATGAGCTCACATCCTTTCCTAGGGTTGAGGAGCAGGGAAGAAGGGGAAGAGAAGGGGTAGGGAAGGACTCCTAGTTTCTGTGACCAGCTCTGTCCCTAATTCATAGGGAGACTCCAGGATTAGAACTGTGAGTCTCAGCTTTGTAAGATGGGTAAAGTATTCATATGTTATGGGACAACTGAAATTATGTTCATGAAGAGCAGCCAAGCTCTCAGAAAGGTGAAATATAGTATTGATTCCTTTCTAGTGGTGAGCCTGTCTCTCAGTGCTTGGATCTTTGTTTCTGTCTCTTTGACTTTCTTATTTAGCTCCAGGAGTCAAGCCAAAGAGCTCATAGTCTTCCTCCACCCAGCATTCTTTCTTCTAGAAAGGCACTATGTTTTCTAGATTATACTTAGTCATTGCCTCTGTGCAGAGAGAACCTTAGGACTAGGCAGAGATGGTAGCTGTCTAGATGGCAACATAAAGAATTATAGACTTCGGGGGCAGCTAGGTGGCACAGTGGATAAAGCACTGGCCCTGGATTCAGGAGGACCTGAGTTCAAATCCGGCCTCAGACACTTGGCACTTACTAGCCGTGTGACCCTGGGCAAGTCACTTAACCCCCATTGCCCCCCCCCAAAAAAAGAATTATAGACTTCAAGTTGGAAGTGACATTAGGACATATTAAGTCCAGATCCTTCGTGATTTGAGGATGCCTGAGAACATCCCTCTCCTCCCTTTAAGTATACCCCCTTTTCTGGTCCTGAATAATATGTGAATTCTACCATCAGATATTTATCCCTTTGGTCAATATCCTCTGGGAATCCATTAAAATTTAGATAGTCCCAGAGAGGTAGCTCATGGCTTCTCAATGGACCTTTCCAGAATGAACACAGTGGGAGGATAGAGATGATAGCTCCAGAGCATTGGCCATTACTACTAGAAAGGGTGTGCCCAAATTGTTAGGGGACAAGAAGGGGAGGTTCCATGCTAGGTGGAATGAGGACACTGAGTAGTAGTCAAGGGATCCAAGAAACCAGTAGGAACTTTTCCTCCTTAGTCTCTATCCTGAGATAAGTCCTGCAAACATCACTGATGCAGATTTCATACACGATGTTCCTTAGGAATCTCAAATTCAATGTGTCTAAAATAAAACTCATATATCTTTTCCCTTGAAACCTACCTATCTTCTGTACTTAATACATGCTTTTTCGTCCATTCATTTATTGATTTAATGCATCTCTCTCATTTTGTAAGTAAAAGAACTTGAGTTTCAGAACAGAAATAAGACTTGCCCCAAACTACATAGTGAGTTAGTGGCTTTGCCACTAAAAGTCACATTGCTCAGTACACAGCACAGTGCCTGGCACATAGCAGGTGCTTACTAAATGTTGACCGATTGCTCTTCATTAATAATAAACTAGCATTAACATTTATTAGGCACCTACTTGGTGCCAAGCATTATGCTTGGTGTTAAGGAAACAGACAAAAAAGACATAATCCCTGTCCTCAAAGAACATAGATTTTATAAAAGACAGGTCTATACATGTTGTATGTATAGCATGTACATACAAAATAAATATACACAAAATATATGTAAAGGAACTGGGGCAGGGGGAATTATGAAAAACCTCAGGCAAGAGGTAATGCTTGAACTGAACTGAATTTTCTAAGAGACAGAGATGAAGAGAGAACATTTTAGGCATGGGGGCAACCTCTGTAAAGGCATAAATATGGGACATAGAATGTCATGGTTAAGGAATAGCAAGAAAGCTAGTTTGGCTGTACCATAATGTATGGGAATGAGAGTAATATATAATGAAGCTTGAAAGGTAGGTTGAAACCTGGTTGTGAAGGGATTTAAATGCAAGACCAAGGAGTTCATATTTGATGCTTCGGGCAATAGAGACCACTGACATTTATTGAACAGGTGAGCAACATGGTTAGGCCTATGCTTTAGAATATCCCTGTGACAGCTGTGAGAAGGGGTTTGAGAGGGGGAAGATCTGAGGCAGGAAGACAATTTGGTGGCTTTCACAATAGTTAAGTAAGAGGTGATGAATGCCTGAACTAGAGTGGTATCTATATGAGCAGAGAAAAGATGGATGCAAGAGATGTGGAGGTAGAATTGATGAGACTTGGCAACCACTTGGATATGTGAGGTAAATGAGAGTGAAGAGTACAAGATTATGGTACCTTTGACAGATATAGGGAAGTGTAGTTCTAGGAACATGATAGCCAAAATCCAGAGCTTCCAGATCAAAGAAAAAATACTGCAAGCAGGCAGAAATAAAGAGTTAAAGTATTAAGGAACTATATATAGTCAGTATCACACAAGATTTAGCAACCACCAGTTAAAAAGAACAGAGAGCATAGAATCTCATATTCCAAAAGGCAAAGGATATTGGATTATAACAAAAATAACTCATCTAGAAAAACTGAGTATAATCCATTGTGGGAGGGGGCAGGAATGGACCTTTAACAAAATAGAGAACTTCCAAGCATTTCTGATGAAAAAACTAGAGCTAAGTAGAAACAAGAATATGTAAAATAGTGGGGTTTTTTTTTAGGAGGTTTAGGAGGTAAAGATAGGAGGAAATGGGTATCCTTTGAACTTCACTCTCTTTTGAATTAGTCAAAGGAGTGTAGAATATACACACTAAGAGCTGGATATAGCAATACATTTAACTCAAAAGGGAAACAGGTATGAATAGGGAAAATAGAGAGAAGGGTTTAGGAAGAAGGGTACATTCAGGGAGGGATTAGTTAGCAAAACAAACTAAGCTTAGAGTGTAGAAGGGTTTAAAAGGAAAGAAAGGATAATAACCGGCAAAGTAGGGAAAGAGTAGAGGGTGAGGGGAACAGAATCACAGAATCAGAGAAAAGAGGAAAAAGTATAAGAGAATAAGATAGAGGATGTACACAATTAATAATTGTAACTCTGAAGGTGAATAGGATGAACACATATATAAAAGAGCATATAAAAATACAATATGTTGCATATAAGAAATACACTTGAAACATATTCACACAGAGTTAAAATAAAGGGCTAGGAAAAAATCTATTATGTACTTAACCTGAACTTTAAAAAGAGGGGAGGAGAAGCAAGGGATAACAATCATGACCCCAGACAGCAAAAACTTACTTGATTATAAGAGAATAATAGGGAAACTACAAGGTTCATTGCCATAGCCAATGAATTAATATCAATACTTAACATATATGCACCAAAAGGTATAGCATTGTAATATGTAAGGGAAAAATTAATCAGTTTGCAGGAAGAAATAGACCATAAAACTATAAGTTTGGGATCTTCAGGTACCCCTTTCATACCTATGTGAATCTAACAAAAGATAATCAAGAAAGAGGTTGAGGACATGAATATTTAAGAAGGTAGCTATCATAAGTCTCTGGTGATTGCACGAATGGAAAGAGGAAAAAATAATTATATATTACTCAGCTATGCAAGGGACCTTTAATAACTAACAATAAACCAGAACATAAAAATTCTCACAAAACTGCAGAAAAGCAAAAATATTAAAAATACTTTTCATTGATCACAATGAAATAAAAATTATATTTAATAAATGACCTTTGAGGAAAATATTTAAAATAACTGGAAATCAAATAACTTAATCCTACAGAATTAGTGGGTCAAAGAACAAATCATAGAAATAATAGATAATTTCATTAAGGAGGACAACTAAATGGTCACTTATCAAAATTTGTGGGATATAGCTAAGCAGTTCTGAAGGGAAAATATATATTGCTAAACACTTTATCACAAAAAAGAAAAAACAAATCAATGAATTGGTCATGAAACAAACAAAAAACCCTAGAAAACTAACCAATAAACAAACAAAAATTTTAAAAAGACATTGAATTAATACATATAATCAGTAGCAGTTTTTTGGGAAGAGAAAATGAAACAACAAAATATATAAACCATTAGCTAATGTGATTAAACAAAAGAAAGAGAAAAACTAAAGGACTAGTATAAAAAATAAAAATGGAGAATTCACAACAAATAAAGAAATAAAAGATTATTAGATATCATTTTGTCAAATTAAATGCAAATAAAATCAACCATGTAAATAAAATGGATGAATATTTACAAAAATATAAAAAATACTCAGATTTGCAGAACTAGAAATAGTGAATTTAAATAACCCAATTTCAAAAAGATAAATTGAACAAAACATAAATGAGCTCTCAAAGGGGGGAAAATCCCTAGGACTAATGGATTTACAAGCAAATTTTATCAAATATTCAAAGAATAATTAATTTCAATATTATATAAGTGGTTATAGGTGTCATCCTGGACTCTTCACTCTCTCCCCTCCTCCCCACATCCAATCAGTTGATAAATGCTATCATTTCTATTTTCTGCCAAGGCCCTGATGCATACCCTCTCATCATCTCACATCTGGACTGAATACAATGGCTTATTGGTTGGTCTCCTGCCTCAAATTTCTCCCCAATCCATCCACCACTCAGCAGCTGTCAAATTGATCTTCCCTAATCATGTCACCCCCTGCTCCATTCAATAAAACCCAGTGGTTCCCTATCACTTTCCAAGATAAATGTAAAATCCTCTATTGGCTTTTAACACCCTCCATAATCTGGCTCTTTCCTATAGTTCCAGTTTTCTTTAACTTTACTCTATAATCCATTGACACTGGCTTATTTGCTGTTTCTTGAACAAGAGACTTCATTTCTTGACTCTGAGCATTTTCACTGGCTGTCGCCTATGCCTGGAATTCTCTCCCTCCTTGTCTCTGCCTCCTGGCTTCCTTAAAGTCTCTGCTAAAGTCCTACCTTCTTCAACAGGCAGGTAGTTGGCACAGTAAATAGAGCACTAGCCCTGAAGTTGGGAGGACCTGAGTTCAGATCTCACCTCAGACACTAGCTGTGTGACCCTGAGCAAGTCACTAAACCCCAATTGCCTTAAACATCTTGGGTCATTTCCAGTCATCCTGATTATATATATATATATACACACACACACACACACATACATATATACATATACACATACACATACACGCACACACACACACACACACACACACACACACATATCTTACCACTGGACCCAGATGGCTCTAGAGGAGAGAGTGAGGTTGGTGACTTTGCATAGCCCTCTCTCACTTAAATCCAATTCAGTGCAAGTCATAACATCACCCTGATGTCATGGTCCTCTTCGAGAACAAAGGACAAATAACAGCAACAACCTTCTGCAAAAAGTCTGTCTCAGTCCTTCTTTGTTTGTTTGTTTTTGCAGGGCAATGAGGGTTAAGTGATTTGCCCAGGGTCACACAACTAGTAAGTGTCACATGTCTGAGGCTGAATTTGAACTCAAATCCTCCTGAATCCAGGGCTCATGCTTTATCTACTGAACCACCTAACTGATCCATCTCAGTCCTTCTTAATCTTAATGGCTTTACTCTGAGATCATCTCCAATCTATCCCATATATATCTTGTTTGTATTAGTTATTTGCATGTTGTTTTCTGCATTAAACTGTTGGCTCCTTGAGAACATGGATATTATTGTTATTACTGTTTGTTTCCCCTTTCTTTGGATCCTTAGTACTTAGCACAGTACCTGGCACATCATAATTACTTAGTAAATGACTTTGAAAAGATAGGGAAATAAAAGGTCCTACCAAATTCCTTCTTTGATACAAATATTGTCCAGATACCTAAGCCAAGGAGAGTCAAAACAGAGAAAGAAAACTAGCCCAATATTCCTAATGAATATTGATGTTTTAAAAAATCAACTAAAATATTAACAGCTGGGTGGTACAGTGGATAGAGTGCTGGGCCTAGAGTCCAGAAGGCCTAAGTTCAAATCCAGCCTCAAACACTTACTATCTGTGTCACCCTGGGCGAGTCATTTAACCCTGTTTGTCTCAATTTCCTTGCCTTTAAAATGAGCTAGAGAAGGAAATAGCAAACTGCTCCAGTATCCTTGCCAAGAAAACCCCCAAAAGGGTCAAAAGGACTGAACATCAATTAGCAAAGAGGCTACAGTAACATATTGCAAAGATTTTACACTATGATCAGGTTGGGTTTATTCTAAGAATCCATGGTTGTTTCAATACCAGGACAACTAGCAACATAATAGACTGTATCAGTAATTAGAACAATAGGAATCATTTGATTATGCAGAGCGAGAAAAATCTTTTGACAAAATATAATACCCATTTCTTTCAAGAACATTGCAAAATTAGGAATAAATGAACCTTTCCTTAATACACTAAGTAATAAAAGGAGCTACTTAATAAACATCATCTACTTAAAACCAGCATTATTTGTAATGGAAATAAACTAAAGGCCTTTCCAATAAGACCAGATATAAAGCAAGGATGTCCTTGCAAAACTAAGCAAAAGAGAGAAAAACATGATGCAATTAAAGTAAGCACAGAATGTTTAAAACACTTGGGAGTTCAGATTACCTGCTGTCTAGGGGAGGGGGAAGGGAGGGGAGGGAGGGAGAAAAATCTGAAATTGGAAAGCTTGTATGAACAAATGTTGAAAACTATCTTTACATGTAACTGAAAAAAAATACTTTTATGAGAAAAAATATATATTTGGGAGTCCTTATACTAAAACACACACACACACACACACACAACTAAAGGAAAACAATTGTAAAACAATTTTCCTAAAGATAGATATAAGTAATTGGAGAATTAGTAATTGTCCATTTGTAGGCCAGGCCAATAAAATAAAAACGACAATACTAGCTAAATTAATTTACTTGTTTGGTGGCATATTAATAAAAATTATCAAAGAATTACCTTAGAGAACTTTTTTAGAAACTGAGATTTATGTGGAGGAGCAAAAAATTATCTTTTCAAGGAAAATAAGCAAAAAAAATGGGAAGGAAGTGAATCATCAGAATAGTTTATTAGTGGTCAATCAGTGGAACATATTAGGTACACAATATGAAGCGAATGATCACAGTAGCCTTGTGTTTGATTACCCAAAGTACCCCAGCTACTAATGTAAGAACTCACCATTTGACAAAAAGTGCTGAGAAAACTGGAAAGCAGTCTGATAGAAACTAGGTATAGACTGAGATCTCTCATGATATACCAAGATAAGTTCCAAATGGTAAATGACTTAGACATAAAGCATGCCATCATGAGCAAATTAGAGGAGTGAGGAAGAAACTGTCTCTCAGATCTATGGATAAGGCAAGAATTCCCTACTAAACAAGAGACAGGGAGTATCACAGAAGATAAAATGGACAATTTTGATTATATAAAATTAAAATGATTTTTGTGCAAACAAAATTAGAAAGGAAGTAGGTAATGGGGAAAAAAGATCTTTTTGGCAAGTTTCTCTCTTAAAGGTGTTATTTCCAAGTTATATAAAGAACTGACCTAAATTAGCAGAACCAGAAAAACGTACAAGAACAACATTTTAAGGCCAAGCAACTTTGAAAGATTTTTAAAAAGAGGTGGAGTAAGAGGAAGTTCTATAGCCCAGCTTCCCCCCACAACTACTCCAACAATGATCTAAGAACTCCTGACTAAGGAGTGGTCAAGCAATCAAAGAAGAATCTATAATGAGTCATCTTTCCAGTCTAAGATCACAAATTTGGCTTATAGAAAATTACCTGGGCAGAATGTGTAACGTGCAGAGGTAGGCTAGTATAAGGGACTGAAAACCCAGATATCTAAGCTAGGCCAGCAGTGTAGGGAGGGTAAGGAGGAGTCAAAAATGTAAACCTAATGCCCAAAGAGTGAGGACTCACTTCCACCCAGGAATGCAGCAAGAGGGGCTGGTGTCACAGATAGCCCTGAGAGTTCTCAGTTAGGCAGCAACACTGAGTTGTCCAGGGGAATTGCTGGGAGAATGAGTTAACAAGTAAAAAAAGATAAAGAATTATTATGTGGCCAGGAATTCCTAAGACACAAATCCAGAGGGGGATAACTCCCAAACACCTACCAAAAAATCTCAAAAAAAATCTTAATTAAGATTCCTAACAGAAATCATGCAATAATTTTTAATGATTTAAAAAATATTATATATGAAATAAGAATGATGGAGGAAAGAATTAGAAAAAATGAGAGCTATGGAGGAGAGACTTGGAAAGAAAATTAACAGCTTAGCACAAGGTACAACAAAAAAATCTGGAAAACATATCAAGAAGAGATAATTTGAGAATAATTGGACTACCTGAAATCCACAATCAAAAAACCATATTACAATGTATGGATTTAATATTTCAAGAAATCATGAAAGAAAACTGTTTAGACACTACACTTCAAATGTTTTAGCTAAGATTCCTACCTTGCAAATTTAATCAGTATGTCATCTAAGCCCTAATTCAAGTCATTGATAAACATTTTGAATAGCACAGAACCAAGTGCTCAGGGGCACTTCATTAGAGAACTCCTTTATTTTACCTTGAAATTCCTTTTTCAATTCTTCTTATACCTTACTCTTCCTTAATCTATTCTTCATCCTCACCCTGCCCTCCAATCCTTAGTGCATTCCAAACTGTCACTCCTTCTCTAACTTCTCTTTCCTCACTTCCTGATCTTGACCTTATAGTTAACAAGTTAAATTCTATACTAATCTTTAATTCCTCGATGCTTTGTCCTATTCATCATTTGTCACCAATCCTGGATTACCCACAACATCTGTCTCCTCTCCTACTCATTCTGTTAAACGAAGGTAGAGAAAATGACATAATTGTACTGATTGGTTCCACTACACACTGATATTATCTAATGTCAATTTAGACTTTGGACATTGAAAGAAAGCAATCCTTTTAATCCTCCCTAATTGATTCTGAATTCCACTTCCCATAGCAATTTTTCAAAACATTTTCTTTCCTTGAGCTTCCCCTTTATCTACAATATCCATCTCCCCAATTTCTCAGCTAAAGGCCTCCTCTCATATTTTATTGAAAAAAGCAAGGAAAGTCTCTTCTCTCTTTCTCTATATCTCTTGACATCATCCCCCACTCTCTTTTTTACTACAGTTTTTAATGGCCCTTCTCATCATCAAGGCCAGCCTCTCTACTTGTACACCCTTGATCGCATCCCCTTTCATATTCTCTAGCAGATTGCTCCCACTATCATTTCCTCTCTATCACTTATCTTCAGTTTCTTTCTAGCCAATTCCTTCCCTGTTACATACAAACATGCCCAAGTCTCCCCATCCTTAAAAACAAACTCACTAGATCTTACCATATCTTCAAGCTATTATCCTATATCTCTCCTCCCTTTCTCAGCAAAAATGCCTACAAAAAGCTATCTATGCTCATGGTTTCCTTTCACTCACTTTGCAATCTGGCTGATTTCATCACTTAATTGAAACTGCTCTCTCCAAAATTATCAATGGATTCTCAAATGCCTAATCTGATGGCCTTTCTCTATCTCCATTCTTTTTTACCTCTCTTGCCCCTAGATGCTGCTGCTCTCTTTGGTTCCCTTAATTGTCTTCTCCTTCTCAGTCTTGTTTGATGACTTTATTCATATCACACCTCCTAACTGTGGGTGTATACCAAGAATCCTCTTTTCTTTGTACCATTTCTTACTTGTTGACTCAGCTCCCATGGGTTTAATGATCATCTCTCTATATAAGATTCCTTAATCTATATACTTACACCTACCTGAATTCCAGTCTCCATATCAACAAATGTCTATTGGACATATCAAAGTGAATATCATATAAGGCATTTCACACTCAAAATGACCAAAATAGACCTCAACTTTTCAACCCTTAATGATTCCTTTTCTGAATTTCCCCATTTCTGTCAAGGGTACCTACCACTCCCCCTCAGGGTCATCCTTGACTGCTCCCCCTCATTCACTCACACATCCTAGCAATTGCCAGATCTTGTCAATTTTACCTCTACAACATCTGTCCCCTTCCCTCTGCTCACAGCTACAATTCCAATTTGGTCCCTCATCACACCTAACGTGGATTATTGAAATAGCCACCTAATGGATCTTCCTGATTCAAGCTTCTCCCCCCCCCCTTCAATCTCCAGTGGTCAGAGTGATTTTCCTTAAGCACAGATATGACCATTTCACTCCCCTTCTCAATAAATGCAATTTGAATTGCACTGAATGCAATCTCCTCTGTTTGGCATTCAAAGCCCTTCACTGTGTCCCCAAATTTCCTTTCCAATCTTAATACAGCTGCTCTTTAGACTGGCTTTCTTATAGTTTCCCATATGTTTTGCTGATAGGTACACAGTTCCTGGCATACAGGTGCTTCAAAAATGTTTATTGATTGATTGTACCACATTTCTTATCACTGTGCTTTTAGTACTAGGTGTCCCCTATTCTAGGAATGCACTCCCTTTTCTACTCTCTCCTGGTTTCTCCCAAAACACAATTCAAGTTTTATTTTCTATATGAATCTCCAGTCTCTTTTATCACTAGCTGCTGGTGTTTTCTATTCTCCTTAAAGACCTTGTATTTGGTCTCCTCTACTAGGATGAAGGTAAGCTCCTCGAGGGCAAGAACTGTTACATGGTTATCTTTGCATCCTCAGTGCCAAGCACAAAATATGGTATATACCAGGCACTTAAGAAATTATTACTCCCTTCATCAAGCCAATCTCATCAACTAACCAGTTCTATGTCCTTGGAACTACAGTATCATCTAGTCAACATCTCTCTCCATTTTGTCTACAAAGATTTCATGATAGCTTTGGTGAAATGTTTTCTAAAATATAAGTAAACAAGATAAAACACAGCATTCTCTGTCCAAAAAGGAAATGTGGTTGGTCTAGCATGACCTGTTTTGTTTTTTATTCTGAACCATCCTTGATGAAGTCAAGATAACTTTCTTTCATCATTTGCTTTTTTTTTTTTTGGCTGCTTACTAGCCTTATTCCTTTAATAAAACATCCTAGGATGCTACCAGGAATGGAAGCTAAGCTCATTGGCCTGGACTTTGCACACCCCTCCTTCTTTCCTTCTCTAGTTCTACAGGCAACTCTCCCATTCTCCAAAAATTTTCAAAGATAAATGATCTTGTCCAGTTGAGTAATTAGATCAGTTCTTGGGAATTTGATCAGTTCTTCTAGGAAAATACCCTAGAGTGTATTTCCTGGTGACTTGGACTCCTCATCAAGGTCAGCTAGTTCAGCTTCTTAACTTATCCTTCAACTTTCCAATCCAAAGATTCTTCTTCTTGGCCAATAAATAAATGAACAAGCAAAATAAGAATTTAAGGATTCTGGGGAAAAAAACCAAACACCTCACTCTTTTTGTTGTCCTTAATATTTCTTTTTTTATTATTTTTTTTTTAGTGAGGCAATTGGGGTTAAGTGACTTGCCCAGGGTCACACAGCTAGTAAGTGTTAAGTGTCTGAGGCCGGATTTGAACTCAGGTACTCCTGAATCCAGGGCCGGTGCTTTATCCACTGCACCACCTAGCCGCCCCTGTCCTTAATATTTCTAACCAGCATCAGCTCATTCTGAGTTTTAGCACTTTCACAACTCCTTCATGGATCAGGCCTTTTTGTCTTTGTTTTTGTCCTTCATTACCTGTTCTTGCTTCCATTTTCTGAACATGCCTTTTTTTAATTAAAAAAAATTAATTTGACCAAGCTCCCTGAGAATCCTTAGCTATTTAGACACCCCCTTTTTTCCCTCCTCACCAGGATTGTTTCTTTTTGTGCATTCAGAATCATAGCAATGAGAATTTTTCATCTCTCTTGAGCTGACTTCCTCTTTTAGTCCATGTTTTCAGCTGCTGTTATTTTAGCAGAGAGGAAAAATTTCTAGTAGGTATCTGGTTAAACGAAGTCTCCCATGACTACTTCCATGAGTTATGTCCCACCAAGTCTCTGTGATGCCTATGAAGTAAAATTTTTTTTCTTAGCATTAGGATCAATTATCATCTTGCTTTTTACTCATATTTTGTGCATCTGCTTTATAGCTTGTAAGTCTTTCCTGAGGGCAGGGATCATAGTTCTAATCAACAAGCATTCAATATTAATCTTTGAATAAAAGTTTTTTCTTCTCTTTATAGCTAAAAAATCCCTGACTTTCTGTAATGATGATTTCATTATTCAAAAGGTAGAGGAAACAATGAAAGGGAAACATTTCTTCTGTTTGATTTCCACCGATAAGGAAGAATTATTGTCTGCAGTGGAAATGATGGAAACCTAGGGATATAAGCAAGGGCATGCTGGTAGATACCAACCAGTTAAATCTTTATACATTGGTATATGTTTATGCACTATGAACCGTATATGTATGTATATATACATATGTTTGGATGCATGTTTATATACACACATGTATATTGTATGCATGTATATGTGCTATGACATATGTGCATACATATATCCATATTTACTCAACTCCCTGTACAGGGAGCTGTCCTGACACTGTGCTAAGGGGGCTGGACTTTGACCGATAAGGTAGCACCTGTCATCCTAAAGGAAAGAGAAGTGGTAGGACAGCAGAAAATTCTTCCAGGACTGAGAGGTGAACATGTGGAAGGCAGCAGGTGGGGGCAGCAGCCACAGCTGGATTCAGCCAGGCTGGAACATGCTGTTAGAGACTGCACCAGGCTGTGAGAGCAGAGCTGTGGAGATCAATCACCATGGAAATGGGAGAGAGGCTGCAGCTCTGAGGTCAACAGCATCAGACTTTGGAGCTATGAGGTGTATCAGGGCAGACCCAAGGCAGTGAATCCTCTTGCTTCCCTTCTTCCCTACTTTGCCTCATCCTGAAATGGCTCGTGTTTGTTCCTGAAACTTATCTCTGTCTTCTAAAAGTTTATGTCCTTTCCTGTATAAACAGGAAAGTCTTTGAACTAGCTTTTATGGCAAATGTGGTTAACAATTTCATTGCTAGCCTATGTGTGGCATTGTGGAGAACACCTGGTAATAGAGAGAAATGGATTTTACAACTGCATGAGGCACCTAGGTGGCACAGTGGATATTGGGCCTGGAACCAGGAAGACTTGAGTTCAAATCTAGCCTCCCACATTTATTAGCTGTGTGACCCTAGGCAAGTCACTAAACCTCAGTTTGCCTCAGTTTCCTTAACTGTGAAACAGGGAAAATAACAGTACCAACCTTTCAGGATTGTTGTGAACATTAAATGAGATAATTGTAAAGTACAGGGCCTGGTACATAGTAGGTACTATATAAATGTTTATTCCCTATTCCTCTCCCACCTCATTTCCCATACTGGAATAGTTTTCTGTCTGGAGGCTTACAGCTGTAGAAAGAGAATTATCAATTCTTTAAAACAAAACAAAACAAAACTTCCCAGAATAGAGAGAAGACTAATACTAGGAACCTTCTCTATGGCCAATGAGCCTGTAGTTTGACTGGGGCAGAGGTCATCATCATTTTCCTTCCCATCATTTCCAGAAGCATGGTTTATAAGGAAACCCACTCCTAAAGAAGAGGGAATCTGAGAGAATACTTAGGCAGGTTGGGCAACAGTTAAAATGACAACCCTGGCAACTATGTTACAGCACAAGACTCCTGTGAGATAAAGAAATACTTTCTAAATTTAAGTTGCAAAAAACCAGAATGAGTTTTTCCTCTGTTGATTTCATAGTGGTGAATTTCTGGACACTGAAGGTATTTGGGCAGTTACTTATTTTGAATGGGTTGTCAAGGATTGAGCACAAGGGTAGAGGCACTGGTTCAGTCCTTGAACTTCCCATCTGTAATCCTCCCCTCTCACTACCTAACCAGCAGGCCTCTTTCTCTAGTGATACATTTCCTGGGTGATGTATTTGCACCACATCTCATACATTTGTGGTTGTTGATAGCATGTTAATTAAACACTCACAATGCCCTCATTTATACACTGCCTAGATGGCTCAACTAGTCATAGTCTATTTCTGATTTTATGTAAAAAGTCAGTTGCTACACTGTGGTCATCATGGTTCACAACAGGGCAGAAAAGAACAAAACAGTTACGCATTATCTGTCCTTGTACCAATAATAAAACAGAAGCTGTATCCTGAGTCTGTGGAAGGATGATAGCTAATGCATAGATGACCTTTGAGGTTTCAATGATTCATGGATCTGTGATTCTGTGGATGAATGAAGCCACTGAAGAGCAGAAATTATGTCTAGTTAAACTTGATTAACTTGTAAAATGCTGAGTCCAAGTTTATCCCCTTGGAGATGCTCAGCATATGTTCCTTGCATAGGGACCACTTGGCATGTCGGTTGTAAAAGGGATTGTAGATGAGGTACAGGTTGTACTAGATTGATGAAATCCTACCTGCCTGGCTTCTCTTGATCCAGCTTCGTCACTACTTAGGCCTGGGATGTGTATGTGTGCTTGTGCATGTGATGACATGTCCCTTCTTTCTCCCATTTTCCCATCTCCACCCTCTCCCTCCCCCATGGTAACCTATTTCCTTACTGATATCAGCAGCAATGCCTTATGAGATGTGATTATCTTGTCTACACACTACATAGCACAAGATGGATCTGGTTTTGGAATGGGTACAAGTTAGAGGGAAGTCAGTGGAGCACAGAGCTCTAGGGATTAAAACCTGGGTCAAGGTGATTTATACGGGGGCCTGAAGTAATAGAGTACCAGTGTTGGAATGAGGGGACCTACATTTAGATCTGGTTGTTGGCCCTTGCTAGCTGTGTGGCTATGAGTATTTTGTGTAGAGAATGGTGCTAATAATACTTGTCATGCCTAGCTCAGGGAATCTGTTTGTGAGGAAATGCTTTAGAAATCCACGATGTCTGGTGAATAGTGGGTGCTCATCCTCCTTTGGTGTCCACCTTCACCCAGCTCTCACCTGTGACTCCAAGAAACTGTAGCATGTGCAGTGGCCACGCTCTGGTAAAACCATCTTGGTAGATGGGCCAAACCAGGTTGAGGGTAAGTGATGGGCTTCAAACCTGTTGGTGAGTTAAGGGGATGTCTATCTCAAACATGTGAAGACATCCCCCAGAGATCCCCTAGAGGGAAGGACCAATGAGAACAATTAGTTCCAACTGCTATAAAGGCTGCTGCAGCAGGTGGTATGGAGCACTTAGAGCATGATCAGACATGCATCCCAAGCCATCGCCAGTCATCTTGACTTTTGTCCTGCCACTGGACTTTGATGGCTCTGGAAAAGAGTGAGGCAGATGACTTTGTGCAATTCTGCTTCACTTAAATCCAATTTGTGTGTGTGTGTGGGGGGGCAGCTAGGTGGTGCAGTGGATAGAGCACTGGCCCTGGATTCAGGAGGACCCGAGTTCAAATCTGACCTTAGACATTTGACACTTACTAGCTATGTGACCCTGGGCAAGTCACTTAACCCTCATTGCCCTGTAAAAAAAAAAAACCAAAAAAAAACCCACCAAAATTATGGGGGGGGGGGAGTAGATAGGTGGCACAGTGGATAAAACACCAGCCCTGCATTTAGGAGGACCTGAGTTCAAATCCCACACCAGACACTTGACATTGGCTGTGTGACCCTGGGCAAGTCACTTAACCCTCATTGCCCCACAAAACAAAAAAATATAAATCCAATTTGTGCACATGTCAAGACATCACCCCATGATGCCATTGGTCCTCTTTGAAAATGAAGGACAAACAACAATAGGTGCTTTTTTTTTTTTTTTTAGTGAGGCAATTGGGGTTAAGTGACTTGCCCATGGTCACACAGCTAGTAAGTGTTAAGTGTCTGAGACTGGATTTGAACTCAGGTACTCCTGACTCCAGGGCCGGTGCTCTATCCACTGTGCCACCTAGCCACCCCAACAATAGGTGCTTAATAAATGCTTATTGACTGACTTAGGTTCTACAAAAAGTGCAACATCATTTATAATGAGCCATCAGCCCACTGTATCCTCTCCCTCATAGTTTGGCTTTATCTAAAAATAGTTTATGTTTTCCTTGAGACTAGATCAAGCCTTATTCAACTCCCTACTTACAGGGAAAGTAGAGGATAAGGTCATTAGAGAAATGGGAGTCATATTCCTGCTGATTCCAGGGAGAATTCTGGGCCAGGGCATGACAAAGAGTATTACTGTTGAGTGATTGACCCCATTCTATATATTATACAACCACCAGTGATTTTCTGCTGGTTATCAAAAAGAAAGAAAAGGGAAAATCAATAGGGCCATTCATTTATACCTTTAAGATATGTCAATCAGTCAGTCAATTAGCATCTAAGTATTTATTATGTTCCAGGCACAGATTAGCTCATTTCAGCCTAACCACATGCCCTCCCCCAAACCAAAGAAACTAGGAAGATGAGACTGCTTCTGGTATTCCTGACACTGGGAAGACCTGGGGCATGAAGTTTGCAATTGTATCCCTGGGCTATTCCCAACCTCTCAAGGTCATTGAACTTTGTGCTGGAAGAGATCTTGGAGAACATCTAGGTCAGTTTCCTCATTCTGCAGAAGTCAGAAAGGTGAGCCCCAACTCTCTAAGGCCTAGCCTCCTTATCATACTGCCCTTTCTGCCTGGCCAAACCCCCAACCCAATTCATGTAGGATCTGAATGGAGTCATAGGAAGTCATGGGAGTTGGGGTGAGGTCCACTACAAATAGATGTTATCTGATCTCCACTGGGCCATCACCATAACAAGGTAAGACTCCTCTCTAATTGATTTTCTATCCTAGTGCCATAACATCCCAAACAATCAATCAATATTGATTAACTTCCTACTAAGTGCCAGGCACTTTGCTAAGTTTCTTTTTTAATATTTTATTTATATATAAACAACACATTATGTTTATTTATTAATTTACTTATTTATTTATTATAAATAAATCATACTTCTGTAGCAAATAAGAGGCAAATGACAGTGTCTGCCCTCAAGGAGCTCACACTCTAATCATCTGGTCCAAACCTTTTCTTTTCTCCTTATACTTCTCACAACATTTTCCCCCTCTCCCTTTCTGCTGAAGACTTTGACTCATGCTTTACTAAGAAAACAGGCCATTTATTATGAGCTCCTACTTTTCCCCTTCTCTGAATCTTGCAACCCTTTGACATTACCTCCATTTTTTCTTCCTTTACTCCACTCTCTGATGAAAAAGTTTCCCTTTTCCTCAACAAAGCCAAATCCTCTATATGTTACCTTGATCCCATTCCCCAAATAGCTCCCTCTCTCTCTAATCTTTAAACTAGGGGCATCTAGGTGGTACAGCAGATAGAACACTGGCCCTGAAGTTGGGAGGACCTGAGTTCAGATCTCATCTCAGACATCTCACACTAGCTGTGTGACACTGGGCAAGTCACTTAACCCCAATTGAGAGTGATGTTGGTGACTTTGCACAGTCCCCCCTCACTTAAACCCAATTCACTGCAAGTCATGACATCATCCTGATGTCATAGTCCTCTTTAAGAAAGAAGGAAGGACAACAAAAATCTTCAGACTCAAAATCTTCACCCCCATTATCCACTGCCTTTACTCCTATTCATATACTACTAAATGAAGATGGATAAAATAAAGAAACTGTGATGACTGGACCCAATGAATTTTTTTTTTAATGTAATCCCAACTGGGCCTTCACTACTATAAGACAATCCTTTTTACATCTCCTAATTAACTCACTATCCCATTCACCACAGTAGCCCTTGCAAACATTTTCATTGATCCTCAAACCTCACATGGCTCCCTCATCCCCTATACTCTCAGCTGAGGACCTTCCTTCCCATTTCACTGAAAAAATTGGGGACTTTTGATGAGAGCTTTTTCTTCTCCCCTCTTCCTCATCTCATATCACCTGGATACCTTGAGCCACTATCTCCTTCTTCACCCGTCTCACATGATGAGATGGTCCTTGCCAAGGCAAAGTCTTCTACATGCAAAAGTGATTCTATTCCATCCCATTTCCCCCAACACATTCCCCTTTCTATCATTCCCTGCTCTTTTATTTGTTTCCAATCAGCACTTGTGCCTGTGAGATAGTTAGGTGGTGCAGTGCATAGAGGTCTAGTTTCAGACACTAGCTGTGTGACCCTGGGCAAGCTGCATCTGCCTCAGTTTCCTCAGTTATAAAATAAGGATAATAGTAACACCTACCTTCCAGGATTGTTGTGAGTCTCAAATGAGATATTTATAAACTTAGCATAGTGTCTGGAACATAGTAGGTACTTAATAAATGTTTGTTTTCTTCCTTGTCTTCCTTGTGGCTGATTACCTATTGCCTACAAACATTCTCATACCTCCCTATCCTCAAAAAAACTCACTTGATCCATCCATCCCAGCTATCTATCGTCCCATATCTCTCTCCTCCCTTTTGTGGCTAAACTCCTTGAGAAAGGCTAAGAGGTGCCTCCACTTCCTCTCATCTCACTCCCTTCTTAAATTTCTGCAATGTGGCTTCTGACTTCATCACTAAACTGGAATTACTCCCTCCAAAATGACCGATTTCTTTATTGTTAAATTGAATGGCCTTTTCTCAGTCCTTATCCTTCTTGACCTCTCTGCAGCCTTTGACAAGGTCTATCGCCCTTTTCCACTTGATAGTCTCTTATCTCTGGGTTTTCATGACACTATTCTCTCCTGATTCTCCTCCTGCCCATTTGACCCCTCCTTGTGCCAATCTCTTTTGCTGATTCTTCATCTGTTAACCTTATATGGCCCACATGGTTCTATCCTAGGCTTTCTCTTCTCCTTCTTGGGAGATCACTTGGTGACTGCCAAGGATGGTGTTATCCAACCAGTCACCCAAGCTTGCACCCTAGGGGTCATCCTCAAGTCCTCTCTCTTATCCCCTATATCCAAAGCCTTTGTAGCATATCTCATATATGCCCCCTTTTCTCCCCTGACACTCCACAACCCCAGTACAAGTCCTCATCTCCTCAGGCCTAGACTACTGTGAAAGCTTGTTGTTTGATTTCCCTGCCATAAGTATCTCCCTTGTTAAAATGATCTTCCTGAAACAGACGTCTGACCATGTCATCCCCTTTACTCAATAAACCCCAGTGGCCCACTATCACCTTCAAGATCAAATATAAACGCCTCTGGCTTTCTTGAGAGCAGAGACTGTCTTTTGCCTCTCTTCATATTTCCCAGCACTCAGCATAGAGCCTGGCACATAGATAGGTGCCTAATAAATGCTTATTGACTGAGTGACTTAGAAAGGAATTCTTCAGATTGTAGGAGAGATGAGTTAAGATGATAAGAGAGGAGGCAAAGCTCCAACATTTGTATGCAAGGAGGAAACTACCTCCCTCACCCCTCAACGTGTCCCTTGACTTTAAATACTTGCAATCCTAGAGATTGAGGAGGGGATTTCCCCTAGGTGCGATCATTTTTAATTCTGGTTTGAACCAAGATCTTATCTTGTTCCCAGCAAAAGATCCCATTTTTCTTGTGTCTATTCTAATCTTTTCTCTGACTATTGTTTAGTACTTACTTTGACAGAGGTTTATTAATTATTTCTGATGGTCTTTTGCCAACCAGCTCTTGGCGGGAGACAGCTAGGCTGGTGGAGGCAAGCTGTTTTACCCTCTCTTTGAGAGCTATCATGGAAAATGGCATTGATCCTGGGCACCCCAAAGCATCATACCCCTAGACTACAAATATTTGATCTGTGGTGGATAAACATAATTCTATCCCAATTACTGTCTTGGAGAGAGATGAGGGAAGGAGTAAGTGCCCAAGAAATCTCTTGGGGGGAGAGGTGGGCCAGATCCCAGGCGAGATATCTATCGGTACTGCACATGAGCCAAGCTGTCTTGACACTCCTATGTATAACTTAGATTTACCTACTTCTATGCATTCATGTCTCTCGACATAATATAAACTCCTTGAGAACTGAAATTATTCCATGTTTATCTCTATATCCCCAGGACTTAGCACATTACCTGACTCATAGTAGGCACTTAATAAATGCTTATTAATCGAGTGAAATGACTTGTTCAAGGTCACATAGCTAATAAGCATCAGAGACAGAAAGCAGGTCCTCTGACTCAAAATCTAATGCCTTTGCCACCATGTTATGCTGACTCTAGAGTTACTACTAAATATGCTGACTCCCTCAAGAAAACTTAGAATTTTGAATATCTCCAAAGTACCTATAGGCTCTTCTTTTTGGGGGGGGGGGCGCCAAGCAATAAGGGTTAAGTGACTTGCCCAAGGTCACACAGTTAGTGTCAAGTGTCTGAGGTCAGATTTGAACTCAGGTCCTCCTGAATCCAGGGCTAGTGTATTATCCACTGTACCACCTAGCTACCCCCCTTTTTTTGAAGCAATTGGGGTTAAGTGACTTGCCTAGGGTCACGCAACTAGTGTTAAGTGTCTGAGGTCGGACTTGAACTCAGGTCCTCCTGAATCCAGGGCTAGTGTATTATCCACTGCACCACCTAGCTACCCCCCTTTTTTTGAAGCAATTGGGGTTAAGTGACTTGCCTAGGGTCACGCAACTAGTGTTAAGTGTCTGAGGTCGGACTTGAACTCAGGTCCTCCTGAATCCAGGGCCGGTGCTCTATCCACTGAGCCACCTAGCTTGCTGAATTAAATACTTGGATCACAATAACCCTATGAATTATGGACAGTAAAAATTGCAGACTTCAATCAATAAGTATTTATAAAGCACCAACTATGTACAAGATGATGTGTTAAATCCTAGTTAAACAAAGATAAAAAGTCAAATAGTCTCTGCCCTAAAGGAGCTTATTGGAGAAAATAATGTACACATACACACACACACACACACACACACACTTAAATATATTATAAATTATATACCAAATAATTACTAGGTAATTTTAGAGAGTGGGTAGTAACAGCTAGGGAGATCAGAGGATTCTTGTATGAAGAGGAGTGACAACCAACACAAAGGTACCAAGATAAGAAAAGAAGTGTAAGAAGGCCAGTTTGGCTGGGCTATAGTCTGTACAAAGGAGAGTAATGTATAACAATGCTGGACAGGTAAGTTGGGCCTGGTTGTAAAGAGCTTTAAAGGCCAAATAGGAGAGTCTATATTTTATCCTAGTGGCAGTAGGGTTAGCTAGGTAGTGAAGTGGTTAGAGCACCTGACCTGGAGTCAGAAAGACCCGAGTTCAAATCCAGCCTCATATACTTACTAGCTGTGTGACCCTGGGCAACTCACTTAACCCTGTTTACCTCTGTTTCCTCATATGGAAAATGAACTGGAGAAGGAAATGGCAATTGTTATCTCTGCCAAGAAAATCCCAAATGGGGTCATGAAGAGTTGGACATGGCTCAACAATAACAACAAAAGAAGCATAAGGGAACTGCTGGAGTTTTTTGAATAAGAGATTGCCATGGTCAGTATGTTAGGAAAATCACTTAAGCAGCTGTGTTGGCGGGAAGATTGGACTGGGGAGAGATGTGGGCCAAGGACAGGAAGTTGTTACAATAATCCAGGGAAGAGGCCTGAAATAGAGAGAAGGAGACAGATACAAAATGCTATGGGGACAGAAAGGACAAGATACAACTAATTAGCCATGAAGAATGTAGAAGAGAGAGTAACACTAAGGTTATGGACTTCAGTGTCTGGAAAGATGGTGATGCCCTCAACAGAAATAAGGAAATTCAGAGGAGGGGTACATTTAGGGAAAAGGAAAATGAGTTCAGTTTGGGGCATATTGAGTTTCAGGTGCCCAAGGGGACAGTCTGAAATGTTAATAACTGGAAATGTACTAGTAGAGCTCAGGAGTGACACTATGCCCCTCCCCCCCTTTTCTCATTCATCTTTTTTTTTTTTTTTTGATGAGGCAGTTGGGGTTAAGTGACTTGCCCAGGGTCACACAGCTAGTAAGTGTTAAGTGTCCGAGGCCGAATTTGAACTCAGGTCCTCTTGACTCCAGGGCTGGTGCTCTATCTACTGTACCACCTAGCTGCCCCCTCCCCCCATCCATTTTAAAAAACATTCTTTTCTTTTTAAGTTTTCTTTCAAGTTCCAGATTCTTTCCCTCCCTCCTACTCCCTCCCACCCCCCACTGACTGAGAAGTATGTCTATCTCTTGATAATATCACTTACATTACATTTTGCATTTAGGTCATCATTTGAGATAGATTGTAGCCTACTAATTCCCACCATGAGTATCTCCATTCCCCATTTGGGTCACTTGCAACTTGAATTCCTCTGAGACAGTGGATTTCTAAGATACACAACTAGATCAAGTTCTTGGCAGTTAGGAAGAGCGTGTTTTCAAAAGTTGGATATTACAGAAAGCAGCTTGTGAGTGTTAAAAGGACGATGTAATTTATCAGATCCAATCTAGCCTTCTCTCTTCCTCCTATTCACTTTTAGGTCCAACTCATTTGTATGTGCAGTGACTTTCCAAGATTTATGTACTAAAACACTAATTCAATAGGTTAACCACCCAACTACATAGCATGTTCTAGACAAAAGAAATATTTATCCATTTAGTTTTTCCTGTATCAATTGTTAGGCCTATCTCTTTTGAATAATCATGGATCTCACTGAGGTTTTCCTATAATATTCTGGGTCTCAATGCAGTCAGCACATATTAGATAGGAACCTCTGGAGAATTTCACCAACAATCCTTTCATAAGACATCCCCCATGATGATGGTAAACACTGTTAGTGAGTTTCTTTGTGATATATACATACATACATACACATATATAGATATATAGATAAACACACACATACACATATATAAGTGTATATAACCTTATGATAGTAATCAGAGAACTGTTACATAAAGTTATCTCAGTGGTTGTATTTGTAAAGGAATCTTGTATGTTTTTACATAGTTTAAGTGATTTGTTGTGGGAGGAGAACATTTAAGAATATGCTTTTTGCTCTACCAAGTCAAGCACTTCTTTATTAATCAACAAATTTACATAGTGAGATTTTATATTTGGGATATCTTTCAGTCACTGAGTGACTACAAAGAGGTGGTCTGTTATGAAAACCTTCTTCTTTTATTTTATTTTCAACAAAGATGCACTTGATATATACGTAGATCATTCTTACAAAGATGAGGAAGTAGGCATGTGGGTCAGTAGTGATCAATATTCTCTCTCTCTCTTTTTTTTTTTGCAGGGCAATGTGGGTTAAGTGACTTGCCCAGGGTCACACAGCTAGTAAGTTTCAAGTGTCTGAGGCCAGATTTGAACTCAGGTACTCCTGAATCCAGGGCCAGAGCTTTATCCACTGCGCCACCTAGCCGCCCACGATCAATATTCTCTTAATTGACTTCTGTGATTATCATCTATGATTTTTCTTATTCTTTTTCTCTTTTTGCCTTCTATGAAAAATCTTGTAAGATTATCTCTCAATGCTTTCAAGAGTGTTTCCTCAAGTACAAATTTTCTCCATGTCTATTTAATCTGCTCTATACGCTTCCCAACTTTTTAGGGATCATTTCAACTTCTTCACGTAAGAAACTGAGACATTAGAGTCCAAATGTAATAGTTGCCTGTGATAGTAAAAATAGAAATAGTGACAAATTTGTCTCATTTTATGTCTAGAAAGTGTCCTACAAGCTTCATCTATGAATGCTCTTGGGATAATGTGATTTAACTGGGTCTCATGCCAAACTTTCTTTAGTCTTTTGGTATATTGTGATTTCAGTGAAGAAGTGAGGACAGTGAGGATAGTGAAAAATATGTTGGAAAATCAGCTTACAGATAGAAAAACAAAAAAGGTCAGAGCCATGTAGATTTCTCAGAAGCCATATGCCTATATATCAGGATGTATTCTTTTGTAAGAGTTTGAAAACACTGGAAACTGCTAGCCTTTACAAATATATAAAAATAAAACTGCATCTTAACAAGCAGGAAATGACAAGATACTGATGTGGAAGTCATACATCAGGTGTCATGTTCTGTTGATGACCAGGTAGCAAAAAATTAACATCAAAATTAGAAGAAAAGCTAAAGATGGAAACACACTGGAAACAATTGCAACAGACTTAATCTAACACATTCTCTCTCTCTCTCTTTTTTTTTTAGTGAGGCAATTGGGGTTAAGTGACTTGCTCATGGTCACACAGCTACTAAGTGTTAAGTGTCTGAGGCTGGATTTGAACTCAGGTACTCCTGACTCCAGGGCCGGTGCTCTATCCACTATGCCACCTAGCTGCCCTGATCTGACACATTCTCAATGGACCACTGATACCAAAAGATGGAAAATGGGGAAAGGCAAAAAACAGGATCGCGATTAACACTATATCCTTTAAAAGTTTAACTAAGTAGGGTGCAATGGATAAAGTACTGGCCCTGGATTCAGGAGGACCTGAGTTCAAATCTGGCCTCAGACACTCACTAGCTGTGTGACCCTGGGCAAGTCATTTAACCCTCATTGCCCCACAAAAAACAAAACAAAAAGTTTAACTAGGGATACAAAAAGAGGCAAAAGAAAATCACTACCCTCGAGTTTACAATCTAATGGAGAAGACAAATATATACAAGGCAAGCTATATGCAGGATGGATAGATAGATTAACAGAGAGAAGTCACTGGAATTAAATTAAATTAAAATAATTAATTAAAGGGGTTAGGGAGGGCTTCTTGTAGAAGGATTTTAATTGGGATTTAAAGAATGCTAGGGCAGGGCAGCTAGATGGCGCAGTGGATAGAGTACCAGCCCTGGACTCAGGAGGACCTGAGTTCAAATTTGGCCTGAGACACTTGACACTTACTAGCTGTGTGACCCTGGGCAAGTCACTTAACCCCAATTGCCTCACCAAAGAAACAAAACCAAAAAAACCCACCAAGAACAAACAAACAAAAAAATAAAGAATGCTAGGGAAGTCAGGAGTTAGAGCAGAGGAGGAGGGATAGTGTTCCAGGCACAGGGAACAGTCAGAGACAATGCCTGGAGCCAAGAGAGGGAACAGCCAGTAGGCCAGCATCCCTGCATCAAAGGGTATGTGTTCAGGAGTAAGGTGTAAGAAGACTGGAAAGGTAGGAGGAGGGGTAGGTTATGAAGGAGACTGTGAATGCCAAGAGCATTTTGTATTTGATCCTGGAGGCCATAGGAAACCACTGGAGTTTGTTGAGTAGGAAGGGAGAGATGCTCAGACTTGTGCTTTGGGAAAATCCCTTTAGAGATTGAATGATAGGGCTGGGAGGTGATGAGGACCTGCACCCGAGTGGTCGCAGTGCCAGAGGAGAGAGAGCATATTGGAGGGTATTTGAAAAGGTGAAACTGACAGGCCTTGGCAACAGCTTGGATAGGGGGGTGAGAGATCAGGAGGAATCCAGGATGACTGCTAGGTTTGAGCCTGAGGGATTAGGAGGGTGGTATTGCCTTTTACAGTAATAGGGAAGGTAGGAAGGGAAAATATGATGAGTTGTTTAGGACACAGTTTCAGATGTATTTTGGACATCCAATTTGAGATGTCTGAAAGGCAGCTGGAGATGTGAGGCTGGAGGTCAGCTGAGAGATTGGGGCGGGATAGGTAGATTTGAAAAACATCAGCATAGGGGACAGCTAGGTGATGCAGTAGATAAAGCGCCAGCCCTGGATTCAGGAGGACCTGAGTTCAAATCTGGCCTCAGACGCTTGACACTTACTAGCTGTGTGACCCTGGACAAGTCACTTAACCCTCATTGCCCCACTAAAAAAAAAAAAAAGAAAAGAAAAAGAAAATCATCAGCATAGAGATGGTAATTAAATACACAGGCACTGATGAGATCACCAAGTGAAGTAATATAGAGGGAGAAGAAAAGAGGACCCAGGACAGAATCCTTTGGGACACCTGTGGTTAGAGGGTGTGATCTGGAGGAGGATTCAGGAAAACAGGTAGAGAAAGAGCAGTCAGATCAGTAGGAGGAGAACAAGGAGAGAGTGGTATCCCAAAAACCTAGATAAAAGAGAATATCAAGGAAGAGAGAGTGATCAACAGTGTCAAAGGCTGCAGAGAGGTCAAGGGAAATGAGGATTGGGAAAGGCCATTGGATCTGGCGAGTGAGAGATCACTAGTAACTTTGGAGAGAGGAGTTTTAGTAAAATGATCAGACTGGAAGCCACATTGTAAGAAGAAAGTGAGAGAAAGAGGCACCTATTGTAGATGACCTTTTGGAGGAATTTAGCTACAAAGGGCAGAAGAGATATAGGAGATAGTGACAGTGGGAAGATCAAGTAAAAGTTTTTCAGGAGGGGGGGGAAATGGAAATGTTTGTTGGCAACAGGACTTGAGCCAGTAGAGAGAGATTGAAAATAAGTGAAAGGGGCAGCTAGATGGCGCAGTGGATAAAGCACCAGCCCTTGATTCAGGAGGACCTGAGTTCAAATCCAGCCTCAGACACTTGACACTTACTAGCTGTGTGACCACGGGCAAGTCATTTAACCCTCATTGCCCTACAAAAAAAAAAAAGAAAAGAAAATAAGTGAAAGAGTGGGGATGCCAAGAGGGCAGTTTGTTGGAGGAGACTGGATGGAATGGAACTATTTTAACAACTGGAGGAGTGAGCCTTGGTAAGGAGTGAGGCCACTTCATCATGTGAGACAGGGGGGAAAGAAGAGAAAGTGGCAGAAGGCACCTGAGTGATAGGAGGTGAGGAAGAGGGAGAAGAGGAAGTTCACACAAAATGGCCTCATTTTATAATTATTATCTCATTTGATCCTCACAACAACCCTGGGAGGTAGGTGCCATTATTATCTCCTTTTTACAGATGAGGAAACAGAGGTTAAGTGACTCATCTAGGGTCACACAGTTAGTATGTGAAGCCAAATATGAACTCAAGTCTTCCTGACTTCAGGCCAAGTGCTCTACCCACTGTACAACCTAGCTGCTTGTAAGGATAGTCTCCCTGAGGATACCTTAGGTTGATTCAGCTGAATAAAAAGCTCCCTTGCCTGTGTTGCCCAATATTTCCCACTAACCAAGTCTCAGAGAGCCCCTGGAATTCTTCATGGCAGCTCTATATTCAGATGACCAGGAAAACATGTCAACAGCCTGAGTCTCTATTCCTCTAAGCCACCAAGCACTGAGGAAGGTTTCAATACCTTTTAAGGAAAAACTAGCCTGACTTGCTTGGGGGTAAGGGTGAGAATATTCTACCAGAACTGGTAGAAGGTCATTGGTAACTTTAGAAGATAGCAGTTTTATTAAGTTGAGTGATGATGTTGGAAGCAAGATTGGAAATAGGTGAGGTGTTGAGTGAGAGGAGAGTCAGGGCAGGCAATGATTATTGGCAGCTTTTTCAAGGAATTTGGTGGAGGGAGACAGATTTAGGATGATAGTTTGAGGGATTGGCAGGGTCCAAGAAAGGTTTCTTTTTTTTTCAAGGATGGAAGAGAGTTGGGTATATTTGAAGGCAGGAAAGATAGGGAAAGGTTAAAGATTAAATAGATAAGCACAGTTGAAGGGGAAATCTGCTGGAGAAAATGGGAGATAATAGGATGAAGGACACATGTAGAAGGGTTAGCCTTGGCAAGGAAAAGAATCACCTCATTATCAGTGCCTGGGGGAATGGAGGAGAGATTGGGAGTATGACATCAAGGGGCTGATAAGAGGGAGTTCACAGCAAATGGCCTCATTTTTCTCAGTAAAGTAAGAGATGAAGTCCCCAGCTGGATGAGAGGGTGGAGGATAAGGGGTGGGATGCTTGAGGAAAGGAGAAAAGCTTTGGGGTTACTTTTTTGGAAAGTGAGATAGGGAAGCAATTAGAGAGGAATTTTTTAACATTGCCTTGCTTCAGGGAGGACCCTGTTGAGATTATTTAACATGAATTTATAGTATAGACAGATAGTGACATTGTGTGACCTACATATGTATGCAACCACTCTGTAGAGGCAAATACAGTTCATAGAAATTTGCCTGAAACTCAGATCTTCTGACTCTAAGCTCAGTGTTGTTTTTTCCACCACCATACCACATTGGCTCTTTCTCATCTCCTTCTCCTTCTCCCTGGCAGCCCAAGACCCTGTGGCAATACGCACACCCCTCTTCTGGTTGTTATGAATGTTAATGCTGTCTCTAGCTCCTTTAGACCAATCCCCATATTAAGGTTCTTATAACCTCCATCAATTATGCTATGCAATTCTCAAGGTCAGGTTACTAGGCAAAGTTTTCAAATCACTGCTGCTCACATCCCCACCTAAAAATGTTTTTTAAAAAATAGTGTTTTGGTGCCACTGAACATGGTCAATTGCCCCCCAGGGTAGGTGTCTTGTCCTGCTGAAAGCTCATGTGAGGAAATCCAGGAAGTAGAAAGAGGAAGTGTGGTGGAGAACATTTGGGTGAATATCAATAGAGGCAGAAACAGAAGCAATATTGTTATTGGAATTCAGACCATGGATGACTTGGACAGAAAGAGGAAACAGATAAAGAGATCAGGAAATAGATAACAAAGCCTGACATAGAGGTATGATAGAATAATGATGGGGAATTTCAATTATCTAGATTCTCTCTCTCTTTCAAAAGTAAATTCTTAACATTCCTTAATGATAATTTATCCCTTCAAAATATAGAGGAATCAATCAGGGGAACAGCTATTTTGGATCTCAGTTTCATCAACAAGAGAGTGGAAATAATGGAAAACTAAGGTGGGGTGGGAGAGAGAATACTTCGAATTTGTGAGAGGAGTAGAAATTTGGACATAGTTAGTCAGGCACTCTAGATCTGGGGAGAGGAGATCTCAAAGAATTCAGAGAGAGGATAAGTAGGGCCTCAAAGTAAAAATCTACAGGAGGGATGGAATGTTCTCAAAAATTAAATTCAGAAAGCACACAAAGAAACAATTTTGATAAGGAGAAAACAATTCTGATAAAGAAAGCAGTATGTGTACACAGGGAACTTATCAGATATTATTAGATAACTTAGATTTACAAAAAGGCTCAAACAGAAGATGGAAATAAGAGCAAGTCATGGAGGATGGAGACAAAATTATAGCCTAGTCTTGCAGGAATAGAGTCAGATTGCTAAAACTCAGAATGAGCTCTTGGTGGGAAAAAATTGTGTATATGTATGTGTATGTACATATACATGTTTGGCAATTAATAGGTGTTCTGGGCTGACTTTGACTTACCTCATCACCTGGTAGTTTAGATTTCATATCTTAACATATGTGTGTATATACATACACATATATATGTGTATATATACATGGGTGGGGGGAGGAGTATGGCACATTTACAAAATGTGATGATGAGCTACAGTATAAAAACCTCACAAAAATTCAGAAAAACAAAAATATTAAACATTCTTTATCAATCACAACACAATGAAAAGTATATTTAATAAATGGTCTTTAAAGAAGGGATTAAAATCAATCAGAGACTATATAATTTTTTTTGTTGCTTTTTTCATTTTTGTTTTTTTTTTTTTTGCAGGGCAATGGGGGTCAAGTGACTTGCCCAGGGTCACACAGCTAGTAAGTGTCAAGTGTCTGAGGCCGGATTTGAACTCAGGTACTCCTGAATCCAGGGCCAGTGCTTTATCCACTGCGCCACCTAGCTGCCCCTGAGACTATATAATTTAATCCTAAAGAATAGAAAAATCCTAAATTGTAGGAAAGGTAAAAATGTAAAAAAGGGTAAAAAATGTAAACAGTGAGACAATATACCAAAATTTTGGAAATGTAGCCAAAGCGGTCTTGGCAGGGGTAGGGGTGGGGAAAAGCATATAACTAGATATGATCATCACGAAAAAAGAGAAAGGACAGACCAATGGATTGTGCAAGAAACTTTTAAAAATCCTAGAAAATCAACAAATTAAAAACCCAAAACTAAACACTGAAATACAAATTCTGAAAATCAAAAAAGACATGAACAAAATTGAAAGCAAAATCCTTTTAATTGATAAATAAAACTAGGTTGTTTTTTGTTTGTTTTTGCAGGGCAATGAGGGTTAAGTGACTTTCCCAGGGTCACACAGCTAGTAAGTGTCAAGTGTCTGAGGCTGGATTTGAACTCAGATCCTCCTGAATCCAAGGCCGGTGCTTTATCCACTGTGCCACCTAGCTGCCCCTAGGTTGTTTTTTAAATATAAAAATCAATAAAATAGATTAAATAAGTAGATAGTAGTGGGGAAGAAGAGAAGGGGAGTGAGAGAGAGAGAGAGAGAAAGAGAAACCAAATTGTATAAAAAAAAAAAACCATTTAAATCCCAACAAATGAAGTCATAAAGGAAATTATATTATTTGCCAACAAAACTGACAATTTAAATGAAATAAACATTTGTAAAAATATAAAATATTCAGAGTAGCAGAGTATGAAATAGAGAATTTAAATAATCCATTCTCTGGAAAAGAAATTAAGTAAGCCATAAATGAACTTTCAAAGAGGAAGAGGGGGAAAGGACCCAGATGAGTTAATAAGTGAATTTTATCAAACATTCAAAGAATAATGAATTCCAATATTACATAAACTTTTTGCAAAAGTGGGAAGAGATTCTACCAACTTCTTTCTACAGTCATGATAAACTAAATTGGGGAGAGAGAAACCAGAAAAGAAAAATATGGAACATTATCTCTAATAAATATTTGTTTGTTTGTTTTTGTTTTGGTGGGGCAATGAGGGTTAAGTGCCACCTAGCTGCCCCTCTAATACATTATATATATATATATATATATATATATATATATATATACATATATATATATATATATACATATATATATATATACACACACACACACACACACATACACAGACTCACACACACATATATATACACATATATTTTTTTTTCCCCTTTTGCAGGGCAATGAGGGTTAAGTGACTTGCCCAGGGTCACACAGCTAGTAGGTGTCAAGTGTCAGAGGTCAGATTTGAACTCAGGTCCTCCTGAATGCAGGGCTGGTACTCTATCCACTGCGCCACCTAGCTGCCCCCCCAATAAATATTGATGCAAATTTTAAAGATAAATTATTAGCAAAGAGGCTACATTAATGCATCAGAAAGAGTATACATTGTGACTGGGTATAATTGATTCGATATTAGGAATACTATAAGCAGGTTAGGCTATATTAATAACAAAAATAATTTTAAAAAATCACATTAGCAAGATCTAAAAATCTCAATAGCAAGACAAAAAGCTTTTAGCAAAATACATAATCATTTCCTGTTTTAAAAAAACCCACCAAAAGTCTTAGGAATAAATGGATCTTTTATTAATATGGCAAATAGCATCTATTGAAAACTAAGAACCAACATTGTAATGATGATAAACCTGAGGCTTTTCCGATATGATCAGAGATAGCACAAGGATGTTCATTGTCAGTATAGTGTAGTATAGTATTGTTTGTCCTTTATTCTCAAAGAGAACCATGATATCAGAGTGATGTCATGACTTGAAGTGAGTTGGATTTAAGTGAGGGAGGACTGTGCAAGGTCACCAACTTCACTCTTTCCTCCAGAGCCATCTGGGTCCAGTGAAAAGATATAGATCAAGATGACTGGAAATGGCCTCAAATGCCTTAAGGCAATTGGGGTTAATTGACTTGCCCAGGGTCACACAGCTAGTAAGTGTCTGAGATGAGATTTGAATTCAGATCCTCTTGACTCCAGGGCCAATGCTCCATCCATTGCACCACCTAGCTGCCCCATAGTTTAGTGTAGTGTAGTATATGCAATAATATATATGATATAGAGTATAATATATACGCTATAAATATATGGCATCAGTAAAGTACAGTTTTGCATAATACTAGAAATAATAGCTATAACAATGATAAGAAACAATAAGAAAAACAAAGACAAAAAATTAAGGAAATAAGCATAGGCAAAGAGGAAACAAAATCATTACTTTTTGCAGATGATATTATGGTCTACATTACAAATCCTATAATCAACTAAAAAATAATAAAACAATAACTTTAGCAAAGTACCAGGATACAAAATAAACCTACACAAATTTCATCATCCTTTCTGTATATTACTAACAAAACCAAGTAGAAGAGATAAAAAGAGAAATTCCATTGAAAATAACTACAGGGGCAGCTAGGTGGTGCAGTGGATAGAGCACTGGCCCTGGATTCAGGAGTACCTGAGTTCAAATCCGGCCTCAGACACTTAACACTTACTAGCTGTGTGACCCTGGGCAAGTCACTTAACCCCAATTGCCTCACTTAAAAAAAAAAAAAGAAAGAAAATAACTACAGCATCCAAAACTAGAAGGGAGGCAGAAAGCTGGGAAACAATTTTTATAGCCAATACTTCTGATAAAGGCCTCATTTCTAAAATATATCAAGAACTAAATCAAATTTATAAGAATCCAAGTCATTCCCCAAGTGAGAAATGGTCAAAGGATATGAACAGGCAGTTTTCTGATAAAGAAATCAAAGCTATCTATTGCCATATGAAAAAATGCTCTAAATCTCTATTGATTAGAGAAATGCAAATTAAAACAACTCTGAGGTACCACCTGACACCTATCAGATTGACTAATATGACAAAAAAGGAAAATAATAAATGCTGGAGAAACTGTGGAAAAATTGGAACACTAATGCATTGTTGGTGGAGCTGTGAACTGAACCAACTATTCTGGAGAGCAATTTGGAATTATGCTCAAAGGGCTATAAAGCTGTGCACACCCTTTGACCCAGCAATACCACTATTGAGTCTTTTTCCCAAAGAGATCATAAAAAAGGGAAAAGGACCCACATGTACAAAAATATTTATAGCTGCTCTTTTTGTGGTGGCAAGGAATTGGAAATTGAGGAGTTGCCCATCAATTGGGGATTGCCTGAACAAGTTGTGGTATATGAATGTAATGGAATACTATTGTGCTGTAAGAAACAATGAGCAAGTAGATTTCAGAGAAACCTGGAAGGACTTGCATGAACTGATGATGAGTGAGATGAGCAGAACCAGGAGAACATTATACACAGTATCATTAACATTATGTGTTGATCAACTGTGATAGGCTTGATTCTTCTCAGCAATACAATGGTACAAGATAGTTCCAAAGGACTCATGATGGAAAATGCTCTCCAAATCCAGGAAAAAAAAAAAAGAACTGTGGAATATGGATGCAGATTGAACCATACTATTTCTTTTGCTTTTGGTGCTGTTGTTTTTCTTTTTTCTGGTTTTTCCTTTTTGCTCTGATTCTTCTTTCACAGCAAGACTAATGTAGAAATATGTTTAATGTGACTGTACATATATAACCTATGTCAGATTATTTGCTGTCTTGGGGAGGGGGGAGGGAGGAGAGGGAGGGAGAAAAATTTGAAACTAGAAATCTTATAAAAACAAATGTTGAAAACTATCTCTACATGTAACTGGAAAATAATAAAACATTTTTATAATTTAAAAAAATAACTACAGAATGTATAAAATACTTAGGTATATTACAATACATGAATACAAGTACAAAATGCCCTTTATAAAGACAAAGTCAGACCTAAATGAAGATATGTTCATTGCTAATTGTTGGGCTGTGTCAATAAAAAAAATTCAATATTTCCTAAATTAATTTAGTCACTCAGTGCCACGTCAAAATACCAAAGGCTTACTTCAGAAAGCTAGAAAAATCTAATTTAAAAAAATTATCTGGAGAAACAAAAGGTCAAGATTTTCAAAGGAAATAATGAAAAAAAATAGTGAAGGAAGGTGGCATCAAAGTACCAGATAGCAAGCTAGTAATTATCAAAACTATTCAGTGCTAGCTAAAAACAAACAAAAAACACCATAAAGGTTGACAAATGGAATATATTCAGTACAAAACGTGCAGATGCAAATCAACAGAATAATTTTCAGCTAATCTGAAGAACATAATTACAGGGTTTAGGACTCAATATTCAACAAAAACTTCTGGGAAAACTGGAAATCGTTAAGACCAAAATTTCTTTTCAGCCAAGATTTCACATCACGTAACATAATAAGCTCCAAATAGACACATGATCCAAATATAGAAAGCTACATGATAAACAAATGAGAGGAGTGAGGAGAACGAAGCATGCAAATGAGTCTGTGAAAAAAAATTTAGAGGAATGTAGTCTTACTTTTTTTGTTCAAAAAAAATCAATTTTCCAAGTGAAAGATAGAGGAGTCACCACTAGCCAACAGTTCAACTGAAAAGAACCCAGTGGCTTTGATGTGCTGCAAACTTAATACAAGCCGAGAGTATACTATTACCGCCCCAAAAAAGCCTATATTGAGAGGCACTGTATCCTGAAAAGAGGCATCCCTGGTGAGAACAAGTTTAGAAGTTTGTATTCCATTCTGGACACCATATTTTAGGAAGATTTGAAAAACGGGAGAGTTTTCAGAGAAGCACAAGCAGAATGATGCTTGAAATCATGCCATGTGATAATCATAAATATCCTGCATTTAGGATCAGAACTACAGAAGTCATCTAACTGAGGCAGGGGGAGGTAAAGTGATTTTCCCAAGGTTAGAAAGTAATTATCAGAGACAGAAATTGAATCTGCATCCTCTGACTCTAGAGTCAGTGATCTTTCCACCATACTATTAGTGTAGTTGAAGAAGCTGGGATTACAGACTAGAAGTAAAATTTGGAGGAAAAACAATAGCTGGGCTTGCATATTTAAAGGGTTTTCATGTGGAGGAGGCATTAGGTTTATCTTATTTGTCCCCAGAGGTCAGAGCCAAGAACAATGTGTGCAAGTCACAAAGAGGCAGATTTCACTATTAGAGCTATCCAAAAGTAGAATGGGGGGCAGCTAGATAAAGTACCGGCCCTGGATTCCGGAGGACCTGAGTTCAAATCCAGCCTCAGACACTTGACACTTACTAGCTGTGTGACCCTGGGCAAGTCACTTAACCCCCATTGCCCCACAAAAAACAAAACCAAAACCAAAAGTAGAATGGGTTGCCTTTGGAGGTGCTCCCTGACCCCCCCTGCCGTTGGGGAGTTTGGGTCTAGAAGCAGAAGCTGGATCACTGGTAGAAGAAAGAAAACATTTATTAAGCAAGACACTCTGCTAAGCACTCTACCAATATCTCATTTGAGCCTCACAACAAGCCTGGGGGAGGCACTAAACTGAAATAGACAGGTTAAGTGACTCGTCTAGGGCTCTACAGCTGGTAAGCATCTGAGGTCCGATTTAAACTCAGGTCTTCCTGACTCCAAGACCAATGTTTTCATTCACTGCAGCATTCAGCCACCTCTTTCCTGTATATGTTGAACTAGATGACCTCAAGGTCCCTTCCAACTTCCAACAGAGATTCTGTGATTTTTATCTGTGCCACCTTGTACTGCTTACCCAACAGCTGACCCCAATCATCCTCGTGACTATCTGTTGTGAGGCAAAGTCCAGGTTTGCAGAGGAAACTGATCCAGCCCTTCCTCTCCTCTTGAAGCACTTGGATTGTGCAGTAGTGCTGACAGATGAGTGGCAAGCATTCTTTAGGTCTTTAGCCCCCATTTATCAGTTAGTGTAGCGTAAGGAGAAAGAACACTAGTTCCTTTGACTTGTGTCTGAATCCTAACTTTCGTACTGGCTACCTATACTACTGTAAGAAAATAATTATTAATAATGGATTTCTTGGGGGACTCAGAGATCAGTCTTTTCCCCATGCCAGAAAGTCGTGTTCTTCTTGTCTGGGACTAACCCAAGGGAACAAAAGAAATGGAGATTGATTCTTTTTTCTAGCCTAGTGAAAGACAGAGGAGATCAGACCACAACTAGATAATGAACTTTGCCTTGAGCAACTCGAGTGAGGGTCTTTTCCATTCTTCTCCCAAGTCATGTCAACCAATGGAATTGAATGATGCTAACCAATTAGCTTTGATCAATGTATAATGTCCCGCCTCTATCAAAAGAGGATAAAAACTCTGGGAAGAGGGAGGGCACAAGCTCTCTCACTCTTGGCTGGTGCTCTCTGTGTCTCTGTCTCTATCTTTTTGTCTCTCTGTTACCTCATTTGTAAAGTGAGGGAGATGGGGGTTGTTAAATAAGCTTCAATCCTTTCTTGCTCTAAGTATTATACACCTGAAACCCTTTCTTTTACTAGATCTCTCTCCATTTTCTCATCTATAAAAGAGGCACAGTCATTCCAGACCCCCTCCTAGGGAGGCTAAGTTCTTTGAAATCAAATAATCATCTGCTTACAGAAATAGGGTCAAAGCATTCATTCACTGTGAACCTCTGTCAAAAGGAACTATAATTGGTCCAGGTGTTAGGGAATAATAGATCTAAGATGTTGAAAGCTGAGGAGCTTAATAACATATCCACTAAATAAGAGGTGGACTATAAGGAAAGCTTAGCACCACAGAATCTACACTTTCAAATTTTGGTGGAGACTTTTATGAGTCTCTTGGACAGCAATGAGGTCAAATTAGTCAATATTTAAATAAATTAATTCAAGCTATTCACTGGAAGGTCAAATATTGAAGGTGAAGCTTAAATGCTTTGGCCACATAATGAGAACAGCAGGAATCAATTGGCAAAGAACCCAGTGTTGGGAAAGATTGAAGGCAAAAGGAAAAGGGGATGGGAGAGGCATAGATAGTATCGTGGAAGCAACAAACATGAACTTGGACAGACTTAAAAAGATGGTGGACGGGGACAGCTAGGTGGTGCAGTGGATAAAGCACTGGCCCTTGATTCAGGACAACCTGAGTTCAAATCCAGCCTCAGACACTTGACACTTACTAGCTGTGTGACCCTGGGTAAGTCACTTAACCTTCATTGCCCCGCCAAAAAAAAAAGAGAGAGAGAGAGAGATAGTGGACGATAGAAGGGTCTGGCACACTATGGTCCATGGAGTCATGAAGAGTGGGGCACAACTGAACAACACCACCACAAAGGACCAGTCCTCCCACAATCTGTGATATGGTAGAGAAACAGGCCATCTGCTGTCATGACCTGACATAATACAGCTTGATAGAACAGAGAGTTCTGAATGGAGCCAGGAGAAGAACCCATTTCAACCAGGAGGAAGTGACTTCATCTCTCATTCTATATTTCTTCATCTGTAAAATGGGAATAATGATACTCATACTATTTACCTCACAGGTTTATTGAGAACCAACCATTTAATAAACCTTAAAGTGCTGTAGAAATGTCAGTTATTAATTAAACCTGAAAGGGCTATTTGAATGTCCTATTATTAGTATCAGTGAGTCACTGACCCTGATTGAGTCCTGATGTTGAGGGCCCTGTACCCTGTGCCATGGAAAGATAACTGGAGTGGGTGGAGAAGACAACGCCCTTCACTTAGATAGCTCTCTTAAGTTTTTCAAACAGTCCTTTTCCTCTGGGAAGGGTAGACCCAGCAATACACACTTGAGTAATGCTTACAAAAGTAACATTAAAATGAATGGAAATGGAAACGGAAGTAGAGAGGAAGTCTCAGCTTTGCCACAAACCACCTGATCCTAAGTACTTGCATGACCTTGGACAAGTAGCTTCACCTGCCAAGGCTTTAATTTGTAAATCAGGGGTAGATTAGAGGATCTTTACAGTTTCTTCCAGCCCATAAGTTTTATAAATATGCAAAGTTTACATATAGAATGAGGGAGTTGGGATATTATAATAGCTTTAATACTTTATGGATTGCAAAGTGCTTTTCTCACAATAATCCTGAGGAAGGGATATCCTCATTTTGCAGATGAGGAACCAGACCACAAAAGGTCTAGAGGATCATAGTTTTAGAGATGGAAAGGATGTTAGAAGCCAAGTTAAAGTGGTCTGCCTGGGGGCACATAGCTAACATAACAAAATCGGGATTGAAACCCAGGTCCTTCCACATCTTAAAATCCCAAGAACTTTCCATTTCACTATGTGTCTTCCCAGCTCTACATCCCATGGTCCTGAGATGTCACTTGGAATGAAACATGGTGTAAATCTTAGGGGTCGGAATAGGGAAGGAAAGGTAGGGTTCCAGCTGTCCAGGATATTCACCTTCCTTTAAGACAACTCACAAAGCTCTAACTTACTAAAGTGACTTCCACTGCCTATGAGGACCATCTCATATGATCCACATTTCCATGTCTGCCTTGAAACCTAATATCCACTCTAGTCACATAACCACATGTTCAGCTATTGAGTAACAGAGTTAAAATCTGAAATGAAATCTTCTGACTCCAAAGTCATTTCTAGCTTTCCAAGTCTGTTATTTTGAGTGCAGCAACAAAATCTTGGCCATTACAGGCACGTTGCCCTTCTCCCCACTTAGCAAATTGTTATGGGGACCTACTGGGAACCACTAGCTGTACCTCTTCCCTGCTTTCAGAGATTTCAGCAGAAGTTTTAGAGAGAAGTCACAGCTAATTCCTATGCTTCAACTCATCCACCCTGAAGGAAAATGGTGAGTGGGAAGATTAATAGGGAGAAGGAAGGGAAGAGCTCATCAAATTCCCAAAGGCAGTGGAAGGTGCTGATGGAGAACTAACTCACCAGGGAGGAGGAGATGAGTGGAATGAACTCACCAGCAGTTGATTCATAGTGGAAGGCTGACTGCTAGAGGATACTCTTTGTGTGGAGGATGGGGTGGTGAGACCCAAGTAAAGGATCAAAAGTCTTAAACAGTCCAGGGGCATTCTCCCTGGGCCTGAAAGGGCCAGAAAGTTTCAAACATCCTTGTGGCCTTCTGACTGCATGTGAGAGACCAAGAGTCTCCCAAAGCTGGTGCTCGTCACTTCAGAAGAAGCAGCCACAGCTGTGGGCAAATAGGAGGACCCTGAATGGTGTTAAATGTCACAAAGGCAGCAAGGCAATGAGTCAGGGAAGAACCAGAGCAGAAGAGACTGGGGAAGGGATAACTCTCAGGTAGCAGTGACAAGAGGGGCCATCTAAAGGATAAAAGGCAGAGTCTTGAAATGGAGAATTTAACTTTGAGTCCTTCCCTCCTTAGAAGTCCCAAGCAGGTCAATACTCTAAATTATAGGGACTATGCAGGTCCCTGGGGGTAGATTTGCTCAATCAGGAGGGGGATTTCTCACTCTCTAGTGAACTCCAAGTCCTTTCCCTTTGTTGGGGGGTGGGGGTGGGCGGGACATATATGGGTAGTATTTTAAGGAGTATGCAAATCAACGTAGAGAAATAGCTGCCCCCCAGAAAGGGAAGGGTGTCCCTTGGACCCTCTGTGAGCGCCTGAGCAATTTTTTTTCTCTGCCCTTTACAGGGTAAATAAAACTATTCAATGTTAGATGTCTTGTAAGGCTAGCAGCTTGTATAGAGGATTGATGACCCCTCCCCCTTAAGGCCGTGCAATATGAGGACATTCCTAGTGGGAGCTAACGAGCTGGAGAAATTGAGAAATCCCCAAAGAGGCCCTTCAAATCAGGAAGGAGCCGCTGACACAAGGGTTACACAAATGTCTGTTATTAGGCTGACAGCTACCCTCGACCATTAATTGTTAAAACTTCAGAGGCTGCTCGAAATGCGAGTTATTTTCTGAGCTGCACCAGCAAAGACCAGAGCAACATTAACCAGGGTGAAGGCTAAGCCAAGGATTTCTTTGCTCTTTGGGCCAGATTTTCCCTGACTCTATTTTAAGCTGTGAGCCCTTGACTCACTTGAGTCAAGCAGACCTTGGAAAGTAGCAAGCACAAGAAGGAGTATGAGTAATAAGGTATGTTATCCTCCCAGGAAAATTCAAAGGAACAGGAGAGAGAGATCCTAGAGATGGCTGCTGAAGTGGGTAAATCAACATGGAAGAAAATGAACACAGGACTGGGACCTTAAACCAATCCAACGTTCTTAGTTTGACTGTTGTCTGTATGACCTTCAGTAAGTCATTTAGCTTATCTGGGCTTGTCTTTTCTCATCAGCATAATAATAATATTAATCTTTCCAATATTACAGTGACACCCAAGGAGGGATACAGTATCTCATTCATTTAACAGGTATTTTTTTCAATTTTAAAAAACATTTTTATTTAAAGTTTTGAGTTCGAAATTCTATCCTTCCCTCCCCTCCTCCCCTCCCTCCTGACTGAGATGGTAAACAATCAGATATAGATTATACATGGGCAATTATGCAAAACATTTTGTACAAGACTCAAATAAAAGAAAAAAAGAAGGCAAAAAATAGCATGATTCAGTCTGTATTCAAACAATATCAATTCTTTCTCTGGAGGTGGATAATAATAATACTCATCATTAGTCCTTTGGAATTGTCTTCAGCAAATATTTATTAAACACCCACCATATGAAAGGCCCTGGGCCAGGTGCTAGGGACACACAGGCAAAAAACAAAACAATATGCCTCTCCTCAAGGAACTTACATTCTGGTGAGATGTCTGAAGGAGAAATAATCATATCCATAGATAAATCAATTTAAAATATAATACAGGGGCAGCTAGGTGGTGTAGTAGATAAAGCACCAGCCCTGGATTCAGGAGTACCTGAGTTCAAATCTGGCCTCAGACACTTGACACTTAACTAGCTGTGTGACCCTGGGCAAGTCACTTAACTCCCATTGACATGCAAAAAAAAACCACCCAAACAAACAAACAACCCTGGGCAGGGTATTTTAAAGGGCAGCTAGGTGGTGCAGTGGCTTTGGATTCAGGAGGACCCAAGTTCAGATCCGGCCTCAGACACTAGACACATTTACTAGCTTTGTGACCCTGGGCAAGTCACTTAACCCTCATTGCCCTGCCCCCCCCCCCAAATGTATATAGCTCCTTGCAAACAAGTGCTGTAACTGGAAGGTGGTGTTATTTTGTGACCAGTAAGTTATTGGATTTAGCACTAAAAGGGATCTCTGAGGCTATTTATGGAATATAAAACCCTCAATTTATAGATGAGGACATCTAAAACTCTTCAGATATATACGTTATTTCCTCGAAAAAGTTATTTTTTTTCTTTTTTCTTTTTAGGGCAATGAGGGTTAAGTGACTTGCCCAGGGTCACACAGCTAGTAAGTGTCAAGTGTCTGAGACTGGATTTGAACTCAGGTTCTCCTGAATCCAGGGCCAGTGCTTTATTCACTGTGCCACCTAGCTGCCCCTGAAAAAGTTATTTATTAGGCAATGGGGGTTAAGTGACTTGTCCAGGGTTACACAGCTAGTAAGTGTCAAGTGTCTGAGGCCGGATTTGAACTCAGGTATTCCTGAATCTAGGGCCGGTGCTTTAACCACTGCACCATCTAGCTGCCCCAAATGTTATTTTTTATATTGTAAATATCCAAATTAACTATAAAGGACATATGAAGAAAGATACTATCTGCATCCAGAGAAAGAACTGATAAATTGAATTATGTATAGAATAATTCTACATATATGTACCTATACCTACACATACTGTGTGTGTATATCTATATCTATATCTATATGCACATATAGATATACACACCCACACCCACACCTGTTTATGTCTAATGGTAGTCATTTGTGGGGGAGGGTTGGGAGGAGGGAAGAAGAAAAAAATTTACGTGATAATTTTATTGTATATTTGAAAGGAATAGTAAATTGTGGTAGTAGTTTTGCAATTTCATGTACAATCATCTTTTTATTGTACTTTGCTACAGAAATTCTTGTTTTATTCCATAAATTAAAGTTAATAGATCACTTTCAAAAAATTTTATAGATAAGGAAATAAGGGCCCAAAGAGGAGAAATAATTTGCTCTAGGGCACACAGGTCATTAACAGATATTGCCTTCAAACTCAAACCCTCTTATTCCAGCTTTATAAAGTCCTCACCATGACAAGAGATAAGGCTTTTGGTGGGTAGTACCCAGACACCAAAGAAAACCTTACCTTTTAAATAAATCAACAGCTCAGTGCTGATACAACAACTAGAGGTCAACTCCTAGAGGTCATGGAGGGCAAATAAAGCAGGAAGCTCCTACATGCAGGAACCAAGTCTAGACAATGGCAGCCTCGGTGCCACTAATGCCCACATGCCTGCCTGCTTCCTGAAGGGAAGAGCCAAGAACACTGAAGCAGAGAGGGACCAGTAATGTCAGGAAGTCTCTGTCTCTCTGTTGCTGTTTTGAGGTGTCCTATAGAAAGACTTATTTTCAATGGTCTGGCTAGTCATTGATGTGTAATAAATAAGAGACCTCTGAGAATTTTCCTTCGTGTCTATGTCCCTAAAGCTATATTTGATATGAAGATAATAATAACTCACATTTATATAGCACTTTAAGGTTTACAAAACACTTTCCTCACAATAATGCTGGGTTTTTGTTTTTGTTTTTGTTTTTTTGGGGCAATGAGGGTTAAGTGACTTACCCAGGGTCACACAGCTAGTAAGTGTCAAGTGTCTGAGACCACATTTGAACTCAGGTCCTCCTGAATCCAGGGCTGGTGCTTTATCCACTGAGCCACCTAGCTGCCCCCTGAAATACTTTTAATCATGAACTCCCATCCAGTATGCTCCACATTTATCACTGACTACTGATAATGCGTGTTATGAAAACACATATTACTGATAATGTATGTTGTGAACACACATACATATGAACATGCTGATGATGTATGTTATAAACACATAACATATATGTGTTATGAAAAAGATTTACTGATAGTGTATGTTATGAACATCTGGTACAAAGCATCCCCCCTTAATGTTGGGGGCACACTCTCCTCCCAGGAGTCTGGATATATTAGGTTTCTGGGGAGAGTAGGTTCAAACTTAGAATACAATGGTAGTGAGGCATATGTGTAAAGATGTGGAAGGCAAATATCTTGACTCATGGCCCTGGAAGTCCTTTTCTCCTTTTGTGGAGATCTCATGGGACATGGCATCAGTGATGGACAGGAGGTTGGGAGAACCTTGTCTTTAGAAAAAATAGTAGGGCATTCAAATTTTAAGGATACTAGTATATGAAAAGTCAGAAATATTCTGTAACATGTGTTCCTAAAGGGGAAGGATAGGCAGCTAGGTAGCATGGTAGATAGAGAACCAGCTTTGGAGTCAGGAGGACCTGAGTTCAAATGTCACCTCAGATACTGACTAGCTGTGTGACCCTGGGCAAGTCAGTTAATCCCATTGCCTCAAAAAAGAAAGAAAGAAAAAGAAAGAAAAAGAAAGAAAGAAAAGGAAAGAAAGGAAAAGAAAAAAGAAACCAAATAAAGGGGAAGGGAGTTATCATAGAAAGATGATTGGGATAGAGTCAAGAAATTGGGGCTCAAAGCCCATCTCTGCCACTGAATTTCTGTTACTTAAAGCAGCGGTGTCAAATGCAAACAGAAACGGGGCAACTAAACATAAGGATCCCTGGTGGGTCACATACTGACTTAGAAAACCACAGATTAATATGATCTATGTTCTATTGTATTTTTACTAATTTTGTTAAATATTTCCCAGTTACATTTTAATCTGCTTCAGGCTCCACTGGGACTGTTGCTACCTTATTTGACACCTCTGACTTAGAGCAAACTGCTTTGCTTCTATGCTTTCAGATTAAGAAACTTGATCTGTGAAATGACCAACCACCACTACAGAGGACTGATGAGCAAGCCACCCACCTCCTGACAGAGAGGTGATACAGAATGAGACATATATTTTGGGGAATGGCTAGTGTGTGAATTTGCTTTGACTGTGTATATTTGTTATAAAGGCTTTGGTTTTCCTTTCCTTTTTCTCAATTTGGGGGAGTGAGGAGTGAGGAGTTGCAAAGGTTTTTGGCAATTGTTTTGTCCAGAAAAAGAAAAGAGAAGAGAAGAGAAAAGAAAGGACAAATAAATCATTTAAAAAACACATAATAATGAACAGAAGGAAGTTTAGAAGGAAACGATGAACAAAACAGCTTTTAAAAAGAAAATAATGATATAATCGTGGAAAATGGTAGGAATGAAGTAGGAATCACTTTCAGACTTCAACTATATTATAAAGCAGCAATCACCAAAAGCAGTTGGTCTTGGTTAAAAATTAGAAAATTTTTAGAATAGGGGCAGATAGGTGGCACAGTGGATAGAGCACTGTCCCTGGATTCAGGAGGACCTGAGTTCAATTGTGGCCTCAGACACTTGACACTTATTAACTGTGTGACCCTGGGCAAGTCACTTAACCCCAATTGCCTCACCAAAAAAAATATTAGAATAGAACTGGAAATTATTATTATTATTAGAAAAAATAGAATTAGAAATAGTATAACTCAACCCATTATTTCATAAACCCTAAAACATAAATTACTTAGGAATTACTAATAAGATAAGCACTGCTAGGAAAACTGGAAAGCTGTCTGGAAGAAATTAGTGGGGGCAACTTCTTATACCATTATTCCACAATAAATTAAAATGATACATAAACCAATTATTAAAGATCATTAAAAAATTGGAAGAAAAGCAGATCATATACTTATTACTGCTGTAAGTAAATGAATCCTTAACCAAAAAAGAATAGAAACAATTACAAAAGATAAAATGGATAATTTTTATTATATAGAATTGAAAAGCTTTTGTACAAACAAAATTAGTGCATCTAGGATAAGAAGGAAAGTGATAGACTAGGAACAAATTTTTGTATCAAATTTCCACAAAAAGGGTTTAGTATCTAAGATACATTAACAGCTAGCAGAAATATATAAGACCAAAAGTCATCCCCCCAATGAACAAACATCCGTCAAAAAAGTTGCAAACTATTAACAATGAGATGAAAGAATGCTCCAAATCACTAATGATTAGAAAAGTAGAAATCAAAAACAACTCTGAGGTTTCATTTCACACCCAGATAAATTGACAACGATGAAAAAAGGTAGGGATGGTTAATGTTGGAGGAGGTGTAGCAAGAAAGCCACATTAATATATTGTTGGTAGAACAATGAATTAGTACAACTGTTTTGTAGAACAATTTGAAATTATGCAAATAGGCTAAAATATCCATACCCTTTCACACAGAGATTCTATTCCTAGGCATATATCCCAAGGATGTCATTGACAAAAAGAAATGTTCCATGTGGACCAAAATATTTATAGCAACACTTTCTGTGGTAGCAAAGAATTGGAAACAAAATAGATGCCTATCCAAATTGAGATACATGAGTGCAATGGAAGATTACTGTGCTGTAAGAAAATTATGAATGTGATTAATTTAGAGAAGTGTGGAAAGATTTACTTGAAATGATGCAGTGAAGTAAGCAGAGCCAAGGAAACAATGTATCCAATGACTACAACAACATCTGTAGAATGTTGCAAAATTACAAGGATCAAACTTGGCCCCCAAAAAGAGATGAGAGAAAACAACTCCCTCTACTCCTTTGCAGAGGTAAGAAGTGGGGAGGACAGGAGTCCACGACGTAGAACATTATTTGCTTGCTGTTTTTTTCTCTTCTTCCTCTTAAAAAAATTGTTATGTAGCCCCAGACCCAAAGCCCACCGGTATCAGACTCTCTCCTTATTGGTAGAGATGAATGTGCCGCCCTAGGTGAGGGGTGGGGTGGAGTTGCTACGCTCCACTCTTTTCTATCTTCTGTCTTCAGATCTTCAAGCTGCTTCAGGTGCTCCTTCCAGCTTCAAGAGAGAAGATGAAGGAAAAGACTCAGGGAAGAAGTCAACATGAGAGGAGCTGGTAGTCTCCATCACATCACTGTGCCCAGCTCACTGCACTAGAGACAGCAGAGAGTTTGCCTAGGTGAGATCCAGGGCTCTTTCTCTCCTGGCTGAGCTGATTTACCTCACTACCAATGGGAGAGATGCTTTACTTTGTATTGTCCTCTATATATTCTCCTATGTATACATTCTCTGATTTCTGTTCTACTACAACTTGGATAAATGGGTTCCTTTGCTATTCACTATGTGTGTTCACTGTGAAACCAGTATTTGGTAGAAAGGGAGTCAAACCTTGGAGATAAAGCCTGGGATCCCCCTCTCCCCAAATAATAATTGAAAGCAATTAGAAGATAGATTGAATTTGATCATATCCCCTAGACTTAAAATATGGGTGCCTAGGTGGTACACTGGATAGAGTGCCAGGCCTAAAGTCAGGAAGACTCATCTTCCTGAGTTTAAATCTAGCCTTGGACACTTACTAGCTGTGTCGCTTTACCCTGTTTGCCTCAGTTTCCTCATTTATAAAATGAGCTGGAGGAGGAAATGGCAAACCATTTCAGTACGTTTGCCAAGAAAAACCTAAATGGGGTCACAAAGAATTGGATATGACTGAAATGACTGAACAACAAAAAGATCAACAATATCTAAGTGAGCAAAAAGATACAATTTTCTAGCCCGGTAGTCCCACTCTCTGAGGAGAGCATAGTGGTCTCTGGCCCCAATTTCCTGTTCCCCTCCTGGCAGAATTAAAGTCTCCCTTGGAGAAGGGGGTGGGGTAGAAGTGGCTAGAGATGTCTACTCTGGCTCCCTTCTAGTCAGTCATACAATGACACTCCCATGCTACACATAGGGGGATAAGCCCTTACCATACATGGGCCCACTCTATAATTATAAAGGTTGGCTCTCTGGGAGGGATGGATACAGGGAGAAATGTAGGCAATATTTTAAAAAGCTATAAATAAAAATGTATTTTTTAAAAAGGAAGTAAAAAAATAAAAAAAGGAAGTAACATTGAATTTTATTACTTAAAAAAAATCAAGCCATATACAATAGAGATTCATGGTTTCATGTATAATTCTCACCTGCTTTACTTTGTACCTAGAAACACTCATTTTATTTGATATCAAGTTCAGAATAAAAAAAATTTAAAAGAAATTCTTTCAGATAATAACTATATGATTTCCAATGTCCCTTTAACTTTAAATCCTATGAACCTCTAAGAAAGGAGACTGGCTTCCTTAACTCAATGTGTCATAATTCCTGGTTTCTATGAGTAATATTCTAAATGGAAGATTTAATAGTGTGAAGTAACACCACTAATCTTAGAGTCAAAAGGCCTCAAATCTGAGTTCTGACTTAGATAGTTAGGCCACCTTAGGGAAGTCACTCACCCTCTAAAGCCCCTTCTAGCTTTTTTTTTTTTTTTTGAAGTGAGGCAATTGGGGTTAAGTGACTTGCCCAGGGTCACACAGCTAGTACGTGTTAAGTGTCTGAGGCTGGATTTGAACTCAGGTCCTCCTGACTCCAGGGCCGGTGCTCTATCCACTGCGCCACCTAGCTGCCCCCCCTTCTAGCTTTAAAAACCTTTGTGACTCTGTGATTATATCTCTGATTTGAGCTGTGTTTATGAACCAAGTGTGAGAGTTAGATTGTATTCCAAAGGCAGATTAAAAGCCCCACTCTTACTAATGCTTTTCCTTTTTGGGGGGTGTGTGTGATGCAATTGGGGTTAAGTGACTTGTCCAGGGTCACACAACTAGTAAGTGTCAAGTGTCTGAGGTCATAATTTGAACTCAGGTCCTCCTGACTCCAAGGCTGGTGCTCTATCCACTGTACCACCTAACTGCTCCACTAATGCCTTTTCTTTAAAAAAAATTTTTTTAAGTATGTTCTATTGATTCTCTTTCCTCTTTTTGAAAAACATAACTGTCACTTCCCATTGACTGCTGTTCCCTCTTCCTCCACAAAGAGCCCTCCCTTATAACAAATAAGTATAATTAAACAAAATAAATAGACCATGTCTGAAAATGAGTCCACTATCTTCTCCTGAGAGGTGGGGGTGGGGCATGTTTCATCATCAGTCTTCTGAAGCTATGATTGATCAGTTACTTCATTGATCAGAGTTCTGATGTCTTTCAAAATCCACATTATTTTGAGCACCATACAAATTATTGTCCCAGCTCTGCTTGTTTTACTCTGTCTCATATAAATCTTCCTTAGTTTCTTGGAATTTTTCGAATCTCTTACGATGAGACATTGCATTACTTTTCCATGCCATGATTTGCTCATTTGCCCCAATTAATGAGCAGCCACATCATTTCCAGTTTTTTGCTACTACAGAATGTGCCGCTGTAAATATTTCTGCATGTGAGGGACTTTTCCCTCACTCTGCCTTTGACCTTCTTGGGGTATATGCCTAGTACTGGTATCACTGGATCAAAGACACATCCAGTGTAGTGACTTTGGGCTCCCCTGAAACCAAGAACACAGCTCCCCAGCATGTCTCCCCTCACCTCCATCTTGCCAACAGCAACTGGCTGGGGTAAAAATAGGACCTGTCCCACACACAACTGACGGGCTTCTCGAGTCAACAGTTCTTCAGCTGCTGACTATTGGTGCCTTATTCTTCTTAGGCGCCATCGCTAGAGCCCAGCTGCTCAGGACAGGTGCTCCGCCTTGTTGGATACTTGGTGGGTATTCTGAGTCTTTAGTTTGGAAGGAATTTCAATTATAGCAGCCTCCAAATGAGTACTATGTTAGAGATCCTAAAATCCCTAATAATGATGATAATAATAACTAGCATTTATATGGTGCTTTAAGGTTTACAAAGTGCCATGTATATGTTACCCCATTTTATCCATGAGGTAGGTACTATTATTATTCCCGTTTTGCAGACAAAGAAACTGAGGCAGACAGGCTAAATGACTTGCCCTGTGTCACACAGCTAGTAAGTATCTGAGGCCACTATATTCTATCTACTACACCAACTGTTGGAGTAGAACTTCTGAATGGATCCCTTAGTCCTGTCTAATGAAGCCAGTCAGGGAAGTAGAAAAAACAGAGGACTTCATGTAACAAAAAGGGGGATGGTATTTTGACTTTACTACTTTACTAGCTTCTAGGCAGCTGGGTGGTGCCAGAGTGCAGAGGGTGCTGGGCCTATAGTCAGGAAGACTTACTAGCTGTGTGACTTTGAGCAAGTCACTTAACTTGTTTGCCTAGGAGCAGCTAGGTGGCTCAGTGGATAGAGTGTTGGGCCTGGAGTGTCTGTGACCAGATTTGAACTCTGGAAGATGAGTCTTCCTGACTCCAGGGCCAGCACTCTGTACTATGGTGCCACCTAGCTGCCCTCTAGAAGACCTGAGTTCACTGACCTTAGTCACATACCAATTGTGTGACCCTGGCCAAGTCACTTAACCCTGTTTGCCTCGGTTGCCTCATCAGTAAAATGAGCTGGAGAAGGAAATGACAAACCACTCCAGTATCTTTGCCAAGAAAACCCCAAAAAGGGGTCACAGAGTCAGACATAACTGAAAAACAGCTAAACACCTTCTTGACTAAAGGCCCAGAGCTCTATGCATCACCTACCTGCACCCCAGAGTTTTATATAAATGTGAATTATTATTTACTGGCTGTGTGTGACCTTCAGCAAGACATTTAAACTCTCTGGTCCTCCATTTATTTCCTCATCTATAAAGTGGGAACATTAATACCTGCCCTACCTACCTCATAGTTTTGTAAGATCAAATGAGATAGGGGGCAGCTAAGTGGCACAGTGGATAAAGCACCAGCCTTGGATTCAGGAGGACCTGAGTTCAAATCCAGCCTAAGACACTTGACACTTACTAGCTGTGTGACCCTGGGCAAGTCACTTGATCCTCACTGCTCCACCAAAATAAAAAAAAAAAAGATCAAGTGAGATAATGTTTGTGTGAAAGTACTTTGAAAGGTTAAAAAGTGCTATGTAAGGTATTTTATAAGCCGGAGCAATAACTTCACTTAGGGCACTGGGGGATGGGGCAGTGCCCTTTTTGGGGGTGCTGAAGTTCCATTTAGAAGTCCTCCTGTCTCTCTCCCTACCCTTGGGCACTCACACACACACACACACACACACACACACACATCATGTTTTTACAGGGCCCATTCATATAAAATTCCTGTGTATGGCCTTGATGTGGGTGGATATCATAGAGCAAAAAGTAGCAAAAAGTACCCTGTTACTCACTGACTTCTCTCCCTAATCCCTCAAGCCCTTATCTTATCATTGGAACAGGCAGGTTCTCCATAAGCCTGCCTCTGCTACTCTGTTGGGAGGCTTGGTTTCTCAGGAATAGAACAGGAGGGGCGTTGTTAGGACATCCATTTAACAGAAGGACCTTCTAAAAGAAGTGCCTTGGCTGGGCATAATATTAGCATGTGAAATAATAGCCTTCCCATTTAAAAACCATGACTGCACTTGCTTTTAATAAAATGACCCTATGATTTCTCCCTGCCTGGCTCATTCCTCATACATGGTCACTAATTCATGAGGCTGAGGAAAGCTAGGCATGTGCCAGATGGTGTTGAATGTGTATTCCAGTTATTCTGATGTTTACTTCAATGTTTGTTGAATTCAGACTTTTCATAGTATTATAAATCTAGACAGGGAAGGAAACTCAGAGGACCTCTATTCATACTCCTTTTTTTTTTAAATTTTTAAAAATTTTTTACAGATGGGAAAACTGAGGTGCAGTGATTTGCCTATAGTCACACAGCAAGTAAACATCAGAGGCAGAATTTGAACTTGGGTCCTCTGACTTCATTTTCCACTATACTCTTTTTATCACTCTATACAAGTCCTTCACTGTGACTTACTGCACTACAATTCTCTTCCTAGGAGCTGGGGTACTTCTCCCTTGCTTCTGGGTAGTTGTAATTGTTGCCCCTATTATTGTTCAGTCATTTCAGTCATGTCTGACTCTTTGTGACCCCATTTGGGGTTTTCTTGGCAAAGATACTGGGGTGGTTTGCCATTTCCTTCTCTGGCTCATTTTTACCAATGAGAAAATGGAGGCAAACAACGTTAAGTGACTTGCCCAGGGTCACACAGTAAGTGTCTGAAGGCAGATTTGAACTCAGGTCTTCCTGATTCCAGGCCTGGGACTCTATCTACTGCACCACCTAGCTATCCCAACTGTTGCTGCTACTCTTCCTAAAATGTCAGAGATCTTGGCTCTCCAAGCCCCACTCAGCCACTATGTCCTACTCTATGACTATTCTTCTTTTAAAAACCAAAGTATATCTGTCAAACACCTGACTAACTAAAACTAAATGTTGCCATTATCAGCAGGACACATCCTATTGACCCAGAGTCCTCTCTTCAGTCCTGCCTCCCTGTTCCCTTCTTTCCTGAGGGGGAGCCTCATGCCTGTGTTTCCATTACTTTCCATCTTCACTCATCTTAAAGACACTCCTTTCACAGCTAGACCTTCTTCTGTTCATGGATGGGCCCTGTCAAAGGGATGATATCAGGTGGCTTTCAGTAGACTATTAGTAGTATGAGTTATCTCTTTCCCAAATGTCTTTTCTGCCCATATCACTGAATTAGTCTCTCTGTCTCTCTCTGTCTGTCTGTCTCTCTCATCTCTCTCTTGTCTTTCTCATCTTCTCTCTCGTCTTTCTCATCTTTCTCATCTTTCTCTCTCATCTTCTCTCTCTTCCTCCTCTCCTATCTTCTCTTTCTCCCATCCCCTATCCCCCCTCTCTCGCCCCACATCTCCCTCTCCTCCTTTTCTCTCTCTTTATGCCCTGTGTCTCTGTCTCTCCCCCCAACCCCGTCTCTCTCTCCACCTCTCTGTCCCCCTCCTCTCCTCTTTCTCTTTCTATGTCTGCCTCTGTCTCTCTCTCTGTCTTGTGTCTCTCAAGCTGTCTCTGTCTCTTCCTGTTCCCCCAATATGCAACCAACTGTGGAAGCAGAGAGTCTACCTCAATGCAGGAAGAGGCCAAATAAAAAAATCACCTCTACTCTTCCAGCTTTACCATTGCCTATTAAACCAGCTACTGTTAAGCATACTGCTTACTGAATTGTACTTGATGAATAGCTTCCAGATTCCTTTGTAACAGCTTCAGCCTACAAGATGGTTAGTTTTTCTTAGCCTTCATTAGCTAGCCTACAAGTTATCCCACTACAGGATTAGGCCCCTCTACCTGAGAAAGATGCTGAGAGACTGGCTAGGTGTTTTTTGTACCCAGATCCCCTGGGGTGCTCCTCTGACAGTCACCTGATCAGAGTGAAGATGAGTGATTCTTCTTCCCCTTTCTCACATGCTCCATGCAGTGATTCAAATGAGCAAAGGGGGAATGGGATGATTTACTTGAGTTTAAACTGATTGATCTACTCGAAATTTTCCTTCAATAGCCCAACAATATTTCCACATTTGCTCCATTGCCAATCAAAACAAAGAAAGCCATGCACCAGCCTCAGTGCAGTCCCTTGTCAACACATGGGTTGATTTTATCCAAATGGCTAAATTTGTAATTGTTAATATCTTCTTGGTATAGTATGATTTAGGTATGGGTTGAAATTTACCCTTTTAAAGGACACTGCAAAGCAATTATAAAGCAACTGCTGAAAGACTTTGCAACCACATATTATGAATCACTAACACTACTGCTAAATACCAAGGTCTTTATTTCTGAACACCTGAATCCCACTGTTGCCCCTGGGGAGTTTGAAGCAAGAAGACCAGGGCAGTTAGGTAGCCTAGTGGGTAGGGTTCTGTACCCAGAGTCAGGAAGAACTATGTTCAAACCCAGCTTCAGATACTTAATAGGTACTAGATGCTAGACCCTGAGCAAGTCACTTAACTTCAGTTTTCTCATCTGTAAAATTGGAATGATAATGGCACCTACCTCTCATGGTTCTTGTAAGTATCACATGAGACAATATTTACGAAGTGCCTGGCACAGAGTATGCACTATATAAATGTTAGCTATGAGTAATGGTAACCTCTCCCCTGCCCAAAGAAGAGAATCAACCACTTCAGGGTGAAGAGGTTGTAAAGACACTCAGTAATGTCTACCACCTTCAGGATATAAAGATCATACATTAAACCCTCATGGCTAGTCCAGACCAAACATTAAGCCCTAATGGTTAATCACTTTTCTGGGGGAAATTGCAAAAAGGCTGGCTGGCAATTAAGATCTAAGGTTTGGAACAGCTGACTGTTCTTAAAGGGCTGCCTGCAACTCCCTACCTCAGTGGCTGATAAAGAAACACTCAAGGTTTCTGCCAACAAACAGATACATCTAGTGATCTCTCACTGACCACTCCTCTCTCTAAAGAGGAAATTATTCTGAACTCAAAGGAGAAACGGTAAACCATCACATCTGACTAGCCTCATAACCACACATTGTGCCACAAATATGTCCTTTCAGAAATTATCCAATAGGTATTCTAGCATTAAAATAAGGCTGGAACAACTGATGTACAAATTGCCTTCAATGATGCTGTTCTTTATGATATTTTTGAATTTTAAAGGGAATGGATATAGCCGGGGTTGTGTTGGCAAATGTTTAACAATGGGATTGTAAGAATAAAAAGTACACACAACACACTTTTAAGTTTAATCTGCATTATTAAGATTTTCTCCAACACGTTCTTAAGTTTAGACAATCAACAAAGCAACAAAATAAGCCTGGATTTGCAGTGTTTGTCAGTTTCCAGAGTGTAAATGCTCACACTGAAAATTTTGCGATCAACTCTTGAGAACTGGTTTGAACTGGCTCCAGCACACCACTGGAATAGTTGTAATACCTGGTCCTGGTCCTTTGGGTGGGGTAGATTTTAAAATGGGGGAAAGGTAGTTATAAAGTCTTCACTAGGAGTTATAAAATTTACCCTGCTTGTGACAGTCTTTCACATTTCTTTCCAATCCCCTCTTTGCAGCAAAGGTACAGCTATCTAATTGTCAGGGATAACTCAGATTTCTGACCAGCATCTCTGGGCACTTATTGCCTGGAAGAGTTAATCAAGATTTAATAGGATGGGGCAGCTAGGTGGCGCAGTGGATAAAGCACTGGCCCTGGATTCAGGAGGACCTGAGTTCAAATCCGGCCTCAGACATTTGACACTTACTAGCTGTGTGACCCTGGGCAAGTCACTTAACCCTCATTTCCCCACCCCCAAAAGATTTAATAGGATGAGCAGTAATTATCAAAACAATCTGGTACTGACTAAGAAATAGGTAGATCAGTGGAATAGAATAGGTACAAATTACACTATAGTAAATGACTATATTAATCCAGTACATGATAAATCCAAGCTTTTGGAACAAAAACTCATTATTTGACAAAAATTGCTGGGAAAACTAGAAAACAGTATGGCAGAAACTAGGTATAGACCAATATCTCACACTGTATACTAAAATAAGATCAAAATGGGTACATGATTTACATATAAAGGGTGAAACCACAAGCAAATTAAGAGAGCATAGAATAGTTTATCTTTCAGATTTATGGACAGAGGGAGAATTTAGGACCAAAGAAGATAGAAAGAGCAATAGAAAATGTAAAATAGATGATTTTGATTATCTAAAATTAAAATACTTTTGCACAAACAAAACTAATGCAACTAAGCTTATAAGGAAAGCAGAAAACTGGGAAAGAATTTTTGAAACAAGCATCTCTGATAAAGGCCTCATTTCTCAAATATATAGAGAACTCAGTCAAATTTATAAAGAAAATACAAGTCATTCCCAAATTGATAAATGGTCAAAGCATATGAACAGGCAGTTTTCAGACAAAGAGATCAAAGCTATCTATAGTCATATGAAAAAATACTCTAAATCACTAGTGATCAGAGAAATGCAAATTAAGACAACTCTGAGGTATCATCTCACACCTATCAGAGGGGCAAATATAACAAAAAAGGAAAATATTTGATGTTGCATGGGATGTAGGAAAACTGGGATGCTAATCCACTGTTGGTGGAGTTGTGAAAAGACCCAACCATTCTGAAGAGCAATTTGGAACTATGCCCAAAGGGCCATAAAACTGCATAGCCTTTGATCCAGCAATACCACTGCTAAATTTATATCCCAAAGACATTCCCAAAAAGAGAAAAAGACCTATTTGTACAAAATTATTTATAGCAGTTCTTTTTGTAGTGGCTAAGAACTGGAAATCAAAGGAATGCCCATCAAATGGGGAATGGCTAAACAAGCTGTGATATATGTTTGTAATGGAATATTATTGTACTATAAGAAATGATAAGCAGGATGATATCAGACAGGCCTAAAAAGACTTATATGAATTGATGTAAAGGAATTGAGCATAACCAGAACACTGCACAGTGATAGCAATATTGTTTGATGAAGAACTGTGAATGATAGCTATTCTCAGCAATATAGTGATCCAAGACAGTCCCAAAGTACTGATGATAAAGCATACTATCCACCTTCAAAGAAAGAACTGATATTGATTCAACACAGACTGAAGCATGCTATTTTTCACTTTCATTTGTTTCTTTTGAGTTTTCTTATACAAAATGACTAATATGGTAATGTTTTACATAATTGTATATGTATACCCTATATCTGATTGCTTGCCACCTCAGGGAGGTGGGGAGGGGAGGAATGGAAGGGGGGATAAAATTTGGAATTCAAAACTTTAAAGAAAAAATGTTTATTTATGGTTTTGGGTGAGGCAATTGGGGTTAAGTGACTTGCCCAGGGTCACACAGCTAGTAAGTGTTAAATGTCTGAGGCTGGATTTGAACTCAGGTCCTCCTGACTCCAGGGTCGGTGCTCTATCCACTGTGCCACCTAGCTGCCCAAAAATGTTTATTATTTTAAAAAATTTAATAGGATGCCTTTGAAATAGGGATCCAATTACAGTGTCGATCTGGAATATACATAAACTGATTGGAACAATTAGAACAAGCAACTGACTGTAAGTCAAGAGCAAGAGCCCAAATGAATCCATTCTGGGTACGTATGTGAGAGCTCCATATAATTTCTGCACTAGACGACCACACAAGCATCCTTTGACCCCAACTAACAGGTGAGATGGTTGAGCAGCCATTCGATAAGTTTTGTGAATGACCATCTATGAACCAGCCCTGATGACCTCTTTCATTAATATTGGCCTTAAAATTTGTAGAACAAATCAGAAATCTTTTCTGACCTAGAGACATGGAGTTAGGCCCAGAGGTTTTCAGGATGAGAGAGCAGCCACTCACGATTCAGCTTCCTTAATGATCTTATTAAAGAAGCATGGGTCTCAATGTAGATGGCTCTGCCTACACTGTTGGAGGGATGCGTGCCTGTAGAGTTGGGTAGTTCTTTGTGACTTGTGGGAAACTAAGACCCTAAGGAAGTTTAGTTGATTGTTATAAATTCTCCTGGAATAATACCAGATATTTGATATGGAATGAGAAATCAATGGATATTCATTCTGACCTTCGCAATGATCTAGTTAAAAATACTGTTAAGTACACAGGGGTCTAGTTCCTACACTTGATAAAACTTGTTGAGTCAAAGAAAGAAAAGTAAGCACAATCTCTGAATGTGAGTTATTTCAGGCCAAAGAGAACTGCATTGGAACTATTGATATAAAGAACTCAAAATATCTATTTTATGATTGTTCCATCCTGATCCCAGATAGCTTTACTCCTCTTAAGTAGCCTTTTGGGTTTAGGAGATTAAAGGACTAGAGAGTCAAATATATTTGAAAAGTTGGCCTTTGTCTCCACCAAAATAGAGCTTCTTTTTCCATCTTTACCTATATAGCCTATAAGAATATTATGAAACAAGCTGATTGTTAAATTTTTAGTGCAAACATTTATACCTCCAAAATCAGCTAATTTTACATATTAGGGCTTGATTTATTGTTTGTCAATTGTCTGGACTTGAGAAAGTGATGGAGAAATGTTAATAACAAAGATTAAACTTTAAGGTGTACAAGTGTATATTTTTGGAGAACTGGTTATTAAACATTTACCAGCATAGCCCACCCCTGCCTGTAACTTTTAATAAGTAATGTAATAAGTTCGGGTAATGCCTCAACCCTATTATTATGCCTCTTGGTATATTGCTATAAGAATAAGAACTGTTCTCATCTTTACTTCATTGCTTTATTGCATCTACTATATTAATGTAAAATGCAAAAATTCTACCTTTAATATGGGACCAACTAGTACAATTTACCTCACAGGTAATTATATGCAAAGTAAAGAAGCAAAATATTTTTCTACAAAAAGTACTGGGCAGGGGGAGGGGGGAGGCATATAGCACAAAGGCCTGTCTTGTGTTGCAAAAATTAAGAGTGTCCTTGGTCTCCCTAGGCTTCACTGAATTGCTGATTATCTAATCTAGAATTTCAGAATCTGTTTAATTCCCTGAGAAGTCAGAATCTTTGAACAGATCAAAAGAGAGAAGAATCTTTGTTTCTGACAGGTCAGATCTTCCCTAAAGGGTGTACCCACATCACCACTGTTAGCTTTATTTTAAAAAGTACAAGTGAGGGGCAGCTAGGTGGCGCAGTGGATAAAGCACTGGCCTTGGATTCAGGAGGACCCGAGTTCAAATCCAGCCTTAGATACTTGACACTTAACTAGCTGTGTGACCCTGGGTGAGTCACTTAACCCTCATTGCCCTGCAAAAAAAAAAAGTACAAGTGAAAACTGTGTATATTTGTTCTTTAGCTGCTGCAATATTTTTTCATTTTTTAATAATTACTATAAAATATGAATTTAAATTTGCTCAAATTGGAGAGATTTCTGATTAGCAGAGGCCAGAATAGCTCTCAAAAAATGCTTGTACAATAATAACTGTATTTCTGATGGATTTTTATGAAAATGTAAAATTCTATAACCATAATTGTAATTATTATTTTCCTCTTGAGCCTGAGGAGAATGATAATGGTGATTGAAAGGGGTAAATGGTAAGGAAGATAGTGCAACTTCCCCTTTCCCTATGTGTCCCTTCCCCTAGGAAGTTTCTGTGAAGAAGAAATAGATTGATGTGACAATGAGAGAATAGGCATTCAGATTCTAAGAATTCACTAGTCTTCCTTCGTCCTTAGAGAATATTTCCTGTCAGCCATTCTGTTCTGCACAGTGCAGAAGATTCTGCCAGTTTTTGTCACTTGTGCCCTTGGAATTGAGAACTTCCAGTGGATTGCCCTGAGAACCTTGAGCTTGAACATGGAGCCAGAGCAACCAAATGGAGAACATAATTTAGAGAGGAAGTCTGAAATAGGCAGCAGGATAGCTTCCAAGAAAACCTCAGCAGGCAAGGTGAAGGCCAGGAGATCAACTTGACCCTGGCATATTCCCTGGTTTCTTCCTTGCTTTCACTGTTTCTTTCAGTCTAGGACCCTAGAAAGCATTCGTTCCTCATCTCCTTTCCATGACTTAGCAGGTAAAGAGCTGTGATATGATTGGCCAGAGCCTCAGAGCAGGAGTTCTTAATCTGTTTCTTTGTCTTTTTCTTCAATGTTAAATAAACTCCATGACTAAAGAAAGTTGATTGCCTGTGTAATATAAACATAGAGGGTTGAGACTGAGCCAGGAAACCTCCTAGTTGCAGGAATAGGGTATTTTTTATATCCACTTTGCCAAGAAAGCCCCAAATGGAGTCACGAAGAGTCAGGCACAACTAAAAAATGACTGAGCAACAACTAGACTAGAACTCAGAACCCTAGAATTCAAAGCTTGGTCAGCAAAGGTTCCTTTCTAGCTTGAGTGTTCATTTGGCTTGGGGTTAAGAGGCATGTGCCACCATACTGGAACGGACCATTTGACCCTGTATCAGACAGACATTGGGAATCTTACCACTTGAGGGGGGGAGTGCAAATTATATATTACATTCACTAATGAGTTAAATAATGAAGTGACAGCCTGTCTTTCAGTAGGCTAATGAACTAGTGTGGGCTGCTACTTAGCAGTTCAAGTCACATGGGTTAGCTACCAAGTGCATATTCAATCTATGTCTGTGCCACCTAAGAAAAATGACATTAACTTGTCCCCCCAAAATAAGTCTATCTGGTGGGGGAGCAGGTACAGGAGAAGGGAAGTTATAGGAGTTATAGCAAGAGATAAGGCTAAGGGAATTTCCCCATATTCCCATTTTCTAGGAAGACTGGAGGAAATATTGGAGGAAAGGAATTTGAATTTCCTTATTTGAAGGAAGATAGCAGTAGAATGTTATCTCTAAGTGTTATGAGGCTGAAAACTATTTGAAGGGTGGAGTTGGTGTCTTACTTCATCTTTCTATTATAAACACCTAGGTTGCCTTATCTGTAGCAGGCAGTTAGCAAATATAGTTTGAATTTAATTAAATAATCCATCATAAATTCCTTAAGGGCAAGGAGGTTGTCAGTCATCAATTCTCTTACCCAACTAACACATTGCCCTGTAACATAATAGACACTTATTTGTCATTGAATGTTGAAGTGTCCTAGTATTGCTGAAGGAAGACTGAGAATGAGGGTGGGGTTGGGATGATACAAGATGACTTTCAACAAGGTGACCAAGTCCCCACCCTTTTTTCCTATTGTGAAAGAGACCCTTTTCTTCTCCTCTATAGTTTTTTTTTTCTCCTGTGTAGGAGGAGAGCCGCTTGGGAGACAAATTAATATCTCATCTATAAATACATTCATTTCACAAGCTCCCGCAGCCTTGTTATCTTTTAGAAGATGAATATGTAATTTTGTAGATGGATATTTTGGTTTTCATACTTAGAGTGTTCATTTCACTTAGCCATGTATGTGCCTGTTAACTCTGTTATAGCAGCTAAACTGCACATGTGCAGATGTGTACAGATAGCATTTTGGCACTAGTCTGATCCCAGATATGCTCAAGGGTATTTCTATATGAATAATTGACTTAAGCACGGGTGCTTCCAGACTGCCTTAACCTACAGTTACCAAGTAGTTCTGTGTGTCTGCAATGGAATCCAGTTCTCCCCTTCATTCTCCTCTTCTGCCCAATCCTCCCATACCAACAGGAAGCTGCCTAGGATGAGGAAGTTGGCTCATGGAGAAGATGTGTTTACTGCCCAAACTTGTCCAAGCAAGGCAAGTGTTGTGCCAAGGGTGTGGCTGGTGCAGCCCTGGCCAATGAACTAACTGTGCCAAGCTAGTCAGTGCCAAGATGAGGGTCTAAGAGCCTAGGCCCATAATCTGCTCTTTTCAGCTAGATATCATATACCTTTGGTTGACCTAAACCTTTTGTGTGAGCCCACTAGGCTTGTCAGCCTACTGAGTCATTTCCTGACTATTCCCCATTATGCCCCTGCGTTGCAGGAGGGTCTCCACTGCACATTTGATTCTGGACCCTCCACTTTCTATTTCCCCCAAGTCTTCCTCAGGTGTCACATTGCACTTTATTTGAACTTTCCTAATCCACAAATATTATTGTGTATAGTTCAAATCCAACCTCAGGCACTTACTATAAAATGGGGGTAATAATGGCATCTACCTCCCAGGGTTGTTGGGAGGATGAAATTAAATAATATTTGTAAAGTAATCATAATTACTATTAGTTAATCATCATTACTATTATTAGTGCAACCCATACCTGAATAAGAATCCTGTCTACAACGTACCAGACAAGTGGTCATGAAGATGTTGGGAGATAGATGAAGGGGAAAACTCATCCATTACCTCTCAAGGCACTTTTAGATAGTGCTAGTTATTAGCTTTTCTTCACAGAAAGGCAGAATTTGCTTATTTATAACTTTCATCTACCCTTTGCTCCTAATTCTGTCTTTCAGGGACAAGTAGACTGTCTCCTCATATGAATAAGTCTTCTTCCACACTACAATCCTTTAAATGCTAGAAGAAAGCTATCAAATTCCCCCAAGTCTTCGTTTTCTTGGTTAAATATCCCCAGTTTATTTATTAAACTTATTTTAATTTTTTTTTTCAATAAGAAAAATTCATTTTCTCTTCCTTTTGCCTTCCCCCATGGGAGAAAAAGGAAAGAAAACAAAACCCTTATAAAATATACATAATCAAGAAAAATAAATTTTTGCATTGACTACATCTAAAAAATATCTCTCTCTGTACCTCGAGTCCATCAACTATATGAGGTGGTTTGTACCACGCTTCATTATTGGTCTCCTGGAACTGTGGTTGGTTATTGCATTGATCAGAGTTATTAAGTCTTTCAAAGTCATTAAAATGTTGTTATTGTATAAGTTATTGTCCTGGTTCTACTATGTATCAGTTCATAAAAACATTCCCAGGTTTCTCTGAAACCACCTCCTTCATCATGTCTTATAACGACCATTTTCTATTACATTCATGCACCATAATTTGTTTAGCCATTCCTCAATGAACAAGTACTCTATTCCTTAAACCCTTGATCCTGGTAAGCCCAATTGAATTGAGCTCTGCTAAGAAAGATAGTCAAGGGGCAGCTAGGTGGCACAGTGGATAAAGGACCGGCCCTGGATTCAGGAGGACCTGAGTTCAAATCCATCCTCAGACACTTGACACTTACTGTGTGACCCTGAGCAAGTCACTTAACCCTCACTGCCCTGCAAAAAAACAAACAAACAAAAAAGATTAGTCAAGGAAACTAGTTAGGATGGAGATTAGAGTTAAGGAAACTAGTTAAGTAGGAGGTTAGAGAAACAGACCTTCAAAATCATTTAGTCTTACCCATTCCTATTATAGACAGGGAAACTGAGTACCAATGTACCCAGAGTCACACAGTGAATAAGTAACAGAGATGGGATTCAAACCAGGTCTTCTAACTTCATATTCATTGCTCTATTGCATCACACTGTCTTCAGTTCAATCTGGAGCTTAAAATGATGCTGATGTCAAATTGTCAACTAGCTTCCCCAGGATGTAAAGACCTTTTTGAGTGGGTGGTTCTGAAAATATTTTTTGAAAGGGGATCAGAGGTTTAGATAGACAAAAGATCTAAGAAGGAAGAACCTATCTTCTGGATTTGCTCAGATGTTCAAGGGGTCTTTAGCTAAAGGAATCTCAGGACTGTCATCTCAGAAGAACACCAAAAGGCCATGATAAGGTAGGGGAGAGAGAGGAGGTGGGGAGATGTATATTTTATGCCAGCAACAAGTTCTAGCTCTACCTGAGAAGTCCAGTGGGGTTAGTCAACCTGTGTGTCAACGTAGGAAATAATTAAGGATACTGCCCATCAGGTGTGGCAATCAGCTGATGAGTGGAAGTGAGTAGCAGTCAGCATCCAGGAATGATGGACAACCAAGGGAATGTGGAACTATCTCTCTTTCTTAGCAACATGCTCAGCTCAAGCTTTTCAAAAGTAGGTCAGAAGGAAATGATCCTGCTTAAGAAGCTCCTAATTATTTTCTCAGGCATAAACCTGTACCCCATGGGACAGGACAAAGAAGGGGAGGGGGATGAGGAGAAAGTGGTGAGGAATAACATTCATTCTATTCCTGGCAGGAATGAGGATATTGTGTTCAGTCAGCTTTCCTGCTTTTGGCAGAAAGCCCAGCTACCATGGGCGGGGGGATAGGGAGGGAGGGGATAGCTACTCTTGGATGGGGAGCTACTTAGAGAAAAAAGCAGGTGTAGCTGTAGGAAAACTGGTTGGCATCTCAAGCCACTAAGGGATGTGGATAAGGTGCCCTGGATAAAATCTATTAAATCCTCGAAACTGTCAATAGTCTTCATTTCTTAATTATCTAGTGCCATAGAAGTGCCCTAGGTACTTCAAGATCATTACAGAGAGAAAATCAACATTCTTGGCTTGTAGGAGTTTATGCTCTGGGGTCCCCCAAGGAATCTTAAAATCATTTATAAGAATTCCATCATCTTCACACATCTTACCACCATGAAATAACTGCCCTAGTGATTGGTGCCTCAAGGCCTCATCTTTTGTCTGTTTGAATAATCATCATAAATCCCTGTATAGTTATAAACTCCAAAGCATTTTCACATCCTGTGTAGTGCAAAGAACATTAGATCACAATGTTTGGGGAATGACTGAAAAAAATTATGTCATGTGAATGAAATGGAGTGTTACTGCAATGTAAGGAATGAAAAGCATGAAACTTTTCTGTGAAATGTGAAGACTTGTATGAATGATGTAGAGTGAAAAAAAATCAGAATAGCAGAGAATAGAAGTACCTGGCATGCTATGGCCCATGGGGTCATAAAGAGTCAGGGCACAACTGAATGACTGAACAAGAACAATAATGAAAGAAATCAGAACTAAAAGAACAAGATACAGAGTCTCCCCCAAAGGTCTGTCCTGGACCCACTTCTATTCTTGTGTACTATCTCACTTGATGGTCCCCATGGTTCAACTATCATCTCTCTTCAAGTACCACGCACTGGGCTAAGCAATGGAGATACAAAGGCCCAGGCTTCAAGGCATTCACATTCTAATGATGGAGACAACATATAGACAACTATGTACATATAAGACATATCATGTATGTGGGCAACAACTGCAGGAGGAAGGCACCGAGAGTTGTGGTGGTATTCCTAAACATCATTTTTCCAACCCTAACATCTTTCCTGAGCTCCACACTCACTTCCCTGACCACTTCTTGGATATCTCAGATTGCCCCATAGACATCTCCAACTCAATATGGCAAAAACAGAATTCACATCATTTCTCTTCCTACTCTCCCCTCTTCCAAATTTCCCTATTATGTAAAGGGCAACACCATCTTCCAGTCAATGAAGCTTTCAGTCTCTGTACGCTCTTGGCCATCCCACTCAACTCACTCCACATATCAGTGTGTTGTGGTCTTGACATTTCTGCCTTCACGTATCTCTTGTATTTGTTTTCTTATCTCTAATTTCACATAGCCACCACCTGATGAAGGCCCTGACTCTGAATACCTGGACTTTCAATAGTCTGCTGGCCTGATCTCCATGCCCTGTTTTCTCCCCACTCCAATCCATTCTGTCACTTAGCTGCCAAAGCTGACCTTCTTAAAGAACAGGTCTGACCACGTCACCATCCTGCTCATTGAGTAGGATTTACTATTACCTCCAGGGGCAAATATAATATCCTTTGTTTGGCACCTGGAATGTTTTCCCTCCCTACTTCAACCTCCTGTCTCCTCTGGCTTTCTCGCAAGACTGACCTCAAATCCTACCTTCTAAAGGAGGTTTTTCTCAGTCTTACCACCCCCACTATTAGTGCCTCCCCTCTGAGATTAACTCCCATTTATTATACATATATCTTATATGTACATAGTTGTCTGCATGCTGTCTTCATAGTTAGAATGTGAACTCCTTGTGGCCTGGGACTGAGTTTTTGCATTTCTCTAATTATTAGTGATTTGGAGCATCTTTTTTTGTGTGTGTTTTTTTGGTGCGGCAATGGGGGTTAAGTGACTTGCCCATCGTCACACAGCCAGTAAGTGTCAAGTGTCTGAGGTCAGATTTGAACTCAGGTCCTTCTGAATCCAGGGCTGGTGCTCTATCCACTGTGCCACCTAGCTGCCCCCTGGAGCATCTTTTAATATGACAATTGATAGTTTGTGTTTCTTCCTTTCTATTTCAGTAATCACTGAAATCTACCATATAGAACTTTTCTAAAACTCTATTCAGGTCTTTAACTTCTTATTTAATCTTTCTTTTGTTTTTTGATTCGTCAAGATCTGAAGAGAGCATATTAAAGTTACCCCCTTATCATTTTGCTGCCATTTCTCCTAGCAATTTAATGAACCATTTCTTTAAATATTTGGATGATACATCATTCAGTGCATATATATTATGTATTGATATTGATTTGTTGTCTAAGTTGCTTTTAAGCAAAAGGCAGTTTCCCTTTTGGTCTCTTTTTAGGTACATCTGTTTTCACTGTGACCGTGTCTGAAATTGCTACCATTAGATTTCTTAGTTTACCTGAAGCATAATAAATTTTGTTATAGCCCCCAGGCAGCTAGGTAGTACAGTTAATAGAGCTCTGGGCCCTCAAGAACTCAGGAAGACCTGAGTTCAAATCCAGCCTCAGACACTTTCTGACTGTTTGACCCTGGGAAAGTAACTGTAAATTGTTATATTAATAACACCCACATTCCAGGATTGTTGTGAGGATCAAATGATATAATATTTGTAATGCATAGACACATAGTAGGTGCTTAATAAAAAAATGTCATAACTCAAGACCTTACAAAAATGAATATTGAGAACTATCTTTCCATGTAATTGGGAAAAAAATAAAAGTTTGGCTAGGAAACTCTTATAGAACTTTATGAATTCTTCTCCTGATCCTACCTTCTCACGGCCACTTTTATCTACCTACCTAACCAAGTACTAGGCATGTAATAGGCACTGAAATGATGCTTTCAAATGAATGATAATTAATTCTCTGTTACAATTTCTGTCAGCAGCCTGAACTTCTGCCCTTTGCACAATTCCCAAATTTAAGATGATCAAGGCATTAATTCCAAAATGCAGCTCTCATGCAGGTGGTGATTGACTGACTCATGACCCCATCTGCTGACTCCACACTAAAGCCTCTTACAGAGGTTTTTCTCAAGGCCAACCTTATGGAAATCATGTCATTTTTCTGGGCTAGATATGTCTTCATTTATAAAATAAGACTGTTAGACTGGATATGCTCATAGATCTGGAGCTGAAAACGACTGTAGTCCAACACCTTTCTTTTGCAAATGAAGAAACTCAGGCCCAGAGAATTTAAATGACTTGTCCAAGGTCATAAAGGTAGTAAGTGGCACACTCAGGGTTTGAATTCAAGTCATCTGACATTAGAGCTGATGCTCATTCTTCTGTATCACCCTGTCCACCACCAACCCCACCAACCCCAAGAAGGTGCCTTCAGTACCTGTGGAGGGAAGGTGGTTTGGGAGAGGGAGCAGGGAAGATATTGGATGTGCTGAATGTAAAGTAACTCTATGATATCTAGTTGGAGATGTCCAATAGGTAGTCGATGAGGTGGGATGGAGCTAAAGCAAGAGATTAGATCTTTGAGTCATCGCTAAAGAAATGATAATTAGATACATAATCGATCAAATTATCTGGGAGGGAGGGGGAGAGAGAGAGAGAGAGAGAGAGAGAGAGGAGGGGAGGGGAGGAGAGGAGATGAAGAAAAGGACATTTAATCTTAAGGAACTTTGACAGAAGGCCCATAAGGACATGGATAAGGAGAGTTAAGGAAAGGGCAGACAGACCTCTGTCAGGAAAACTAAAGGAGGAAAAAGTACCCAGGACATAAAGGTGGTCAACAGTGGCCAAAATGCAACAGAGAACTGAAAAAAGGATGAGAATTAATAAAAGGTTATTAACTTTAGCAAACAAGAGATTGTTAGTAACCTTGGAGAGAGTAGTTTCATTCTCTGTGAACTCTCAAACCCATGACCCCATCAATTCAATGACAGAATTGTAGGACCGGAAGGCACCTCAGAGGTCACCTAGTCCAGCCTCCTCATTTTACAAATGAAGACACTGAGGTCTAGAGAAGTCCAATGATTTCCCCAAGGTCCCACTGCTCATTTCCGAGCTGTGAACCAGGGCCCCTGACTCCTAATTGAATGTTCTCACTGGGCACCATGATGTAAGAGGTTCAGCAGGTGGCACTCTTACTGCATTGTCCCTACCCTCCCTGCCTTCTTTCTCCTAGCCCAGGGCCTTTCCTTGTCGCTCTCCTCCTTAACCTGACCCATTTCTTTCTTGCTCTTTCTCCCACTTTTATCACATGCTGGCCCTCAGACTCTGCCCTAACCTTACTTGGGCTTTTTTGCTTTATGCCTCACAAGGGATCACTTGGAGCACCCTCCTGAAAACATATTTCTGGAAAGTCTTGGTTATTTTCCTCAGTCTGTTAAGAAAACAAACAAACAAAAAAAAGCCCCTAAAACCTGAGGTGTCTCACACCTCTGGGATAAGCCGTCCTCCTAGAACTATGCTGTTTGTCTCAGCTCACTGTCAGAAAGAAGCCTTGGGGCAGGGCTGAGTTTTTGCATGCTGAGGTTTGCTCTGTCAGCGTCAGCACTCTAAGAAAAACAAACAGCTGTCTGTCACTTGAATCTGTGAGAGCTGGCCTGTATGCTGAGGTGCTGAGTTCAAAAGACTCCGTTTCAGGTTGTCACCCCTTACTTACCAGCCCTATACTTGCCTCTGTCATCAATACTATCCCATTCCTGTTTTGCCAATCAGGCTTTCACTGATATGCCACACCTTCCCCCGCCCCCTTGAAGAACTAAGGACGCGGAAAAGGAACACGACCCAGCACCCACTCTCTGAATTTATGAAGGGAGTGCTAGGATATTTATCCCTGCCCTATCTGTGTCTCATTTGAGAAGACACAATCAGGGGGCAGCTAGGTGGCACAGTGGATAAAGCACCAGCACTGGATTCAGGAGGACCTGAGTTCAAATCCGGCCTCAGACACTTGACACTTACTAGCTGTGTGACCCTGGGCAAGTCACTTAACCCTCATTGCCCCACAAAAAAGAAAAGAAACAGAGAAGACACAATGAATTAGTGAATCCCTCCACTCATGTTTCCCTTGACATGCTCCCAGCATTCCCTCTGAACTCCTTCCTCACCTGTCTGTTCCCCCCCACTCCCACCCCAACCCTCCATTTGGTAAACCTTTTCACCCAGACTGGACTGACTAGGATTCAGGTCCTCCTCTTGCCCTGTGTTGCTGCTGGGGATATTCTTAGGCTTAATCACAAAACTGAACTTATTTATGGTTCTGGGGACCTACATGCTCCTGTCCTGCACACACTGGGGAGGGGAAGAGCGGCAGGGTGAGGATGGGAGCAGTTCTAGCTACTTTCCTTAGTGGGGAAGAATCAAACGATCGGACTTTAAATCCCAGTTCTGCCACTTTGTACCTGGGTGACCAAAGGCAAGTCACACTTCACCTCTCTGAGTCTCTGAACTACTTATAAAATAAGGGAGCTGGACTTAGTGACCTCTAAGGGCCCCTCCAGCTCTGAGTCTATGAACCAGTGGCTCGGCTCATATTTCTTCATGACATGGCCCAGGTCCCTTGAAAGCGATGCCAGGAAGTTTCGAGCTTTTGGCTGATTTGACCAAGCTTGTAGTAGTTTCCAGTACAGTTCCAGAAATATAGATGGGATATATATCTGTCATCTGAGTTTCAGCAAAGTGATTACATGGAGCCAGCATGGCTTTAAGAACAGGTCGTGCCAGACAAACTTCATTTCCTTTTTTGACAGGGTTACTCAACTGGTACATTAGGGGAATGCTGTAGATAGAGTTTACCTAGATTTTAGCCAAGCTTTTGATAGAGTATCTCATGCTGTCCTCATGGAGAAAGAAGATGGAGAGATATTGACTAGATGACAGACCAACTAGATGGATTTAAGAACTGGTTGAGTGACCTGACTCAAAGAGAAGTTGTTATCCACTCAATGTCAATCTAGTTGAAGGTCCCAAGTGTGATCCCCTAGAGATCTGTGTTTCACATTTTTTTAAATCAGTGCCTTGGATAAAGGCATAGATGGCATGTTCATCAAACGAGCAGATGGCAAAAAACTGGAAGAAATGGATGACAGAGTCAAGAGTCAAAAAGATAATGAGAGCATTGGGCTGAATCTTGAAGGAAGTTCAATAGGGATAAATGTTTTCTTCTTGATTCTTCTTCTTCTTCTTTTTTGCACGGGGCAATGAAGGTTAAATGACTTGCCCAGGGTCACACAGCTAGTAAATGTCATTTGTCTGAGGCCGGATTTGAACTCAGGTCCTCCTGAATCCAGGGCCGGTGCTTTATCCACTGTGCCACCCAACTGCCCCCTAAATGTCTTATCCTTGAGTACAAAAAAAAAATCAACTTCATAAATCTAAAATGGGGGAATATGGGATAGCAGTTTGTCTGGAAAAATTAGGAAGAATTTAAAGAGAAATATGAAAATTTGCTATGGTTTTGTAAATATTTGGTTATCACTAGAGTAAAATTTGATATTTTGTCTCATTAAATGTGCTTCTTTTTTGTTTTTATATTTTTTAAGTTTACCTGCTAATTTTTTTTTAAATGAATTTAGTTAAACTTTAGTTACTTTAGTTTGAGAAAAAGATACATGGTGCTTTCTGTTGAATATTCAATAAATGTTTGTTAAAAATAAAATTAAATTTCCTGAGTGCACACCCTAGTAACATGTGTTGGGCATGCCTATGCTCAAAGTTGTTGATATATATATATATATATATATACAGTCACATATATTTCCTACCTTTCCCATTGTTTACCTAATCTGTTTCCCCCAGATAACTTCCAGGAAGTGTTATGAACACCTTTTGCAGTGGTTAAAAACAATTATTGTGTTATTTTATTCCTTTAATAAATTGTTAAGAATATTGATTAAAACATTTTATTATTAAAAAAAATTAATCATCTGACTGTGAACTTGGGATGAGGTTGGGGAGGGGGAAAGTACTAAGAAGAAAGAAAAGCTGGGGATATGAGATCCCAAAGATTTGACCTTTAGAAGAGAAACTTGTGATCTCTAGACTGATGTTGGCACAAGGTTACTAGTGGTGAAATGGCAGGGAACATTCTGTTTGGGTGTGCCCTGGGCTCATTTCGTCACAGTGAAAAATGCTGCATTTACTGCAGCTCATAGCCAATGGTATTACTAATGTAGACCAGGTGACACAACAGCAACCAGTCCCAGCCCAGAAGGTCAGCACCCCAACCTTTCTCCCACGTTCAATGCTCAGCTCTGTGGTGGATACTTGTCCCTGCAGCAGTCTTTATGGAACAGAATTCTATTTATTTGCACCCGTCACAAGACTTCCTAATGAAGCTCAGACCAATATAGGATCAAAGTCCCAGGCTGCTTTCCTCTTCAAACAATGCTGTAAATCCCTGGTGCTCCTAAAGGTGCTTTGCCGCAAAAGCCTATTGATAGTATCAATGGGAGACAGCTAAGTGCTCTGAGATCTTTAGAGGGATGGCACTAAGGAAACACATGTTATTGTGAATTAATATTCTCAATAAATTAACTCTACCAGTGATCCCCTACAACTGCTACCCCACAGTAATTCTAATGTAAATTCTTTTCTGGGTAGCCACAGAATCTCAGAGCACCAGCTAGTGAAATCCATACATGAACAGGATCTGCACTACACTGAGCCCTCTTTCTACTACCTGTGAAATTGTACCCATCCCTTTTTGAGAGATGCTTATATGTCCTGGTCCTTTCTGGTGAACTAATAATAATAATAACAATAATAATAATAGCTAACATTTATAAAGTACCTACTATGTGTCAGGAACTTTGCTTTATAATTATTATTGTAAAGTAACTTATTGTAAGGTAAATTTATTATAAAGTACTATAAAGTCCACTTTACAATTATTATCTCATTTGGTGCTCACAACAACCTTGGGATGTAGGTGCTGGTATTATCCCCATTTTACAGATGAGGAAACAAGCAAACAGAAGCTAAGGGACTTGCCCAAGGTCACATAGCTAGTAAGGGTCTGAGGCTGGATTAGTACTCAGGTCTTCTTTTTTTTTTTTTTTTTGCGGGGCAATGGGGGTTAAGTGACTTGCCCAGGGTCACACAGCTAGTAAGTGTCAAGCGTCTGAGGCCAGATTTGTACTCAGGTACTCCTGAATCCAGGGCCGGTGCTTTATCCACTGCGCCACCGAGCTGCCCCAGTATTCAGGTCTTCTTGCTCCAGGCCCAGAGCTCTATCCATTGGCCATCTAACTATTGCATTCTCTCTCTCTCTCTCTCTCTCTCTCTCTCTCTCTCTCTCTCTCTCTCTCTCTCTCTCTCTTTCTCTGTGTCTCTGTGTCTCTGTCTCTATCTCTCTCTGTCTCTCTGACTCTCCCTTTCTCTCTCTTTGTATGTCTATGTCTTTCTGTCTGTGTCTGTGTCTGTGTCTGTCTCTCTGTCTCTCTCTGCCTCTGTCTCTATCTCTGTCTGTCTCTGTCTCTGTCTGTGTCTGTCTTCCTGTCTCTTTGTCTCTGTCTGTCTCTGTCTCTCTGTCTCTCACTCTCCTCCCCCCAAAAGTATATTGGGACCTTTTTAAACCTCTTCCTTGGAATTCTCAGGAAGGGATGCTCCGCCTCCAGCGACTATGGCTGCTCTTAACACTGGACAGTGAGACCTAATTAGCTCTTCTGCTTTATGTTTTTTTTCCTGAACACAAGTGATAGAACAGTGATCCTGAGATGGTTATTTCCAGGTTTGTTGTCTACCTTGTGGACTCAGAATACCCAGAGTCACTGAAAAGTCTGAATGATTGGCAGCAGGAGGTGCAGGAGAGTTTTGACCTATTCATACAAGCAAAACAAATTTCCTGATCCTGAATTAGGAGGATTAAAAGAGGAGAAGTGAAGAAAAGCAAAGAACTAGAATCTAAGAGGTTTGGGGTGGGGAGTGCTCATCAACTGGATAATGGCTGAATAAATTGGAATATGAATATAATGGAATATCGTTGTGTTATCATAGAAGTCCTGGGTAGGAGTTAATGCAGAGTGAAGTAGTCAGAACCAGGAGAATAATTTATCCAAAGTCAAAACACTGTAAAGAAAAACAAATTTGAAAGACTTAAGAACTCTGATCATGTAATAATGAGGACCTATTGGGAAGCATATTACCCACCTCCTGATAGAGAGGTCATGGACTCAAGGTGGCAAAAGAGACATACATTTCTGGGCATAGCTACCATGTGGGTTCATTTTGCTTGATTATGTTTGTTACAATGTGAGTTCGTTCTTTTTTTATTTCTCTTCTTTTGAATTGGGGGAGGTTGGGAGGATGGATGATTACTACTAATGATGTCAAAAGAAAAAATGAGGCTTTTGAAATATTTTTTAAATGAACAGAAGAAGAAAAAAATAAATGTATAAGGAAACACTGGCAGGATAGTATTAAAAGTAACATGTGGGATTTATTGTATTTAAAAAAAAAAAGCAGTATGAAATGGAGATGTGAGATGCGCTGTGAACATGGAACTGCTCTCTTGTTTGGGCTTTTAAGTTCAGAATAAAAAAAAACATAAGTTAAACAAAGACATTACCTCCTACTCAGGAGACCCAATGTTTATACATATAAGCAGAGTATGAAGAAAATTGAGAAGGGAGGGAGTTCTCACAAGTAGGAAAAGCAGAGAACGCTTCAAGTTGGATGTGAAACCTGGTCGACACCTTGAATGATTCTGAGAAAGAGAGATGAGTGTTTTTTCCAGGCAAGCCGAACATTTCCTAGGAAAAACAAAAAAGTAGGAGATGGAGTATTGAGTCTAATTTGTCAAGAACATAAGCATTAGTGAAAGAGGGCAATATAAAATAAGGTTGAAAAGGTAGGAAGGATTCAGACTGTCCTAAATGTGAGGCTAAGGAGATTATGCATAATCTTAGAGAAAATGAAAGTCATTGGAGGTATTTGAGCCAGGGAGAGAGTGACTTAGTTAGACTTGTGTCTAGCTTTGAAGAAGCTAGGATAGCAATCGTGATATCAGACAAAGCAAAAGCAAAAATAGACCTAATTAAAAGAGATAATCAAGGAAACTACATTATGCTAAAAGGTACCATAGACAATGAAGTAATATCAAAAATATTTACAGCAGTAGGGGCAGCTAGGTGGCACAGTGGATAGAGCACCAGCCCTGGATTTAGGAGGACCTGAGTTCAAATCTGGACTCAGACACTTAACACTTACTAGCTGTGTGACCCTGGGCAAGTCACTTAACCCCAATTGCCCCGTCCAAAAAAATATATATATTTACAGCAAATTTCTCTGATAAAGGCCTCATTTCTCAAATATATACTGAGTATAGAACTGAGTCAAATTTATAAAAATAAGAGCCATTCCCCAAATGATAAATGGTCAAAGGATGTAAACAGCCAGTTTTCAGAAGAAACCAAAGCTATCTATAGTCATATGAAAAAATGTTCCAAATCACTATTTATTAGAGATATACAAATTTAAACAACTCTGAGGTACCACCTCACACCTACCAGAAATGACAAATGCTAAAGGGGGTGAGAGAAAAACAGGTATACTAATGAACTGCTTCTGGAGTTGTAAACTACTTTAACTATTCTGGAGAACAGTTTGGAACTAGGCCCCAAAGGCTATAAAACTGTGTATACCCTTTGACCCAGCAATACCACTACTAGGTCTGTTTCCTATATGGTCAAAAGTATTTATAGCAGTTCTTTTTGTGGTGGCAATGAATTGGAAATTGAGGAGATGTCTATCAATTGGGAAATGGCTGAACAAGTTGTGGTATGTGATTATGACGGAGTACTAGTGTGCTATAAAAAAAGACAAGGAGGGTGGTTTCAGAAAAACATGGTGAGAAGTATATGAAGTTAAGTAAGAAGAACTGGGAAGTCACTATGCCTAGTGACAGCTATATTGTAATGATAATCAACTGTGAAAGATTTGGCTACTTTGATCAATACAATGATTCAAGACAATTCCAAAAGTCTCACAATGAAAAAATGCTATCTACCTCCCAAGAGAGAACTGATGAACTCTGAATGAAAATTGAAGTATAATTTTTTCACTTTATTTTTCTTACTTTTGGGGGGAAATATGGCAAATATGAAAATCTATTTTGAACTATTTCACATGTGTAATTGATATATTGTTTGCCTTCTCAGTGGGAGTGGGAGGGGGTGGGAGGAAGGGAAGGAATTTGGAACTCACGATTTAAAAATAAAAGAATATTTAAAGTAAATAATAAATTGAAATATTAAAAAGCAAAGAAAGATTGCTTTGGCAGTGAATTGCATGGAAGATGGATTGTAAAGACAAGAAATTGAAAGCAAGACAAAATGGAAGGCCTGAAAGAGGCTGGTGGCTTTATGAGTGGAGAGAAGGGAATGCATGAAAGAGAATTTGGAGACAACTGAAACACTAGGCAGCTGGAGGATGACAAAGAGGAAAGAATCAAGTTATATATCTTAGGTTATGAACTTTATGTCCTGGGATGATGGTGATGCCCTCATCAGAAACAAGGAAGATTAGAGGAATGGAAAGATTGTGTTTTGTTTTGTTTTGTTTTGTTATTGCAGAGCAATGAGGGTTAAGGGAACTTGCCCAGGGTCACACAGCTAGTTAAGTGTCAAGTGTCTGAGGCTGAAATTTGAAACTCAGGTCCGCCTGAATCCCAAGGACAGTGCTTTATCCACTTGCACCAACCTAGCTGCCCCGGAATTGAAGATTTAACAAGGAAATATAATGAATTCTATTTGAGAGGTCAGCACCCTTGTAGGAGACAGGAGCACTAAACTTAGAGTCAAGAAGATCTGTGTTCTTCCTGTTCCTGCCTCCCAAATTTATTAGCTGTATAACAGGTCATTTAATCTCTCTGGGATCTCGACTTTCCTCATCGGTTAATGAAAGGGTGGGACTTCCGTAACCTCCGTATGGCCTCTTTCCCAGCTTCCTAAATCTATGATCCTATTATACTCTGTTGATTTGAGGCAGGTTTGCACATCCAGCGCGGAGCTATCCATCAGACTGTTGATGATTTTTTATTAAGGATTAGGAGGAGAGATTAGAGCTAGATATATAAATTTGAGATTCATTTGAATAGGTATGATAGTCGAAACTATGATGAGGTCTTCAAGATAGCAAATGTTGACAAAGAAGAGAAGGGGCCCAGACAGAGTCAAGAAGGCAGTAAATGGATGACCAAACCCAGTAAAAGATATTGAGAAGTTATTCGCAAGCACTGGCCGAGCCAGTGCAGCAGCTATCTTACAAACCTCCTCATTTAGGCACAAGGGGGTCTCTGTCCTTGCTTCTCTGTCCACGCTTTGTGTGATTCCAAGTGTTGATGGTACATTTTTTTTTTTTTTGCTTTCTTTGTTCAATTGTTCCAGTGGCTCTAATGACCTCACATTATTTCCCTTTGTTTTGTCACCAAAGTCTGAGCAGCTGTATCTTGGCAACAATGTCGGGGCAACAGTCCCCAGTGAGGGTTTCTGCTTTGAAAACCAGAAGGCTTGGCTCCATCCCAATTCATTGCCAAGGAGTCTCCAGCTCAGTTCTGTCATTTTCCCTCCCCAAGTGCTGAGAAGATGCTGTTTTTCTCCTACATCCTTCCTCAAATGCCTGAACATCCAGAGTCCTGAAACCTTGGCCCACACATGCTCTTAAGCCCATACGGCCAGAGTATTTGTTGACCCTGACTACACTCTTGTCATCATTGTTGCTCTCTGCCAGGCAAGACTGGTTTCTGGACAGTGAGCAATATGGTAAGAAAACCCACAGAAAGCACCTCAGGAATACAAACATCTCATTTCTCCTAATGCTGGTCCCCAAAACGGGAGAAACAACCAGGAAAGTATGTACAATACAATAAGGACAAGCCCAAGATCAAATGCCTGGTACTGATTATGACTGTCCAGCCATGCCACTCACCTATGCTTTCCTCACAATCCTCACCATTGCCTGTAGGCCAGTCTGAACAATGATGAAGTGAGGTAATACGTGTAAAGTGCTTTGTAAACCTAAAGCAACATATAAATGCTATCAATTAATAATGATGTTTCGAGCTCATTCCCTCTGTATGACTCAAATATCCTGGATAACTGGCACCTTTTGATAAAAGTGCTGAATAATCAGTGGGCTCCCTATTACTTTTAGGATAAAATGCAAACCTGGCTTGGCATTTAAACCTTTCATAATCTCACCCCACCCTACTTTCCCATACTTATTTCACCTCTTCATGCATTCTTTGTTTTAGTCAAACCAGCCTACTCATCATTCCCAGAGTTTGGCATTTAATCTCCTATCTCAGGGCTCTTGCAAGGACTAGGTCACATTCTTGGAATGTTTTTCTTCCTCACCTGTGATGCTTAGAATCCTTAGCTTCCTTCAAGGTTCAATCATGTGACACCTCCTACAGGAAGCTCCCTCTAGATCTTCAGATTATATTGCATGTATTAAGTAGATTTTAAGCCCTATTGCAGCAGGAACTCAGTGCCTTGCACATAGTAGGTTTCTAAATAAATGTTTTTTTGTTATTGTTGAGACTATTAGCATCCAATTTAACCCAGTTATAAGCATTTTTGTGAGAATCATACTCAGTCCCCCACTGTTCTCTGTTCTTCAAAGCCCAAAGTATTTTTTTTTCTCTTTGAAGACTATGTGCACCAACACATGTGCATCCATTTCCCTGTGAGCTAAACTGGCCTGTTTCCTGAGCAGCTTGTGAAATGCTAAGGTATTACTTTTATTTGTTCAAGTATACAAAATTCTTCCTAAATTCCAACAGATTTTTTCCAACTATGACCCCATACCTATACTGTCCAAATGCTAAGTTGTACTTGTAGATTTGTAGTTTCATGTGTAAGCATCCTTTTTATTGTACTGTGTTATGGAAATGCTTGTTTTTTTTTCTGGGAACTGAAAATGAAATAAATTTTTAATAAAAGATACTTTAAGACTAGCCTTGGAGTCAGCAATACAATCATAAAAGGGTCCTCCAGAGTTCATCTAGTTCAAAACAATAATAATAATAATGATATTTATTATTAACACTTTAAGGTTAACAGAACACTTTTCTTTTGTTTGTTGTTGTTGTTGTTGTTTTTTAGTGAGGCAATTGTGGTAAGTAGGACTTGCCCGGGTCACACAGCTAGTAAGTGTTAAGTGGCTGAGGCCGGATTTGAACTCAGGTACTCCTGACTCCAGGGCCAGTGCTCTTATCCACCGTGCCACCTAGCTGCCCCCAACAGAACACTTTTTCTTAGCAACTTTATGAAACCAATAATAAGAGTAAAATTATCTTTATTTAACAGAAGAGGAAACTGAAATTCAGAGTGGTTAAGTGATGTGTGGAAGATGGGATTCAGGCCTGGTTATTCTGATTCCATCTGCAGAGGACCCAATATAAACATTCACTGATAGAAAAAACACTTTCTTTGCTCTTAAAGTTCCTTTTCCTATTCCTCATTGAAATATCTATTCCCTTGAGGTTATGCCATCCTTCTGTCACACAGTCTGGATTTCTATCACAGTAATATGTTGTTGTTCAGTCATTTCAGTCTTCATGACTCTTCATGACCCCATTTGGGATTTTCTTGACCAAGAAACTGGAGTGGTTTGTCATTTCCTTCTACTCATTTTACGGATGAAGAAACTGAGACAAACAGAGGGTTAAATGACTTGCTCAGGGTCACACTCACTTGGTAAGTGGCTACGGTCAGCTTTGAATTCAGGTCTTCCTGACCTCAGGCCCAGTGTTCTATCCGCTGTGCCAACTATGCTGCCCATCACTGTAATATATTAACCTCCAACAATCTTCTTTTTTCAAGAAGTACCTGGCTCAGTCTTTCTTTTCATAGTATCTCCTACCCTCCTATGCCTTCCTAATTGATTCTCTGTTCCACTCTCCACAGAGGATGTTCTAAACCACCTCTTCTCCCCTCAAGTCTCCTATACATCTCCCTCCTGACTTCTCTTAGCATAGGACCGTTGTCTCTTATTTTCCCGAGAAAATAGTAGCTGGTTCTTATGAGCTCCCTCTCTCTCTCCTCTTCATCTCAAATCCCTTGACATTATCTCCAAATCATTCTTCTCCTTTCCAAGGTCCAACCTCTCCTTGTGTGCCCTAGATTTCATCCTATGCCATTATTTTCAGCAGACTGCAACCTCGTTTACACCTAGGCGGCCAGGTGGAACAGTGATAGCATAATGGAGTTAGAGTCGGGAAGAACTGACTCCAAATCTGGTCTCAGACACTTCCACAGCTCTGGGGAGGCTAAGTGAGCCTGCTTTTGGAAGTACATGATGATGGGTAATATGAGAGCCCTGCTCTTCACTTCAGAGCATAGCTATTCTATAAATATTTCCTACATGCTACCACTCAGTTTAGAAAAGAACTTTCAATTGGCTACTGAGCCAGAACTAGGTATGCATCGAAAAGCACAAAACAGAGCAAAGCGCTATTTTTTGTCCTGCCTTGTTACAGAAGAGTGAGGACTGCGATAAGCCTCAGGAAAAAGGAGACAAACAGACTGAGAGACAGAGACAGAGGTGAGAGGGAAGGAGGGAGGGGAGGGAGAGAGAGAGAGAGAGAGAGAGAGAGGAGAGAGAGAGAGAGACTGACTATTTCTCTCTAGTTGTGACTGGACATGAAGACAGAGTACATGGTCTGGCCTGTTGGATTTTTACCTATTGTGTCTATTTTTCCTCCCTTAGGTGAAGGAATATTGGAGGCAGCACAAACTAAGTTGTGACCTTATGAGCTTTGAAAGGTTGGGAGATGGCCAAAGGTCCAGAGATGGAATTCTATGCCAGAGTCTATAAAAATCTGAGCCCAGGAAGGAGTGAAGCCCTAACAGATCTACTTAACCCAGCATAGCATCCAAGAAGGAAGAGAAGGAGAAAGGAACAAACATTTGTCAAGAATATCTCATTTGATCAGAAGCAACTTAGGCCATCTGCTATGCTATTTGGGAGAATTTTGAGAGAGGACAATTCTTTGTAGCAACTACTTTAAGTTGGAGTCCATTCTTTTTTTTTGTTATTTTTTTGTGAGGCAATTGGGGTTAAGTGACTTGCCCAGGGTCACACAGCTAGTAAGTGTTAAGTGTCTGAGGCCGGATTTGAACTCAGGCACTCCTGAATCCAGGGCCGGTGCTTTATCCACTGTGCCACCTAGCTGCCCCTGGAGCCCATTCTTTCCAGAGACCAAGAAGGTATAAGGAGAATGTGCCTGAGGTGAAGGGATCAGGGTGGTTGGGAGGAAATATTTTTACTTCTCTTCTTGCTGCATTTTCTTGATAAATATCCCTTTCTAAAAGCTCATTTATATTAACTAGTTAAGTGACACTGAGGCATTAACACTTCATAATTTATACTGGGGAGAATGCACTGGATTGGGAGCTCAAACCAATGGGATTAGAAAGACATCCCAACTTTTCAAAGGTACTTCAAGAACTCATCAGTGAGAATGAGAGTTGGGGATAAGGACTCTAGGACAATATTATATATATATATTATATATATGGACTATATTTATACATTGTATTATATGTAATATGTTATACTATATTATGTATAAATATATGGACTATATTCATCTTAGCCATTAACTAATGGGAGTGATGATAATGAAGACCAACTTAAGACAGAAGTTTCTAGAAAGATACCCAGTACTAAAATGCTTTGGACAACATGACCTAAGCTTGGAAGGAAGAAAGTATAAAGAGTCTAGACAGACCTTTTTTTTTTTTCTAATGTTTTTGTTAGGAGATACTTAGAGACCTTCCAATGAACCATTCACGGGAAAGACCAAAGCAGACTTAAAATAAGAACTCCCCTTTTTTGGCATGAAAGACCTTTCACAGTTTGACTATTTTCCAGGCTAATTTTGTATTACTCCTCCTCAACTATACACCAACCAAACTAGACTGCTTACTGTTTTCTATATGCATTATAAATTTCCTGCCTCCATGCATTTTGATACACTTTCTCCCCATGCTTAGAATAGACTCTCTCTCTTCAGCTCAATGTCCTATTTTCCTTTAAGTCTCAGTTCAAATTACAATAGTCAGCACTGATATAGTGCCTATTATATGCTAGGTACTTTGTCATTATTATCCAATATAATCCTTACAACAACCCTGGGAAGTAGGTGCTATTATTGTACACATTTGACAGTTGAAGAAATTGAGGCAAACAGAGGTTAAGTGACTGACCCACTGTCACATATCTAGTAAGTATCTGAGAGGAGATTTGAACTCTAGTTATCCTGACTCCAGGCCCAGTTCTCTACTGTGACACCATTAGAGATGTGATTCCCTGAGTTCTCTGTACCCCCCTCATTACTGTGTATTTTGGGGGAGCTATCCCATATTTTACTTCTTTGTGAACAAAGTTATATCTCCACAGTAGAATTTAAGCACCTCCTGAGGTGCTATTTGTGTATTGTATCTCCAGTGCCTTGGCTCAATGTCTAGCACATCGTACACTTTTTTTTTTTTAATTGAAAATAACCAGAAAGTCTCTTCCCCATGAGCTCTTCTGCTTTCTCCAAGAAGGAATAATAGGGACATGCAGTAACAAAACAGAACAAAACAAGCATTATTCCAGAGCTCTTGACTCAGAAACCACACGAAAGAACTGTATATTGTTCTGAATAAGCTAAGCATGTTGCTGAGCTTATGTACTTGGAAGGCAATGTGAGTTTACTGGGAAGAGAGAAGCCCTGTGCTTTGCACAGTGCCTTGCACATAGTACCTGGCACATTCAATCTTTATTGAATTGAAATGGGAGTACAGGGTCTGGTCTCGGGCCTAGATTTGGATCCTGCCTCTGATATTTACTAGCTGTGTGACCTTGGGTACCACGAACTTGTTAATCTCTCAGTCTCATATATAAAATGAGAATAATAATATCTTGTTGTTGTTGTTGTTGTTATTCAGTCGTTTCAGTCATGTTCTACTCTTTGTGCCCCCATTTGGGGTTTTCTTGTCAAAGACAACTGGAGTGGTTTTGCCATATCCTTCTCCAGCTCATTTTACAGATGAGGAAACTGAGGCAAAAGGGTGAAGTGACCTTGCCCAGGGTCACACAGCTAAGAAGTGTCTGAGATCTGAGTTGAGCTCAGGAAGATCAGTCTTTTCTGACCCCAGGCCCAGCTCACTCTATCCACTGTGCCACCTAGCCATCCAGTCTATAACCACCTACCCTCACAGTATTGCTGTGAGACTCTAATGCAAGGGTTCTTAACCTTTTTAGTGTCCTTGTAATACCTATGGCTTCCCACTCAGAATGTTTTTAAAATGCATAAAATACATTGAATTATCAAAAGAAACCTATTATACTGAAACACAGGTCATCAAAATATTTCTTTAAAAAAACCAAGTTCATATGGGCCAAAGGGCTATAAACCACACATACTCTTTGACCTAGTAATACCACTACTAGGTCAATATCCAAAAAGAGATAAAACCAAAAAGTTAAAGGACCCTATATGTACAAAAATAATTGTGGCAGCTCTTTTATGGTGCAAAGAATTCAAAATTGAGGGGATGCCCATCAATTAGGGAATGGCTGAATACATTGTGGGATGTAATTATGATGGAACACTTGTGCTATAAGAAATGATGATCAGCATGCTCTCAGAAAAACCTGGAAAAGACTTACATGAGCAGATGCAAAGTGAAAGTCACAGCAACATTGTAAGATGATTAGCTATGGATGATTTTGCTATTCTCAGCAATACAATGATCTAAGACAACTCTGAAGGACTTATGAAAAATGCAATCCATCTCCATAGAAAGAACTGATGGTATCTGAATACAGATTGAAGCATAAATTTTTTATTTTAGTTCCTTTTCCTAAAGTTTTTTTTTTTTTTTTCACCAACTTGACTAATGTGGAAATGTTTTGCATGACTACACATGTATAACTACACATGTATAAACTGCTTGAGTTCTTTTTTTTTTTGAGCGAGGCAATGAAAGTTAAGTGACTTGCCCAGGGTCACATAACTAGTAAGTGTCAAGTGTCTGAGGCCAGATTTGAACTCAGGTCCTCCTGAATCCAGGGCCAGCGCTTTATCCACTGCACCACCTAGCCTGCCTCCAAATTGCTTGAGTTCTAAGGAGGGGTGGAAAGGGAGGTAGAAGAAATTTGGAAGATAAAATTTTAAAATTCGATGTTAAAATTTGGTTTTACATGTATTTAGGGGAAAAATAAAATTCTAAATAAAAAAATGTTTTTACATGTAATTGGAAAAAATAAAATTCTAAATAAATTAATTAAGAACTCTTAAAAAAAAAACACAAGTTCAACTACCCTAGGTTGAAAAGTCTCTTCATTAACCCATAAACTCATCACAGTTTATTAGGTAATTCCCCCTAACCAATTTGCTATGAAAAATCTGTTAGCACCCCACCACCCTTTTACAATGAAACCTAGAGAGGGGAAATGAGTTGACCTAGGTAGCAAGTAATAACAGTGTAAGACATTCCAACCCAATCATCAGTACGATGAGACCAGGAAGCTTTCACAAAAAGGGAGACAGTTTCTGGTTGAGACCCCCTAGGCTGTGACTCTCCAGGTGGCATGATGTGATTCCCATGGGGTAGTACAGGAGAAAAACAGGTCCTTCTCTACCCTAGTATCATAGCAACCCTGCTACTGCTTCCCACAAGGATCACAGACTCAACTAGGTGGACTTATAGGGGAGGAGGGAAGCCCAGGCTGTGTTTGCCCCTTTCAGAGATTATTTGTTCTTGATCTTAGGTGAACAAGTAAACCAGAGTGGATGTGACTAGTATTAGAGGTGACTTTTTAAGTTTGAAAGATCTAGAGGTTCTGAGGTGAAGCTGGCTGATGGTAAGGGAAACTTCTACATTGGTTAAATCATCCCTTGACAAGAAATTTAGCTAAAGCAGGGCCTATTTTACAGAAGGGCACTTGTTCCCCTAACTTGTTGAGAAACCGACGACCTGGATCCACAGCATTTTACATTCCATCTTCGGGGAGGGAGAGAACAAATATTTGTTAAGTAGCTACTATGTTCCAGGCACTGTAGTAATTTTTTTTAACAAATATTTGATTCTCACAACAGTCCTCTGAGGTAGGTGTTATTATCATTCCCATTTTACAATTGAGGAAACTGAGGCAGACAGCAGTTAAGTGGCTTACCCAGGCTCAGGAAACTAGAAAGTGCCCGAGTATTTGAACTCAGAACTTCATGACTCCAGGCCCAGCAGTCTATGTTCTCCCCCATTAGCTGCCTCTTGGCTAGGCACTGTTCAGATAAAATGGGCCAGGCTTTGGCCAATCCTCTTTTTTTTTTTTTTTTTTTTTGCGGGGCAATGGGGGTTAAGTGACTTGCCCAGGGTCACACAGCTAGTAAGCGTCAAGTGTCTGAGGCTGGATTTGAACTCAGGTACTCCTGAATCCAGGGCCAGCGCTTTAACCACTGCGCCATCTAGCTGCCCCACCAATCCTCTTTTTAATGACTGAACTCTCTGAGATAGAAACTTCCTCTTAATGCCAGGCAGGTGTAATCTAGAACTGCTATACCTTAAAGACTGACAAGGTCACCCACAATCCTGGACATGTCCACCATGGGATATTTGTATACCTAAGATCAACAAAGACCAAGCTTAAAAAAGGGAAAAAAACATGATGGACAGCAAGATGACCTGGGTGGATGGTTGGGTAGAATATGAAATGTAGTATGGTGGTGATGGTTGTTTGTCCTTCATTCTCAAAAAGGACCATGACATTGGGGTGATGTCATGACTTGCAGGGGTGTGCAAGGTCACCAACCTCATCACCAACCTCACTCTTTACTCCAGAGTCATCTGGGTCCAGTGGCAAGATGTATATCAGGATAACTAGAGATGGCCCTGGATGTTTTAATGCAATTGAAGTTAAGTGACCCCTGGCCCAGGGTCACTAGCTAGAATGTGTCTGAGGTGAGATTTGAACTCAAGTCCTCCTGAGTCCAGGGCCAGTTCTATCCACTGCACCATCCTAAGCTGTCCCCTGTAATATTGGCATCTGAGGCCCCATAGATGTGTCTTGGCAGTCAGGACAGAATGCCCTAGGGAGAGGATTCCCAAATCTACTATTGATTTAAGTCATCCAAGGCCTTGATAACAGAGGAACATCAGCAGGATGTTGAAGGAGGGTGGGGTTAAATGGCCCAGAAAGGTTTAGTTGAGGTTTTCCAGGTTGTCAGGCATTTTAAATGCCAAAGGGGTTTCAATTCAATCCTATAAACAGAAAGGAGTCATTGGAATTTATTGTGTAAGGGAATGACATGATAAGACATGCACTTCAGGAAAATTACTTTGGTACCTGCATGGAAGAAATTTGAGGCAGGGGGACCAATTAGGAGGCTCTTTCAATAGTCCTGGTGAACAATCATGCAACCCTGAGTTAGAGAGTGGTGGTTGTGTAAGTAGAGAGAAGGGGATGGATTTGAGAAGTGGTATGGAGGTGAAATCAGCAGGTCCTGATCTAGGGGGTGAGTGATAGTGGGAGCCTGGGGCACTGGGTAGCTGGTGTTGCTCTCTACAGTAACAGGAAGGTGTGGGGTCTACTAGCCATCCAGTTGGAGATGTCTGAAAGAGAATTGGAGATTCAAGGTTGGAGGTCAGCAGACAGTTTGAGGCAAGATGAGTGCGGGAATTGTGAGCACTGAGTGAACCACACTGACTCTATCTTGTGACTCAATTCTGGATCTAGCTCAGCTACTCAATTGTGAGAAAACTTTATTGCATCACTTGAACCTATCCCTGGGTGGCTGGGAAGCTGGACCATCTCTACCTGTTGCTTAGAGACCCTTCACTAAGGATCTGGGTTATGCTGACCAGAAACCCAGATTGATGAAAGTTTTCTCACAATTATATATCTCAAGCAACCCATATGTCTTACCTGAAAATTGACCCTGTATTGGTCAGTCAATTACTCTTTCAAACTTGGAAACTTATAGCACAAACTTTGACTGAATACAGACACTTGGGGGTGGGAGGAGTGGGACACCTCTTTTTCTGATTTCAAGGAATTGTACCTGCTTGCTCCCTTCCCAACTTGGAAAGCCCCTAATCTTTCCTCCAATTAGAAATCAGATTACCTATCCTGATTTATATACTGTTAATTGCTTTCTTGTAATGTGTAAAAAAATCTGTCTCTCCCTATCTGGGGTCCAGTGCCAAGCTGAAGAGGCCTGGTCCTGTCTTGCTATACAATTGGTATGCATCGCGTAATAAATCTATATGCTTGGAAGCTCAAACTTTTGTTTCTTCAGTTATTTCAGATTCACCCACCAATAGGTCAATTTGAAGATTATCAGCGTGGTCATTAAATCCATGGGGGCTGATAAGATCACCAAAAAGTATAGAGTAGGGTTTCTTAAACTTTTTCTACTCGTGACCCCTTTTCACCAGAGACATTTTTTCACAACCTTAGGTTTATAGATATATAACTACCAAATATATAGATATAGATATGGTATAGATTATATACTACCAAATTTTTCACAATCCCCATATTCAGTTACACAACCCCATATGGGGTCACAACCCACAGTTTAAGAAGTTTTGGTATAGTGGGAGAAGAGAAAAGGGCCGAGGACATAATCCTGAGGGACACCTGTGGTTAGAGGGAGTGATATGGAGGAGGGTCTAGGAGAGGAGACAGAGAAGAAATGGTCAGAGAGGTAGGAGGAGAACCGGGGGAGAATGGAGTCCTAAAAACCTAGAGAGAAGAGAATATCAAGGAGGAAAAGAGTGATCAACTATGTCAAAGGCTGCAGAGGAGAATGAGAATTGAGAAAAGGTCATTGCATTTGACAGCTAAGGGATCATTAGTACTGGAGAGAGCAGTTTTGGTGGAATGATACAGTTGGAAACCAGATTGTTAAGAAGTTAAAAAGAGAATAAGTAGAGAGAAAGTGGAGGCACCTATTGTAGGTGACCCTTTTGAAAAGTTTAGCTACCAAGGTCAGAAGAGACATAGGACAATAGTTAGTGGGGAAGGAAGGATCAAGTGAGGGTGTTTGGTTTTTTTTGTAGATGGAAGAAATATGTAGACAGTAGAAAACGAGCCAGTAGAGAGGGAGAGATTAAAAATAAGTGAAAGAGTGGGAATGACAAGAGGAGGCAATCTGTTGGGAGGGATGAGATGGGATAGGATCATTTAAACAAGTAGGGAGGTTTGCCTCGGTAAAGGGTAAGGCCACTTCATCAGGTAAGACAGGCATGAAAGAGAAGAAGGTGGCAGAAGGCACCTGAATGATAGGAGATGAAGAAGAGGAGAAAAGAGGAAATTCACAGAAAATTCTGCAAAATATGAGGCAAGATTCTCCACTGAGAGAGCCCAGGGAGGGGAGGCCTTGGAAGGTTTGAGGAGGGATAAAAAAGGTTTGAAAGAGCCACTGTGGAGAATGAGATAGTGAGTTGATAAGGGAAGTATAGTAGGATTCCCTAGCAGCAGTGTGGGGACAGTTGGGGTTATGTAACATAAATTTGTAGGACCCAATCCGAATGGTATTGTAATTTTCTCCACCTTTGTTCAACAGCAAGTATGTAGAAACAAAGGCAATGAATTGTGGGAGTGATCCAAAGCTGAGGGTTGGCTGGGCATCATTGGCAATAAGATAAGGGAGCTAGGGATTCAGGAGAAAAGGACAGTGTGGAATTGAATAGGTTCACCAGGGAGTCAAGATAGGGAGAAAAGGAGAAACTGGCTAGTGCATGGGAGAGGGCCTGAGAGAGAATCAAAAGGTCAAGGTATTGGAAGTTATGGTGCAGATAAAGAGTGGGGTTTTATAAAGGAAGGCAGAGGGAGAAATGAAAAGCCAATAGGTTATGGTCAGATAAGAGGGTTTCTGAATTCTTGAACAGAGAGGTGCAACATTTGTGGGTGATGGCAAGATCGAGGGTATTTGTATATCTTTGTATTTGGCTGAGGTGGGGTGGTGAAGGAGTAGCTCCTGAGAGGAACTGAGTAGTTAGAATATTTGAGGGAGAATCAATATGTATGTTGAAGTTCCCTATTATAAGGGCAGGAATTGGGGAGGAGGAAAAAACTGTGAGCGAGGTATCGAATTCATCAAGGAAGGAAGGGGGGATTGACCTGGCCAGGGGTGGGGGATGGGGTGTCTGTAGACAACAACTATCAGAATTTTGATTGGGTGGTAGATGTAGTGTGGACCTCAGTGATGGAGGTAGGGGGAGAACCTGAAAGAGGTAATGGGGAGCAAAGAATAGTCCAACATCCCTGCCTCAACCAATGAAGCGAGGAGAATGAGTGCAGGGGCATCCAGTACCAGAAAGTGTGTCCAGGGAAGCTGTATTGTCAGTGGGGAGCCAGGTTTTAGTAAGAGCTGGTAGGTGAAGGGAGCTGGAGAGAAAAAGATTTATGATGAAGGTAAGTTTGTTGCCTATAGAAGGAGCATTGCAGAGGACACAGGGAGTGGAAGGGTTGGGTGGAATGGGGAATAGGGTGGTAGGAATGTGGAATGGGGCTTTGAGGATGATCTACAGGAGCTCAGAGTCACTGAGATAGGAAGGTATGACCAGGTGTGAGAATGTTCATCATTGATGGCAGGGTGCCACTCTTCTCCCCTCACAGGACAGGCTCAGCAGGATGTGAAAGGACTGATGTCAAAGAGAAGGTTGAACTTCTTTGTACTTGAGGTTCTCCACATCCAGTAGGGAGATAAAGCACTACAAACAAGTAAGAGGAAAGAGAGTAGCAGGCCCGTTCTCTGCCCCTATATACATAGGGGTGCAATCTCTTACCCCTCTGGAAGTGGCTAATGAGGAAGAAATCTGGCAAAACCTTAAGTAAAACCTTTAAGGTAAACCTTAAAGGGGGCAGCTAGGTGGCGCAGTGGATAGAGCACCAGCCCTGGAGTCAGGAGTACCTGAGTTCAAATCCGGCCTCAGACACTTAACACTTACTAGCTGTGTGACCCTGGGCAAGTCACTTAACCCCAATTGCCTCACTTAAAAAAAAAAAAAAAGGTAAACCTTAAAACCTTGGTGTCTAAAATGCTAATGATCTCTGCTTTCTAGTTTCAGTATTCTTTCAGTGGCCAGTGTGGAAACCTGTGTAATCTCTTGAGTAGGATGGACTCTTCTGAAGTTTCTTGGTTTGGACCCAGAGTCACAAGGATTCTGCCAGGACTGACTGTGTTTGGGGACACAGAGACAGGATTACTCCATGAGTTGACCCCCTTCCCCCCATCCCACCACTCTGACCACAACCTGCAATTTACCTTTCAGAAATATCCACACCTCCCTAGCTGCTGAATGCAGTCTCCTTTCCCTCCCCAGCTCCGTATTGTACTTCCTATTCTTTGTCCCTTGTGGTTTCTCCCTTCTTTTTTCCCCAAGTTTGTGTTTCCGCATGCAATCTTGGTGTCCAGGGGCAACCCTGGGCGTCTGATAGCCTGTGACTTTCTCCAGGAACAGCCCCTCCTCTGCTTCATTACTATGGGTACCTAAAGCTGCATTGAAAAGTCCCCACTATCGGCAGGGCAATTCCTGCTCCTGTTACATGATTAATTGCCAAGTGTATGCAGTAGACAATAGATGCTAATAGTCTATGGGAGAGATCAGTTGGGGGCGTGGGGGTGGGAGAGGGAAATAGAGTAGTCCAGGAAGGAAAGTTTTGCAGAAGACGTGACTTAAGGGATGAATAGGATTTGGGGTGGCAGAGAGGAGTTAGGGAGGGCATTACAGTGTTTTGAATGCTTTCTGATACTGTGGTTATATGAGTCTGGGGTGGGGTTGGTGACAGCTGTTGGCTCTAGGCACTAAAGAAGGAAAGGAGGCAGGCCTGGGAAGGGTGGCTCCCTAGCACAGGGCACATTCCCTAAAGATGTCAGCATTGTGTTTAAAATATGAACTCTGACTCTGGGAAATAGCAGTACCAGCGTTGGAACCAGCATCCCGCAGGGGCTCTAGATCCTGAGCCCCAGAACACGGAGCCTAGCCCGCTGCAGCGAGAGGCCTCTGCCAAAAACTTATCCCTGTCAGCCAAGTCATGTCTGCCCTCTGAGCTCCTCTTTCACACCCTGTTGCCAGAAAAGGGCCTGGCTGAAGAGATGGGCCAATAGCAACAGCGGGGAACCACTGGGGAACACAGACTCCAAAGATCAAGGCAGATCATATGAGTGGCATATGTGTGATCTCATTGCCTGATATTACTTGCTCCTACTTGGCTGAGCTGCTATACTGTTTTGTATGGAGAAGGGGCCCTGGGTCCCCCTGCTCAAGACACATTTTTTGATCAGAGGATTTTAACATGGACCATTACAGTACACACGAACTCCTTTATATATTTTTTTCCACTTATATATTTTTTATTTATGTGTGTGTGTTCACAACTATGTTGTAAGCTCAGTATTTCCTTACAGTGTCTCTTTTGTACTGGGGAAGGGGGGTGGGGGGAGAAGGGAGCTGCTTTCAAACCGTGATGATGGAAGGTAAGCATGTGGTAATCATATTGTCCCCATTTTGCAGAGAGGAAAAGCAAGGCACAAATAGGAAAGAAAGCAACTGAATCTCCCCATCCCCCAGTCCCTAGAGAAAACAGGAATGGAACCCAGGAATCTTGTCTTCTGGGTCCCTTTCTCTGACTCCATGTGCCCAGCCCCCTCAAGTCCTCACTGTCATCCTTGTGCACAAAGAAAAAGGTTTAAACCCTGAAATCCCTGTCTTTAAGTAACTCCAAGATAGCAAAGTGGAATTTTACCAAATGGTCCCCAGATTTTTTTTCCTTGTGAGACTGAGAATACACAAGAGACTGTCTGACTTCATGGCAAGTTTTTTTTTTCTTTCTTCTTTCTTTCTTTCCTTTTTTTTTTTTTAAAGAGAGTGGTAAACACCTGAAAATAGGACTTGAGAATAAAAGTGACTGTTCAACCATAATTATAGCCGGTGGTGGTCTGACAAGCAGCAGCACCTTCTAAATATATTCTCAAAATGCAAATCCTTTTAAGGTTACCCTCCCTCACCTTCCTCCTCCCCTCTGCCCGCCTGACATGTATCTCTTACCCTCGGCCTCTTCCTCACCTCAAAGGCCCGGTGTTCATATACTGATGCTGAGTCTCATACTGGGTATGTTTTAGTGGGAAAGGTTGAGGAGAGGAAGTCGCCAGGGAGGCTCTGGCCACCAGCAGAGCGTTGAGGGGTGGGGGAGTGGGAGGGGTGGTAAGAGGGAAGTGGGATAAAGAGAGGGGTATGGTAGTCATGGGACATCAGGGAGGAGGGGCAGGAATTTTGAAAATATGTGCAAAAGATTCATTCTCCAATGAATTAACTTCAATTTAAAGCATTTTAAAGTGGTCCACCCCCAGCCCAGTCAAAGGATTCCTGCTCAGTAGGGTTTTAAACTAGTTACTAAAGGATCTCTGAGGATCTTTCCATGTCTGAACTTCTATGATACTGGGATTCTAGGGATGTGGGGAGAGGGTAAAAAATGGGGGAAGAAGAACTCAGGATTAAAGTCCCTCTGCAGGCTCAGGAACATGAGTTTGCCAGCCCCTTTCCTATTTCTAATTCAGACCCAGTCTCTCCATTATTGTTTTCTCCAACCTAGCAATTTGGTGATGAAGATAGAGTGTCCTAGAGAACCGAATGATCTCAGGGAGACAGCTCTTTTGGAAACTGCTTCTTTTGAAGCCCAAAACAGACCTCTCCCATCTCCCTCTAGACATGTCTTGTGACCCTCAGAAGAGCTCAGGATATGCAACAAAATCGACTGCAGACGCTATTATCCCCTCCATTTCCTGAACTCAGGGATCAGAAATGGAAAAACCAAATCCTCTCAAGACCTGTTCCTCTTCCGAACATCCCTCTTTGTGTTAATGGCAATCATAATACTTGGGGGCCAGCCAGGATGGCAGACTAAAAGGAAATAGTGCATCTCCGCTCCTCTTTCTCCAGCCCCAGGCCCCACCAACTACATTACTAAACTCCAACCAATAGATGGCCCCGCCTCCTTGGTGTGGCAGCTCTGATTTGGATCCCTAGAGGTGGGAGTGGATCTCAGACTCAGCCACCAGGAAAAAGTGAAGCACATCAGCATACCCAAAGGAAAAAAATCCCCCAAGTAGGTCACTAGGAAGGATTGACCTCAGACTCTAGAGCAAAGGAAGGGCCTCCATCAAAAGAAGGGACTTCGGGGCAGCTCGGTGGTGCAGTGGATAGAGCACCGGCCCTGGAGTCAGGAGGACCTGAGTTCAAATCTGGCCTCAGACACTTAACACTTACCAGCTGTGTGACCCTGGGCAAGTCACTTAACCCCAATTGCCTCACTAAAAAAAAAAAAAAAAAAAGAAGGGACTTCAACTTAGTTCAATCTCTGGAGGAAGGGGGATTCTGGGTAAAATAAAGATGCCTTCCTCTCCTACCTCCCCTCCCTCCCCCAGGAGAAAGGGCTTCAGCTAAATCCCTGAAGGAGAAGGGACCCTGGTCTCTGAGGTGAAAGAATATTCCCCCTCCCCCAAGAAAGGCTGTTGGCACAGTCGGATCCCTTTTGGAGGAAGGACCTTGGACTTAGCTCCTGGAGCAAAGGAAAGGGCTCCAGGGTTGCTCCAATCTGGATACCCTGTGCAGAGGGGATCTGAGACTTGACTTCTAGGCAAAGAGCTTGGCCTCAGTGCCCAAAATGAATAAACAAACAAAAAATTACATAAAGAGCTATTTTGATGTCAGGGATGCCCAAGACATAAAACCAGAAAAGGAAAATAATTCCAAAATACCCATAAGCAAAACCTAAAAGAAAAATATACCTTAGAGACCAGATCAATTAGATTTGCTTGAAGAAATGATATGAGTTTTAAAAAGAGTTTAAAATGAGATTTTAAAATAAGAGTAGAGGTTAGAAGAAAACATTAGAAAAGAAATGAAAACTATAGAGGAGAGATTTGGAAGGAGAAATTAATTACTTAACACAAGAAGTAGAAAACCTTACTCAAGTAACAGACTCCCTAAAAAAAATCAAAATGGACCAAACAGGAAGTTAATGACTCCAAGAGACAATGAGAAATATTAAAACAAAATCAAAAGATTGAAAATAGAAGAAAATGTAAGGTATTTAACTGATCTGGAAAACAGATCAAGGAGAGATAACTTAAGAACCATTGGTCTACTTGGAAACCATAACAAAACAAAATAAAAAGCCTAGATATCATATTTCAAAAAATCACATTCAAATACTATGGGTTCTTTCTCTACAATCTGTCTCCTATCTACCCTACTTAAATATTTATACTACCACCAGTTTGAGGCCATGAAGGCCCATCCCCTGAATTATTGCTCCTAACTGGTGTCCTAGCCTCCAATCTTTCTTCCCTTTAATGCTTCCCACCCAATACTGCCAAACTAATCTTCTTAATACTCTGTTCTGATCATGTGACATTCTTGCTCAAAAACCTTCCATTGCCTACTGAGTTAAATCCAAACCAGCCTACCTTAAAGCCTTGTCTCACAGTACATCCCCACAAATCCCCTACATTCCAGGAACCCTAGATTACTCTGGGTCACCCAAACTATTCTCTACCTTCTTGCCTTTCTACCTTTCAATATCCTGACTCTTTCTCTTCTATTGAGGGGAAAACTTAAAGTCCAAAAATTAATTCAACA